>NC_080776.1:26722500-27347500 GCF_020826845.1 Diceros bicornis minor | reverse complement strand
GCATATAGGTGACAGTAGTCCAGCCAGGGCTGTAACTGTTCACCTTGGCAGCCAGGGTCATCAGTGGCACCAGGGAGCCACTCTGCTGGGGTTACATCCAGCTCTCTAACACTGGCTGTGTGTCCTTGGGCAGGTTATGCAGCCTCTCTGGACCCCAGCCCTCTCCTGTAGAATGCAGGTAACAAGTACACCCTCACCAGCGAGTTAACAAGGCGTTCAGCACGGCCCCCGCACGCACTGCACCCACGGCAGGTGTAAGGGCCTCGTTCTACACTCAGGCTTCCGGGTAAGGCCGTCAAGCTCTGGGTTTGCTCTATAAGTGTTTATTGTCACATTAATGAAATATTTAAAAAAATAACTGGAAACGTACATGGAGTTTGTGGATGGCAGGGCTTGAAGGGGAAGTGGTCTTGTCTGTGGCGGAGAAGATGGAAGAAGAGGGAAGAAGGCATGGAACACAGGAGCACAGCCCCGGCACCAGCCAGTGTGCGGGGTTGGCCTGGCTCCTGGGGACCGGAAATGCTCACGGGCAAGACGCCCCCTTTGGGTCATGGTGTGCCTAGACCGTGTGGGATGTCCTGGGGCCATGACGCCCCGCCCCACACTTGATTCTGTGGCTCAGACATCCAGGTCCGATGATGCAGGGCGGCTGTCCAATCTGGGACACGTGGCTCTAGGAGATAGGGCAGGGTTGAGCCAGGGGATGGGGCTATGGGCATGTCAGGGGAGTTAGCAGGCAGCACATCCAGGGTGTGTGCAGTGGGGTATGGCCAGGGCAAGTCCAGGCAGCTCCTGGCATGGTGGAGTGAGCCCCGGGCAGAGGCCAGGCCGTGGCAGCATCTCCAGGCATGGCCAGGGTGTGGCCGAGGCATAGCCAGGGCAAGACCCTTGGGGTCAGCAGCCCCAGGTAGAGCAACCTTCTCCGAGGTTGCCAGGTCCTGGTGCCTGGCTCTCCCACGGGGTCCACAGCACAGCCCGCCCTCCATTCCCAGACCCATCCGAGCAACTCCTCAGTCTCTGCCAGCGTCCTGGTCACTGTTTTCCATTCCTGCTCTCAGTGGGGCCTTACTTGGTATGGTCCTGGTGTCCTGCATGGAGCCTGGGACCCTCCCCACACAGCCCCTGCTCCTCCGGCCCCCTGAAGGGTAACAGCACTGCTCCTCAGTCCTGGGCCCTCAGAAGGCACCTGTGCCTGAGCCCACGGCAGGGATCTCCACGGCTGGTCTGGGCTCTGGTCAGAAGTGCCCAGGACTGAGGACCTGGGCTGGGGGTCCTCAGGGAGTCTGGCAGGATGCTCGGGAAACCGCACCTCCCGGGCCGCGGTGAATGGAGCCGAGCAGGGAGAGGTCAGAGCTGGGGAGGAGTACCTGGTGGCACTTGGGCTTCCTCGGTGTCTGTGTTGAGGTCCCTTTCTCTCTTTGACACGTGGTGAGGTCCAGCCCATTCCCATCTGTACGAAGGAAGCAGGGAAGGGGTGTGGATCCGGCTGAGGCCAGGAGGGCCTGGACCCTGGCCAGCCTCCCGGGGTCAGGGCCCAATCAGAGGCCAGAGCTGCTGGGCAGATGCCTTCAGGACAGGCCAGTCCTGGAACACGCGGAAGGTATCAGCTGTCAGAGGATCAGCCCAGCCGGAGGCGGGCCCCACACCCGCAGCATTTGTCTGGTGGCCTTATGTCAGCGTCCACTTCTAAAGCCCAACTCAATAGTAGTGGTGAGGAGGTTGCTGTTGCTTTATTCCTGACTTTACAAACTAAAACTTTATTCCTGTCTTTACAGAACAGCATCAAGCCTAAGCTTCAGCGGGCTGCTGGTTTTCCTCAAGCCAGCAGGTTGGGATCAGTGCTTTTTACCAAGGACTTGAAGAGCAAGACCAGTTTCATCAAATGCTGTCATAGGTCTTTCAAGAGACAAAACTGAAAACCCCGCATTCACCACAAATGTTCAACATTCAAATATTTGTTGAATAAAAGATTAACAGTTAAGAATGGATTTGACTGCAAGTAACAGAAAAATGAACAGTGGCTTACATAAAAAAGGGATACATTTGTCTTGTGAAAATAAGACAAAATATAAATATTTTAAATATATAATATATAACAATAGCTTAATAATATAATACTGAAGTATATTTCAATACAAATATACCAATAAGACAGAAAACAAGATGGAGTGAGGCCACCCATGTTTGACTCAGCAGTGCTTTCAAGGACCCTGGTTCCTTCTGTTGTATTCCTCCACTAGATTTAACGTGTGGCATTTGTCCTCATTGTTACAAGGTGGTTGCTGCACCTCCAGGCATCATCTCTGAATTTCAGGATGGGAGAAGAAGAAGAGTGAAGGATAAAAGGAGTGTGTTGTTCCTTGTTATCAGGTAAGTAAAAGTGTTTCTAGGAAGCCTCATCCAGAAGGGTTTCTGCTTAGGTCTGATTTGCTGGAATCTGCCTAATGGCCACCCCTTACTAGAAGGAGGCAGGGAAAGTAAAAGGTGATGGTGGGGCTTGGGGCAGCCAATTCACTGGGCTGCCGTGATCTCTTCATATGATGATTTGTGGTAACAAATATCACACTCCCAGAAGTATTATAACTTGTTTGGAGTGCATAATTATTTTAATAGACTGCTAAATTTCTATTTAGAGTTTTCACATTTCTTCATAAGGGAAATTTGTCTTTGATTTTATTTTTTGTGTTCTGCCTGGTTTTGTATCACAATTACATTTGATTTGAAATCATAGACGTAACTGTAAAGAGATAGGGAGTCTTTTAGGGGAATTTTTTTATAACTCTCAATATTTTAGGGTTATCTATCTTTATGGGTTTCTTATCTCTTTAGGAGGCATCTTTTGTAACTTATATTTTCCTAGAAAGTCATTTAGTTTATGGAGATTGTAAGATTGTTTTCTACAAAGTTATATACAACATTCTCTTAGAATTTTAAAAAGTCTCTTCTGTATTTGTGGGTAAACATGTTACCTTTCCCCACAGTATGTATTTACACATTCTGCCTTTTTACTTTATTTTCCAGTCTTAGTGTTGGGTTCGGTTGTGAGTGTCTCTCTCTCACTCTTCCCTCCCATGCCCACGGTCCTTGGAAGGTTCCTTGCTTCTATGAGACTCTTTTCTCTGTTCTCCTACCTGGTTCTCTGGGAAGGAGAGGGAGGAGCAACTTGGGCCTCTCGGGATGCGTTGTCTGTCTGTTCTCTCAAATGATTGGCTCTGTCTCAGGGCCAGAGGGCACAGGCTGGGGGCTTGGGGTGAGGGTGAACCAGCCAGAATCATGGTTCCCTTCTATCACTCCAGCTCCCTCCCCACAGAGCTGTCGGGGGCCCCTTCATCCACGGCTGTGATCTGGCTCCTATACAGCCCTCAGGCCCATTAGAACCGTCTCTGCAGCTCAGAACACGACTATGGGCCAGGTTGCCTTTATTTCTCATGGTGGGTCCAGCCCCGTAGCTTAGAGGTTGTGGGTCCCGTGTAGAGCTGTGAACGTCTGATGAAGCTGTCCCCAGCACTCCAGGCTCACGGATGACCTCTGGGGGATGAGAGTGGGAAGAGGGAGCAGGAGGAGGTAGAGGGGAGGACCACCAGGACCCTTCAACAATAAATGGTTCTCTTGAAATGACTCTTGCCTGATAAGTCCATAAGCCCAGCCAGGACATTACATTCAACATACGTAAAAAAAAGTCGTGAAGTTTGATAATGGTGAAATAGCTTGTATTGGACCAGTTTTCCTTAAGATTGCAATTATAGACTTTGAAAACAAGCAAACATACAAAAACAACCATACATTTTAGGGCATTGTAGCACAACCTAAAATAGACAGAAACTGAAGGAGGCTCAATGCTGGAGTCCAGCCTGCACAGCACAGGACAGATAGAACTCAGGCGGACAGTGCAGTCTGGCTGGCTTGAAGTGTCAGAATGTGATGTTTGGGCTCCCAGAGCAGCTGGAAATTGAGGAGGGAAGTCCAAGAAGACAGGGATCCAGAAGGGAGAGCCCCAAATCTGCATATAAACTCCCCTCCATCCTTGGTGACGCATATAGGGGAGACTCGGAGGAGTTTGGTGGAAAATCACAGCTGGAAGAGCTGAGTAGAGATTTCAGCTGCTGCCCACCCACCACAGAAGAGCCAGGATTTGGAGCTTAAATCCTGCCAAGTTACAGGGGCTTGGTAAAAACTTTGCACTTTTCATTGAAATTCCAGAAGGGTCACAACAAAGACGATGTCCCAGGACTAAGGATTTTACTAAAACTAAAGAAAGAGTCAAAACAGATTCACTCCAAAAGAGTTGAAATGAAGTCTCCGCAAGCTCAAGGTGATTATCTAGTAAATTAACTGCCTATTAGAATGAAGACAATCTTCAGAGGAAGATAATAGAATCCAGAGTCTGCACAATGTATCATCAGTAAAATTCAATAAACTATAAAAGATTACTAGATATGTGAAGAAAGAAGAAAATGTGAGCCATAAACAAAAGGAAAAGCAACCCATAGAAATTCACCCTTATTTGTCCTAGATGTTGGAATTAGCAGACATATACTTTAAGGTACTGCTATTAATATGTCCAAGGAACTAGGGAAAAACTTGCCATAATGAGTGAATAGATGGAAGAAATCTCAATGCAGAAAGAGAAACTACACAGAGAACAAAATGGATATTTTAATACTGATGTGTAAACTATCTAAAATAAAAAATTCCCTGGATAAGCTTAACAAAAGATTGGAGAAGGCTGAAGAACACATAAGCAAACTTGAAGGTAGATAAAAAAATAACCAAATTTGAAGAAAAAGAAAAGAATTTAAAATAATAATGGATCAATGACCTGTGGGACATTATCAAGTAGTCTAATACCCTTGTAATTGGAGTTATAAGGCAGAAATTCTCCTTATTGGTGAAAAGCACAGATGTACAGATTCAAGATCAGTGAGCCTTAGACTGGATAAATGCAAAGAAAATCGCCGCTGGGCGCACCACAGTCAAATTGCTGAAATGGACGTGTAAAGAAAAACTCTTGGATGCAGCCAGAGAGGACTTGTGATGTCCGGGGCAAATGATACAAATGATGGCTGACTTCTCACCAGAAACAACGTAGGCCAGAGGACAATGGAACTATGTCTTTGAAAGAAAAATTGTCAACCCCAAATTCTCTATCCATCAAATTAGGTGACATGAACAATTCCTTCAAAGACCCAATTTACCAACATTGACACTAGAAGGCATAGAAAATCTGAGTAGCCCTATATATATTACAGAAATTGAATTTATTATCAAAAACCTTCCCACAAAGAAAATTCCAGACCCAGATGGCTTCCTTGTTAACTTTTATCAAACATTAAAGAAAAAATAATACCAATCTTACACAAAAGAAGAAATTGAGGAGGAGGGAAGACATTTGAGTTTATTTTATGAGGCTGGGATGATCCTAGTACAAAACCTGACAAGAACATTATAAAAATGATAGTTACAGACCAATATCCTCATGAACACAGATGCAAAAATACTTTGTAAAAATTAGAAAATTGGACCTAGGAATACGTAATACATATCAGGATCCAGTAAGGTTTATTTCAGGAATGCAATTCATCACCTTAACAGAAACAAAGAAAAAATACATATGTTCATCTTAATAGATACAGAAAAAAATCTGACAACATTCAACAACCATTTCGGATAAAAACTCTCACAAACTAGCAATGGGAGGAAACCCCCTCAAGCTGATAAAGGACGTATATGGACAACTTTCAGGTAACTTCATACTAATACTGAAATATGGAGTGGTTTGCTCCAACCGTCAGGAATAACACAAGGATGGGAGTCCTCGCCCCATCTATAAACAGTGCACTGCAGGTCCCAGCTGGTGTCATAGGGCAAAGACATAAATGTCATAAAATTTGGAAAGAAAGAAGCAAAAGTGTCCTTATTCACAGACATTATTGTTGTTTACACGGGAGAGTTAAAGAATCAACAACAAAAAATCTACTCTTGATATAATAAGTGAATTTAGGAAGTTCACAGGACACAAGTCAATATAAAGAATTAATTGTATCTCTATATACTAGAAGAAAATATTTTCAAAAATAAAATTTAAAACTCGTACTACAATAGTGTCAAAAATATAAAACACTTAGGAATAAATTTAACCAAGTACATTAAAACCTCTTTGCTAAAAACTGTAAAACGTTGCTGAGAGGAATTGAAGGAGATGCAAGAGAGCACAGAGACATATCCTGCTCACAGGTCGTAAGACTCAACATTGTTAAAATGTTAATTCCCTCCAAATTGATTCATTACCAATTGACAATTGATTTATTCCCAGTCAAAATTCTGAGTCATTTTATAGAAATTGACTTTTACTTCTGAAATGTATGTGAAAATTCAAAGAATCCCAAATAGCCAAACAATCTTGAAGATTAACAAAGCTGGAAGCTTTACATTACTTAACTTCTAGACTGGCTGTACAGGTGCAGCAAACGGAGAGTGGGAGGTGGGTGTGTGGACAGACACTGAGATCAGAACAGATCAGAAGGTCCAGACGTGAGGCTACACAGATATATGCAGTTAATCGTTTTTTTAATTGAGGTGAAAGTCACATAACATAAAACTGACCATTTTTCAAGTGCACATTCAGTGGCATTTAGTGCATTCACAAGGTTGTGAAACCACCGTGGTTCACTGACTTTTTACCTGGGTGCTGAGGCTACTCAGTAGGGAAAGGAAAATCTTTTCAACAAATGTTTGGAACAAGTGGATCAACAGATGGAGGAAAAAAATGAACTTCAACCCTTACCTCACACCACACACAAAATTAGAGATGGGTCATAGACCAAAACATAGAAGCTTAAACTATAAAACTTGTGAAAGAAAACAGGAGACGGTTTCCTTAGAAAGGACACAAAAAGCAATACACCTCCAAGGAAACATTGATCTATTAGATTTCACTGAAATTACCCGCTCATGCAAAGACACCGTTAAGAGAATAAAATGCAATCCACAGACTGGGAGAAAATATTCACAGTCCGTGTATCTAACACGGGACTTTTATCCTCAATATATAAGGACCCTATACTAATCAATAGCAAAAGTAAATACTATTAGAAATCATTAGACATCATTAATTATCAGGGACACGCAATAAAAACCACAATGATATGGTATTTCTCACCCACTGCATGGCTGAAATTAAAAATCACTGACAACACCTAAATTGACCAGGATGTGGAGCGACTGGAACTCTCAGACACGGCTGGTGGGACTGTGAAATTGCACAGCCACTTTGGAAAACAGTTTGGCCATTTCTTATAAAGGTAAATAGACATCTACCTATGACCCAGAAATTCCATTTCTAGATATTTACCAAAGAGAAATGAAAATACACATCCAGAAAAAGACTTTTAAAAGAATGTTTATAGCAGCTGCATTGATAATAGCTAAAAACTGAAAAACAACTCAACTATCCTTCAACAGGAAGTTGGATAGACAGATCGGTGCTGTATCCTCACAATGGAATACTACTTGGCCATGAAAAGGGATATGCAGTGACAGGAAGGAGCCTCAAAAATGTGTTAAGTGAAATAAACCAGACACGAAACGATACCTCCTATATAATTCTATTTATGTGAAGTCCAAGAAGAGGCAAAATGAATGGACAGTGACAGAAATCAAAATAGAGGCTGCCTGTGGGGATGGGGCCTGACAAGGAGCACGAGAGAACTTTCTGGAGCCATGGAAATGCTCCAGGTCTTGCTTGTGGTGGTGGTCGTGGTGTATCCAGTTTTTAAGACTCATCAAATCGTGCATTCTGTCCTGTGTAGAAGTGGCTTCCAGAAGAGCAATGAAACGAGGTCCCTTTGTACATGCAGCCTCCTGTAACCTGAGCGGTCTCTCTGCCAGATATCGAGAGCACTTGTCACGCTGGACGGGGCACAGAAAATTGCTGCTCGGCCTCGGCTTCCACTGCCCAGAGACCCGGTGTCTGAATTTGCCGTGGTTTACGTCACGTTTGTGACCAGAGTGGGAGCTGCCTCTTCCAAGAGGTTCTCCCGGCCTCTCCACATTCGTGTCCACGGTGGTGAAAACAGCGCAGACCACCTGTCGTCTTTCTGTTTACGGAAATCTTGAGCAGGCGCCCCATGTGAAGTGCCCCCATCCTGCCCATGGCCCCAACTTATCAGGCGGAAGTCGCAGACCACTGAGGTTACAGCCCACCGTGGACCGGAGGAGGAGGGATCTGGAGAGGAGCCCCAGGCCAGGCTTTGACCTGAGGAGCAGAGGGAACCCTTGCTGAAAAGCCCCACGTAGGAACACAACTACAGGTCCACACTGTCCAGACGTGGCCGGGGTCATCTGCCAGTGGGATCTGTGACCCCAGCGTGGGCCTTGGTGGGGTGAGCTCAGTGGCACCATGTGGGTGTGGCCCCCGGGACCAGGCTGGGGACACTCCAGGCAGGGAAGTGGCAGCCAAGAGCCTACAGATCAGCTCTCTGAGACCTCAGCCAGGGTCCTCAGGATCACCGGGGTCACGGGGGCTGCGGTGTGGCATCCCCAGCCCCACCTGGCCTGGCAGGAACCCACCCACTCCTGGCTGGCCATGGGGAAAGGTGGCCATGTCATCCAGGGAGGGCAGTGGGCCATCTTCTCTGGGCTCTTTGAGGCTTCCAGCTGGCTTGACCCGTGGTTGCCGAAGGGTGACTGCCCATTCCAGGAGGACACGGCCGGCTCCGGGGGAGCCATCAAACCCACCATCAGTTCTTCCATCGCCACCCCGCCCCCTGCTCGGCCCTTTCAAGTTCTGTGCCTCTCGTTTCTGTGCTAAAGAAATCTGGCAAATTCACTTCTATGCAGGCCTCAGGGGGGATATTCTTCTCTCCCAGCAGGAGGGCCCTCAGGTTAGTGTTCAGTGAAACTCTGACTCCAGGCCCTCTGACACGGGGCGGGGAGCTCTGGGTGCTTCTGGCCACGGGAAATGGGTGGGTGGGGAGCTGGGGCAGCGACCCCATACAGCAGGACTGGCCCTGCCTGGGGCTGGGCCGTGCTGGGGCAGCCTGGGGAGCATCCCCGAATAACTGTGAGTGATGTTGCCTGAAGAGGTGAGGACCCCACGTGGGCTGGTGAAAAACTTCTCAGGGTATGCCTGGGCCTCTGTCAGGAGGGCGGCTGGCAGGAGTCCCCGGGGATTTTCTGGGAGGTGTTGACTCAGGCCCCTGGGCCACATCAGTGGCCTCGTTGAAGCCCCTCCCCCGTCACCCTTGTCTCAAGTTGGGACTGCGGGGGCTGGGGGGCCACGGAGCCCAAGGGCACAAAGCCGCCTCTGTGGCTGCGCTCGTGGGCAGCAGAGATAAGTCACAGCGGCTGCTTCTGTTGTGCTGTCAGAGGGCAAAAATAGACGCCAGCTCCGTTTCCCAGAAGGGCACTGGTGGGGTCTGGATCAGGCTGCTGTCTGCCCGCAGCCTTGAGAGGGACAGGAGCTGGAGTCAGGTGCTCCCTCCAGCCTCCGCGGGCTCAGACACTGTCATCCTGGAGGTGAGAGGCTGGCCCGGCAAGGAGGTGCTGGAAACGCCCCCTCGGTCCCCCCGTGGGGTCTCGGGGTGTGAGGGCTACGGGGACCCCCACACCCCATATCCCCCTCCACGTGGCCTCGCAGACAGGGCTCCCTGTGAGTGCTGGGCTGCAGGTCCCCAGGGCCCAGAGCCCAAAGCAGGGTGGTCGGCACTATGGGCTCAGGGCCCCGTTTACCCAGCCGGTGCTGACCAGTGCTCAGGTCAGGTGCTCGAGGTGACCCTGGGCACAAGCTGGGGGCAGGGAGCGCTTGGCTACTGGAAGGAGGCAGGTGTCTAGTCACAGGAATGGGCTAAAACTGCCACTGCACCGGCCATGGCCCAGTCACTTCACTGTCACAGTCTACCCGTGGCCTCCCTGCCGCCGGCCTGCCCACCCTCCTCCCTGAGGCTCCATACAAATACTGTGGCTCGTGCTGGTCCCCGATTAACCCCCACTGACCCTGCGTGTGCACCAGCTGCTGTCCAAGGCCGACCCCACCGCAGCCCCATGGGTGCAGGCCATGGGGCCAGAGGGGAAACCAGACAGGCCCGCATCTCAGACACACCAGCTCCCCTGGAAGGGCTCTCCCTCTGCTCGCCAACCAGAAGGTTCTGGGAGATTCTCCCGGTAGTGACCACGGCCGGGGGTGCTGGAGTCTGGACCTGGGAGGTGTAGATTGCGGAGGCTGCCTGCTGTGGCTGGTGAAGGCCTGGCCCAGCGCCCAGAGCGCCCAGCTCAGAGCACACTCTGCTCTCTCCAGGCCACAGGTCACCCACCAGGCCTTTGGGAGGCACCCCAAGGAGTTCTGGGACCCCGTCACTGCAGCAAAGGAGTGGGAGGGTGGACTGCAGTGTCTGGGGGCAGGGTGCTCACTGTCCATCCTCGGGGCACTGGGGCCAGCGTGGCCATGTAGCAGAAGAACATGTGGTGGGGACATGCCTGCCCACTTTGTCCACAGGGCCACTCCCTGTCCTGCTGACACAGGACAGCAGGCCCCCAGCCCTGTGGCACCCAGAACATCCCGCCTCTAGTGTGGGAGCTCTCCTCCAGGCGGCCCTAACACAGCCTCGCTCGCCACTGTGCGCGCAGACTCAGGGAGGGGAGGGGCAGGCACCTGTCCCCAAAGCCCGAAGCGCCCACACCCTGGGGCTGCCCTGGAGGCACAAGCCTGGCTTTGGGAGGAGGGTCTAGGAAGAGGAGCTTGGCCAGGGCTGGGGACCACGAGAGGTTAGCTGGGAGCAGGTGGAAGCTTCGTGACCAGCCAACAGTAGGCATGCTGCCCGCAAAGAGCCACGACTCACAGAGAGCAGTGATTGGAGTTGTTAAGAGATGTGTAAGCCGTGTGCGTGTGTGTGTGTGTGTGTGTGTGCAAGCAACAAAGAGATTCTAAGTGGGCACGATCAGCCCTGGTTCCAGAGTTCAAAGGGAGACATTACAGTGTGGTGGAGTTATCCTGGAAGGCATCCTGGAAGAGGTGGGCCCAGGGAGGCAGGAGCCAAGATGGGGATTTGACCACAGGTGGAGGTGTCACAAGGCACGCAGCTCAGCAAGTCCCCTGAGACTCAGGACCCTAGCAGAATCTGGGGCTTGGGGCACTGTGATGGGCCCTGCCCAGCGGGTGGGGCTGAGGCAGGGCTCCCTTCCCAGTAGGACACCGAGATGCCAGCTGGGTGGACTGAGCTGCATGACAGCGACTGGGCCCAGTGGAGAGGCTTGGTCGTCTGCAGGAGTCCAAAAGGTAAGAAAAGCAGGGTGCTCCAGATCTCAGCACCACCTCCACCCTGCAGGGCTGGGTTGGCCCCAAATGACCCAGGCTTAGCCTGCAGGGACAGTCAGCCAACGGGCAGTCAGCCTGGAGGAGCAGGTCTGCGAGGAAGGGGTGGGCTCCCTCCTCGCTTCCCCAGGGACTCCATTGAGGAAGGGCAGTGGGGGTTCCGAGGTGTATCTCAGTGCTCCCCTGCATTGGGATGCCAGCCCTTTGACCTGCGAGCTCTGAGCAGGACCAGGCCAGGCTAATTAGCTGGGGTGACCAGCGCTGGGGCGTGGGTGGACACTGGCCTCGCTGCCCCTTCCTCCAGCACTTGAGTTCCATTCAGGCTTCCATTGGATGGGATGGAGGGGATGGAGGTGTCGGGGCTACATCAGGGACTCCCTGGCCAAGGGGTGGTCACAGGATGCCAGCTGGACCAGATGGTGGGACCCTAATGGGACTCTTGGGTGGAGGGACAAAAAGATAGACCAGCTCCCTGCAGGGGACACCATTCTGCTATCATCTAGGCCTCTGGCCAAAGCTGCCTTGGGCCATGGCCCTCCCCAGGCCCGTATCCCCCACCCAGGCCAGCTTCAACAGCCTTTGTGGATTCTGGGACCCCCAAGGCCTTCTTTCTCCCCTCAGGCACAGTTGGAATTCTCCTGACAGAGGGAATCGGGTTCCTGTGGGGCAATGAGTGGGGCTGTGGCTGGGCTGGGGCATGGGGTCGCAAAGTCAGGATCCCAGACTAGGCGATGGGACTCCAGGCTCAGGGGTAAACCGAGGTGGATGCTGTCACCTCTACAGTCTCCCTGACAGGCCCGCTTGGCTGGGCTTTGGGGCGAGGCTGGCAGGGGCCCAAGCATATGGCAGGATCACAAAGATGCTGGGCTCTGCCCACTAGCACAGGGGACCGTCACCATCCCCAGCCCTGCCGGGTCCCAGGCTCGAGGCCCTGGAGGAGGCTGACTTGGAGACAGGTGACAGGGGCTTGGGGCCCCTGAGAGAGCCACGGGCCTGGAACCCCAGAATGCCGCTTCTGTGCCATCACCCCCCCGGAAATGGAGGCTCTCGTGAACATGGGGCTTTGACTAATTGGAAGCACCTGGGCTGCTAGTCCCCTGCTTCTCCCTCCCCCTCCCCACCCCAACCTGTTTATGGCCCACTTCCCTCGTGTAGCACATCTCGGAGGTGGATGTGGAGAAAATTCTGATCTTTTAAAATAGATTTCACAGGAAGGTGGAGGGATGGAAGGAACAGATGAGTTCATCTGGCCTTTGCTTTTAATATAGGCCAGCGTGAGCCTCAGGTGCTTATGGATGGTCAGCTGTGTCGCCACACCTTCCGCTTCAACCCCGGGGACAGTCATTTCTCCAAAGCCCACACACCATTTCTAGGCTTTTTGGCTCAAATTCGAGGGCCACGTGGTTGAGTAATATTTGTTGTTGGGTGTGTGTGTGGTTGGGAGGTGGGTGAGTGGGGAGAAGCCTGTGATACAGCTGGATGACAGAACTCAGCCACGTCACCCGAGTGGGCCTCGAACGTGTGTCTGCTCACACGGAAGTAGATAGGGAATGGCTTGTCCTGCAAATGCTCTTCCTGCTATAGGTGTGGCTAGAGATGACCAGGGAGGGCCTGATCAGCATCTTATTTGATTTATTTATTTTTGGTGAGGAAGACTGGCCCTGGGCTAACATCTGTGCCCATCTTCCCCTACTTTATACGTGGGACGCCGCCACAGCATGGCTTGATGAGCAGTGCATAGGTCCGCACCCAGGATCCAAACGCGTGAACCCCGGGCTGCCGAAGCAGAGTGCCTAAACTTAACCACTATGTCACTGGGCCAGCCCTGATCAGCATCTTAGAGGGCCTCTGTGCTTGTCAGCAGTGGGCCAGACCCCCTCCAGCCAGTGCGGGCTGAGCTGTCCCTCACACATGTATGGCACGCCCATGGACCCCAAACAACCTCCTGATGAAACTATCCACTGAAAGCTGTGACCTCTTCACTGGTCCAGTACATACAGACCCAGTTTACCACTGCACTGCTTCATGATGTCATGCAGGGGCCAGTGGTCAGGCCAGAGCTATGATGTGCAGCTCCTCTCAGAGAGTCATTTTCAGGAGGTGGGCACCTGGGAGCACCCCTACCCACTGTGGTCTCCGAGCCATGACCTGCTCCCTGTAGCACCAGGACCCCACTGTGGACCTTGCAGGACATGGTGCAGCCCTCCCAAGCACCAGGTCCCTGGCAGAGGGAGCTTCTGACAGCCGGGAGGAGTAGCTCCTTCCACCATCCTGCTCCATCACTAGGAGGTCAGCAAGCCAGCTACCCCACTCCAGGTCTAGCCTCTGTGAGAAGCTGTTGCCTAGTGGGCAGGCATCATTTGTACACAAGTGACAAACACCTTTCTCAAAACTTGCTCAAAGAAATAGGACAAATGATTGGTTTATAGAATTGGAAAATGTAAGGAGTGGATGAGCTTCAGGCATAGCTGGATCCAGGAGGTTAGAGAAGGTTGTTAGAACCACCTCTCTCTCTCTGCTCTGCTTTCCCTTGTGTAGCTTATTCTCAGGTAGACGATCTCTCCAGGTGAACAAAGATGGCCATAGAAAGCTCCAGGCATAGAGCAATCCTCTTTTCAATAAACTTCTAAATCACCTTCCAGACTCAGATTGGTGGCCTGGGTCATGTGCCCACTGCCACATTTATAGTCTCTCCAGGATCACTGGACTGGGGAGAGGGTTGTTTTCAGAGGAAATTCGGGGAATGAAAGGTGGACGTGCAGACACCACACACGCCCACTACACGTGCCCATTCCAGGGGTGGCAGCAGACGCTCCCGTGGAGAAGTATTTATAAAGGTACAAGGCCAGCTCAGAGGCCTGGGTTCTCCACCTGCCAATCTCTGCATTTGGAGCAAAACGCTGTGGCTGCCAGGCGCTGTGACTCAGAAAGCCCCCGGAAACTTCAAAGGGGCCTGTCCACCCAGCCAGATTTGATCTCAGAAGGGGACTCGCTCAGAAACACGATCAAAAGGAATGTGTACAATTCCAGGTATGCGCAGACACCCTCTCTGGGCGGAAATCAGGCTCTTTCAGCACAGACTGCGGGAGTCACCGTCTGGAGAGACTTAACTGTCCTTAAAAGCACTTTCTTTTTCTGCTAGAAACGACAGCAGCAAAGACGGCTCCTGTCTCGCTTGCCCGGAAGGCGTAGGGATGAGAAGGTGGAGCTCTGTCACGGACCAGGCTGAGGTTTGGTGACATAAGAACATCTCAGGGCAGCGCTGACCCAGGGGATCATGACTTCGGGTGCTGAGTCCCAGCCCAGCTAAGCCTCAGTGTGTCTTTGCAAGTTGCTGTTCCTCTCTGGGCCCTGTTTGAGCTTCTATAACAACCACCACCGTTATCCCATTATCCCCTCTTACTGCCCCGTGACACCACGTGTCCGGCGTTTTGGGCCAGGTGATCCCTGCGGCTCCTTCCAGCATAGCATTTTATGGTTCTAAGCTCCGGGCACAAGATGGTCAGTTGAAACGCTTGGATCAAATGGAACACACACTTTATAATCATTTCTGAAAGCCAGCCTTCTAAATTCCAGACTCCAGTCTGGGAGCAGAGAAAAGAGAGCGCTTCTTAAACGGATGTAAACCAGGCATGAGCCCCAGAGAGGACGGTGAGGGCGGGTCTCCTGGTCTCAGTGGCCCCAGCAGGTGGTCACTGGGTAGGAGGGAAGAAGGGACGGCAAGCCCAGATGTTCCTTTACGGAGCTTGACACGAGGACTAGGGAGAGGTGAAGACAGCTGGTGGACGCAGGTTGAGGGACAGGTGAGAAAGAAGACACCTGGGGCAGCCAAAATGCCAAGGGCAGAGGAGCCCAGGACAAGGGCAGAGTGTGGACGCAGGATTGAGGCTGTGACTGGGGCGGGGAGATAGGCCCTGGATGGGAGGATGGCCCTCTCTTCTGCTGCCTGGGGGAGGTGGTGCAGGTACAGCTGGGTCTAGATGTCCTCAGCGAAGGCGGGGTCAAGGTTGTGGCTAAGGAGGGGGTGTCGGGGACGAGTTCTGAGCGCGGCTGAGGGCCCGGCCCTGAAGGTACCGTTGGTCTGTGGGGTCACGTGATCTCTGCAGCTACCTTCCATGCAGGGTGAACAGGGCGAGGGAAACGGGGATGAGGGAGCACCGGACCTGCCACACACAGGGCCTGGGTCTGGGAGGGGGCGAGCATGTCCCTGGGCACATGGTGAGTGGTCAATGGGATTTGAGGCTGAGGACCAAGGAGGGAACCCTGGGGGTGGGGGATCCTCATGACTCAGGCTCTCTCTCGAGCACTGTGGCATGCTCACCTCTGGGGGCCCCCAAAACACTTCTGATTCCAAGGCCTCCTCAAAGTCAAACTTGACCCTCGCAAGGTCATGTGACTAGTTAGCGCCCAAGAATCTCTCAGCCAGCGCATTCAAAATTGTGCCGTCCTCCAAAAACAGGGGTGGCCACTCCCCGAGGAAGAGCCTGAGCTGTAGACATTCGACATCACACGTCCCAGATGGGGGAGGAATGGGCCACACGCCCTGGTTTCAGAACCCGGTGTGAGTCGCTCTGGATTGAAGAGTGAGTTCAGGGGAATATTTATCAGTGAGTGTGAGAAGACACAGGTTGGAACAAAAGAAGAAATTAGATTTCCTTTGCAGTTTGGGAGTTGAGCTCAGGAATCACCATGACACAGCAAGAAAAGCTGACCTCACGGAGGAGTCGGCGAGGGGCAGAGAATTAGATCAGATACCGTGATCCGGGCGATCAGGAACCAGATCTCGCCCTACTTGCCTGAGAGAGCACTCAAAGGGATTTAAATTAAGATCAATTCCTCCTCCGTATTTGGCTAATTTGGTTTGCGTCTCTTTCAGCTTGGATGGAGGGGCAGTAAGAGAGGGCATCTTGGTCTGAGACCTTCTTGGTCTGAGGTCCTTCCAAGGGAAGGACCCTTGGAAGTGACCTTGTCCCTCCTCCCTCCAGGGATGATGGGGAGGCCTGGGCCTTGCCTGGCGATGGACAGGTCGCCTCTGCCCAGGGCGGCTTTGGGCACTAAGTTACACTGGGCAGCGTCTGTTCCCGTCCAGCTGGTCCTCACTATTAGTCCTAATTCTGCCTCCTGGGATCCAGAACCCAGCGACCCCTGGTGCCTACATGTCAGGGATGCCCACTGTGGATGGGCACCACATCGGGCATGTGACTCATTTGTCCAGTCCAGTATCCCTCTGAGGGAGGCTCATGGACGAGTCTGAGCAGAAGCTCAGAGAAGGACAGTGACTCGCTACAGGTCACACAGCTTAGGGCTGTGTAGTGGGTTAGAGTGTCCCCCCAAAAAGACATGTCACGTCATAATCCCTGGTACCTGTGCGTGTGACCTTATTTGGTATTTGCAGATGTACTTAGGTGAAGGATCTCCAGACGTGATCATCCTGGATTAGGGTTGGCCCTAACTCCAATGACAGGTGTCCTTACAAGAGAAAGGAGAGGGAGATTTGTGACACAGGCACGCAGGAGAGGCCATGCGAAGATGGAAGCAGAGGCTGGAGTGATGTGGCCACAAGCTAAGGAAACAAGGAGCCACTGGAAGCTGGAGAATCAAGGAAGGATCCTCCCCTAGAGACTCCAGAGGGAGCCTGGCCCTGCTGACACCTTGATTCCAACTTATGGCCTCTGGGACTGTTGTTTAATCCACGTAGCGTGTGGTCATGTGTTACGGCAGCCCCAGGACACTGACACAGGCTGTGAGACTACAGACATATCTCTTTAGCTCCCGAGTTTCGGTGGGGGACTCATGGCTGCCATGGAGACTGCATGTCATAGGGTGCTGAGCGTTCTAGACAGGTGTTTCCAATGATGGAAACTTCCAGCATCACTGATGACAGAGATGGGATCGGACCTGGGCCTTAGGGTTGACAGATCTGCTCTGCTCCCCGACAGACGCCTCCAATCCTACAGCTGTGACTCATGGGTGGGTCCCTGGACTCTACCCCTGACCACTGCCTGCTGCTTACCCGTTTGCAGGGGCCCCTCCTGGATTCAAGCCCTGAATCTCTCCAACGTGGAGCAGGTCACAGAGCCCTGGGCCCAGACGCGCACTGCATTCCCAGACACTCATAGCCAATTCCAGTTGGCTCTGATGGGGTCCCCAGGGCAGTTCTGTCTGCGACAGAGTGGAGCCCGAGGGGCAGGGACGTTTGGTTGGACAAAGGCCCTCCCTCTGTACATCCTCCATCAGACCCAAGGATGCTCAGGAGACAAGGACCCATGTGCCCGGAGGCACGCCAGCCTGAGGCCCGCAGCTCGCCCCAGGGGCCGGGTGATCCTCCCACCTGAGGTTTGGCGCTAAGCGTCATCACTGGCCTCATCTCAAGCGCCAGAGATCAGCTGAGCACTGGGAACTGGTGGAGGCCCCAGGACACAGGACAAAGGCCCTGTGCTCACAGAGCTGAGAGCCAGCGGGAGGGAGTGGAAACTCGGTGACGTCGGGCACCTGGGAGCGCTGGAAGGTAAACCAAGTAGAGAGAGGGTGCCCTCGGGTCTCTGCAAGGAGATGTGTGCTGTCAACCACCCAACGAATGCCAGCCCCGGGAGTCCGCCCCACGGCAGGTGCCGGGGTTGGCCTCAGCCACTTACATCTTTCTCAGGGAACCAGGGATTGGAGGCACAGAAACACCGCCACTCCAGGAGGAGGCTGCCTGGGAAAGGACCGGCATTTTCTGGGGAAGACACTGAAGAGGACAGAGGCTTGCTGCCAAGGGTCCTTCCATCTGAGAAGGTCCTCAGGGCCCGCTGCCCGTTAACTCCCCCAGGGCGGAGGTAGGGGCTCCTCCCGTCCCATCTAGTGGCTCTGGTGCCCCTCTGTCCACTCCATGTCAGCCTCCTCTGGAGTTTCACGGTGCTGAAAATGCGCTGTGTGCAGATGCTCCGAATGCAAAGCCACCTACCGTTCCGTGAGGACAGGACCTCAGGCCCTCCCGCTGTGACGAGGAGGCCCCTGCAGCTCGGAAACGGGGAACCCCTGCCCAAGTCACGCTGCTAGTAGGGCGCCAGAGCAGATGGAGGCTACACCCCATACAGCTGTGGGCTGTTCCTGCAGCTCCTACTTCTGTACCTTTTATTTATTTTTACTTTTTTTTGTTGAAGAAGATTGGCCCTGAGCTGACATCTGTGCCAATCTTCCTCTATTTTGTCCCTGGGTCGCCGCCACAGCATGGCTGAGCAGTGGTGTGGGTCCACACCCAGGAACCGAACCTGTGAACCCGGGCTGCCAAAGCAGAGTGTGTGAACTTAACCACCATGCCACCGGGCTGGCCCTGCTTCTGCACCTTTTAAACCCAGCTTCCCTGTGTGATGGTCAGGCCACCTCCATCCATCAGTATTAGGACTGGTGTAAGCCCCTCTGGGCCAGGAAACATCCTCATTCCCATGCACTGTGGCTCCCAGCTCCCATTGGCGTGACCCTGGCTGCCACCTCATGGCAGCTCAGGGTTCATTCAACCCTTTGGCTCCCGCTGCTCCTCTCAGTGCTTCCCATCCAGACCACTAGGGTCAGGGGCCACCTCTCACTCGTTTCCATGGGTCCCACACTGGGAACATGAGGCTGCCACAGGCCACTTTCCTGGGTGTGGATGTGGGTCAGGACCCACTGCACCCTGGGCATCCCCCAGGCACCAGCCCTTCTGTGTGCAGGGCTGAGTGACCACACAGGTGGCATGCTGTGGGGCCAGCCCAGCTGTGGACTTTTGGCTCTACTTGGTGCCTTCTGCATGGCATTGGGGACCAGATTCAGGAGCTACACTGCCTTCCTTTCCCATTTTCATCTCTGCAGCCCCCACCACCCCCAGTCTTCTTGGAATGTTTGATTTCTCAGGCGTCTGAACAGGGAAGTGTGAACTAGCACCCACTTGGGTCATTGACTCATCCAAGTGTCGTTAGCTGCTCATTATAATTAAATCCTTGATGAGCTGTGCTTCTTATCTTCTTAATTGAAATAATTATGATTAATGGAATGGACAGCACCTAACTCTGACATGTCTCCTAGCAAGTTCTTCAGAGCCCAAGTCTGATTCCAGGATGGGCCCTGGTTGAGCAGCAGTCAGGGGCCAGCCAACCAAGAATTGCTGGTCACCTGCCCCCCCGCCCCGGGCCAGCTCACTCTCCTGGGGGACAAGATCCTAGACTGGGGTGGTAGGGGGTGAAGGAGGACAGAGTGGCTGCCTCTTTTCCTAGAGTTAATTCGTCTGCTCAGCAGGAAGCCTCCATCTTTAAACCAGATGGGAGTGTGTGAGTGGAGGGAGCTCTGGGCAGGAGGGCACAGGGAGCGCCCCCTCCCACCTCTGACCCTATGGGCCTGGTTCAGCCAGTACTGAATGGCTGGCGGCACCACAGTCCCCGCTGAACCACAGGCTTCACAGTTTGTGAATACTCTCCCTGCGGGGTCACCGTGTCCCCTCCCAGCCTGAGCTGGGCTGCGTGGGTCCAGCCCCTGTCTTAGGGGTAGGCAGCTAGGCTGGGGGGCCGGGGCTTGCTCTCATCCACTGGTGAGTCAGGGCCAGCAGGAACACGGCCCCCAGGCTGCTGGCCAGCCACCCACTCCAAACTGGACCCAGACGTGCTCAGGAGGGAGGCAGAAGGGAAGGCTATTCTGGGATCTGGGACATGAGATGGACAAGCTGAGCCCCTGCTGAGGCCTCAGTTTCCTCTGTGTGAGATGAGGGGTGGTGAGGATGGCCTCTGAGGCTGCTCTGTAGGGGCAGGGCCACCAGGCACAGAAAGCAAAGGTCTCTGTGACAGTGTAGCTGACCCCAGCCTGGGACTCAGATCTCCCCATGACCCCAGGGACAACCTGGCAGTGTGAGTCATGGTCTCGGGCCAGCTGACCCTCCCTCCATGGCTGAGGATTAGTTATCACCAGCCCAGAGGTGCCTAGTCAATGCAGGCTGGACCCAGGCCCACAGCCCACTGGTCCTCAGTGCCCGGGGGAAGTTTTGGGGACCAGCTCGGCCTCCTGCCACCTCTTCTCCTTGAGCCACTTGACCTCAAAGGCCAGGAGCTCTCTCCTCATGCCCTGTGTGGGTACAGGGCAGGCGTTTGTGCCCACCCTCTCATCTCAGGGAGGCTGAGGGGAAAGGGGGAGGGCTGTGCCTCGCCATTGTGGGCCAGTGGGACCCTGGCCGAGGTCAGGGCCAGTGGGGTGCCTGCTAGGACTTGCTGCCTGACTCCAGGGCCCCTGTGTCTGCCCCATGGAGGAGGGTGGAGGGGGCGCCAGGAATGGTGCAGCGCAGCTGGGAAGGCTTCAGGGACCAGACTGGGCACTGTGGTGCCTTCCTCTCTGGGCCCTGGGTCTCGCCTCTTCCCCAGGCCCAGCTTGGCGTGATGTCTTCCACCCCCTGAAAGCCAGGCTCCGTCTGTCTGAGGCTCCTTGTCCTGTGCTCTCTTGAGCCTCACCTCCCACTGACTTGGCCCACTGCACGCAGGTCCTGGCCACTGTGGCCCAGCCACTCCAACAGCCGCTGGAGTTAAGGCCGCCGCTCCAGCCTCACCCTGTTGATACTGCGTGGCCGGGCACTGAGGCCTGGTCACTACCGTAGGAGCTTTCCCGGCCATCCATGCCCCCTCGGGGCCCCTGCCCCTCTCAAGTCTTCTTCCCGTTGGCTTGCTTCCCCTTCCCGGGGAAATTCCTTCACGCCTAGACAGATGGGGCCCAGGCGGCTGTGGATCCCTCGTCCTTATGGGTCTCCACAGCAGAGAGCAGACCACCGGCTCTTCTGCCCAACACCCTCATCAACCTCCCACCACCAAATTGGGTTCCCGTTCCACCCTTTGAGGGGCGGGGGTCTCTGTGGGTAGGGGAAGGAGGCGGCATCATCTGATTGGCCAGCCGGCGGGAGGTGGGCGGGCAGGGCAGCGTGAAGGACAGGCAGTGTTCCCCCGTGGTGGGGGGCGGGTCCCCAAGGCTGCTCTTCCAGGAGCGCCGGCAGAACTCCCTGGTACAGCTCCCCTTCGCTGTCGGATAGAGACCCCTCCCCCTGGAGGTCAGCTGGGCGGCAGGGACTGCAGGCCCCGTGCCAGAAACTCTGCCTGGAGTCACCGAAGGCGAGACCTGGAACCGCCCGCCGGCGCGGGAGGCCGGGGAGGGGACGGGGCAGCTGGTGAGGGGTGAGCGGAAACAAGAACCCCCTTCTCCTCCCGGCCGGCCCTGGCCGGCTCTGACTCAGCTCACAGACCACATGAGAGACAGTGAAGGCATTCAGTGCAGAAGCGGCCCAGCCCCCGCCGGAGGTCGGGGAGGTCGGGGAGCGGGGAGGAGCGGGAGCGGGTCTGGAGAAGGCGCGCAGGTGAAGCTAGCGGGAGAGACCCTCCGGCCAGGTCAGCTGAGCGGGGCGGCCCGGGAGCCTCTCGCCGGGGGCCCCTGCCCAGGATTCGGGCGTCAGCGGGAGGGGCTCCGTGCCCCGTGAAGGCACACAGGGAGTGCAGCCCGGGGTGGCCTCCGTGCAGGAGGGTCCTTTCTGCAGACCCAACTGCTGGGCTGAGAAAAGGTGCCAGGATCGTAAAACAGGCCAGAAAGGCCCAATATTGGAGTGAGGTGGGTGACTGGAAAGGACGTCTGTGCCACGCGGGAGGTGGCATAAGTAACGCAGCGCCCTGTCAGGGTGTGGCAAGCAGAGCCTGAGATGGCCCTCATGCCCCCTCCTGGCGTCCACCCCCTGGGGAATTCCCTCTGCTTGAGGGGGCAGGACCTGACACTTGCTTCCAGCCTAGAGAACCTGCAAGGGTGACGGGCGTCACTCCTGTGATTGTGTCACATTACGTAAGGCCCATCTGGGCAGGCTGGAGCCAGAGACTTGAGGAAGCGGCCATGCGGGAGATACCATGTGGCAGGGAACCTTGGGCAGCGTCTAGGGTGGGAGGGCTCCAGGCAACAGCCAGCAGAATCCCCGGCCCCCGGTCCTGCAGCCACGAGGAAATGAACTCTGCCAGCCACCTGAGGGAGCTGGAAGCCGAGAGCTCCCCAGTCCAGGCTCCAGGTGAGAGGCTGACGCCTGGACTGCAGCCTGGTGGAACCTGTGGCCTCAGGACCCAGCTAGGCCATGCAGACTATGGCCCCCAGACACTGTGAGATGGTCTGTGTGTGTTACTTTAAACCCTAAGATTGTGGTACTTTGTTATGCAGTGTAGACAACTAATACACGTGGGCTTCGGTGTCAGACAGCGCATGTTAGAGACTGGCTCTGCCCTCGCTGGTCGAGTGACCCGGGGCAGCTCCCCGACTCTGCTTCCCCACTGTCACCTGGGAATAAGGGCACCATCCCCCCAGGGCTGGTGTTGAGGATGAAATGGGGATTGTGTGGGCAGCTCTGCACTGCACTGGGCAGTGGACAGAGGATAAGGAGGTCCTGGCGGTCACTGGTGTGCTCATGAGGAAAATGCGCCAAGGCCTTCTCTTCAGTACCTGATAGGGCCTCTGCAGAGTGAGAGGGAGCCTTTGAGGTGTGAGACGGATGTCCTGGGGCTGGTGGCCCCAGAGCCTGGGGTGCCTGTGGGAAGACACCCTGAGGTGGCAGGTATTGGCTGGCATGCTCCCACCCCAGCCTTCTCCAAGTGGCCAGCACAGATGCAAAGCTGACACAGCCCTTTACAGCCCCTCACGGCGCACTCCCCAGTCCACACCCTGGACACCTGCCTTGGGGCAGGAAGGGGGAGGAGAAACAGCTCTGTGGGGAGAAATGGCCGGCTACCCTTTATCCCACGAACCCAGGGACCGATTCCAGTTGAGACCCAGCCCTGAGCTACAGCCCCAGCCCCATCTACTCCTGGGGCAGGAGGGGGCCCTTGCTCCAAGCGGGTGAGTGGCTATCAGGGGCAGAAAAGCTCTGAACACCCAGGAGAGTACCCACTGCCCCGGGTGTATCCAGGGTGGCTGGGGATGGAAGCTGGCCACAGTGTATGGACGCCCTGGAGGTCGCTGCCCTGGGGCTGAGCTGAGTCAGCCACAATGCGCCTTCTGAGGTCGGCTCCTAAGCGACTCCTGTGAAGCAGGGGTGGGTCTGCTGGAGAGAAGAGGAGGACCGCTGAGGACGGGCAGAGCCCTGGCCTGGGGCCCTGCACACAGTGGCTCCTCCTTGCAGCTCCTGGCTCAAGCCTGCTGGATGAACGGGGCCCACCCCAGGGGAAAGGGCAGGGACGGCGGATGGCGGGAGGCAGGGCCCCCTGCAGAAGCTCTTGATCCTTCCGCCCCTTGGTTCCTGAAGGTCCGGCAGCTGTGGCCTGTTTCCAGGCGGCAGCAGACTGGAGCCCCAAGCTAGTCGCCAGCACGACCCCCACCCCCAGCAGCGATCCCGGGGGGCATCCCGTGGCCACGGAGGAGCGTTTATAGGGGGGCTCTGTCTGTCCGTAGGCGCCGAGTCCAGTCTTCCCCTTGGGGGACTGTCCAGCTTCTAGAAGACCCAAAGAGGCGTGCTGGGGGGACAGTGTGCCAAAACTCCGTGGCTCCATCTTTCTGAAAGGACAGACAGAGGGTCTGGAGAGACTGGCCCTGGGCCAGCCCTGGAGCTTCCTGGAGGAATAGTCTCAGCAGGTCCCGTCTAGGGACAGGCAGGACCACCACAGCCTTCTCCAGGCTGAACTGGGGACACCAAGCCACCTCTGTGCAGAGGGGCAGTGGAGGACTGGGGCTGGAGGCTGACCCACCGGTGCCCCGGAGTGGCTCCACGGCCTCCCCTCAACCGTTTGTCTGGGCATCCAGAGCCCACCCCCCATCTGTAGCCTCTCCAAGACAGTGGCCGCGCCCCAGGTGGGGTCCTCTCTGACGAGCTCCAGGGCCGGTCTCCTCTGGAATTTGTAAACACACATCTGCCTTCAGTGCCAACAAGTAAATGAAACCACGTGGGACGGTTTGAAGCCTCTAGAAATTTTTACACCGTAATAAAAACAGACGAGCTAAGCCCCAGGAGTGCAGCAGGCACAGAGTTGGGCCCAGTCAGCGTCAAGCAGGAAGACGTGGGGAGCTACAGTGGGGTCTGGGGGCAGGATGAGGGGCTGTGGCCTGGGGAGGGGCCTCCAGAGGGAAGGTCGTGGGGAGCCAGAAATGCTCCTTCTTCAACAACCCACTGTTGACATCTAGTCCGTCCGCCAAGCCCAGTTTCCACGCCACCACGGCCAGGCTTCCCCCCATCTCTGCCTCTTTGGCGCTGCTCGCCCTTCATGCTGCCTGCCACAGCTTCCCATCACCTCCCATCTTGTGTGGTTTGGAGAAGTGCTCACGTGGGTCTCCCCAAAGGAGAGGGGCAGGGTCCTCTCTCGCAGCTGGCCTTGGGCACGGCAGGGGTCAGTAAACCCAGGCTGGCTCAGTCTGGCGTCCCTCAGACGGGAGGGACTGTGGTTAGGTGTGGCATGGAACCATCCTCAGCTCACAAGGACGTGGGGCTCTGCAAAGGCGGGTGGCCACCTCTCCCGCTGGCTGAGACCGGCCCCGTCCAAGCCCTCAATTCCAGTTCCACAGCCCGCTCCTGCTGGGCGTGGCGCCTCCCTAAAGGCTGCAGCCCCACGGTCAGAGCTTGTCTGACGCCCACACAGTGCCAGGCGCTGACACTGCGGGAGCTGGGCAGGCCAGCAGGCACTGGCCTCACCCTAAGGACCGGGGACTGCGTCTCCCGGAATGAAGTACCCCGCCAGGTGACCACCTGTGCAGGGAGCCCCCGAGCTCTGGGGCCCAGTCTCCTGGCCGCTGACCATCCTCTGCCCTCCGGCTTAGAGACCTTCTGTGTCCAATGTTGTAAAGTGGACACATCACCTGGCCCCTCGGGGGGCCTAAGATGCCCTGCTCCATAGAGTCAGGTGGTGGGAAAGGTTTCTCCCAGACCTCGGCCTGGCCCGTTTCCGGAAGCTTCCTGCTGGGGGCCTTGCCCTGGCCACTCGAGGGAGCCTCGTGTTCTGCCACCTGCACAGAAAGGACAGGACCGTCTGCTTACACCCAGGAGCGGTCCTGTGGCACCAAACACATCGGTTCCCTCCCTCCACCCGCTTCGCCCCTCTGCTCATGAGAGGAGGAGTGAGTGATGTGACCGGGGCTCCGGGAGACCCCAGCAGGCCCTGCAGAGGCCCTGGGTTGTGGTGGGGCTCCTGTGCCCAGAGGAATCACTCCCCACTGTCTCTCTCTCTCTCCCTCCCTCTTGCTCGCTCTCTCTCTCACCCACTCCTCCCCTCTAGGTGGCCTGATGGCCTGTCAGTGTGCTGTCCTCTCCACCCTGTCTCTACTCTGCTCCTTCCGTTCTCGCTCTTCAGCCCAGACGGGCAGACAAGTCAGGCCTCGGCCTGGTTCTTTCCGCTGGCCGAGGATGGGGTGGGTGAGGAGGAGAGGGACAGCAGCAAGGTGGCCCCAGCTCCCTCTTGTTCTCCGCCCAGCTTTGCAGAGGACAGGGCTGACGATCACATGACAAGTGTTCAGTGGCATCAGCACCATGGTGGCTTCCAAGGGCGCAGCCACAAGGACCAACACCCTTGCCCTGGAGGAGTGGGCAGAGGTGTTTCTGCTCTGCTCCCCATCCCTCTGATCAGGCGGGAGCTCGGGGCTGGCTCCTCTGGCGGACGTGAGCAGAAGTGACTCATGTCTGAAGCCTTTGTGACAGGGCCCTGGCCCTGTGTCTGTCTCTGCAGTAGCCATGGGCCCACTGTTGAGGTGGTGGGGCCTCCGTGAGCCTGGGGTCTGGAGTGGAGCAAAGCGCCTACACCACCCACCCCACTAGGACTGTAACTTGCGCAAGAAATACATTTTGGTGGGCTCAGCCCCTGAGGTTTCACACGTTATTTTGTTATTGTAGCTTACCCCAGGGGCCCCTGACTCACACGCGGAGCTTCTGTTCAACAGGAGGGGGTCGTCAGTAAACACGCGAGCAGGGAGTCCCACTACCAGATGGGAAGATGGGGAGTATCAGGTTTTGGGCGGGGGGCCCTGGGAGAATCAGGCTCCTGGTCTTGGCCCTGAAGGGTGAGGCCTTGGGGAGAGATGTGTATGTGATCAGCGCCCCGCCTGCAGGTGGTGTGACTGAAGCCCCTGGTGTTGTTTGTGCACGTGCTAGTGCTGGGAGCCTGCTGTCCCCTGGCCTAGAGAGCAACCAAATGGACAACCAGGTCCCCAACCCAAATGTGGGGTGAAGGAGTGTTTGCAGAGACTGGGGTGGGGTAGAAAATGTGGGTCTTTCCTCCACCCCTTGGCCTGTGTGTGTGTGTGCACGTGTGTGATGTGTGGTGTGTGTGTGTGGTGTAAGGTATGTGTATGTGTTTGTGTGTGTGTGTGTTGGTGGAGATGTTCACAATCATCGTGATGCCCGGTCCAGTCTGTCTGCAGCACCAGCCTGAGGTCAGGCCCCTTCCCATGGGACTGAGCTGCGTGGCCCCTCTCCTCCCTGGCCCTGCTTGTGGGGCTACAGCCTGATGGGGTGGGGAGAGGGGGACCGACTCTGGGAACTAACGGACAAGCTCACACATGCCCCCTGAGCTGCAGGAGCAACTGAGCGGTTGGTTCCCAAACAAGGCTGCACATCTGTGCGTCCCTGTGGTCATGACCAGTTACAGATCCGCAGTGCTTCCACGCACATGGCCCACTGTCCAGCTGCTCGGGACAGTCTTTCCCCAGCCAACAGCTGCACGTTGTGTGTGTGTCCCTCGGGAGCTGAGACCACAGAGCCAAGCCCCAGGAGAGCCTGTAGACACGTTTGTGCAATCAGAAGAGAGTTTGTTTTCTTTTGAAAACAGTACTTTGAAGAAAAGGTTGCCATGGACAACTTAGAGTGACAGAATGAAAGGATCCTTGGAGAATTAGGTTAGGGGCTTGCAACTGCCCAACCTGAGGATGCTGCCTGAGGCGTTTAGAACTGGCTCCTGGTTTAAGAAAGAACTTTAACTCCACTCCTTCCTTCTGTGGGCCATGAGATCACAGCTCGGAGAGTGTAGGGATATTTGGCATTTCTAGACCATATAAAAAGCAAACTGGGCCCACTGTATCAGCTGATAAACAATAACTTCCCCAATAGCACAAACAGCGTGCTGAGGAGTGGATCACGGAGGCACGAGGAGAAGTGACCAAGATGGCCTCTTGCCGAGGCCGCACGCGTGAAGCAGGAAAGAGAACAAAACAAAACTCATTGGTTAAAAAGAGGGCTACAATATTGTTGTTCTAAATGATTTATCTACCTGAGACTCAGGACGAAGTGTATTTTAAAAATCCTTCCAATAGAATTCTTAATCAGAAAGTATGGCTGTATAGAAGATCTGTATCCATATCTGTTTATCCTACATATATGTTTTTTTCTATATACCAGAAATAGCCTGGAAAAAAAAAGAGAAAATAATTCAACTCGAGCTTGCCATAAAAACAAATCATCTAAGGAAAGCCTTAACCAGAAAATTCTTGGACTTTTATGAGGAAAACTATAAAGCTCTATCAAGAGCTGTAAAGGGAGGTTGGCATGGGGCAGGGACATAGCACACGGCTGAACAGGAAGAGGAGGCATTGTAAAAACTGGCTCTTCCCAGCTGACATGTAGGTTTGATTCCAGTCCATTCTCAGGGGATTGGGAGACGTAAGGACTTGATAAAAAATTCTAAGTTAAGATGGAAGGATAAATATATAGAAATGGAAAAAAAAAAATACAAAAAAGCAACCTAGTAAGGAAGGACTAATTCTACCAGAGATTAAAACCCTAAGAAGACAGAATCTCTGCTAGTTAAGAAATGGAATGACCGGGAAGCCATGGGGAGATCGGCCTGTCACCAAAGGATACTTACCTATTGGATTCTGTGCCATTTGTACATATTGTCTACCCAAAACGTAAAAATGTTTAAAAAGCAGGCGTGCTGGCAAAATTTATATATTTATATACAGGCCAGTGTGGTGCTGGTGCAGGGCAGACATGGGTCAAGAGAACAGACTTCACTACACGCAAGTCTTTAAAAATATAACAAAGACTTGCCAAAAATGGTAAGTCAATGGAGAAGAGAAAGATTATTTGATGAATTATCAAATTAGACATTTTTGGAGGAGGAAAAAAATCAACAAAAGCATCATATAGCAAAGTAAATTGCAGAAGGATTAAAAAGTTAAATGCAGTAAAAATCATAAAAATCTTGAAGAATGCTGATATAAATATTAAATCTTTTGATGGTGAAATTTATCCTATTTTAAAAGCAAAAGGAAAAACTAAAAAGAAAAGTCAATAGATACAATTATATACAAACTGAAGATTTCTCTAAGCTTAATAATAGCGTAAGCAAAAGCAAAAGACAAAAATCAGATTAAGGAAATTATATGTAAATATCAGACAAATATAACAACTAATCAAAAACAGTTGATACTACCATGACAGTTTACATAAAAGGAACTATCACTTAATAATAAAATACAGAAAGCTATAATAAAATAGTCATAAAATCAAATTAAAGAAAAATGTTATTTTTAAGAAATAATTTTAAGGAGGAAATTTATCCCTTGTTGTAGTAGGGTGTGTTAGTAGAACTATTTTGGACAGTACTGTGTCAAGAAAGTTAAATATTTCTTGCTATTTAATTAGTAATTCTACTCTATTTTAAGAAATAATTTTTCTTTGCAATCTTATGTTAGAAAATAATCCTAAATAAAGAAAAATACTTTTTGCACACATATATTCAGAAAAGAAAAAAAACGTATCTTGAAGATATACCTATAAAATAGATAAGCAAAACACAACATATTCATGGACTGGAATACTATACAGCCATTATAAGATTTTCTGTAACGTACAGTATGATCCCAATTCATACATCAAACCATCACACACAAAAAAAAACCTAGGAAAAGAATGGAAGGAAATATACTATTTTAATTGTGGTGTCTTAAGGTGGGGAAAATGGCTGATTTTTCTTCCTTCCACTATTCTGCAGCTTTTGAGTTTTCTTTTATTAGCGTGTATTACTTTCATAATTTAAAAAAACTTGGGCTTGCCCTGATGGTCTAGCAGTTGAAGTTCGGTGCGTTCCTCTTCTGTGACCTGGGATCGGTTCCTGGGCGCAGAACCACACAGCTCATCTGTCAGTAGCCATGCTGTGGCAGCGGCTCACATAGAAGAACCAGAAGAACTTACAACTATACACAACTACGTGCTGGGGCTTTGGGGGGAAAAAAGGAAGAAAAAAGGAGGAAGATTGGCCACAGACGTTAGTTTAGGGCAAATCTTCCCCTGCAAAAAAAAATAATAATAAAAAAACCTCAACAAATATTTATTTTAAATGAGTTTACCAGTCCCATGGTTTGATCATCCCCTCATTTTACAGGACATGTTTTGTCCATTAATAACAGCCCTGATTATATTAACAAGATATTAGAAACAACCCAAATTTCCAATGATATAGGAGTGAATATATGGCAAATCCAGCCACTAGAATACTAAGGAGCCTTTCAAAATTACCAAAACTAGTATAGCAATATAAGAGATGATCTTATTTTTATATAAAATGTTATAACTCCAAATGACATGCTCCAAAATATCTCTAGATGGCAGACTTACTGGTAACTTTTATTTTCTTCTTTGTATTGTTCAAAATATCCAAGTTTTGTACAAAAAGTGCATATTACTTTTAGAATCAGAAAAAAAAAATTAAAGCCCACTTCAAAAAATAAAGGACACTTCAACAAATGTGCGAGGACAACTGGATATCCACATGTGAAAGAATGAGCTGGACTCCTTCCTCACACCATGCACAAAATTTAATTCAAAGTGAGCCATAGACCTAATATAAGAGCTAAAACCACAAAACTATTAGAAGAAAATGTAGGAGTAAATCTTTGTGACCCTGAGTAGACAATAGTTCCTTAGATAAGACACCAAAAGCATAAGTGGCAAGAGGAAAAATAGATAAATTGGACTTCACCAAAATTAAAAACTTTTGTTCTGCAAACAATGTCATCAAGAAATTGAAAAGACAGCCCAAAGAATGGGAGGGAATATTTTCAAATCACGCATCTGATAAAAGACTTGTACCCAGAGTATATAAATAACTCTTAAACCTCAGCAATAAAAATATAAATAACCCAATTAAAAATTGAGCAAAGGGGGCCAGCCCCGTGGCGTAGCAGTTAAGTGTGCGTGCTCCGCTGCTGGCGGCCTGGGTTCGGATCCAGGGTGCGCACCGATGCACCGCTTGTCAGGCCATGCTGTGGTGGCATCCCATATAAAATGGAGGAAGATGGGCACGGATGTTAGCCCAGGGCCAGTCTTCCTCAGCCAAAAAAAAAAAAAAAAAAGGAGGATTGGCATGGATGTTAGCTCAGGGGTGATCTTCCTCACACACACACACACAAAAACTGGGCAAAGGATCTGAACAGATGTTTTGCTAGAGAAGATATACAAATGACTAATAACCACATGAAAAGATGCTCAACATCATTAGCCATTAAGTTAATGCAAATTAAAACTGCAATGAGACACCACTTCACACCCTATAGGATGGCTACAATAAAAAGACAGACAATAACAAATGTTGACAAGGATCTGGAGAAACCGGAACCCTCATGTGTTGCTGATAGGGAGGCACAATTGTGCAGCTGCTTTGGAAAAGAGTGTGGCAGCTCTTCAAAATTTTAAACACAAGGTTATCATATGACCCAGCAGTTCTACTCTTCGATATATGCCCAAGAGAAGTGAAAACATACGTCTACACAAAAACTCACCTAAAATGTTTATAGCAGCATTATTTGTAATATCCAAAAAGCAGAAACAAACCAATTGTCCATCAGTTGATGAATGGATAAATAATATGTGATATCGCACAGCCAATATTATTTGGCAATAAAAAGGGATGAAGCCCAGATACATGCTACAACATGGATGAACTTTGAAAACACACTCAAAGAAAGAACCACATATTACATGATTTCATTTATATGTAATGTCCAAAATAGGCGAATCTATAGAGACAGAGATTAGATTAGTAGGTGAAACGTATAGTATGTGAATTATATCTCAAGTTGTTAAAAATACACAAGAATAAGAACTAAAACAGTGTAGGGAGAGAAGGGAAGGGAAAGGAGGCAACACCCACTTTTGAGCCACAGCTACGCTCCAAATATGAGCCAGAGGTCTTACTGGTATTAGCTCATTTAGTCCTTACCACACACCTCGAAGCGTGAGCATCGCCATCTCGTTTTAATTCTCATCTCACTGCCCAGAGAGGTATGGTCCCAAAGTCCCCAGTGGCTGAGGCTATGAAGTCCAGATCTGTCTGATCTCTCAACCCATTTACCCTTTGTCTACTACTTCAGCAGCTGCCTGGTGTCAGGACAAGGAAGGGAATGCCAGAATCCGTGCTTAGGAGACAACATGTGCTCCCCCTGCCAAAGTCATTGTAGGAGAAAATCTCATGGCTCCAGACAGGACAGGCTGGGACCAAAGGCTCCTGAGAGCCTGACTGTGTCATACCTTTGGCCCTGGGGTCCCATACATCACCTTGCAGTGTCCCAGGCACCACTAAAGCCCCTCAAAGCCTTGAACCCAAGATGCTACCTTGTGCTACAGTGTCTGGCCTTGCCACTCTTTCACCTGAATTCATTATTGACCATCTCCTCTGGGCTGGGACAGAGACAATCAGACTCAGGTCCTGCCCTCACAGAGCTCACACCCAAGTAGGTTGGGGACAGGTGCTAAACACCTTTCATAGGTAAGGTGAATATAATGGAGAGGTGTTCAGAGTGCTCTGGGAATACTGAGGAAGGGATGACTAACTCAGCCTGGGGAGTCAGATCAGGCTCCATCTGCCAATGCATTCACACATCTGTCCACTCATTCACTCATCTCTCTGTATATCCCTCTATCCACCCATCCATCCATTTCCATCCATCTATCCATCCATCCATCCGTCCATTTATCTGCCCATCTATCAACCCATTGACTCATCCATCCATTCATCCATCCACACACTCATCCATCCATCCATCCGTATGTATACAACCATTAATCCTTCCATCAACACACACATCCAACCATCCATCCATTCAAAACTGTTTATAGATCCTTTCACCCCCACTATCCTTGATACTAAGGATTCATCACAGAATAAGGCAAATTAAGCAAGTTCTCTCTTAGATCTTACCTTCTAGTGTATATAACATAAAATAGACATGTAAAATAATTTTAGATTCAGATAAGCACCAGAGGAATATAAAACAGAGTAACGGGTGAAGAAAGTCTGCAGCCAGGGATAATGTCTCTGGGCAAGTGCTATTTGCGCTGAGGTTCACATGAACAGGAGCCATCCATGTGAAGGCTGCCCTGCCCCTCCCCCCCAGGGGAGGGGATTCCGGCAGAAGAGCCAATATGTACACAGGCCAAAGGCGGAATGAGCTGGGCTTGTTCGAGGGACAGAACCAAGGTCAGTGTGCCTGGAGCTCAGTGACTTTGAGGGCAGGGAACACTGGTGTCGGGTCTCAAAGGGCGAGAGTTTGCCAGGCAGAGAAGGGAGTAGGAGCAGCATCCGTGCAGGCCTGGAGATGAAGGGGCTCGGTGCTTGTGCAGTAGGACCAGGCATTTTTAAATGTTTTTCTTTCACAGGGAAGAATAAACAAGTAGGAATAGCCAAGGAATCCCTAGAAAAGAAGAGCAGTGGAGGTGGTCTACCAGACGTAATCCATGCTATAGAGCCTCTCTGATTAAAACTGTGGCATCAGTTCATTTATAGACAAACAGCCCAGTGGAATAGAGCAGAGAATCCAGAGCTAGGCCCAGGAGCATGTGGAATGTGGTCGAGGTGGCTTCTCAAGTGAGTGGGGAGAAGGTGAACTTTTCAGTCAATGGCTTTGGGACACCTGAACAGCCACATTGACAAAGGTAACACTGGATCCGCTCCTCACAACAGATCAGAGAGGAACCCACACTAGTGCTAGGAAAAAACTGGATGACTTCTTTGTCACCTAGTACAGAGAAAAGCTTTTATAACTATGACTCAAAACCCAAAAGCAGTCAACCAAAGATGAATACATTTGCCCACATAAAATTAAAATGTTTGTATGGCAAAATACACTATCAGCAAGGTCAAAAGACACACAAAATATTTGTGACTAATATCACAGATGCAGGACTAAAATCACTGATACACAAAAGTTCCTCACACCAAGGAAAAAGTCCAGTGATCTGTAGGAAAACAGACAAAAGATATCAACAAACAGTTCGTAAAAGATAAAAAGGAACCGTCTCTTAAATATGTGAAAAGGTGCCCAATCTTGCTCATGTAAAAGAAATGTGAATTAAAACAGCACTGAGATTCCATTTCTCACTTATCAGATTGGCAAAAATCCAAAGATTTAACACCTTGTTGTGTTGGTGAGGCTAAGGAGAAGGAGGTATTCTTATTGATTACAGGTGGGAATGCAAAACGGCGCAGTTCCTATGGAGGGGGATTGGGAATATCTTGCCAAGTTACCTGCATATTTGGCCTTCGACCCACTGACCCCACTTCTATAAATCTTTGCCCAGGAGACACTGGGAAACATACAATGACATATGCACAAGGCCATCGATGTGTTTGTTCATAGTGATAGTGTAAGGGAGCGTAAGTGAGGCCATCTTGTTACACTAAATGACCCCAGCCCCTCCTCCGTGTGACTACTTGCTGCTATGCACGTACTCTAAAAAAGTCACGTGCTGTCCTGATTTATGGCCTCTGCTTACGTATGTACTCCCCAATAGCTTGATAAATTAAAAACTTTTTTCTATGAGTTTTTCTCCAAGAACAGGCTGACCACAGGTGGGAAACACACCTCGTATCCATCACAGCTGACAAGAATGGAACAATGTGATGCCTGGAGCCCATCACGCCTGGAGACCAACATCCCTGGACCCCCTCCTCACTGCCCATTTTCCCTATATAACTGCCTCAAGATTCTGTAATCTTGGGAGATGGTTTTTTGAAACATTAATCTGCCACCTTCCTGATTATGCTGGCTAATTGTATTAAAACTTCCTTTCTTGATCCCTAGCTCACTGTGATTAATTGGCTCAGATTGTGGTGAGCAGAGCGAACCCATTGCTTGGTTACAATAGCAAGGACTGAAAACTCCCAGATGCCCATCAAAGGAGATTGACTGGCCAATCCCCACAGGGAGTACGGTGCAGCCACGGGAAGGCGTGAGGGGGAGCGTTAGGCACCGACGCACAGTGATGTCAAGGACTCACATTATGTGAACAGAGTGAGGTGCAGGCCAGTGTTGAGAGAAGGCATAAAAGAGTTTGTAGGTAGACGTGTGTGTGCTTCTTGCACTTTCTAAAAAAACCAATGGAAGGATAATGAATGGATAATAATGGAATAATGGAATAATTATTATATTATATTAATATTATAATAATAATAATGGAACTAATGAAAATGGGTGCCGAGGTGGGTGGGGAGAGAAGGGGAGGAGGGGACAGGATGGAAGCTAGACCTCTGTGGGCTGCCCGGGCATGGCTCATTCTCACTCTGCAGCCATATAAACACCTGCTAACAGGAGCAAACAGAATAAGACAACTTGGGCACAGACAGGAACAAGGAGCCCAACTGTCCATCAAAGTGGAGGCAGGAAATCTTCACGTAGCTTTGAAAAAGCAGTATGTGGAGTGTAGAATCTTAGTGAGATATATTCTCAGGACAAAAAAAAAATCTTAAAAAATGTTCTTCTAAGACAAGGGAATCACAGAAGGAAGAAGTAAGGAAATATTCTCCCTTCTGATGGGAAACAGGGAAGGGCAATCACAAGACCCCTCTCCCCCACTACATTCGTCTGAATTCTCTCCAGGGCAGGGCATGGGGGAGACAGGAGGAGGAGTCCCAGGGTCAGCCTGGAGACTGAGAAGCAGGCGGGGGGCGGGGGAGGAGGGCACTGGCCTCTGCTTGCCAGGTGTCCAGCTGGAGATTCTGGGCTGGCTCTGGGGTCCTTCCACTACGGCTTTGGGCCTCTGGATAGAGTGAGCGAGGAGACACCAGACACACAGGGGAGCCAAGGAGGAGCAGGAAGGATGCCTCTGTGCTTCCTGGCCCAGGAGTCGGGGCTGATGCTGGGACACTAGCTGGGCTCGCTGCAGGTGAGGCCCTCAGGCTGGTCCTGTCCCAGAACCCGGCCTGGGCTGTACCGCTGGGGCAGCAGTGCAGCAGCGGTACTTGCAAGGGGCTGGGGCTTAGCACCAGCAGAGCAGAAGCAATCCAGGGAAAAGGTTGGAAGGAAAGGGGGGGGAGAGAGGAAGGGAGGGAGGAGAGAGGAGAGGGGAGAGGAGGGAAGAAAAGAGAGAGTGAGAGAGAGGATGAAAGAGAGAGAGAGGGAGGGAGGGGGTGAGGAAGGGAGGAAGTGGGGATGGCTAATTCTAATGGGACGTGAACTTACTCCCTGGCAAGCCCTGTGCTGAGGCTCCACATCAGCAACATCCCTCCCATTTTCCAGATGTGGAAACAGGATCAAGGGTGGCGACTTGGCCGAGGCTGCACAGCTAGCGAGCCCCAAGGGGGGGCACATGTCAGACCCTGTGATCCTGGGTGCTGAGAGTGTGTAGACTGCACCCCGTGTTCGCAGACTCCCAACCCGGGCCTGGGAACCAGGGGTCCCCCAGCCTTGGGGCCAGGGGCAGGGCCAACCCGGTTGGGTGAGACAGTGGGAACTGCCTGTGTCCCTGGGAGCCCCCGGCCCCTGCTGAGGGTCTCAGCTGGCAGATTCCCGCAGCCCAGTGGGGAGGGGCCTGGCCAGCCTCTTCCAGACACACAGACACTTGACCCTCACCTCAGCACTGAAGGGCAGAAAGGATGACAGGTGCCATCGCCTCCGAACGCCCGTCACTGGAAACCAGCTGCCTTCTGTCAGCAGCCCTTCAGGCCCAGGACAGCCGGGCCTGCTGGCTCACTCACTCGCTCGGAGCTCTGGTTCCAGCCCAGCCCCCTCCTGTAGGTCCCCTTCCCCTGTGGACCGCAGAGCCCAGCGGCCCTGTGCACTCACACGGCCTGTGCACTCACACGGCCGGCCAGCACATGCTCCTGGCTCCAGCTGGGGCAGGGCTGCTGCTGGCCCCAGGGGTCCAGGATGGACGAGACCCTGCTGGGAGGTGGCGATGAGACTCAGGGATGGGGTGAACAACCTTGGGAGGGAGCAGATGCTGCAGGTGCCCCCCAGGGAAGCCCAGGGAGAGAAAGCACTGCCAGCGGGGGACTTCAGAGGCTTCACAGAAGAGACACTGGCTTGGGAAGGGATGGTTCCACTGTGGGGAGCAGAGGTGAGGACAGGAGGGCAGTGGACGTGTCAGGCCAGCTGGCTGGAGGCCAAGGGCCAGGCTGGAAGGCAGACCAGAGCAGGTAATTCCCAGAGAACTTCTTGGGGGCCAAAGGGCTTGGACCAGCACCACCCCTGGTGGAGGGGCGTCCCTGAGGGCTCTGGACAGGAGTGGCCCCATTGGAGCTGGTTCAGGCCTTGGTGAGCAAGAGGAATGGGGGGACCTGGAGCAGGGGCTTGGGAGGGGTTCTGACCCGGACATGCATGGATGGAGATGATGGCATCCACGAACTCGGTGGGAAAGAAACGGCATCTTCCCATCACTGACTGTTACTGATTGCCCGCTCTTCCGTTATGAGCCTGGGGGAAAAGCGACAGCAAGGCTGACAGGAGGCCATCGTATCTGCCTGTCACACAGCTGTGGCCGGAATTACACAGCTGGTCAGGCCAGTCACTGCTGAAATGGCTGCGGTAGATCTTCCTATATGCATGTCAATCAATAAAAATCACTTTTGGATATTTGATAACAATTTCAAGGCCATGTGTTTCCTTTGAGATCCCTGCATTTTAGTTTATGCACTCAACAACATTACTCAGGGAAGGGGTCGTAAGTCACTCCGGCTGCCATGGGGGCCGCGGTGCCCGGAGGGTCAAGACAGGTGAGGTATTGAATGGTAGATGGGAACGGGTGGGAGGAGGAAGCTCCTTGGGGATAAGAGCTGAGCGCCTGGGGCAGAGGCCACGCCCTTGCCGGCGCCCAGAGCCGGCCATGCCTCTGACTGGCTGGCGTCCAGCAGCAGGGGTTGATTTTAGCCCTGCGCCAGGCAGGCCGCAGCTGGGGCCAGGCAGGCACGGTGACCTTGTCAGGGGTCACCCCCCGCTCACAGAGGCCCACTGCAAGGGGAGGGCCTGTCCCTGGCTAGGGCTAGTGGAGTGACAGGGGCAGGGGGTGGCCTGCCTGACCCTGGGCTGACACTCCACCAGCCCTGGCCCTGCCTGCCCTCCCAGTGCTGGTCCCAGGAACTAGCCTTATGGGGTGAGTGCCAGGGCCTGAGGGTGACAGCTGCACATTTACAATAACCCACAAGCTGGGGGGCAGGATGGGTGGGGGAGAGGAGGCTACGGGGTATCTGCAGCCTGAGGGCACAAGCCAGGCCTGCTTCCCTCCCTGCCCGTGGCTTCCTGCAGCCCTGTGGCTCCTGAGCATCCTCCTCCCTCTTCTTTAGTCTCTGATGCTCCAAGGCTGGCGGGGACCCACAGGTGGGCTCACAGCTCAGAGACTTAAAGCTTTAAAGGCATCCTGGGAAAAACACACTAAACCACAAAACTCCTGGGTGGCTTTAGGGCCACACAGAATTCCCTTGCATGTTAGGAAATTCAAAAGCATTTTGTGTTCACGGTTGGCGTGCAGCATGAGATTTCTTCTGGCTGGAGGATTTGGCGACCATTTCCAGGATTGTGGATGGACATGCCGGAGCAATGATCATCTGCCTGTTCAGGAGTGCAGGGGGCCCCGCCCAGAGAGACCTGTGTCCTGTGGGAAAGCACATAAGATCGGGCACATTACATAATGATCCACACCTCACTTGTTTCCAACAGCTCACAGTTTGCAAAGTATTTGCACTTCCACTCTCCCCATCCTCACAGCAGCCCTGAGGGCTCCACATCAAGGGGGTTATCAATGTGGTTTACAAAAGAGGGAGCCAGCCAGAACCTGCCAGGTGTCAGTTCTCCTCCGAGGCTGATGCAGTCACTGCTTACCCAGCTGCTTGCCGGCTTTCAGAGGAGCAGGGAGATGTGGAGTTTACTTACACAGACGGTGGAGTAGACAGTCCTGGACTGGGTCTCGGCTCTGCCACTTCTGGGCTGTGTGACCTTAGCAGGTCATTAAACCCCTCGGCGCCTCAGCTTTGTCTCCTGTGAACTGAGGCTCACGCGGTGCACCCAGCATCCTCTGAGCTGAGAACTAAGAGAGTGTTGCAGACGTCGTGGGCACGGATCCCGCCCGCGGAGAGCACCTGTCCAGGCAGCACCTGTCCGCGCTCTGCTCTAATCAAGCCAGGGAGCACCTGGAGGGATGGACGGGCGCCACCCTGGAGTCTCGTGGGCACAGAGTCACCGAGGGCAGGTCCCACTACGGTCCTCAGCCCGGGGATGAGAGTGCCCATCGGGCGGCTTTGGCTCCTGCGGAGTCGAATTTGTTTCACGTTAGAAGAAGGCTCCATTATTTCCCACAACGTGCGCTTTCACCGGCCACCGAACAAAAGGTTTCCTTTCCCGGTTCAGGCCTGCTCTGTGACCACAGCGTCCCCATTGTTAAGGGCGATCCATGCAAACTGTGGAGGTGGGACTGCCCTTCCCTGCAAGGGGTCGCAGCTGGGGGGACCACAGCTCCCGAGGCTCAAGGGCCTGTGAGTGGGGGCCGTGGGCCCCTCCTGTACGTGCTGCCCCGCGGCGACTGCGGCGTCCCACCTCCAGCCAGGATGGAAGGTCTGAGGTTGCACTGTCCCATCAACGCCAGATCCGTCGGGTGTGCAGGCAGCCGGGCAAACTCACTTTGCCGGCCAGCGGCCAGCAAACCAAGGGGGGCACCCTGGATTGGTCCCACACTTTACTGAAGAAAGACGTTTGTTCCAGAACGCCCCAGTGGGCGCTTTCTTGAACTTGAGCGCCCCCTGCTGTTGGAGAGTCAGTCCAGGTGGAGCTCTGAGGGTCCGCCTCCCCCAGACCCCCCCTGTCGCCAGTTTCAGAGGCTGCCATGAGCCCCACACCCAGGAAGCACATTGAGAACATAGAGAAAGAGCCTGTGGGTCTAGAGTCGGGAATGGAAGGAAAGCTGGGCCTCTGCCTGGAGAAGACGGCCTCCAGGAACCGTGTGAGACCCGAGGGCAGAATCCAGCCCCTGATCCTTCCTCAAACACCCAACTCTTTTCTAGGAGCTAGAATTTTGGCTTTGACTCAGAATTGCTCAGCATGACATGAGGACTGAGTTCAGCCCAGCGCTGAGGGCGCTGGCCCCCAAAGAGGGGCTGGTGTGGCCCCAATGGCCGCGGGTCCTGCTGGCGTCAGATGCTGCCCGTCCTGGTTCCTGACACTCTGCTCCGCCAAGATCCAGATGAGTGCAAGATACACAGGCTGATGTGGAACAAAGAGAAGTCGCTCAGCAGAGATGGAGAAAGGGACCTGAGACTCCACAGCGAGTCCTGTTTGAGGCTCACGACCTCCTGGGGAAGCTGCTAGGACGCACTGGCCGTATGACATGTCACTCAGAAATCCACAAGCAGGCCTAAGCGTGGTAACAGAGAGAAATTAAATTTTGAAGAACCTGGCCTAGAACGATGCTGTGGTGTGTGAACAGACGACGGCACCCTCTGAGACCACTGCTAGCCAGGAGCACCAGTTCCCTTCTGGGCCCCTCTGGATGGACACCACCAAGCTCACCAGTGGCAGGCAAACATGCTCTGGTTTTCTGTGCCTGGGGCTCATGCTTCAAATAAGTGATCTATAAACCAAAGGGAGGCGGGGTACAGCTGCAGGGGCCATGCATGGGCCTTTCTCCCACGGCCCGGTCCTGCCCTCTCCTTACCAGCTCGCCACTCAAGGATCGGTGCCACACCTTCAAGTGCTGCCTATTCCTGTCGTTCTGGTCTTCTCTCTCTATGGATATACAGAAAGCAACATTCATCACCCCAAAACACTGCAGTGTGGCTAGGACGTGGTGTGCATACTTAGCTCGAGGCATAAGCCATCAGGAGAAGGAAACTATGGGTCCAGGTGGGGGCCAGTTATCTCCAGGTAGAGGCCTGGCTCACCTGGGAGAGTACTCTGCTCCCCAGGCTTCACCTTCACGCAGCTGCTGCTGCACAGCCCCCAGGCAGGTGGCCCCCGGGAGAGGGGCTTCAGGTTTGGCTAGTGACGTGCCCCAGGGTCGCTGGCTCCCTGGCAGGTGGGTGAGCTCCTCCAGGGAAGGGTCCTGGTTTGTTTTGTTCAGAGAGGTACCCGTGCTGCGTGGCACGCGGAAGGTGCCTCATCAATACTGAGTCATGTGGGACGAATGGCTGGCTCATGTGTCTGCAGACCCAGGGGCTCGCTCCCAATGCCCTCGGCTACTCACCTCTTGCTCCATCTGAGCAAGTGGCACAATTGCCCACTCATCATTCACAGGGAGGAGGGCTGCTTCTGGACAGTGGGTGGCAGAGAAGATCTGGGAGTGGCTTTGACCATCCCAACCACACCTGCCCTCAAAGGTCTTGGAAGTAACAGGAGGATAAGATCATGTGGATCCCCCACAGGGTCAAAGGCCAGGAGAGACCACACATCTCCTGAATGCCAAGGCCATCACCTCCTGCTTTTGGGGCTGCCTTGCTAGGACTAGAGGCAGATGGCCACCTGGTGTGTTGGAGCATGAGGCTCTGCGTGGGGACGCACCTGAGGCTGGGCTCCCAGGTACCCTTGGGGGCTGAGCCTACAAGGACCTTTGCACAGCATCTCTGTCTGTGGCATAGCATGGAGACTTCTGCAAGTGTCAGTGATGGGAGGGACCGGGCGGTTCCTGTCCAGTCCATACGGTCCAAGATGCACAGGGATTAATAAAAGCTGCCAACACCCACACACGGCACTTGAAAGATTTTATCAGAAAGTGGTGGAGTGTTACACTGGATACAAGGGGCACTCCTTTGAAATTCCCATGGGGAGCCTCTCCCTGGACCCCACAAGGCCACCGTGTGCAGGGAACCTGATGAGAAGACTGGAAAGAATGTTCTCCATGTGGGGTAGGAGGCTTTGCTGGGTCTCGTCTGGGAATCTGTCTTTTGAGCCTGACAGTGGGCTCCCATCCACTGAACTTGCCAGAGTAACCAGAGTAATGGGGATGGAGGCCCACCCATCAGAACAGGCTGTGAATAGCTTTAACACCAAGAGGTCTTCAGCTGACATTGTATTAAATTATTGAATTTTTATAATTTAACTTTTTTCCTGATATTAAAATCAACATATACACATAGTAGAGATGGAGAAGTATTACAACTACAGAGAAGTGTTGAGCCAGGAAGAGGCCCCTACAATCCTCCCACCCACGGGGGCCACTGACATCTTCCGACAGAGCTGATGCCATTCGGTACGGCGAGACATGGAGGTTTGTTTCGTTTTATGGAGGTGTGTCTATACACCAAGTTTTGTGCTCCACTTTTTCTTCAAGAATTATGTCATCAGCATTTCCCTATCATTAAATTCTCTCCATAAACTTCATTTTAATGGTTACCTAATATTAAGCCATAAGCGTGCATTCCATGACCACTTAAATTTTCTTAATTTTTTCCTATTGTAAATGATGATGTATGAGTGCACTCATTTTTTGGTACATATATAATTATTTCCTTAGGATCTGTTCACAGGAGTTATGCCTTAATGCAATGCAATTTTGTCCCCAAATGAACATGCCATTTTGCACTCCCGTGGGCTCTTATGAAAATACGTATTTCATCTCATCCTCATCAGTATCAGGGATTCTGATTTTTATAAATCTTGGATGTTTTCCAAAAAAATGGTAGAAATTTGATAAAACTGGGCATTATTGGGAGGCTGAACTATTTTTTCAAACACAGATTGACCAATTGCATTTCTTCGTTTAGTAATTATCAATTCATAACCTTTTTTTCACTTAGCAGATTGATCAAATATTTTCTCCTATTTTATGTGTCCTGTTCATTTTGATGTACATATCTTTACACACACTGCATATTTCAATATATTAACAGTTTCCTTTTTTATTTCTTTCACTGATTTTTTACATATAGGAAATCCACCCTCATCTAAACCCAGATAAATACTAGTATCTGTTCTATTTTTGTTTCATAGTTTATAGTCTAATTCTTCTCTAATATTTTTGTTGTATGGTATGAAGTGAGGATGTAAATTAGTCTGGCTTTCAATAGCTAATCAATCGATCTAGCACATTAATGGTACCATCACTGCCCTCCCGAACCCCATGCAGTGTGAGGTAACACTGGCTCTACATTTCATGAATCTTTTACATGCCAGGAGCTCTCTGGGGTGTATATTTTGTCTCATTGGTCTTTCTGTTAGTATACCAGTGCTGTGTTAATTTTAATTCTTGTGGTTTTAGTATATGTTTTAAAATTGAGGGCTGGCCCCGTGGCTTAGCGGTTAAGTGCGCGCGCTCCGCTGCTGGCGGCCCAGGTTCGGATCCCGGGCGTGCACCAACGCACCGCTTCTCCGGCCATGCTGAAGCCGCGTCCCACATGCAGCAACTAGAAGGACGTGCAACTATGACATACAACTATCTCCTGGGGCTTTGGGGGCGGGGGGGGGAAGGAGTAGGATTGGTAATAGACGTTAGCTCAGAGCTGGTCTTCCTCAGCAAAAAGAGGAGGATTAGCATGGATGTTAGCTCAGAGCTGATCTTCCTCACAAAAAAATAAAAAATTAAAAAATTAAAAAATAAAATAAAATTGAGCTGTTTCAGCCTGCATCGTAAGGCACCCTTGTTACTTTTTTCAAATGAATTTTAGAATCATTTGATTCCAAAACATTTCCTCCTGAAGAATTTTTGGTAACATGTTAAACAAGTAAATTAATTTGCAAAGAATTAACAGCTTTGAAACACTCAGTCTTGCCATCTGGGGACATGGTATTTATCTCCATTTATTCACGTTAAAGTGAAACCCTCTTGGTGGAATTATTTGGGGTTTGGTTTGTTCCTGGGCATTTTGGGATTTTTGGTGCGATTGTGAATGTTACCTTTTTGCTTTGTAGTGTGGTCTGCTCGCCTATTGCAGCCTATGGGAACGTCTTTGATTGCTGGGTTGTTTTCATACCCCACTTCTTTATTGAAACTTCTTATCGATCCTGGATTTTCAGCCGATTCTCTTCAGATTTTAAGTAGTAATAATTTGTCCTGCATATACTGATAATTCTGTAACCTCCTTACCTCTGGCTGGGCCTCTTCTTTCCGTATAATGACTCACTGCATTGACAAACCCTCAGACTGTTAAAACAGTAGGCAGTTGGCAAACAACCATTTTTAATTTCTGATTTTAAGGACTATTTTTTCTGGGGTTCACTGTTGTATTATGTAGAGTGTTGTTTTAAGGGAAATTCTTCATCACATTAAAAATATTGCCTTCTGTGTCTTGATTTTTATTCTTCTAATAAAGAGTAGATATCTATTTTTACTAAAAACTCTTTTAGCCTCAGAGTCAGAGATGTTTCCACAGAGGCCCAGCCACCCAGAGCGGAGTAGGCTCCTTCAATAGAGATCCGAGCCCCCTTCCACCAGGGACTCCCAGGACTTTTCCCTTTGGGACCCGTGCTGGCAGCTGGTAGCCAACTCCGCCATGCCAGTGTATCGGTTCCCACTTTCCCCTTACCCAGTCCTTGGTCCCCAACCAGAGCGTGGCCTACTCTCAGCTCTCCTCACCTTTCCCTGGGTGCCCCAGGGATGCAGTTTCCATGGAGAATGCACCGCCTTCCCTCTGAGCCATCCTCCACCTCCTGCTGTAAGTGAAACCCCTTTCTCACATCCCACAGAACTCAGAACGAGGAGGGGTCCTCCCTGCTCCCAAGGCTTATTATCTCCGCTTCTCCACAGCTGAATAAAGCCAGCTGTTCCTTCAAAGTTAACGCCATCTGGCTAAGTCACATTGCCCCCTCCAATCCAACACCTTCCAACTCTGCTCGTCACCAATCCTTCCCTAGGCCCTGGGGTACCTACTTTTAGTCTTCCTCTGTGCCCCGACTCCTCCTGTCACCCTGAGTGCCTGCAATTTCCCTGAGAACACTCAGCATGTCAGCCTCCTGTGGCGTGACCCCCTGAACTCCAGCAACTCTCACTTCTCTCCCATTCTGCTCTCCCTCCTGGACCTGCTGCGACCTAGCAGTGCCCATCACTGAAACATCGCTCCCCCTGCCTGGGAACCTCAGGTCCTTGCTGTTCTCCAGCTGTGTTTCCAGGCCATCAGCTCCCTTCTGTCATCACTTCCTCCCATCCAGTCCAGTGGTCAATCCCCTTAACCACTCTTGCCCGTACTTCATCATCCTTGTCCCATTTTTATTCCCTCAAGTCCATTGGAAAAAATCCATTCCTTAGATCATTCCAAATGTTTGCTTGGAAAAATATCCCACCCAACTGTTGCATTAATATCCCGCTGTCATCTTTCCTGCCATTAGCCCTGGTCACCCTTTAGCTGGTGGCCTGAATGGCCACCCCTGAGGAACCAGCTACCCCTCTTCTGATAGGTTGTCAGAAACTCAGGTTCTCCTCACCTACAGCCACTGCCCACAATGCCCACTTTGCCATCTAAGAAATGGGAGCGTGCAATCGTCAGGGGAATCTAGATCCTTTGCCTGGACCCCAGCTGCAAGAGAGTTTAGGATAGAGGAAGATGAAGTAAGATGTATTAATATTTTGCCATATTAACTACAGATCTTTCTTTAATGAGAAATAAAACACTGCAGATCCAATGTAAGTTGTTATGCACACCACTGCAAAAACATCTCTGTACTTGTTGCTTTGTGCCCATGTGTGAAAGTCTAGGCCTAGAAGAAGAATTGCTGGATTCCTTTCCCACACCCTCACTACCATTTTGTGGGCACTGGGGGTGAGCTTTGGTGAAGGGTGTTTGAAAACTGGACTGGAAAAATTTCCACCCACCAGCTCAGAGATGCATTCTTATCTCCACCTGGACTCTGGATGGAAAAAAATATTTCCTGAAAAAGGACTCAGGTCTGTACCTTGAACATTTTGGGGGATCCAGATTTATAACCCGGGGAATTCTAAGCTAAGAAGTTAACATTTAATTAGTTCCAGGCCAGTCCTGGGTATCTAGCATAACCAGACAGAAAGCAAAGCAGACCATGGCTGAGGCATGCTCTCAGCACCCAGGTCCCAGGGCTTCCCACAGTGTGCATGCATGCACGTGCAGATGCACCTTCTGAATGTGAACTCAGGTGGTCAGCATTTACTCAAATTGGGGGGTCAGCACCCTTAAGAACTTCATGTATGAAAACAACCTGAAAGTAAATATCAAATAAATGTTTTAAATGAATAAACAAACAAAAAATAAATTGGAATCCTAAGTAAAAAACAAGAATTGAAAAAGAACCAAAACAAATTTCTACAAATGACTGTATAGGTATTTGGAATTTAAACTTAATGAAACAGTTAAAAAGCAAATTAGATTCAGCTGAAGAGAGAATTAGTGAACAGGAAGACAGATGTTATAGGCTGAGCTGTATCCCCACAAAATTTATATGTTGAAGTCTTAACCTCCAGTACCTCAGAATGTGACTATATTTTCATATATATATATATATATATATATATATATATATATATATATATATATGTATATATAGTATGTATCTTTAAAAAAGTGATTAAGTGAAAATTAGGTCATTAAGGTGGGCCTTAATCCAATTTGACTGGTGTCCTTATTGGAAGAGGAAATTTGGACATAGACTTGTACAGAAGGAAGACCATGTGAAGACATGGGGAGAAGACAGCTGTCTACAAGCCAAGGAGGGAGGCCTCAGAAGAAATCAACCCTGCCAACACTTTGGTCTTGAACTTCTAGACTCCAGAATTGTGAGAAAATTAATTTCTGTTGTTTAAGCCACCTAGTCTGTGGTACTTCATTATGGCAAACTTAGTGGAATAATACAACAGATTTAATAAATAACTCAGAATACAACCGAGATAGATGAAGAGAGAGAAAAAGAAACAAAGTAAGCAGGATCGAACAAAGAACTAGAAGGCCCAACAGCAATAATAGAAGTCCCAGAGGGAGAGACTGATAATCGAGGGAGAGGAAACATGTGTGAAGGAAATGTATACCAATTTTCTATAATTAACAGATATGAATCCTCAGATTCAAGAGGCACAAAAGATCCAGAACAGAATACGTAACACTAAATCCCCACCTAGACACATGGTAGTGACTCTGCATGTGTCGGGCACTGGAAGTGATCCTGCTCAGTGTCCATTCTAACCTCTTCTGTCTTTTCTTCCTCCATCTTACCTCTTCACACATGGCACAAAGAATCAAGGACAGAGATGTTTTTGCAGTGGCATGCATAACAACTTCAATGGGATCTTTATGTTTTATTTCTTACTAAAGGAAGATCTGTAGCTAATATGGCAAAATGTTAATGTATTGAACCTGGGTGTGAGTTTATGGGTCCATTATATTTTTATCTTTACCTTTTCTATGTTGACAGATTTTGTAATGAATAAATCCAACAGGCAATTTTCACCCTTGACTTATTGCATCGCACTCTAGCTTTCCCAGATTCCCCAGCCAGGAGGTGGGCTTGGTACTGTCAACTTAAAAAGCAAATTTGCCTGTTATTTTATCTCAAAATGAGTTTATTCAGGAATAGCCAAGAGAATTGCAACTTGGGATGTGCATGCTATGGCAAATCGTAGGCAAATCCAGAGAGCAAAGGAGGGGACCTGCTTTCACAGAGAAAAAGGGGAGTAGGGAGGGGCTGCTCTAAAGAAAGTCCATTCCGGGGAAAGTAACAGTTCAGGGTGGCAACGGCTTCTCATTGGCTGAGCTGCAGGGTTTCTCATTGGCTGAGCTGTTGCCAGGTGGGGAGAGAACTCTTCCTTCAGTAGTGAAGTAGCTGTACTTCCTGTAGAAGATGCAGACTTCCTGTCGCTTCCTGGTTGGAGCAATAGATGGTACGCATTGGGGGTGAGAGCTCCCCCTGCAGGCCTTCCAACTCCATTTTAGTTAAAGTTTCTCTTATTAAATTCCACAGTACCCAGTTCCTCCCTGGTGCTACCCACCTCCCTCACCCACCTCCCACCCTCACCCCTGTGGGTACAATGTCACCTGATGTAACTTTCAAAAGCCTCTGTTTCTTGGCCCTCAAAAGCATAGCTAAAGCAGGCCCTGTGTGGGACCTCTTTCATTGAGATGGAGACGTCCTGTGGCTGGTGACTTTACCCTTCCAGACACTGATTTTTGGCTAAAAAGTCAGAGAAAGATTCTGGGGGATGATACAGATTTCCTTTCATGAAACCCTCACTCCCGTTGGCCCTGGGTGTGGGTAAGTCTGAGTACCAGTGGGGCCCAGTATCCACGCTTGAGCCAAGACAGGGAAGCGGGCTGAAAGCCACAGGGTGGGCGTTTCCTGCGCCCAACCCAGACGGACGCGTTGCTGCGTGGCTCAGTGTAACTTTGTTTTTTAAGGGATTATTTATTTATTTGAGAGGAAGATCAGCCCTGAGCTAACATCCGATGCCAATCTTCCTCTTTTTGCTGAGGAAGACTGGCCCTGGGCTGACATCTGTGCCCATCTTCCTCTACTTTACATGGGATGCCACCACAGCATGGCTTGACAAGCGGTGCATGGATCCCCTCCTGTGGACCCCGGGCAGCCGAATCAGAGCGCGCGAACTTAACTGCTATGCCACCAGGCCAGCCCCTCAGTGTAACTCTCATTAAGTGATTTTTATTATTTCAGCTTTGTGAAAGAAAAAACATACACTTTACTGTGAGGAAATATTACAAGACAAAAAAATTATTGTTACTAGGAGGTGGGATTATGGTTGATGGTTACTTTCTTCTTGAAAGTTTTCTGTGTTTTATCTATTTATTTAATAATGAATATATATGACTTTAATAATGGGGAAAACACTATTTTCCCTAAAAGGCTCTTTTTCCAAAACTAAATTCTGCCCCTGTAACTTCTCAGCTCTGTACAGTGAGACACAGGAAGCCAGTGTGTCCCGCAGGGGCCTCAGCCCTGCCTGCCCCCTGCAGCTCTTCTGCATGACAAGCCCCCTTGACAAGTGGCAGCTCCTCCCTGGGAAGTCAGCTGGCACCATCTGGTTCTGGGGGTGGGGCCATCGCAGGGGCTTCTGCTGCCCTGCACTGCAGCCTGACCACCCAGCCCGATGCCCCCCTCTACAGAGGGAGGAACTAAGAGGTTGAGGCGAGCCCTTGCCCGGGTCTGCAGCTCCGTCTCGGGAACCTTGGGGGTCCCCAGTTTGGAGACACAGCTCAGGAAATGGGTGTGGACTGCACCTCTGGCTGGAGGAGCCTGCACCCCGGCTGGCCCTAAATTACATCCTCATTACACCGGGAAAAACAAGACGTGCTTGCTCGTGGAGTCCACCCTTCCAGCTGGGGGGCTTTGGGTGACTCAGAAAAGCCCCCAGAGTCCACAGCCTTGCCGTGATGTACCTATGGTGTGCGTGCAGTACCTGGCACGTGGTGAGCGCCTGTCAGTGGAACCCTCATATCACCCTTTCCACCCGGGCAGAGTCTCACACCACCAGATGCCTCAGAATGATCCCTTTTCTCTTTCTCTTGTGCAGGTAGGTGCTGCCCAGGGAAGGGTGGGGCTGCAGAGACCCAATGCCCCCAGGCTGAGGCCCCCTTTTCCTTCGTCCCCTCTCTCACGACACGTCTCAGGGAACATTCCCACCGCACTCACTGTTCCTTCTTGTGGCCCCTTCTCTGTCTCCCACCTTTCCCAGGGGTAGGGAGGCAGCCTGGGCATCGCCACCTGCAGTGTGTCTTGTGGGGGGTCCAGGCAGTTTGAGCTCACACTGACTTCAGACCTGGGGTCTGTCTCTCACAAAGGGGCTTCAGCCTCCCATGATGAACCAGCTCATACTGAAGCCCCCGCCCCTCCCACCTCAGCCGCCCTACCCCTGCCCTCACCCCCCATCTGAGCAGGTCCTGCCCCTGCCCACCCCCTCAATCTGCATGTCCTGTGATGCAACCTGCTCTTCTGCCTCTCACTGCCCTGCTGTGCTCTGGCTGGAGGCTCAGATCTAGCAGCATCTGTTTGGCTGCAGTTCCCTACAAGGCATCAGGGAGGAGGAGGTTGTGATTCAGCCTTGTGCTCTCCCCGCCTCGCCAGTAGTCCTGGGAGTTGCTCTTCCAGAGCTAGCACATTCACAGCTCGAGCGCCTGCACCCGGCTGTCAGAATCTCAGCGCTGGCCTGGACGTGCAGTCCCGTGTGCCCTCCTGCACAGCTGGCCGAGGGCTCAGAGGTGCTGCTTCCACCACGCTGTCTGCTCCACAGCCCACCCAGATGCTGGCGTGCACGGCATGTGCTCTGGCTCCCACTGGCCCCATTCCCACCTAACTGCTTGTGCTGAGGGTCTCGGGGACTGAAGTTCACCACTCAGGGTCCAGCCCACTGTCCAGTCACACAGGGGGCCTGCTTTGTCTACTGATACCACGCTGAGGTTTGTGCAGAACTTCATAGGCTTCCATCTCTCTCCCCCAAGACAGCATTCCTGTCCTGTGTGGCCCGGCCTCACTCCTCCCTAGATGGGAGCTTGTTCTATCCGGGTCCATCTCGGAAGCAGGGTGCTCCCCTGAGCCTACCCTTACTGCCCACCTCCCTGGACGTACATCCCCTGGGGGCAGGTGGGCTGGCAGGTGCTGTGCACGAGCTGGAGGCCAGGGGACCCAGGCTCTTCCCAGGCTCCTTGGACAGCCTGTCGGGGAGGAGAGAGAGCCAGCTCCTGCCATTCCAGCCCAGCCCTGGAGGGTCAAGGCAGCCATTGGTCCTCCAGGGCTGGTCTTTGGGTCAGTCTAGCGTGGTCACCTCCACAGGCCACTTCCCAGGGCCTCACCCAGCCTCCGTTCAAAGCAGAGTCCTAGCAGCCCTGCAGAAAGGAACACACATCTCATTGGTCAGCAGTGGTTGTGCCACCACTGCCAGCCACTGTCAGGCATTGCCAGCCACTGCCAACCATTGCTACCACTGCCAGCCATTGCCAGCCATTGGGATTGCACGATGAAGCCCTTCTTGACGTGTGCACCTGGGAAAAATGCTCCTGAAGATCCACAGTGGGCAGCCAGGAGCAGGGTCCGGAGAGGAGCCCAGCGGGCTTTGTCTCACCAACTCTCTGTGGTCTCGGCGACCCCTCTGCCCTCTAGCAGGGGAGTCCAGGTGATCCCCAATGGGCTTCCTGCTCTCTATGAAGCTGTGGTCTCCACATCGGGATTTGGGGGGTCACTCCGATTCCCAAGTCTGGGCTGGGGAGGTGCAGGTGAGACAGGTTGGAAGGCCCTTTGAATGGAGCCTCTGGGGTCCTCTGTGGTTTGGGCAGAGGCTGGGGGCTGGGTGGGGCAGGCTCCAGGTTTCTGCAAAGGCCACGCCCCTCCCTTCCCTGGACTGACTGGTCAGGAGCCACCATCCTGGCATCTGGGCTGCGAAGGACGGCCTGGGGTGTGAGGATGGCCGCGTGGGTCCTGCCTCTGCAGCCTGTTTGAACGAGACTCTCCGGGCCCCTGTGCAGGATGTGCCCACTGCCCTCTGTGGAGGATCCTCACCTGCTCGTCCCCAGACCCCTGGGCATCGTTGGCCATGTCCGTGTAGGGCTCAGGACCCCGCCAAGCCTCGGAAGGGCACACGGGGAAGAGGTCTCCAGCAGATGTTGTCATCTGATGGACAGAGAAAGCAGGGTCCAGGCCGGCCAGGATCGAGAGGATTCCAGCGTCCCCTGCAAGGCCTCTAATTCCAGTCAACGCAGTTTGACAAACACCACCTTTTCTGAGCGCTGAATGACCATGCCAGCCGGGACTCAGCGCTCGTCCTGGTCTCCACATTTCCCATCCCCTCCTCAGCAAGCCCAGCAGGGGCGTGACATTTTAGCTTTTAAGGTTTATTTAGGAATCTCAACTGGGTAATGCACGACCGTGTCTTGAACAGAATTGAACACCGAGTCGTCAGAAAGGCATTTTGTGCAAAGTCATGGTTGGATGCTTGTTCATGAGCTTTCTGTGCAGTGGTAGAGGGTTGGGCTGGGGTTCGTAGCAGGTAAACGTTGTTCCTTCCACTCTGGAACCTGAATTTCTTGTTATTTATTTTTATGTTTTGCAGGCAGGTATTGCTAAGGGCAGTAGGAAGGTCTCCAGGTTTTGAAAGGTAATAATCTCTCAGAGTGTAGAGAATTGTAACATTTTTATAAACGTTTATATATACTTTATATATATATTTATACTATATAAACTTTATAAAGTGCTTTTATAGTAAAGTGCTGATCCCTGTGTTCAGAATGATTCCATTTTGATAAAAAGCAAAATCTATATCAGGGAATGTGCATGGACATTTTTTAGGAGCACAGAGAAATGTGAGCAAGGAAAAGCAACAAAAAGAAAACTCAGGTTATCCCTGGAGGGAAGAATGGGAGGTAGGGGAGGAGACTGCTAACTTTTTCTTCATACACTTCTGTATTATTTAACTTTTTGGAATTTTAAAAAGATTCGATAAAATAAGAAAGAAAGAACAACAAAACACCCACATTTCCATCTTCCTCTGAAGGGATACAATTACTTGCCCAGCGTTACAGGCAGAGGCAGAGCAGGTGGACAGCTCATCTTCCTCTCCTTTGCTTCTTTGCGGTCCTACTGTGTGCACATCACAAAGTGAGGCCCCAGGGACACCCCTGCCCTCAAATGGCAGAGACACAGCAGAAGCCAGAGCTCTGAGCCAGGCCGGGATGTCCATGTGTCTCGATGGAGTTCCTGGGATGGCCCCCCATAGTTCCATCCCTCCTCCCACAACCACCCCACGACGTCTTGCACAGCAGGAACTCAGTGAATGGTTTTTGAGTCCCCATTTTACAGATTCATTTATTCATTCACTAATTTACTCATTAATTTAGCAAATATTCATTGAGCACCTACCACATACTGAGCTACGTCTGCAGAGCCATGTGGCCAAAGCTGTGGTGGGCAGTAGCCCAGGGTGCTCTGAGACCACTGAGGAGGGATATGAATCTGGCCGGGGGTCTTGGAAGTCTTGACAGAAGTGTTGCTTGAGCTGAGTTTTATAGACCAGAAGGGACTGGCCAGACAAAAAGGAAGGGGCATTACAGGCAGAGAGAACAGAATGTACAGTGGCTCAGAGGCCTGGCATGCCTGAGTGGAGCATCTGTGAAGATCTGTGTGGTTTGACACCAGAGAGGCTGATAAAGGCCATGTCACGGAGGCAGGTGGGTGCCCAGGTGGAATTTTTCCTTGAGCACATGGGAGAGACATGAAAAGGTTTGTTTTGAAGGAAAGTTACTCTAAGAATGGAAACTCCTGAGAAAAAATGGCAGATTGAACACACGCATTTACTTCCTTTCGCTCCCTCCTGAGACCCCACTGAAATGAGAGTAGAGATTTTCAAAAGGCATAAACCTACAACTACAAAGAATATGGGAGAAGAGACCACGGCAACATTTTCAGAGCAGGAGAAGAACTGGATAAGTCATCCCTGAGAAAATGGGGGGCAGGAACTCAAAGAATTAATTCCAGAAAATTCCCAGAACTGAAGAGCAGAGGTTTCCAGATTGAAAGGCCTCTGAAAGGCTCTAAACAATAGGTGAAAATATATTCATATCAACGCTCACGACCCCGAATTTTCAGAACACAGGGCAAAGCAGAGATCTAGAAAGTTAAGATCACGATCTTCTCCATTCCTTCACACTAACAGAATCCCAACTCCATTGGTGTCCACTTGCAGGCCGACAGGCCACCTCACGGGAGGCTGAGTCTGTCCCCAGCTGCAGGGCCTCTGACCAATCCAAGAGTAGTCCCACTCTGCTGCAGGTCACTGCATGAGACCCAGATCCCTACCGTGAAAAGTACCGGAAGAAACCAGTTTTCACTTCACACCCACTAGGGTGGCTAGAATCAAAATGTCAGATAATATCGTTAATAGCAAGTGTGGGTGAGGATGGCAACCCTCACCCACTGCCAATGGGGTGTAACATGGCGCCAGCACCGTGAAAAATGATCCGAGAGGCCCTGAAACAGTTAAACTCAGAGTTACCATATGACCCAGCCATTCCACTTCTAGGTATAGACCCAAGAGAAATGAAAATACATGTTCACCCGAAAACTTGTACCCAAATGTTCACAGAAGCATGTTCATAACAGCCAAAGAGTGGAAACAACCCAAGTGTCCATCAGCTGAGGAAGGGATGAACAGAATGTGGTCCATCCACACAGTGGAATGTTATTTGGCTGTGAGAAAAGAATGAAGCCCTAATTCACACTACAACGTAGATGAACCTTAAGAACGTTATGCTCAGTGAAAGAAGCCAGATACTAAAGGGCACATATTGTATGATTCCATTTATCTGAAGTGCTCAGAACAAGGAGATCTACAGACAGAAAGTAGATTGGGAGTTGCCTGGGGCTGGGTGGGGCGTGGGGAATGGGGTGATGGCTAGAGGGTACGGGAATTCTTGTTGAGCCATGAAAATATCCTAAAATTGACTGTGGTGACGTTTGCACATGCCTGTGAATGGACTAAAACCCGTCGACTTGGACATGCTGAGTGGGTGAATTATGTGGTCATGAATTATATCTCAGTAAAGCTGTTACAGAAAAGCAAAACAAAACAGTTTTACGGAAACCAAGGCAAAGCACCAGGCTTTCCAGGGCTGACGGGCTGTTTGGTAAGGAGATGACAAGAGGGAACTGTGTCTTCATTTCTTGTATTTCTGGCCTGGGGTGGAGGACTGGGATGCTGGTTGGAGAAGCAGAGGCCTGGCCATGGTCGCCACAACACTCCGAGGCGTTGGGTGGGTGTCGGGGCTCATCCTGGCTGTCCACAGATTCTCCCTCCAGAACCAGCGATGGCGGTTGTCTTTGCCCCAAACAAAATGGCACAGACGTGCAACGGATTTACGCAATATCAACCTAATATGATCCTCTTAGAGTTAAGAAAAATGTACTGGTAAATATTGCTTATTTTTTTCTTGGACATCTAATCCAAGGGTGGATTTCGTCCGACTCCTGTGCTACCTCATGTTTAAGGAGAAAGAGTTGGGGAGGTGTCTCGGGGCAGCCAGGGGAGTCAGAGAAAAGCAGCCTCGACCAGAAGGAGTTGGGAATGTCTTAGAGTTCGTGTCCAAGTCCTGCAGAGGGGAGTGGAAGCTGGAGGCCTGGCCATCTGAAAATCCCTGGAATGCCCCAGCAAGACCAGATTTCCTGGGGGAGACAGAAAGTTCTAGGGCAAATAAGGGTGGAGGGAGTGGCATGGGGAGATGAGGAGGGGCACGATGCTCAGAGCCTTGTACACTTCCTCATTTAATCAGCACAGCAGCTCTGCTAAGTTGGGCTTAACAAATACACTTGGTACAAGTTCAGTTGTTGAATGAATGAATGAAGGAATGAATGAATCTCTCCTGTTTTGTTGGGGGAGGAAACAGACTGAAAGAAAGGATACAGGACTCACCTGAAGTTTTGTGTTTAGTGTGGGGTAGAAATGACCTTTGAACTAGGCCGGTCTGGCTCCAAACCACACATTGACCTCCCCCACTGGGATTTGGAGGCTGGGTTTCTACCCATTCACCTGGAGCCGGAACCCACCTCCCGGGGGCTGAGGTCTCACTTGCAACACTGTTTTGCTTTTCTAGGACTGAAAATAAAAATCTGGTGAAAATCTGCTCCCAATTTTGTGTGATTTGTCAGGTGGGAATTTGTCCATGCATTCCCTTGCTGTGAAGACAAGGGTGCTCCCTCTGCAAGTTTCTCCATTCACGGGGGTGAATGCAGCCTTGAGCAGGAGGGTTAACGTCACTGCACTCACAGTTAGGACAGAAGGGAAAAGCTGGGTGCAAACATTTCAGCCTGGATCGGGGGCCCCAGGAGGTGGCACTTCTTCCTACAACTCCATTTTTATTTCGGAGATTGCTGAGGATCTTGACCCCCTGGTTTTGACCTGTGGTCCACAGGGCTGAGAAGTCAAAGTCTCATTGAAGAAAAGGGGAAATAAACCAAGAACCTTTTTCAAGATGTTGTCTTTTCAACAGAACAGGGTAGAGGTGAGCTGAGGAGAAGGGCCTGGAGGTGCATGCCACACTGGAACCACAGAGGGGGGCCCCTGCGACCTTGCCTCCCTCCTGGTGCCCTTGCCCTCGGGTGACGGTGCGCAGCGCCTGTGAGAGTCCCCCACCTGGCAGTGCGTGGGGCTCACAGACCTCGGGCCAGCTGCGGCTCCAGGGAAAACCACCTGGCAGGTGCACCAAATATTCGCCTAGGCAGAGAATGGTGGGAAAGGGTCTCAGAAGTGCCGTCAGCTCTCCTGACAGATCACTCCAGGCAAGGACCAACGCCTCTCCCTGTTGCGGTCCTGTGCCTGTGCCAGACGTGGCTAATCAGGCAGGGGCACTTCCCTGCCAGGTCTGAGTGCAGCCTCAGCCCAGCCCACACAGCAGCCCCTGCAGGCTGATGATAGTTGGCTTAAGATGAGATCTGCTGCTGTTCTGGCTCTAGCACAAGGCGAAGTTGTGAGCCCTTTTGCTAAGGGACGTCTTTCCGGGCCTCAACCTGCACCCTGTCACCTGGAATCCACACCACACCAGTCCTGGGATGCGGCCCCCCAAGGACTTGGCAGACCTGCGCCACCCCAACTGCTCTGCAGGGCATCACCGGGATGGTTGGACAGCTGACAAGCAAGCTGGGGTTCTGGGTTCCTGGACAGACCCAGTGCATCCCCTCCCCGTCTGCCCTGGCCAGCCTACTCCTGCTCTCCCTCCACAGACCCAGGGATGACTCTGTGGGGACAGCAGACTCTGCGCGGTGTCCCCCCTGCAGCCCTGGACCGATCAAAGGAGGACGGTCTTGTCTGCTTCTCCCCCATGGCTGGCTCTCTGAGGGCAGCAGGGCAGGTGTTCCTGGCCCTCCTCCACTGCGTGTCCAGCACAGTGGGTGCGGGGGCGGGTGGGTCTCCTTGAAGCCCTCCTGCCCCTCCCCATGGGGACTGGTCCTCTGCAGAAGGGCTGTGGGCATCTTTCCACTCAAGTCCCTTTTATCTCAAGGATCTTACCTAGTTCCTGCAGTATTTCCTGTGTTCTCAAAATCGAGTAGGATCTTCAGACAGCGGTAACACCCCCGTGGGAATTCTGACCGCTTTCCAGAGGTCCGGAGGTGCCAAAGGCTGTCCAAGAATAGACGGCCCCTCACCGGCACCGAGTCATGCTCAGAAGAGGCTGCCGGCCAGCTCCCTGCCTGCAGAGCCCTCATTAGCACAGACTCGTGACAAGAGGAGCGAACCCCCGATGGGCCGAGGCGGCCATCCAGACAGAGTCAGGCTGCATGGATGTCCCGGCCATCCTGGCCTGCTGTGCGGGCCCCTCCCTGCCTGTCCTTCAGAGCTTGTCACTCAGGGCAGCTGCTGAAGGCCCCTACCAGGGAGAGATGGCTCATCGATGAGAGAGAGAGGCAGCAGGTCCTGCCAGAAGAACCATCCTACCTGGCTCTGATGAGGGGGGTGGACGTGGGCTCAGAGCACCTGGCAGCCCCTGGCGGCCAACCTGAGGGGCCTGGAGAGACGAGTCCCAGAGATTGCCAGTAATGTGTGTTGTGGACTGAATCTTTACATCCCCCTCAAATTCATATGTTGAAGCCCTAACCCCCAATGTGATGGTATTTGGAGATGGGGCCGTTGGGAGGTGATTAGGGTTAGATGAGGTCACGGGGGGGCCCCATGATGGGATTGGTGTCCTTATAAGAAGAGAGACCAGAGCTCTCTCTCTCTCTCTCTCCTCCATGTGTGGACACAGGAGAAGGCAGCCATCTGCAAGCCAAGAGGGTCCTCACCAGGAACTGAATCTGCAGGCGCTCTGATCTTAGACTTCCAGCATCCAGACCGTGAGGAGTAAGTGTCTGTTGTTCAAGCCCCCAGTCTGTGGTGTTCCGTAAGGCAACCTGAGCTGACTGAGACAACCCAGCGGGTGATGGGGAGCCAGGGAAGACTCTGTGAGGACCTGCAGGGCTGGTGAGGCCCCGAGGACCCCATGAGCCTCCTGTAAAGAGACCTGCTTGCTTCCTTTGCTAAAGGCCCCTCCCACTGTGGACTGCAGCCAACACTGTCCCGGCCCAGGACCCCATTATCAGTGGGGTGTAGGGGACAGAACGACTGTCCCTGGATGGGGCAGCTGCACGTGTTTGGGCACCATAGAGCGAGGCTGTCCGGGTGGATGTGTGTGTAAAGCCGCTTGTGGCCACCACCCAGTGTTGCAGGACCCTGGCGGGGTGTGTACACCCCAGCACACCCCCATCCCTTCAGATTGCCTGTTTGCAGTGCAAGGTGGGCAATGGGGCAGGGGTGTCTGACTTCAGCCTCCTCTTGGTCCCTAGCCCCACCCAGGCCCGGTCGTCTCTCAGGCTGGGGCCGCCTTTGCCCAGAGCCTCCATCTCAGCCCAGACACCTGGCCCAGCATCCTGCCTCCCCCATGTCCTTGCCTGGCCCCCCTCAAATCCCAACCCTTGCCTGACCCCTGACCTCTGACTTTCTGTTGTCAGGGATTGCTTGAAATCTCCAAGCTGCCAGCCTCCATTTCCCCCTAAGAATGTACATGCCTCCCTCAAGAGCCCCGGCCCCTCACCCACACCCCCCTCCTCCATCCGGTCCCTCCCTCCGCCCGCCTCCCCACTGGGCCTTGACCCCCAGGTGAGAGGTGGTTGTTCAGCTCTTGTTAAGTAGTGAAGCACATGGACACAGCCATCTGAGAAGGGAAAGTGTGTAGACGGGTCAAGCAGGGAGTGTGGGTGACTTCCGAGGCCGCCATGTCCATTAGACGGTTCGCTGCATTCCAGAAGAAAGTGTCATCTGCTTTGCATGTGCTGGCCTTCAAAGGCCATTCCCCTCAGCGCTGGTCCTGAATAGATGGACCTGCCCACAGAGGGGGACCTGGGCTGGCGAGGGCTGCACGAGGAAGATCCAGGAAGCCCATGGGACACACAGGCCTGGCTGAGCCCTGCCGGACCATCCCACCAGGACCCCGGAGGTCCTGCCACAGAGACACCAGCTCCGACGCAGCACTGTCAGTGGGGAGGCTGGCTTGCTTGGAGACTCGCTGCAGCGCGTGGCAGGAGACACAGCTCCGGCGACGCGTGGTTTCCCTCGGTCTGCTCAGTCCTTCTTTATGTCTCGGCTAACGGGCCTTGCTGCGCAGCTTGCCCCGGGAAGGAGCCCAGGCTGACCGCCAGCTCACAGCCTGTGTCCTGAGCCTCGCGAGGTGGTCCGGCAGGCTGACCAGCTGCCCTGGGGCCAGCTGACGGGCTACCCCGAGCAGAGGGCTCCAGACCTGTAACTGAGCTTTGCTCTCGAGGGCCAGGGCAGCCTCAGCTGGGCTCGCCGCTCTGGTCTTGTCCCTACAGTACCCGTGCCCAAGAACGTGACTCACTGTCTCGCTTCTAACAAGTGTGTGAGTCCCCACCTGAGTGATATCCAGCACCCGGCACCCAGCGCTGAGCCAAACAGATACCCCCACCCCAAACACACGCACCTCCTGATGAGCTCAATCAGCCATGACGTGGTGCCCCGTGATAGCCGAGGGACAGGGACTTGGTAGAAACGACTGACGTGGTATCAGCTCCCCTCACAACGTTGGGCTGGTACTACTGTCCCCCCATATTTCAGGTGTGGGGACTGGAGGCCCAGATCGCAATGTGCCCGCCTCCCACATCCCTCATCCTGCATCAGCTCCATAGCGTGAGCTCTTGCCCCCCTACTGCTCCATCCATCCATCGAGTTAAATAGTGGTGCTGGGGGGCTGGGGAGAATGGTGTGAAGGAAAGGAGGCTGGCATGGCGGGGTCGGGGCAGGGCTCTGGGCTGCAGAAGAAAGACGGTGCCCCAAAATCCCTCCCCAAGGCTGTGCTCAGAGGCTTCACTTGCAGTGGGCTCCACACCTGTGTCCAGGCAAAGGCGAAGGCTGGAGGCCAGCCAGCCTCTCTGCCCAGCGCCCCTGCAGAGGGGAGCCGGTGTTGCTGCTGTGCTCGGGGCTAAGGGCAGGAGCGGGGCGGGGACTGGCACAGAGGGAGGCCCTGGCTCTCGCCGAGCTGGGAGGGGCATGACTGGATGCCAGTGAGGAGCAGGAGCCGGATGTGGTGGACACTAGTGAAAGACAAATGGCCTCTCTGCAGAGAGGAAACTTTCAGACCCTTCCTTAAGGGATACTTCGGGTCAGCACCAGGTGGCATGTGGACTCTCGTCTGGTGAAAGACTGTGACAAGGATGTGCAGGGACCTGGCATGGGGCTAGCCACAGGGCCAGCTCACTCGCCCAACGTTCTGGGACACTTTGCAGAAAGGCCACAGGAGGGAAACACTCCTGTCTACACAGCGTGCACCCTGTGCTTGCTCTGACTACAACCCAGGCAGCATTCTGTGCCTTCCCGACTTCTCAGTCGTACGTACTCAGGCTGATCAAGGTGAATCAGACCAAGCTCAGGAATCACGGAGCCCTGGTCACCCCTGAAGCTGGGCACATGTGGTAATGGGTAGCAGGGTGCCCTTAGCTCTGTGGTGTGGGGTGCTGGGGAGCCTGGTGGCCTTGGGAGGAGACCCCAGATCTGGAGGCTCAGAGGGACGGGGGCCTGGCTCAAGTACCACCCTGAGGACCCCTTTGCTGCCCTCTGGACTCCACGTCCTCAGAGTCCCTGTGTTTGGGAAAAATCCAGATATTTGGATTCCGATTCCTTCTCAGCTGTGAACCTCAGGCTTCTCTCCTTAAGCCACTCCAACAGCGCGACATCTCCCTGCCTGGCATGCTGGTCACGTATGGCCACCTCCTGGGAGGCAGGCCAGTGCTCTCCCCTGGAACTCTTCCGCGTTTTTCAGAGTGAGGCCTGGCGTTTCAAGGACTAGACCCCCTCCACCTTGGGGCCCTGAGGCCTCCCACAGACCTCAGTCTGTAGGAGGGGGCTCGGACACAGAGCCGGGAGCAGCTTCCTTCTCCCTGCTGGACAGGACGGCAGGGCAAGATCCCAGGAAGAGGGCCCTTGCATCCAGGAGGACCTTGAGGGGGGCAGAGCCCCAGTGCCCCAGCCACGTGGGAATGGGGCCCGAGGTCCTAGTGGACTCCTTCATGGTGGATCAGAGCCAAGGGTTTCATGTGTCTGATTTGGTGCCAGAATATTGAGGACCCCCCTCAACATACGCAATGTTCTCAAATGCGGTATTTTTATTTGTTAGCTAAAATGACATTAAGTGATTCAGGTAGACAGTGAGTAGAATTGTCTCCTTCCCTACCCCTCCTCCGTTGAGGTCAGCCTCATCCTTGGAGGCCAGCTGACCCCTCGAGTCCAGCTGCATCTGACCGTTGGAGGTGGCGGCTTCCCTGGAGCCCACTGAGGGCTTCGTCCCGGGCTGAGACCCCTGAGTACCTTCTCCTAATAATGGAAGGAGAGCAGATATCCATTCCTCTGAGAGAAGGCAGTAAACTGGAACTTTAGGGGGTGTCCCTAGAAATGCTTCTCCTCCCGAGGCCTGGTCCCCGGGGGTGGGGTCTGCTATGCTCCAAACGTTTATCTGGAGACCCAGGATCCTCCGGGAGTCACAGGGCAGAGACCCCGGGTGTCCCAGTTGCTGCAGAAACTAGAACTTCCCAAGTGTGGGCTGCAGCTCAGTGGACATCCTGGCCCCGGGAAGGAGTCCATTGCGGGCAGGATCTGCCTCAGTGAGGGACTGAGGGAGGGTCCCTGTGATGGCGACACAGCTGCTGGCTGAGCAGTGCTCAACACAGGAGTGGGAGTGCAGAGCAGCACTCTCTAAGACAGAGCTGGGCTGGGCTGCACTGTGCTGCACTGGGATTTCTGTCCTTCTGGCCTGGGGGAGTCGGGGAGGGTAGGGTCATTCATTGGAATGCTGTGACCCAGCCACCAGGCTCCAGGTGGCTCCAGCTGGCCCCAGGTGTGTCACAGACCTGGCACTCCCCTCCATGCCCCCACCCCACCCACACCAGCCCCTCCTGTTCCCAGAAACCTGGATCCCTGGAGAGGGCCGAGTCAGCAGGGTCCTCCAGCCCCCAGGATCTTTAGTTTCATTTTGCAGAACATTCTTCCATCTCAGGTCTTGTCCAATGCCCAGTAGGGAGGAGGGTGGACTCCTTCCTTGCTGAGCTGAGCCCCTGCCTTTCCTGTCCTTTTCAGCTGGGTCACCAGAAATGCCACGCAAGAGGCAGGACCGCGGGCACAGCTGTCGCTCAGCGAGGCCACAGGGTTGGCGGGCAGGCGGGGCAGCGGGGGCGTCAGCCTGTCAGCCTGTCAGCCTGTCAGCCTGTCAGCCTGTCGGGAGAGCGTCTGCCAAGCAGACATGAGGACAGGCCCTGTGAGGTGCATCCCTGTGGAGCTGCAGAGGGCGGCCAGGTGGGGGGACGCCTCACCCACGGGCCAGAGTCTCTACCTCCGCCTCCCCTCCCCCTTCCTGGGGGCCCTGAGGATGGGGCCCCGACTTCAGACTCCCAGGCCTCCTCTCCCTGCTGGATCCTGCTAGGAAGGAGACAGGATGCAGAGGAACCACCTGTGGGAGACTTTAGTGACGCTGGCATTCCTGGGAACCCTCAGGACCATGACTGTCTGCTCTGCTTCCCTTCACCGCACCCTAAGAGCAGCAGCCCTTTGTGTGGGGCCTGAGCTCTGTGCTGCACGCCCCCCCCATCTTTGTTGGAGGACGGAGGATGAGGACGAAGGCACCCACACCGTCCCCTGTCGCCCCCCAGCCTGGGCACCATGTCTGATGTCCCCGCCTCCCCTGCAGCTCTGTGTCCCTCTCAGGAAGCTCTTCCTTGGAGCAGAGCTGCCCACCAGTCTCGGAGAAGAGCCAGCTTCTGCTTGCCGGTGTTCGGAGGTCTCCCAGGGGTCCCAGGGGGTCCGCCGTTCCCGCTGCTTCTCCTGGTCATCACAAATGCTTCAGGAGGGGCTGCCGTGTCCCAGGCTCCCAGCTTCGAGGGGACACAGAAAACAAGCAGTGGACACTTGCCCCCGACTTGTGTGAAGGGCAAGGAGAGAGCGTGAGGGGAAAGCAGTTTAACATCAAGATGGGGACAGCATAGGACGTGGAGCAGCAACACCAGCTCAGGCTGGACATTCAGGAGGGAGGACAGTCCACCCAACACCAGTTCCTGCACGACGTGGGAGCAGCGTTCGATGAAGCCAGCGTTTCCAGTGTCCACACGTTAGACGTTGCGAGGACCGGACATCAGGCATTGGCCGTGAGTCTTCATCTTCAGTCAGACATGTCTCTCTGCTTTGCTTCACTGCTGAGGCCACTCTCACTGCCCCTCCCTCCTCCTGACCGCTGCAGCCTGTCCACAGTCCCCACCCGTCTGCTCTGTGACATCGCTGTGAGGTGCTGAGCAGCGCAGGGGTGTTTCCTCTTGGCCCCCATCATGGGGCCTGGCCACTCACACGGCTCTCTGCTGCAGCAGCCACCTTGAGTCCTCAGGAGGTCAGGCTGCCCAGCAGGCAGAGACCAAGGGGGACAATGCCCCTTGAATGCGGTCCATGCCCAGGGTCCCACATTCCTGCACTCCCGTCCTCACCCCACGAGTGGACCCACCCATGATGCAGGGAGGGAGAAACCCCATCATGCTGACCTCCGTGAAGATTGGGCCCAATGGGAGGCGGAGCTGTGACAGGTCTGGAGACAGGGCACCTGAGGGTGGGGTGCCGTGGAGGGGCAGCTGGGTGGGGACACAGGGACCCTCGCGGGGACAGCACGATTTGGCTGAGCATGGAGACCGGTTGTCGGGTGGGCTGCACCGAGCGCTGACCAGCGGCGGAGAGCAGGGTCTGCTCAAGGACTCTGGCCAACGATGGAACTGGACAGACTTGGGGGCATGAGGGGAAGCTCAGCGAGGGCCGCCTGGAGCGTCCTGGCGAGGGGCTTACTGTGGTCGCACCTCCGTGAGCGGGTGTCGGATTCACTTCCCCTGATACAGCAGATTTCCACTTACCAGCACTCTTCACACACGTCCTTGACAGGTGCTGACAGAGCTGCCCACTTCACTGCAGCTGTGGGAGGGGCCGACACCTCTGTGAGGACAGGTACTGCTCACCTGTCGGCGGCAGGCTGGGGAGGCCCTGGAGGCGGCCTTTGGGCACTGCCTGGCGGAGACTGGAGGGGGTTAAACAAGGAGGTGCTGGCATCCTTTCCGTGCTTAGTGCCCAGGACTCGCTGCCAGGAGAGAGCCGAGGGCCTGGGCCCATGGGCTGGCACGAGAGGGCAGCCGGGGCACAAAATAACAGCTCTGGCCGGGCCCTGGAGACCCCAGAGTCTGTGCCGAGCCAGCCTCCCACCACGGACACAGCGAGAGGCCTCTGCCTGGGCAGGAGGTCAGGGACCTGCGTGTGCACAGCGGGGGAAGCTGAGACACCCTCAGGCGGGGCCACACCTGGAGAAGGACCGGCTTATCTCCCTGAAGGCTATGTAGGCAGGTTCTCTGGGAGGAGGGACGGCCACCTCGATTGCTGCCTTGGGCCAGCACGAATTGCAAGGGCATGGAATGGAAATACAGATTATTGCAGTCGGAATGACATGAAACAGAAATCATTGTTCACATGTCTTCTGACACAGAATCCTGCGTTCTGGGTGTGTGTGGTGTGATCAAGGAAGCCGGCCTGGAGCGGGGGGGACCCCGTGGACCCTTGGCCTGAGCCATGGCTGCCTCCCATGGGTGGAGAGGGACTCCGAATGTCAAACGTCCCTCTTGTTGCTGGAAGCCGTTTGTCATCCTGTGCTGTCAGGGAGCAATTCAGATGAAAAGCTGCAATATTCTGAGGGCGAGTCCTCTGCCTTCGGGAGGACAAGGGCCCAGTGATGGATTTCAGGCTTTTGCGTGTGCATATTCATGATTAAGATCTTAGGTGGCATTTTACAGCTGGCTGCCTCCAGGATCTGCTCAACCCTGGCCTTGGTCAGGCGCTGGCCCTCCAGCCCTGCCCCTCAGACCTCCCTCCTTTCTCCTCAGTGCTGCGGCCATAGCTCTCCGGGCTGGGCCCGGTCTTGTTGCCTTTTTAGCCTTCAGTTTGGGGTTGGGGCAGCGAGAATGGTGGGGTCTGTTGGGGGCCCTGGTGTCCCCGGGCTGAGGGGTCTATGGAGCTTCCCTCCCCTGCCTGCCATGGAAATGCCCAGCGGAAACCCCTGTGCCTGGAGGTGCCGGCTGGAGCCAGGCACTGTGGGAGGCCGGAGCTGGATGGGAGCCGGCAGAGCTCGTGGCCTCCACACCTGCACAGGCAGCAGAGGGGCGGTGGGTGGGGGAAGAAGAACAGGGCAGAAGAAACAGCTTTCCCAGAGAGACTGCAGAAACCTCCCTGGCCAGGAATTTAGCAACAAGGCATTGTACAGCGGCTCGAGGAAATACACATGGACGGTGAATATCTAGAGTCGACGGCGGGAGCCATGAGGCTGACCAACACTTGCCCAATATATGCCCCTTCCTCACAGGGATAAAACTTTCTGGGACCCCTGTTTGCTGTCCCTATTCACAGGCCTCTCGTTTCTCTAAATACTACACCCACAGGCCTGCCTGGACCCCTGACACTGTTCTAGAATTCTCTATAATGTAGAAGGTCGCCAGCAACCTCCATGCTCCCCCGAAGCAGATCTTGTCTCCCAGCCGGTAGTGTCTACTCTCTTCTGGCCAGTGACACCCCAGAAGAGGGCCCAGGCCCGAGTGGGGCCGCAGGAGGACTTCCCCTGGAAGGTTGCTGATGTCACTACAGCTGATCACCCAGAGCAGTGAAAAATTTTAGGGAAGGAAATGAAAAGGGCCACTGACCAGCGGGGAGGGCTTTCTATTGTGAGTAAGTGTCCTTAGCTATGTGGGTTCTGGCTTAGGCGCTTCAGGAAGGCAGGAATAGAGTTGCTTACACACGTGGATGCAGGACCAGGTGGAAACAGCATCTGAGGGGCCCCACGAGCACCTTTTAATCAATAAATGAACGTTCCCCTTCTCTAGGCCCATGAGGACTCGGGCCAGCCCTCGAGGGGTCTCAGGGATGGGTCTGGCTGCCCTGTCCATGTGAGGCAGGCCGGAGGACGCAGCCTTCTGGTGACAGAGGGGAGAAGGGGGCCTGGACTGTGCTCGGCAACAGCTCTGAGCTGCTGCCTCAAGGGGGCGCCTTGCAAGGCAGCCCTTCAGGCAAGTGCAGAGACCACGGGACTGACCAGCTGGACAATAGCAGAGACCCCTCCTGGGAAACCCATGCCCTGCTCAGAGGTCATCACACCGGGCCACCAGCAAGAGGACAGGGACCCTAGGAACTTAATCCACAGCGCTAACCAGGTGGCCTGGGATGGCTCAGAGAAGGAAGGAGGGCAACTTGTCAGTGAGTGCATTCTGCAGGGGACCAGGGGTCGGGAGGAATTGTCATTTGGGTATCATGATAAATGTAGCTTTCTTTTGTATTCCCAGGCTGTTGAGGCGTGGAACACATCGGGGATAAATGCATATATGTACATATAAATTATGCATGTAAATTATGTCTCGTATTATGTCTCAATTGGTTGTGAATTATATATACACAATTTATATATAAATTATACATCATATTTATATATTAATACATAAAGTGTTTTATCCATATTTATGTTTCATGTATTTATATATTAATATGCTGCTTTTCTGCTTTCTATTTTCACTTAATAATTTATGTTGCAATTCTTTCCATACAGGGTGTATAGATTTATCTAATTCTTTTAGATGGCTACATAGCAGGCCATTGGGAGGATGGCCTATCATTTATTCATCCACTCCACCTTTGATGGGGATTTGGTTCACGTCCAGTTTTTCACTATTGTACGAAGTGCTGCAACAAACACATGCTTTTCTCCTTTTACCTATTAATATGTGAAATTAATAGATTTCTTAGCATTGAACCATCCTTGCATTCTCAGAGTGAATAATGCAGGGCCCCATGTTTTTCAAAGTACTAACAAATTCTACTTCCTAATATTTTGTTTAAGATGTTGATATCAAAAGTCTAGTTTTTCGTTTCTGTAATGTGCTTGGCAGCTTTCAGTAGAGTGTTATGCTGGCTGCCAAAAAAAGTGGTTTATCTATTTTTATTAATCTTTTCAAAGAATTAGCACCTAGATTTAGTTATCAATTCTAATGCATGCTTCTAATTCATTACTTTCTGATTTATATTTCAGCTCATTTTTTCAGTTTTCTATAAGCTCATTTTTGTTGCTCTTTTCTAACTTGTTGAGTTAGAAGTTTCAATTTATTTATTGTTATTATTCTTTTTCTTTACAAATATGTGTGTAACATAACACATTTGACTCCCATTGCAGCATTAGCTCTATCTCTGAGGATTTCCCAGGTGGTCATTTTATAATTTGTGTTTTCCAGCTCTTCTGCAACTGGTTGTTCTTTTTGACCCAGTATTAGTTTCAGAGAACATTTTTAAATTTCTGTGTTTTTTTCCTTTCAGATTTTGATCCTGTTTTGGTTGATTGGTTGATTGGTTCTAATTTTGTCCCTGATTTCTAGTTGTCTGTTGTTTTCTCATTGTGATCAAGGTATGTGGGCTTCATCATTTCTGGTTTTGGGGGTTTGCGATATAAACCTCCAAGGTGAGACGTGTACATCCCGGCAGGTGCACATGTCAGTCCTTGGGAGGGAGAAAAGATGGAAACATCTACTTACGTACACCGTCATTACAGCTCTGCATGACGCCTGCTTTTGTGTGTGTTTTACAATGGACACGATGTATTATGTTTTTATATCACACACTCTGAATTATAAATAAATTAATAGGCATCCATATATTAGGGGTGCATGATCGAAAGGTTTTATTGATGGGGTGCATGAGTAAAAATGTTTAGACACTGCTGGCACAGCACATGGTCCACTATTGTGAATATTTCCTGGGTACTTGAGTGAGTGTATGTTCTAAATGCAGAATACATACCAAACACAAGAGGTTTATTATAGCTCATTAATTTTATTATGCTCATATTCTAATTCCTGGTCATTTTCTAGTCTACTTGATTTGTTGAAGACTAAGAGACGCCTCCTACTCCTATTGGACTTTTGTGGGTTTTTCTTTGTATGGCTTGCAGCTATTTTTATGGCTTAATGCCATTTGTTTGTTGTATTCTGTTTATGAATAATAGCTTTAAAGTGGATTGTACCCTTGGTCATTATAAAGTGACCTCTTATCTCGTTGAATGCTTTTTTTTCCTTTCAGTGTAAAGTAGCCTGAAATTACCGTCCTGGCCTTGCTCTTTCTCCCGTAGGAGAGGGTGCTTTGACTTGCCTGCTGTGTTTGGGAACATCAACTATCCAATCCCTCCAAGTGGCTTTGTTTTAAACAATCATATTTGTGTATCCACTTTTCTGATGCAGTATGGAGAGTCCTCATTTTGGACGATAAATTTATCCCCCTAAAGGAGCAGACATTTTTATTTTGAGGCCTCCCTGCAACGTTCTCCCTGGGTGGGAACTGTCTTTGTTCGGAAGATGCCTGGACGCGTCCCTGCCACTGTGGAGGAGAGCTGGCTCCTGGCCACTCATGTTATTCCCCCAGCTACGCCCCTCCATGGGCCCTGGGCTCCCCAGAGGCTGTGCAGAAGCCCCCATCTCTGACTCTGCCTGTGGTTCTGCCAGCAGCAGGTCCCTCGGGTAGGGGCTGGGCAGGCATGGGCAAGGCCGTCTGTGATGATCACCATTTAGTTACCCTCTGGGGTGTTCCCTTTGGGTTTGCAGAACCAGAGATGCTGGTTTATGTGCTGCTCACATGAAAGAGAAGCTTGACACTGGCTCAGACAGCTCCTATACACAGGCGTCCGGAGACTGTGGTGTGGATGGTTCTCTCTCTCTCTCTGTCTCTCTGTCTCTCTGTCTCTGTTTCTCTCCAAATGATGCAGCCAGAACAGCAGCACAGGAGGTGACAGGCCCCAGTCCACACTGTACACAAGCTCAGCTGAGATGTGCTGCTCTGAGTAAGAAAGCCCCTTCCTTCCGGGGCAGGAGGCCTCGTCGGCTTTCCTTTTGAACACCCCTGGAGGGGCAGTGTCCACCACGCAGTGTAGAGAGAGGAGTTCCTGTGTCTACTACTACAGCAAGGGCTGGCTGTCCTGGTAACCCCTCAGCCCCCACTTGCCCCTCAGGATACCTCACCTGCTGGAGAAGGTCAGAGGTCAGGAGAGTCCTTTGGGGCAGGCTGGTAGCTCCGGGCTCTGGCCAGTTTCTGCAGAAAGGACCAGAACAACACACTGTGCTAAAGGGCTTATGTTTTATCCCGAGGCAACAGCGAAACCTTGGGGAAAGTTGAGCAGGACAGGTGAACGACTGTATTTCTATATAAAAGAAATATTTCTGGTGTACATGAGAAGTCAGAGTGGAGAGGGAGGGGCCAGAACCGGGAGAATGGTGGCAATTGTGGGCGAGGACAGAGCGGATTTGAGTTAGGGGTGGTGAGAAGGGGTGCTGAATCCAGCAGCCCCAGGCCAGGAGGCAGAGGGAGAGGGAACACCCCCAACGTGTTCCAAAGTTGAGCAGCTTGGGGGCTGGGGGTCCCCGGTGCACCTGGGGAAGGTGGAGGCAGGGAGCTCTGTTTCTGTGTCTTAGGGGTCTGCAGGAGGGTGATGCCACCTGGACATGCTGAGGCCCAGGTGCCCGGGTTCAGAGGCAGATTTGGGCACAGATGGAGACAGGAACCTGTCATCACACAGGTGACCCAGGGGCACAGATCAGATGAGTTTGCTGGGGGGTACGGGGTGAGGATGGGGGCCAAGCCCAGAGGTCTGGAGGACACGGTGGTGGAGGGGCAGGTTTCCGACCTACTCCGCTGCAGGGCAGAATCCTCAGATGTCCGCCCAGACCAGAGGCCCAGAGCCTGAGTCTTGGGCATGAGGAGCCCTGACCACATCTGAACCCAGGAGACTGAAGGTGATCAAAAATTCTACAGCCTCTGTTCCAGATGCCACTTAATTATTCAGGGTAAGTTCCATTAAGGCCAGTCAAGTGACCTTCCATAGAAGGAAGAGGAGCTGGCTGGTTACAACGGGAGCTCTGCCTTCTACGCATCCACTGAAAAGACGAGAGGGGAGGAGAACCACCCTCCCCTGTGTCTGGGACTGGGACTGGGAAGGCCTCCCGGGGGAGATGGTGGCTGAGGAAGGGTAGAGGTGAGACAGGTGGGCAACATCAGAGGCGGAGAGAGCTTCAAACAATCCACCGTCCTTTCTTTCTCCAAAGGCAGCAGAAGGTGCCGGAGCAGAGCAGTGAGCAGCTGTGCAGGGGCAGGGAGGGCTCCGGGGCCCTCTCGGTTCCAGGAGCCCTAGGTAAGCATTGCAGGAAGAGTGTGGCACCTAACGCCATCAGACCACTGCCTCCAGACGGTGCCTGGAGGCAAGTTGGTGGCAGCAGAGCAGGAGGTTCTACTGGCACATAGCACAGAGAATATTCCGGAAGTCACAGATACCCCAGAGTGCAAGCCAATTTCCAAGACCCAAGATGGCCATGAGGCAGACCAGCTCCAAAGGACAGGAATTGCCACGTCCTCCAAGCGCCATCCCCAGCCATCGCCCCAGCAAAGGGCAGGCTCTGTCACATCTCGTCCACAGCTCGGATTTTGTCCTTTAATGTTCTGGGATTTGCAAGTTTGGCTGGACATTGAAGAGGCAGGTTTCCGACCTTACAGTTGTGGACAAGTGAGATTCCTGAGACACAGGCAGAGTCAACCAGCTGGGACTCAGGAAGGACAAAGAACAGGAAAATCCTTGTGCTGATTCAGCTCCTTAGCAGGGAACGGGCGAAGGCGTCAAATGAAAGGTTTCTGCTTGAGTTACTGCCAATTTAATTTTGTCACTAATAGCAGTGCACAGTGTGATTAATAAGATTCCCCGACATGTTTCTCCCGGCTCTCACCACCTCTCCACACCCCTCCCTTCAATAATTCCTTTCTCCTGCCAGCCCGCACATCCTCAAAGACCACCTGTGATGGCACTCTTCGGTGGAAACTGACAGCTGTCTCGGGCCCTCGGCACCTGGCAGAGGACATGCCGACATCTGCCAGCTGTTGGAGCTGCTCCGTGCTCCAGGCCCCCTCTGAGCCCAGGGTAGACATTCCTCACCTGTGGCATTCAACCTCCCTCTGCCCTCAGCACACATGGCCCAGTGAGGGTTGGAGGAGTCCTGTACCCCCCTCCCTCCCATGGCCCTTGACATTCAGCGCCAGCCCAGCGTGGGATGGGGGCTCGGGGAGCATCACACACTGATGGTGAGCAGGAGGCCCCTGGACAATTCTCAGGGTGCCTCTGCCCTGATGTTGCCCACCTGTCTCATCCTTACCCTTCCTCAGCCACGGGAGGCCTTCCCAGTCCCAGTGCAGGGCCCCGCCCACTCTGCACCCCTACAGCCCCTGGGTATCCTCTCTGCACCCCAGTGACCAGGCCTGTCCCTCAAGTCCTCCCTGCCTGGTGTCCACGCTCCTCGGGGCAGCTGTGGGTTCTGCCCAGTACCATGCAGGCCCTCAGTAAATGGTTACTGAATGGAAGGGCCCAACTCTCCCTCAGAGGCCCGGTGAGGGCAAATGAGATCACCCAGGGCCATGGGCGGACATGGGGGCTGTGGACAGACATGGCGGCCACAGACGGACGTGGCCCGGTGTGGGGCAGATGCAAAGGAAATGGTCCCTGTGAACACTGGTGGCTTCACCTCCGGCCTTCTGTTCTTAGACGCCCAGGACCATAGCAGCGGCCCCGACGGACAGACGGACTGAGATCAGCTCCATCTGGAAGGGTGAGGGGACATGGCGTGCTTGACGGCATTTCTCCAGCTGCCAGGATGAGCCCTCTCTCTGGTGAGAGGAAACCTCCTTACCTGGTGTCACTGTGTCTCTCGTTACTCTGGGTTACAATTGAATAGCTCCTTTGAGACACAGCTGTACTGATTTTATTTAAAAAGCAATTTTTAAAAAGTCACAAATTCAGAAAGTGTAAGATAAAAAGGGGAAAAGAATCACTGGAAATCTCACCAGCCAGAGAGAAGAGTTTGGTGTATTTCCTTTCAAACTCTGCACTGAATATATAGAGATATAATTTTTTCAAGAATGAGATTATATTATTAGCACTAGTCCATAAGTTAATGTTTGCTCTTCTGCACAGAAATCATCTTGGATAATTTTCCATGTTGATTAATATAGATGCAACTCATTTATATGAAAACTCATATATATTTGTATAATATATAAATATATGATGCATGTGTGTTTGTATACACACACTATATATAATATATATGCAAACACACATACATATCATATATTTCCATCTATTTCAAGGACTGTATTAAATTATGGATGTGCAGTGGTTTATTTAACCAACTTCATTTTGATGGACACTTGGCTTGGTTCTAACTCTTTGAAAAAAAATAATACCACAATTAGTATCTTTGTATTCTTGCGTGAGTGTTTCTGGAGATAAATTTCTGGAAGTGGCATTGCTGGGTCAAAAGCATGCATAAATTAACGTTTGCTAGGCACTGTCAAGTTGTATTTCCATCAACAGTGCACAAATACGCGGGGCCTCCTGCCTTGTCAGCATCGGATGACACCAATCTTGTCGCACAGGCTGATCTGGGAGGCAGGAAATGCCGGCTCATTACTTCAATTTGAGTTTTTAAAATTATTGGGGAGACGAAAATGTTTGCATACGTTTATTGACTATATTTTATGGCTAAAGAAGTAAATAAAATGCTTCCTACCACAAAAAAATTAATTTCAAATGGAGAAAAGATTTATGTATTTAAAAACTCATAAAAGTAATGTTACATAACATAATGGTAAGGAGGGAAAGTCTTTTCCTAGCATAACAAGGCCAGAAAGTTTTTTTTCAAAGACACAAATTTGATTGCATTTTTTAAATTCAGTAAGGTAAAAGACATCATGAGGAAGTTGAAAGAGAAACGATAAAATGGGAAGATGTTTCTAATACAAAATACAAACTAATATAAAATTACCAGTTTAGAAGGAAAAATATTAAAAGTCCACTAGAAAAAATGGACATGGGGCCTGAGCGAGCAAGCGAGAATAGAGAGAGAGAATAGCCTCCTTTGCCCCTTTCTCCGGAGGCTCTGGGACGACAAATACCACCAAGAAGAGGAAGAAACCAAGAGGAAGACACCACAGAAAAGGGGCTCTGTGCCTCCTGGACAAACGTGGAGGGAATTCCTGCTCTGAAAGACAGCGGTTCAGCGGGACGGGAGGACGGATGGCTCCAGAAAAACAAAACAGAACCAATGAATCTGTGACATTTTCCTAAGGAGGGGATTAAAGGCCTGCTGGCTTTGGGGAAGCATTTGTGACAGGTACATAGAAAATGAAGCAACCAAAACAGAGACCCGTGTCAGAAAAACAACAGAATCTTAATTCAGGCCACAGCTCAGCACGAAGGACGTTCACATCGTCATAATAATGCAGACAGTGAATGTGGAGTTAATTCAAATTGTGATATAACTCAGTCGGAGGGGGGGAAGTATGGTGTGTGGGAGGGAAGGATGGCCAAACCTTTAGCTCCTGGAGTGAAAAGGCAGTGGATAATGTCTGACCTTGAAGACTTGGCAGTATTACCTCTTAAGGAGGGCCTGCGATGGCCCTAAGCTGAGAGGAGGCAGCGGGGATCAGACTGTGGGATAGATTGAGGCAGGCACTGCTGGTTTTCATCATAAGCCTCATTACCTGGTTTCATCCCTTTTTCCTCAGCACGAACGAGTCGGCCTCTCCCAGCGTCTTGTGCAGTCAGGGGTGGCCTGTGACTGACTCTTGCCAAGGAGGCTTGGCTGTCACATGTTGGTGTGGGCCCCACTGCCTCTCCCCTTCCCATTCCTGGAGCCAGTGAAGACCCCCGTGACCAGTAGGAGATGACAAGGATGGAGAGCAGAGATGAGATGGATGAGGGTTCTTTAGAACATAAAGCTTATCTGTGACAAAATGGCTTTTAGTCTAGGAAATATGAGGAAACATTTCACTATATTAATAGCATCAAGAGGGAAAAAGTGATATTTTTAATATATGTTCAAAAGGCTTTTGGTGATATTTGACAGCTGTATTAGTTATCAATGGCTGCAGAACAAACTGCCCCTAAGTTTAGCAGGTTGAAACAATGGACATTCATTACCTCACAGATCCTGTGGTCAGGAATCTGGGCACAGCTTCGCAGGTGCCTCTGCCTCCAGGTCTCACAAGGCTGCCAGCAAGGGGTCGGTCACGGCTGTGTTCTCATCTGAAGGGTCGACTGGGGAGGGTCCACTTCCCAGCTCACTGGCAATGAACTGCTTGCCAGCCTCTTGGGCTGCTGCCAGAGGCCTCCGTCAGTTCTTTACCACATGGGCCTTCCCATGGGGCTTAATGTGGCAGCTGGCTTCTCCCAGAACCAGAGATCTGAGAGAGAGAGAGAGAGCACTTGCTCAAGATGGCAGCTACAGCCCTCTTATGACCTAATCTAGTCGGGGCTTTCCTGTCACTTCTGCTGTGTGCTATTTGTTAGACGCTCATCACGGAGCCAGCCCACACACCAGGGGAGGAGAGGAATGCTAAGAATGTGCAAACACACTTTTAAAACCACTGCAACATCTGTAGGTGACGAAACACCTTGTGAGAAGTGGGAAATGAAGACATCTTCCTCAGCGTAATATGGATCATACACTATATTGTTAAAAACCAACAGCAAGCACCATACTGAATGCTGACACGTGGGTTGAATTATGATGGGAGTTAAGACAAGGTCTTGGGAAATTAGCAGAACTTAATTAAAGTCGCTACTTATATTAGTATGGCTCATGTGGTCACATGTAGACGCGAAAATGAAAGGAGGTGGGAGGGACCCTCTCTCTTCAGGGGAAAAGACTGTCTCCATTCTGGGGGGATGCCTGGCCCCTCGTGCCTGGTGTCCCTGCTGTTTAGGTCAGAGCCCTCTGGTTGTGCAAATGTAAACCCAGTGCCTGTCTGCTGCTCTCAGGGAAACTGCAATGCGGCCACACGGCTGGCCCCTTAGGGTCTGCACCAGTGACCCAGATGGGTCCCAAGGTCAGGACGTGGGGGTGTGGCAGGAGCCCCCTGATTTAAGCCACATCGTTCATCCAGCTTTGCTAGCCACTGAGCCCATGCATGGATCCTTCTTATCAGTCGATTCAGAGTCTAGGGTGGGGAGAGGGAAAAACCAGAAAACCTCACTGGTTACAGGGACATTTTGCAGAGGCCTGTGACCGGGGGACCAAGGGGATGTCAGGGGCAAGAGATGGTGCCCGGTGGTCAGGGCAGCTGTGAATACCATAGAGCAGGCTTCCCCACCTGGCATCAGCGCCGTCCTGGGCCAGATCGTTCTTTGTAGTGGGGCTGTCCTGTGCACCTCTGGTCCCCACTCACTAGATACCAAACACTCTCCCCCAAGTTGTGACAACCAGAGACATCTCCAGGCACCACTGAAGGTAGAGAACACTGCTTTACAATCAGGTCAGTCTGCCTGACTTAGAAGGGAGCAGGGATCCTCCACGGCCGATCCTGGCTCACGGCCACGTTTGCTGATTGCCCAAAGGCTGTGGTCAGGAAACCGTACACGCCCTGGACCAGGGATTCATCAGCGGTGATGAGGAGTGGAGTGCTCCGGCCTTTCTTGTTTACAGCATAGAGAGAGTTCTCAGGATGAGGAGCTTAGTGAGGGGCCACTCTGCACCCACCTCCAGGGTCAGCTGTGGCCAGTCCTGGACAGGGCTTGGTGGAGCGGGCTGCAGGGCAAAGAGCAGAGAGAGGCCCAGGAACCAGGGTCTCAGCCGACCCAGAAAGCAGGCCGGGGCCCGGCTATGGGCACAGCCCGGTCCACAGGGTCTCCGGTTGTACGCCAGTCAACAGCACAGGGAGTGGGAGATTCCCTCTTCCACCAGACATTTTTAAAGCAGAAAATCAGAGGGTATGTGAATAACTTTCAAAATCTGTCAAATTAATAGGCACATGAAAGCCTAGCCTGCGAAAAAATTCATTCCAAATCCCCTAAATTTTAACTGTCACATTCAGTGAGTTTCCAGGAGGCTAAATGCTGAATACTAATCCCATTTCCAGTATGAGCAATCCGATCTTAATTAAATCTGCACCACACTGAATTACTTTAACTATGATTTTTCAGCAGCAAGTATTGTGAAAAATGTATTCTCTCTTCTTATTTTAATCAAATTTCATAATTGTTCAGTGGATGTGTTGGTGGAAAGGCTCTGTGTGCTCAGACGTGGAGGCAGAAGGAGATGGGGCATTCCATATCCCTCCCGATTCCAGTAAAGAAAGGGGAGGATGTCTTTAGTAAGACTGATCCCTTCTGCAGGTTAAAAATTCAATAAAAAGCCAAAGCTGGGAGAAGATATTTGCAATGCATATAATGGCAAAGAACAGATCAAGAACAAATCAACAGCAAATAGCCAGACAACCCAAAGGGAAATGGGCAAGATTCTTGAACAGATGCTTCGAGTACAGATAAGTCACTAGGAGCGCATCATCCCACTGGAAGCAAGGAATTGTAAACGGCAGTAGCTGCTGCTGCCCAGCTCAGATCCCCAGCACCGACCCCCTGGTTACAGCCCACATAGGCCGATAACTCACAGCTGCCTCCTCCCTGGAGAATTGCCCGAGGCCAAGCAGAGGCCACCTCATCCCTGAGGGCCGACTGAGGTCAGTGACTACCTGGCGTGAGGGTACAATAGGTCAGGCCCTGACCTGAGGGGGAACCAGCTCTGCGATGCGGCTCACACTGGGGAGCTCCCCGTGGGATCAGGCAGGGGGCTGAGACCACCTCCTGTCCAGTTCCTCCCCCTGCTGCAGACTGCTTCCCTCAGTCCCCATCTCCTAGAATCACAAGAGCCCTATCCCAGGTTCTGCTTCTAGGGACACCTGCCCCAAGACACTCACTAAAACTTCAGCGTACCCTTTAGGACGGCCACTGTCAAAAAAACAGAAACAGGTGCTGATGAAGATGTAGAGAAATTGGAACCCTGTGCACTTGTTGATGGGAATGTAAAATGTGCAGCTGCCATGGGAAACAACACGGAGATTCCTCAAAAAATTAAACTTAGAATTACCATAGGACCCAGCAATTCCAGTTCTGGATATGTACCCAAGAGAATTGAAAGCAGAGTCTTGAAGGGATGTTTGTACACCCTTGTTCATAGCAGCATTACTTACAATAGCCAGAACGTGGAAGAAACCCCAGTGCCCATCGACAGATGAATGGATGAACAAAACGTGGTCCATTCCTATGACGGGTACTGTGCGGACTTCAAAAGGAAGCAGGTTCTGACACATGCTAAAACATGGATAAACATTGAGGACATTGTGCTCAGTGAAATAGCCAGTCACAGAAAGAAAAATACTGTATGATGTACTCAGATTCATAGAGACGGAAAGTAGAAGGGTTGGTGCCAGGGGCTGGGGGAGGAGGATAGGGAGTTAGTGTTTAATGGGGACAGAGTTTCAGTTTGGGAAGACAAAAGCATTCTGGGGACGGATGGTGATGATCAGTGCACAACAATGTGAATGTACTTAACACTACTGAACTGTACACTTAAAAATAGTTAAAATGGTAAATGTTATGCTATGTGTATGCTCTAGACTGAATGTCTATGTCCTTCTGAGTTTATACGTTCAAACCTAATCCTCAGTGTGATGGTGTTAGAAGGTGCGGCCTTTGGCAAGTGTGAGGTCGTGAGGGCTGAGCCCTCAGTGAATGGGACTAGGGCCCTTATGAAAGAGACGCCACAGAGCTCCCTGGCCCCTTCCACCATGTGGGACCTAGCGAGAAGACGCCATCTCTGAACCAGGAAGAAGGCTCCCCTTCTTGGACTGCCAGCCTCCAGAACTGTGAGAAATAAGTGTTTGTTCTTAATAAGCCCCCCAGCCTGTGGTATTTTGTTAGAGCAGCCCAGTCGGACTAAGACAGTGTATTTTACCACAATTAAACATTTTAAAAAGCAGGAAAAACAAAAACTTCAATCCCAACCAATGTACCAAATGACTAGAATTAAAAAGGCCAACACATTGGCCGCTGAAAGGCTGTGGTGCAAAGGGACACCTCGAGTGGAGGGCACACCAGTTGGGCATTATCCAGTGACGCTGAGGCCACATGTGCTCTACGGCCCAGCACTTGCCCTTCCGGGTGCACACCTAAAGAGACATGTGCTCCTGGGCCGGGGATAGACCTGCACAAATGCTCACAGCTGCATCGTTCGCCATCACCAAGAATGGGAGTCGAAAACAGAACATTGGGTTCTTAGACTGATGCACAGGATCCACTGAATCCATCGTCTGTTTTAAAAGTAGTCTGTTTCCAGTAAAACAGTGTGAAACAAAACTAGGATTTACAAAGAAATAGCATTGGCTTAATTTCTCTCCAAACTTTTCCCTAGGAAAAGGCACAGAGGAGGTGGCAGCTGATGGAGACCCCAGTGTAGACCTGAAGGGGCCTTGGGGGTCTCCCTTTAAGGGAGAACAGGCGCCAGCACCTGAGCACATCTCCGCTCACCTCAACCATGCTGCTCTCCTGGGCTGCCCACAGCCGGTTCTGTGCTCCTCGTGCAAGACAAAGCCGGAGAAAGAAGGGAGACAGGAAGTGCAGGGAAAGCGTTTTCCAAAAGTTGTGCGCAGTGGGAAAGGAGGTGGAGAGAGAGCCCTGAGGAGGCTGCTGTCCCTGAGGGGGACAGAGGACCTGGGCTGGGATTAACGAGGTGAGAACGAAAACCAGCGAGGGGCAGCGTGCAGGTGCAGGTGCTCTTTCTCCTCTGGGAGCCTCTTCCCCACCCGCTTCCTCTCCTCTCCTTCTAGATTACCCTCCAGCTCTCGGTTTGGACATCACCTCCTTAAAAAGCCCCCCCTGGCCGCCCAAACCTGGCGCTCTGATGTCTGTCTTTCCACTGAAGCTGCTGGGAGAGCCGCTACCAGCAGCACCACTCCCTTGGCTGTTCCCTCTCTGACACAGTCGCTCTGCAGGTGTCGGCTGGGTAAGTGGATGAGTGTCCTGGTTTGGCCACCAGGGATACTATCAACCTAAAATCCCTTGGTGACCCCTAATAGTGGAGGAGGGGTGGGCCGAGCCACCCCAGGTATAGCCCACTGCACAAGCACTCCTGACTTTGGGTGGGGGGTGGGAGAGGGGCCTTAGCGGGGTAGGGAGTGGGGTGACTGACCTGACTATGCGATCAAAAGTTCTCAAGCCCATTTCAAAGACTCATCCAATATATCTGATCAATGTTTATCAGAAAATACTCTTAGATCTTGCTGTTTTCACTAGTATCAGAAAGATTATCCAAAACCCAGGGTTTTAAAGGTTTGCGATTGCCACTGGAGTGAAGTGGGGCCACCTCTAGAGGGCTGGGTGGCAGTTTCCAGGCAGAGTCTCAGCCCCCTGCATTCTGACCTCCCTCACCATGCTCGCCTGCAGCAGGCCTCGTGTTGGAGCGTGAGACATGAGAGGCGCTCCTCCTGAAGCCGTTTTGGAAAAAGAATTCTTTCAAGTCAGTAACAAAACATTAACTCTCCAGATAGGAATAGGGGAAGTAATGGGACAATGGAAAAAAAAAACAAGACCAATAAACATATGAAAAGTTGTTTTTAAGGTACTAACGCAGGGGCCGGCCCGGTGGCACAAGTGGTTAACTGCGCATGCTCCACTGCGGTGGCCCGGGGTTCGCCGGTTGGGATCCCGGGCACACACTGACGCATCACTTGGCAAGCCATGCTGTGGCGGCATCCCATATAAAGTGAAGGAAGATGGGCACGGATGTTAGCCCAGGACCAGTCTTCCTCAGCAAAAAAAGAGGAGGATTGGCAGATGTTAGCACAGGTCTGATCTTCCTCACCAAAAACAAAAAACAAGACACCCAATGCACACCTTTCTGTCTACACGTTGGCAGAGAAGTCTATGTGGGTGCAGAAACGAGTGCTCATGTGCTGCTCACAGGAGTGAAAATCAGCACACGCTTTCCAGAGGACCACTGGGTGATGAGTGAAAAAGACGGCCTTCCTCAGCCATTTGTCTTCAGAACATCATAAAAAAAAATCAATCAGACAAGTGGTCAAAGGTATATACAACCTTGTTCGAAACAACAAAAACTTGGAAACAACCTAAATGAGCGATGGAATAAATCGTCGTACATGCACACAAAGGATACGAATGGCAGTAAAAATCATGATGCAAATGTGGCTTGATTCACTTGGGAAGTTGCTCGTAATACATCCTAAGAGGGGAGAACGGCTGTTACAAAACAAAATGTGGAGTATGTAATTATAAAATATGGAGTATCGGATTTCTAAAAAATATATAAATAAAAGCCTGGGTAAATACCAAAAATCACTGGTGGTTATCTCTGGGGATGGGGTCACAGGTGTTTATGTTATCATTTTATTGTTTTTTCTTAGGGGTGATTCTAACTTTCCTACCATGAGCATGTGCTATGCTGTAACTGAAATATAGATATTGCAGTGTCACTAATTCTGGAAGGTCTTTATGAATTGGCACCTTTAGTGGACAAGCCCCGCCGAAGCTGAGTCAGCAGGACATTTAAACTCTCACCAGAGAAGGCAGGGAGGAGACGGGCTCCTATGTGGAGGTCTTGGTGATTTTCAGAATATCAGAGTTTACATGTCCCTGTACCAACCCCAAGTGTGCATCTTGTTTCTGCTGCGTGCCAGACACTCCTCTGCGCGGGGAGCGCCCAGAGGGGCAAGTCACTGCCTGCCCTCACGAGCTCATGGTCATCTCCAGTACACACGAAAGGAGGGTGAATCGTCCGGTTCATGTTAGGACGCTAGTCTAACGTGATGTGGAAACCAGCCAAAGAACAAGACGTTGAAGAAAGACCAAGACCAATGTCATGTGTGAATATACGTAATGGGTTTAAGTTAAATACTAGGGACCTGAATGGCCACTCAGAATATGAGAGTGGGCTCTCAACCTCACCAGTATCCAGAGCACAACAAAATAAAACACTTTCTTTACCGCTGCCCCCCCACCAATATGGCCCGGTGAGAGGACTGGCAACGCCCTAGGTGGGGGGGCAGTGGATGGAGCCACAGGAGCTGGCTGTCCTGGGAGGGTCAGCTGGTGCAACCACTGGGAAAACCGAACCAACGCGTGCCCTATGATGCAGTGCTCCATACCCAGGAGTCTACGCGGCAGAAATGCGCTCCCACGTGAACCGAGGACGTGAGAAGCAAATACCAGCCAAGAGAATTCAGCAGTGTAGTCAGTGAATAATTCATCTCAGTGAAGTGGGGATTACTCTTTACACAAGACTCACAAGGCACTTACTTGCCTAACATGAGAAATATAAATATATCAGAAATACAGCTTCTTCCAAAAGTGTTTTTTTCCCTTACACATTGATTTGAGCACCTATATGTTGAAAAAAAAGTGTCCCTTTTCAGTGTCATATTTTCTCAAAGTATCATACCAGGCCTTCATTCGCTACCCATAAGTTAGAGAGGCATTTGTGTTTAAAATCGGTCAATCTACCTTGTGATCATGGCAGACGTTTGTAGTCCTGTTGAAGGTTTGCCTCCCTCCCTTCCTCCTTCCTTCTCCCCCACCACCTCCCTTCCCCCTTTCCCCTCCCCCTCTCCCATCAAAGTGGGCCAGCACTGGGCTAGACACGGGGAGGCAGTTGGGAACAAGGTCTCCATTCTTGCTTCTTCATTGATTAGATTTATTGTACTTTTCTTCTGTTTTTTTTTTTTTTTTTCCCCCTGCAAAACCCTGTGAAGTGATAAATCTAACTTCAAATTTGGTTCCAAATAATTAACCAGTTACCTCATTTATTATGGCATCATTTATTGACTAAATCTCTCCTGCCTATTGATTTGGGGTGCCTTCCATATCAGAAATTAAGTTTCCTGGTGAGATTAAGGCTCAGTTTCTGGACTATCTATTACTCTCCATTGCTCTCTCGGTTCACTTTTATGCCAATATTGCACAAGGCTAATTATTGCATTATTGTAATGCTTTACTATCTGCTGGCCATTCCTCATGTCTCTTCCTTCTCAAAAATGTAATTATTGTTTTATAACAAGCCTGCTTATGCTTTACAGCATTGCTTTGAAGTCCATTTGAAAGGTCACTGGGATTATAGCAGAATTTTGTTAAAAAGCTATAAATTAATTTGGGAAAGCACTGATATTTGTATTCATTTTGTTGTTCCAACCTGGAGCAGAATGTGTCTCTATGTATATCTGAGGCTTCTTTGCGAGCTCTAAGTTGTTCTGTACTTTTTCATGGATGTCCCAGTGTTTATCCTTGTGGTCTTCCTAGGAATCACTTGGTCTGTCACGCACAAACATGGATTTATCCAGCACTGGCCTGTGACAGGCAGGCATTGGGAATGGGGGCTTCCCCCACCACTGCAGTCAGGTGGCCCTTCTGCAGTGGGCAGTGGGCAGCCTTGGGAGGCTGTTAGCGGGGCAGGGACCCCACCCAACTTGCATTCTAGGTCACTCTGGGGGAGGGGCTGTGTGGAGGTCAGACTGGGTGGCTGGCTGAGACTAAAGCCCCTCTCCACTGGCTTGCCCACTCCTAGCAGAGCCCCCTGTCCACTCCAATCCCTGTGTGGTGAACTAGGAGGCTGGTGCAGGACCCTCTACCAGCCCCTCTGTGCTTCGGGTTGAGAGGAGAAGAGAAGGCCATACCACACCCCCTAGCTTCCTTCCAGGCTGCAGCTGGCTAGTGAGAGTTCCCGGAGCCCAGTGGGCCAGGCCATCAGGCCACAGCCTGTGTGTCCCCATCCCCATCCTCTCCTTCTCCTCCACTAACTGCTGTATTTCCCTCACCCCCACCACACTCCCACTGCCCCCCAACATTTCCACCTCCCATCTCCACCCCGGGTGGCATACCATGCATGGAGCTCTGACCCGCAGTCTCTCTGGACTTAAGGAGGGGCCGCGATGACAAGCTGGGCTGGGTGCACAGTGGGTTTCACTTTAGTTCAGTCCCCACACTGCTGAGCTCAGGGCAGAAGATTCCAGGAGAGAAGGATGCAGGGGGAACAGTGTGTACGGCAGCCCCTGTCTCAGTGGAGTCAATGGTGTCCAGCGGGTAGTCTGAGCAGCGAGCAGGGTGCTGGGTGCCTTCTGGCCCTGCCATGTCAGGACCCATGGGACTCCGTGGCACGTAGGCAGTTGCTTCCCAGGTTCAGGAGCTCCGCCATCCAGGTCCAGGTCTCAGAGTCCTTGCTGTGACCCCATTGGAGACATCCCCCAGCCTGCAGCTTGTGTCCTGGGGCCACACCACGGCCGTGGTGCACACACCTTTATCCAGGTCCCCGTCTGCCCGGTCACACTGTAAGTGCTCTTGCTGATGTGACCTTCACGTCAGCCTCTTCCCTCTTCCCATCTTCTCCCTCAGCTCCCGTCCTCCCAGAAGCAGACCCCAGGCCCAGAGGAAGATTCTGAAAAAGAGATTGGTCAGTCTGGGACCCTAGAGTGGGGGCAGGATGCGGAAGGGCAAGAAGTGAAGGGTGCCATTTCCTGCGAAGTCCCTGCCCCAGCCTGGTCTCTAGGGCATGCTCTCCGGTATGTCACACCTAAATTCCCGCCCTAGGGGATCCTCCTTGGGGCTGGGGGCTGGACTCTGCAGTCGGGCTTCCTGGACATGCTGTGTGAGAACTAAGATGCTGTCACAGCTCCAGAGCCATCTGTGATGCAGCGACACAGCTTCCCCTGTTAGAGGTCCAAGCACTGGGAAGCTGGGTGTGGGGCTCGCAGGCCCAGCAAGGGAGAGGGGCTCCCTGACGCCCCTTCCCATCTTAAGGTCACAGAACCTACTTAACTACTGCAGCATAAATTGCCCCAAACTTTAGCAGCTTAAAACAACAAGCACTTGTTATCTCTGCTTCTGTGGGACAGGAATCTGGACTCTGGCTGGAAGTCTCTCTCGAATCTCTACAATCAACTTGTTGGCTGGGGCTGTGGTGTCGTCTGAAGGCTCTACTGGGAGATGATCCACTTCTGTGCTCACTCACGTGGTCGAACCACAAGGATTCAGTTCCTTTCGGGCTGTTGGCTGGAGTCCTCCTTTTGTTCCCTCCATCGAGGGGCCTGCTCACAGCATGGCAGGTGGCTTCCTCAGAAAATCAACATCAGAGCTAGAAAGAGTGAGCAAGACGGAAGCCGAATCTTTTCATCTTGACCTCAGAAGGGATATCCCATTACTTGTGCCATCCTCTCTCGTTTGGAAGCAACTCACAGGTCCTACACTCACCCAAGGGGAGGATTACATAAATGTGAATGGGCGAGGTCATTGGGGCCATCCCTGAATTGCCTCTGTAGCCAAGAAACTCACCCTCAGTGGGGTGGTTGCTCCCCAGGTGTGAACTCCAGTGTTCTAGGGGTGCCTCTGAGGGGTTTCTGCTCTAGGAGACGGACACAGGGGCTCAAGTCCCCTCACCTCGTCAGCACCGAGGCTCCCACGAAGGGTGGCCCCTGACATCCTTCCCTACCTGCAGGTCTTGGAACCTGCTGCAGGTCCCACTGGCGGAGAGGCGGTTTGATGTGAGGCTTTGGTGAAATTTGAGCTGAAATACTTCCAGGGCTAACAGTCCTCACTATGATGAGGCAGGAGGTGTGAAGATTTTCAATTTTCTTTTTAATCAGGGTGGCATCCGCTGGAGAAAATCTGCCAGATCATTCTGAAGAGGGCTTGACAAGTCTGAAGTCCTGGGGAGACTTAATTAAACCTGTGAAAACACAGCAGGGGCCACAGCAGCGACAGGGAGCTGGGCCCAGCAGCTGCGAGCCTTAGCAGCAGCTCGCTCCCGGAAGCAGACATGATTCAACATGCGTCTCAAGCCGCCACACGCCACACCTGTTGTTCCTATTCTTTGGACCTAATCCCCTTTCCCTCTTCTCTGACCCCTTCCCCTCACCCACCTCACAGCCCCAGCTGATCCGAGGACCCTCCCAGGCTGAGTGGTTGCCCCTCTGCTTCCTGTCAAATCCTCTTGGTTTGGAAACTGTGTCCACTAGGGTCTCCTCTGAAGCCCCAGTGCATGGTGCTGGCTCTCATTTGCACTCCAAAGCAGAGTTTAGATTTAGAACGTACCAGAATGCAAGGAGAGGGTGATGAGTCTGGCTTACCCAGGGCAGAAGCAGCCCATAACCAGTGGAGTCGAGCAGAGAGGTGGGTGGCAGTGAGGGGCAGTGGTGGAGCCCAGGTGCCCAGCTGGCAGGAGACGTGTCAGGGAAGTGCCTTGAAAAAGTTGGCCTGGCTGGAACGTGCCAGGGGAAGGCAGGATTGGGGGTAGGTGGCCCGGTGGTGGAAGCCAGGAGGGCCGGTTGGAGGGAAAGGAGTGACTGTTGGATGCACAGACGACATTTCCCACCTGCCCATCAGATCCACAGTGCAGCCACAACAATGGGACTCTTTAGTCATCAACAAACCTCAGAGTTGCCCTCAGGGGCATTGCATCCTTGAGCAGTGACGAAGAGAAAAAATTCAGTTTCCATTTTCTGGGAGTCTTCTGCCCTCCTGGCCTGCAGAAGCTGGGGGAGCCACCGTCTCTGTGATTAAAGAGCTTGGGGCTCCCCTGGGACCTGGCCGTCTAAGAACATGTGGGTCAGGCTTGATTACACTCCAGGACGGGATCACGGACGCCTGGGCTGCGTTCTCGGCCAGGACAGGGAGAAATGCATCAGCACCCCAGAGGCCACTGAGCAGCTGCATTCCTAAACTTCCTCCTTGAGATCTCGGGCCAGCCACCCAGGGCCACCACAGACCAGAAGCCCTAAGCACCTGCTGGAATTCTAGACTCAACTTCTTGTCTACACCACATGCGTGAATCCACTTGAAATAATATACATTAAAAGCATACACGGTTTCCAGTGAGGCCCCAGATTGGAAAAAAACAAAAAGTCTTAACATCATGGGGTAGAACACCTACTTTCTTAGGGCCACTCGGGTGAGGCTGTGACCAGAACCCAGTGGGCTTCAGGCTCTGCCCAGAACTGGCCCTTCTCCCAGGAGATGCCCCATCCTGCTCCACCAGACTCGTCTCTCCCATCACCCTCCTCTGCAGGTATGTTCTCCAGGAAGGACCTGAGACCCACTCCCACCCGAGTGAAATCTGAGTTCAGAGCTTAGATGGGAGATCTGCTCATGGTGGGGTTTGGGACACTGCCCAAGCCCTAGAAGTCCCTGGACACTCTCTGCAGCACAGTGGCAGAAATGCTCACGTGTGTGTGTGTGTGGGGGGGTGTTGCTTTCCAGGAGACGTTGCACTTCACTGTGAGTCTCCTTCAGAGATCCTTCATCAGACAGGTAAGGTTGTCAGGGAGGGATATGATTATTTCCACATGAGCTTTTCCAAAGGAATGCAAACAGAACGGAGGGGAAAACTACCTCGCACATTTCCTGCTGTTCACAACATTCCCCTCTGAAAAGCTTTGGTGGAAGATAAAATGACGGAAAGTTTGAAGGTGCTGGTCTGAAGTAATGGACCTCCCGGAGTGACCATGCCACTCATATGGTGATTAATATTATTCCGGAACATCCATGGTGCTGACCCTGCTCCCCTCAGTGGACACGGTCGTCCAGACTCCCACATCCAGCTTCTTTACAGAACAGCCCCTCTCTCTAGGTGAGGCAGCCCCTAAAGATGCCAACAGTTCTCTTGCTTCTCTCTCCTCAAGGCTCCTCCTGATGAAAATGGACGTTTTTGTGGTCATTTGCTCAAGCCCTGCCTCAGTGGCTGAAAACACTCCCGAGGAATGGCCAATGGTCCCAAGAGAGGGACCACTTGCAACGATCAACAGGGGTTGGGGAGATCAACACAAACATGAGCGTCCCCTGCCTTTTCTCTGTCAGAGGGAAGACGAGGGGACAGACATGCTCATGGTACCCAAGCCATCGATGATTCTGGTAGAAATCTGGGAAGCCACAGTTTCATGTTTTTCTGTGTGACTAGCAGACTCACGTTGTGGCAGAAATGGCCTAGGAGATCTCCGCAGCCAGTGGGAGCATGTAATTTATCCAGGTGTGATCTTCCAAGGAAAGGGCCGGGGTAGCCCCATCTTCCCCTAGACTGCAGGCCCCTTGGTTGCAGGAACAGGTTCTCTTATCCTCCACATCCACCTGTGAGCTCCTGAGGTGCCTCCTAACGACTCTCCAGAGAGTGTCCCACACATGGACAGACACCGGGGGACGCACCCTGAGTACACAATGCATTGAAGGGTGAGGAAGCCACGTTACCGCCACAGGGGGAAGTGAGGCAGGAGGGAAGGGCAGAGCGGGGGTAAGAATCAGCAAGGCAGGCAGGACCAAGGCAAAGGAAGGCCGTCCATGAAGCCTGGCAGAAGCTCTGCTGCAGGAATGCTTTTCCTCCTTAAAGGGGCAGGATGAGACTGAGCTTCAGAGACGACTTTGGGGGTGCTGTGGGGAGTGCTAGGCCACGGCAGGGGGGGAGCCCCTCTCTCTAGGTGAGGCAGTCCCTAAAGATGCCAAAATCAGGGTACTCAGCCCAGTTTTGGCAACTCCAAACAGAGGTGAGGTCATTACAGAAAGGCGGAGACCAAAGAAGAGTTCAGAAAAACAGAGATTTTTCTCGGAGAAAGCTTGATACCTACAGAAAACATAAGCCTTCTGGATGTGACCACAGAGACAAGAGAGGCTGGGCAGTGGGCATGCTCACACATTGTTGGCAGAAACATAAAGTGGCACAAATTTTCTGGAAGACAGTCTCCATAACAGATAGAAAGACTTTTAGAAACAAACCTGAGTAAAGCAGACAGACACCAGGCCACAGGCAAATGTATGAAGATGTTCAATGGAGCATTATTTATAATACTGAAAATCTGGAAATGTCTAATAGGCATTTAATACTCCCCTCTCCCAATAATTGAAAAAACAAGTAAACAGAAAACCACTAAAGACATAGAAGAACACCACAGTCAAACGACTTAATAAAGGTTCACAGAACATTCCACCCCAAAGCGGCAGAATACACATTCTTTTCAAGTGCACATTTGAACCAAGATAGACTTTAAAATGATCTATTCTGGACAATAAAATGAAGCTCAATAAATTTAAAAAGATTCAAGGTATACAAAGCACATTCCCTAACAAAAACGGAATTAAAACAGAAATCACTAACAGAAGGATACCTGGAAAATTCACAAGTATTTGGAAACTAAACATCACACTTCCAAATAACCCATTGTTCAGAGAAGAAATCAAAAAGAAAGTAAGAAAAAAAACTGAACTAAATGAGAATGAAAACGCAGCAAATGTCACAATTTGTAGGATGCCGCTAGAGCAGTACTTCTGTAGCCCTAAATGTCTATGTTAGAAAAGAAGAAAGATCTCAGAGCATTGACCCAGCTTCCAATTTAATAACTAGAAAAGGAAGAGTGAACTAACTCAATGTAAATAGAAGAAGAGGAAGAATCATGATTAGAGTGAAAATCAATTACACAGAAAGCAGAAAAAAAAAAAAAATAGAAAAAAAATCCATGAAACCAAAGCTAGTTCTTAGAGTCGATCAATACAAGTGATAAATCTCTGGTCAGACTGATCAAGAAACAAGGGAGAAGACACAAATTACCAATATCAGGAATGAGGAGGTGACGTCATGACAGATTCCACAGATGCTAAAAGGACTTTAAGGGAATAATATGAATGACTTTATGCTAATAAATCTGAAATCTTAGATGAAATGAACAAATTTCTTGAAATTACCAAAGCTGGCTCAAGTGAAAACATGTATCGTAATAACCATATATCTGTTAAACTAATTGAAGTTGTGGTTCAAATTCTTCTCGCCAACAAAACTCCAGGTCCAGATGACTTCACTGATGAATTCAACCAAGTGTGAAAGGAAGACATAATACCCCTCTACAGAAACTCTTCCAGAAAATTAAGGAGAGGACACACTTCCCAACTCGTTTTATGAAGCTAACATTCCCTTGTACCAAAACCAGTGACAGTATAAGAAAACTACAGATCAGTATGTATCATGATTACAGGTATTCCTATTCTTAACCAAATTTTAGCCAGTTAGATCCAATAATACATGAAAAGGATTACCTATCATGTTTAAGTGTGGTTTATTGCAAGCGTGTCATGTTGGCTTAGCATTTTAAAATTAATATTAAACTAAAACAGAAAAAAATATGATGATCTCAGTAGATGCTAGAAACGCATCTGACAAAATCCAACATCCATTCTTGATAAAAACTCTCAGCAAATTAGTAATAAAAACAGAGTGTCCTTAACCTGATTAAGGGCATCTGTGAAAAACCCACCACTAGCGTCATTCTTAATGGTGAAAGACTGAATACTTTCTCTCTAAGACAAGAAACACGGCAAGGATGCCTGCCCACCCCCTCAGCTCAACATTACACTGGAGGATCTAGTCAGTATAATAAGTCACAAAGGAGAAATTAAAGGGATCAATACTGGAAAAGAAGTTAAACTGTTTTTATGTGTAGATAACATGATCATCCCTGTAGAAAAACCCAACCGAGTCTACAAAAAAGTTACCATGAGTAACACTTGAGTCTAGCAAAGTTGCAGGGCACAAGATCTACATATCAAAATAAACTGGATTTCTGTATTCTGAAAACAAACAACGGGAAGTTGAAATTGAAAGAAAACTATTTACAACAGCATCAAAAATATGAAATATTTAGGGAAAAATCTGACTGTGCAAAACCTGTTCTTTGAAAACTATAAAACATTACTGGGAGAAGTTGAAGAACTGAAAATTGCAGTAATACCCCATGTTTATGGGCCAGAAGACTCAATGTGGTCAAGATATCTGTTCTCCTCATTTTGATCTATAAAATCAATGCAATCCCAGTGAGAAATCCCAGCAGGATCTTTTGAATAAAATGAGAAACTGATTCTAAAATTCATATGGAAACGTAAGGGACCTAGAACAGCCAAAACAACTTTAAACAGAACAAAGTCAGAAGACTAACAATGTCTGGTTTCCAGACTTATAAAGCTACGGTAACCAAGACAGTGCTCTAGGCTTTCTCTAACCACCCTATTTAAAATCAACACACTCTACGTCCCCCACCACACACACTCCCAATCCACTTTATTCTTATGCGCGTTCCCCACCATCGTTCTACATGTTATTTGCCGCCACACACCCCCCCCCCGACACACTTACATATTAGTTCCACAGGGCAAACTCTTTTGTCCCTTCTGTTCCCAGCTGCACTCCCAAATCTCGGAATAGGGCTTGTCACTTTTTAGACACTTGGTACGTATGTGTTGCACAAATGAACAAAATAACCAATGAAATGCTCTCAGCCAGGATCCCTAAAGATATAGCTTTACATAGTGGGATGCTACACAGCTGTTTAAAAAGGATGAAATGGATTTATTTATATTGACCTTCCTCTCAGCATAGATGGGGCTCAAGGAAGCCTTTATTTTGACAGCTTCTCCTGGACTGTGCTGCGTGGATTCCCAGGGGCTCTATCCAAGGAAGCCTCAGGGTGAAGGCCACAGGGCATCCTGCTGACAGCTCAGCCCCAGTCTGCCCCGGGGCCCTGGGCGCTAGTGGTACCTCTTCAACGCATGACCCTGAAGCAGACCTCACACTTCATCCCACCCTCCCTTCTGCTCCCCCAAAACGTTAGATCAGAAATGAGGGAGGTGAATAGAAAGAGGGAAGGGGCCAATTTATCATATTTCAGGCTCCGCTGATTTTTTTAAAAAATTTAGGCAGAAAAGTTTAACAAATCGGATAATTCTTCTGGCTTACTTGTGATGCCTTTTGAGTCAAGCTCTACTCTCTCTGAACTCAGACAGCCCGGGTGATCTGTGCCTGGACTTCTGACCCACGGAAACAGTGAGATAATAAGTGTGGTTGTTTTGAGTCTCTGTGTTTTTGAGCCTCTGTGTTTTGAGCCTCTGATCATTAGCAAGAGGAAAAAAATCTAAATAAAAAAATTCCCACAGTTGGGCTAAAAATCCCCTTCCCTAATTTTTATTTCAACTCCAAGTTTATTTAATGCCAAAATAGAGCCTTAAAAAGCTGTCTCTATAAGTAGAAAGAAGTCTGAGATATACTAAGTAAATTAAGAAGGTTACAGAACGAATATGGGGAGGATTTCAGTTATGCAAAATAAATTATACATACACAAAAGAATATATCAACAATTGTTAATTGTAGTTAACTAGATGAAGGTGGGATTGTGGAGGATTTGCATTTTTTAATGTTATACACTTTTGTAATGTTTTAACATTTTTCATTAAGCACATATTATATTTACCCCCTCTGAATAATAATAGTATTTCCATTTTTGGTGGGAAAACAGAAATGAAATGAAGTATGGAAACATTTGCAATTATTCTAGACCTTTTAAATTTTCCAAGTAAGCAACTTATATGAATAAACTACGAATGAGAAAATTTTTGTTTTTGTTCTTGAAACCTCTCTTATTTTAAGAATGCTTGAAAAATCAGTATTAAAATAGTCTCAGTTTCCCCTAAATCTCCCATTTGATATGCATTCTTTTCCTCTTGGCAAACCCTAGTTTGCACTTGGCTAGCCGGTGGAGAGAAATGTGTGTCAAAGATAAGCTTGGGATCAGAAAGAAAGCCTGTTCCCTTTCCACTGGGAGCCCAGGAGAAAATAATGAAAACAGCAGAGACCTCATCCAAGGGCGTCTCTCTGCTGCAGGAATGTTTTGATCGATGGAAGTTGTTCTTTAAGTGAAGCCTGTCCAGGGGCAGCAGAGAGCGAAAGGCAGTAGACCATGGTGTGATGGGGAATTCCTGGAAGCCGCGTCAACCTAAACACTTCCGTGGTAGGGATGCTCAAAATTCCACCGTGGAACCCTCACTTGGGTAAACAGTAGAATGCTAATCCAGAAGATCTTGAACATGCAGCTGCCAGAGACTGATTAGCTCATTTCCCTAAGGTTTAGATGACCCAGGGAAGTTAGCTGAAGCCATGGATACTGCCCCAACATGATTACCCCAAGAATGTGGCGAGTTCAGGACAGCAGTGGGAGCTACTCAGGCCACTTTCAGCCAGCTGGACACCATGGGCATGAGCGGAGGTGGGGGCAGGGGTGGGCTCACACTTTTGAGGTTCCATAACCTGAGAAAAGTCAGGTTTCTGGCCCAATCCCATTGTCTCCCTACCTTCATGTTAATGTTCAAAAAAACAGTTCAGAAACAATGATTGGTTCCTACTCTTTATAAAGTTAAGTCAAAATTCCTCAACCCGGCACGCTCAAGTTTTCTGTCTCATTTACCACTGTCCCTCAGACCCCCTACCTTCATGCTCCTGGCCCTCCCTGTGCCCTACTGGTTGGTGTCAAATCCTGCCTGCCCTTCCTGCCTGGAAATACCCCTTTACTCAAGCTGCCTCCCTTACTGTGTGGCACACAGCCTAAAATGACCCCCAGTAAGTCACACCCTTGCATAATCCCCTCCCCTTGAGAGTGGCTGAAACTGTGACTTGCTTTCAACCAACACAGTATGACAAAGATGATGAGATTGTCACTCTGTGACTGTGTTATATAAGACTCAGGTCTTGGGAGACTGGAGTGAGAGATTCTACTACTGGCCTTGAAGAGCAGCTGCCATGAATTCTACAGCCATGAGGTAGCAAATCCTGCCAACAACCTTCATGTGTTGGAAGAAAATTCTTCCCCAGTTGGGCCTCTAGATGAGAACACAGATCAGATGACACCTTGGTTACCATCCGGTGAGACCCTGAGCAGACAGCCCGGTTGATCTGTGCCTGGACTTCTGACCCACAGAAACAGTGAGATACTAAATGTGGTTGTTTTGAGCCTCTGTGTTTGTGGTAATTTGTTACGCAACATAGAAAACTAATACTTCCTGCCACCGCCTCATCAGGCTGCTAGTTCTCAGCCCACTCCAGGTGAGCATGTGCTCCCCCCATCAATGTCTCCGGTGCTTGGCACAGTGGGAACCTCAGTGCAGTCTTAATCGGCTGACGTACTGTACAAAACAGACTCTCCTACGGGAGGGCATATCATGGGAAGGGACAAATAAATATATTTAAGATGTAAAAAGATTGCTGGAGATTCAATGTAGTTAGTGCCTGCAATAGGAGAATGGCCCTGATCCTCCTCTTGTGAAAGAGACCTCGCATCTGATTCTGTGGCCGGCAGGCCCCTGAAAACTCCTGAGTCTCCAAAGTCAAGTCGGGTCAAGCAGCCACGTGTGCAATCTCCAGAGAATAGAAGCCCACAGCAGTTGCCCTTTGCTGAATAAAAATGGACTTATTATTTCAGGCACAATTAATAGCATAATTTTCTCTTAATAACCCAGATGAAGCACCAGTATTGGAGTTAACGTGGCAGGATTAAAGGAATTCCTACCAAAAACCAACCCGGCAGCCCAAACGTAATTTGATCATAGTTGAATCTTTAATCTTTTAACCAAAACCAAGTGAAGGAAAATCGTGAATAACCAATTCACCTTTTCATGATTAACTTAGTTATATAAACAAGCTTCTACATCAGCCTTGAAAATCAAATTCTCAGACGGCTCAATAACATTGACTCAATAAACCAGCAAAATAAATCTCAATTTAATAAACTCCCTGTAATCACATTTTTAACCACTTGCCACTTGAGATTAAAGAAAACTAAGCGCTCTGCCTCTTCAGAAAATCTCTGTCATCTCCCAGCGTTTCTGCTCAGAGCAGAAAAAGATCCGCCCCTCCCTGGGGGACACGGCTACTGACAGAGCTTGGCCAGGAGGCAGCGAGTCCCCGGGCTGCCTGCCTGGAGCCGACTGGTCCTCTGAGAATTCAGGGTGATGCAGAGGAGGCTGGACTCTCTGGTCCTGGAAGGAGGGAAGAGGGAAGGGGTGTGTATGAAGGGGGGAGAGGGCTGTGGTGACCCTCCTGGCCTCTCTCCACAGGTTCTTACCTGGTCCTCAAGTTTAAATTCCACCTCCCAAGTGCCCAGAACCTTGGGATACCATATAGTTCACCACCCGATGAGCCCACTTTTGCAAGTGAAAGGGGGCTGTTAATAATCATGCTGGGACAACAGACACACAGGTTGCCCTCAGGAGGCCAGAATGTACGGTCACCCTCCCCAAGCCAGCTGAGAGATCCATATCCATGTGTCCTCCCTGTGATCACTAGTGACAGTCTTGTGACAAGCCAGCTTCTGGCAGGGACTGGTCTCAATGCTGGGCCAGAGAATGTGGGAGGAGGCCTCCTCACGCCAGGCAGAGGGCCCCAAGCTGGTGCTTCCTCGAGGGCAGACAGAGCTTTGGATTTCCAAGTCATGACACTCAACTCCTTTGTACAGGTGGGAATCCCAGGCCACAGGCCACATGGCCCCGGGAGAGCACAGGTGACCCCTCACAGGCGTGTAACCCCGTTCCCGTGGCCACAGCCCACTGAAGCTGGGCAAGCTCAAGGCTCCAGGGGAAGTGTCAGAGTCTCTCCAGGACACAAAGTGACCTAGGCAGCTCAGCTGTGTTTGAGCCTGGAGTCAGGAGGTCACATGGAGTCACCATTACGAGGGCTGGTCACAGCTGTGTTCAAACCCAGCGGCCGGAGGGCAGAGACAAAGCTTGGGACGGGGGTGGCAGGCATCAGAGAGGAGGGAAAGCAGACACAGAGGGAAGGAGGAGACCAAGAAATCCCAGAGACAGGGGAGGGAGCGAGGGAGGGGCCACTGCCTGTGACTTTCCGGTCCCTTGAGGTCTGGCCGAGAGTCCTGCTGCAGGCTCCTGGGGCCGTCAGAAACCCTGGGTCTTTCCAGCATGTGTCCCTCGTACCCAGGCCCTTTGAAAGGGTCTCTCCTTGCAACAGCGGGTCCCAAGCAGAGCCCCGATTCTTCTTTGTCCTGTTGCCAGGACTCTGATGTTTCTAAGGGCGCAGGTGTGCCAGGCCTCACCACTGAGTCCTCCCACCTGGTGCAGGTGAGGACAGGCTCAGGGAGGTCAGGCAACCTAACCTGCCCGAGGTCTCACCACTGACGAATGGAGGAGGGTGGACTCTGACTCAGGCCATCCATCCAGCCGAGAGCTCACACCCTGGTCCACGAGCTGTCCTGCACGACTCCGCCCTGCCAGGCTGCCCTTAGCCGATCCCCTCAAGGTCAGCTTTGGCTGTGCCCTCAGCTGTCACAGGGACTCTTAGGGCCCCACCAGCCATGCATGGACCCTGACTCTAACAGAGGAGCTGCCCCGACCACGCCCGCAAACCTACACGGAGCTGCCTAAGTGATAGCCCATGTGTCACGGCCTCCGCTGGTTGTCATTACTGGGTGGTGCGGTTTTGGGGCTCAAAGTCACGAATTGAGAAAAGCAGGAAATCACGCTATGCAATTTGGTGACACTGGTTTTAAAAGTGCAGACTTGAGTCATCATTGATCTTGTGCCCCTCGGCCCCTGATCATGGCTGCCTGAAGTGACTGGCACCCGTGAAGCCTCCTGGGCCATTACCAGGGAGCCGTCCCTTCCACAGACCCCCACCAGGCTAGGGCAATGAGAGCAATTTCACCGTGATGGCATTGTCAACACTCAGGGCAGCTCAGAAGGAGGGTTCTATTAACCCACTTCTGCTCATTAGCTGCCGCAGAGCTATAAGGGTTGAGCTTCTGAATTGGTGCCCAGTGCAGAGGCTGTTGCAGAAGTTTCCTGGAAGGTGGAGCAGGGAGGGGTCAGTCCCGGGCCGCTGAGGCCGCTGGAGGGCCAGGCCGGCCTCTGACCACACAGTCGGAACACAGGAGGCCTGGACCCAGCCTCCCGACCTGAGGTCCAGGCTCCTCCGGTTCGCTTAATCTGCAGCTTTTGAGAAAACGCTGCCTCTCTCTACCCGCCTTTCACGCATCCTGCCTGGCATTGTGCCTCGGCGTGTCTGCATACCGCCATCACGCATCCTGCCTGGCGATTGTCACCCCCCCAAGGGGCTTGCCTGACACCCAGTGCTCCCGTTGACCCTGGCAGGAGTCCTGCAGGAGGCGTGGGCTTGGAGGCCGGAGTCGGGCGCAAGCTGTGCCCTCGTCGTCCCCTCAGGACATCCCCACGGGAGCCATGCCAGTCAGGGCATTAAGGTTAGCACAGTGGGGCCACTGGAACCTCTGCCTATTCCATTTGCTACATCCCCAAATGTCCCTACAGCCAAAGGACCTCGTCAAAATCACACGTTACGTTCAGTCGTCACATCTCCTGAGTCTCCTTCTGCCGGGACAAGCTTTTCACCTTCCCTTGGCTTTAACGACCTTAACAATTTCCAGAGCACAGTCAGTCCTTTTGTAGCCACCCCTCTGTGTGGGCTCGTCGGATATCTCCTCCCGTTAGATCCAGGTACCGCACCGGGGCGGGCGTCTCACGGAGGGATCCGTTCTTCCTGCTGCATCCCGCCGGCTGGTGCGTGGTTTGGTTTGCCCATCCCTGAGGGTATTCACTTTGATTGCTGAATGAGTTGGTGTCCACCAGGCTCCCAAACTGTAAAGTTACTCTGTTACTATATAACCGTACATTTTCCTATGTAATTAATACACGTTTTGCAGGAGGCTCTTTGAAACTGTGTAAATACCCCGCTTCTCATCAGACTTGCCATGAACTCATTTATTTATGTTGGTGCAGACTCGTGGTTTCCTGTCTCACTCCATCAGCTCTAATCTGCTGCTGTTCATTTTGAGGCTGAGTGATTCCAGATTTGGCCAGGGCAGCCTGGGGAGACTTCACGGAGGAGAAAGCTCCAGTTGACTCCGGAAGGAGAAGCCATCTTCCAGGCAGACGGTCCAGCGTGGTAGTGGCATCCCGGACAGAGGGAGCAGCACCGTGTCCCACAAGACCTGGCCATCCTGGGGACTGTGGTGGTCCTAAATCAAGAACTTAGGAGGCAACGGGGGAGGGAGAAGGTGAGGGGGAAGAGCCTGCAGGGCGAGAATGGCCTTACCAGAGCTCCTGAGGGTCAGGGAGGCTGAGGAGGGTCCCTGGGGGATTTGTCACCCTCCCTCAGAGAGGGAGAAGGAGCCGCGTCCGCATGGAGCCTGGAGCAAGCTGCACTGGAGCAGCTGCCTCCACAGTGGACTGTTGGAAACGCTGTGTTACTACAGGGAACTTCCTGGCCCCGAGCCCCCATCAGGCACCTGAGAGAAGGTGGCCCATCTCAGGAAAGAGTTTGGCCGCCTTGAGAGTCCCTCCAAGGCCATAAAGCTCTCTCGAACGCGGGACACACCTGGGAAAGAGGGTGGATTAGTCTCCTGGGGCCGCCCTAACAAAGCACCACAGACTGAGGGGCTTAAAACAACAGGAATGTGTTCTCTTGCCTTTCTGAGGCCAGAAGTCTGAAATCAAGATGTTGGCAGGGCCATGCTCCCTCCAGAGGTTCTATGGGAGGAGCCTACCTGCCTCTTCCAGCTCTGGTGGCCCCTGGAGCTCCTTGGCTGTGGCTGCGTCTCTCCAGCCTGCCTCCATCATCACAAAGCCTCTCCCTGTGTGTCTGAGTCCAAATGTCCCTCTTCTTATAAAGACCTTCTTATAAAGTCATACTGCATCAGGGCCCATCCCTTTCCAGGATGACCTTGGCTTACCTTGACTAATTATGTCTTCAATGACTGTTCCCAAATAAAGTCCCATGCTGGGGTACTGGGGGCTAGGACTTCAACATATCTTTTTGAAAGACACAATTCAGCCCTGACAGAGAGGTACTGTCTTCCCGCCCAGGGCTCCAGGGGCAAGGTTACCCCACAGAATCAGGCAGGCTCAGCACCCTTCCTGCTCTGCACCCGTCTTCCACCAGGGTCTGCTCAGCCCCTCACCTCCTGCTGCCCCAGGTCTCCCGACTCCAGGCCCTTCCCTCTACTGCCCCTTCCCATGCCATGCCCAGAATGCCTTAAACTCCAGTGACCACGCTCTGCAAACTCCCTCCCGTCTCCAATATTCGCCTCCCACTCCCTCTCTGCCCTGCAACTCCTCTGGGCCCTTAACAGGCCCCTCTGGCTCTGCCCCCCTAGAGTGGATTCCATGGTCAGTAGTCTGTGACTCACATCAGGATGGCTGCACAGAATCCCTGGGTGGACCCTCCAGCCATGGACGCCCCCAGCCCCAGGGTCCCTTCTCCACCCTGCCCAGTCACTGCAGAAGAAAGGCTAGGCTCAGCCATCATCAAGAATGAAGCCATCAGTCACCATACCACCAGCCACTCTAGGCACATTCGCCAAAAATCAATTCCCTGAAAGCCAGTTTGCTTGATGGCCAAGTGAGCGATTGATGACTGAGAGCCATCACAGCCTCCCACGGAAGGGGGCACTCGTCAGAGAAAGATGAGAGGCAGTCAGAGTTCCAGCGAGAGCCGCCTGCCGCCGCACACACGCGAGAAGACCCGGGCGCACTCCCTGTGTGGTGGGTGGGCCTGGCGCAGAGAAAAATGCAGAGCCTCAGGGAAGATAAACTCAGAAGTCCTCGGAGACTCAGCTCCAAGTGAGGAGGCGGCTGGAATCAGGGGGACCAACTTGCAGCGAAGCCTCCCAGTCCCCCAGGGAAGGTGCTTGTCTCCCCCACCTACACCTGCCTTCACCTTCTCTCAGCAGGAGGCAGAGGGGGGATCACCCACCCCACCTGCACCTCCTCCACCGGCCTCCAGCCCAGAGCTCTCGTCACAGTCACTGTTGTCCATGTCCTCCCCAGTGCCCCCAGCATGTCAATGTATAGCCACCCCCACGCCGAAACAAACACACACCTCTTCTAGCCTGAGCCTGTGGACCCCAAACCCCTCTGTTTCCTGGTGGTCTGTGTACCATGTCCACCCTCCAGCTCCTGCCTTCCCCTCTATCCCCGCCTACTGCTTCGACACCCACCCCAGGGCCTTCCTGAAAGCCCCAATGTGGGGAAGCCTATCTCTTCCTCCTGAGCACTCTGCCTGGCCCTCCACTCTTCTCGTCCTGGAAACCACTTCCGGAGCTTCGGGTCTCCCCCCTCGCATGCCCCTTAGGGTGGCTGGCAGCTCCTCCAACTGTCCCCTCCTTTTGCCTCCCTCCAGCTGGACCCTCACTGCTGCTTCCTTGAGGTCGCCTCTGGGCCCTGCTCTTCCCATCCTCCTTCCCCCTCCCTAGAGGCTGATACCCCCAGCCTCAAATCCAGGACCCAGCCTGCCTCTTCTGCAGCACATTCCCAGCCAAGGCTGGCAGCCCCCCTCCGTGTGACCCCCCCCCAACAAAGGACCAGGAGAGTCTCGGCTTCTCCCTCCACGCCCTGCCCAGGAGCAGCTGCATTGCCTGAGCCGCAGGGCCGCCCCAGGGTCACCCGCTCAGAACTCAGAAGCGTTGGGTCTGCATCTGTCCGTCTGTCTGTCCACCTGCAGTGAGGGCTGAAGACCAGGCTGGCACACCTGCAGGTGGTGGGATGGGGTGGGGCTGGCAGAGCGGGCCTGCAGAGGCCTCAGTGTCCTGATCCTGAGCCACGCCGGGTGTAGCATCAACTCCGGGGAGGAAGCCGTGGGTCTCAGCTGCGTGGGAGACAGTTTTCTGGAAGAGCTGCCGGAGGATGAAAGGGCTGTCTGGTGGGCCCTGAGCACCGTCATGGGAGACGTGGAGGACTCCGTGATCCTAGAACAGGCCACGCCGGGAGCCCCAGCCACCAACCAGGGGCAGGGAGGGCAGGGAGGCAGCAACCCGGGAAGAGGGCTGGCCTCCCTGGGGTGGCGCGGCCGTCCCGCTTCACCCTCCAGTCCTGCAGTCAGAGCCAGCGCCATCTCCTCTGCACCTCGGGCCTCCCCCTCTCCCACTCTCGGTGCAGAGAACCCCGAATCTTCACTCATAAGAAGGCCTCTTTCCATATCTAAATTTGGATCATGAAGCCACCGAGGCAAAGAGCCGGCCCTTGTGGGCAGAGTAACAGCTGCGAAGACATCTACGTCCCAATCCTAGAACCTGTGACTGTGTAGGTTATGCAGCGGAGGGGACTTTGCAGCTGGGATTAAGTTAAGGATTAAGTCCTGTCAGGAGAAGGGAAGACTATCCTGGGTTGTCCGGGTGGGTCCAATGTCCTCAAGGTCCTTAAATGGGTGTGTGCGTGGGGTGCACACAGGAGTTAGGGGTCAGGGCAGGAGTGACAACTGTGGCAGGTCAGAGAGACGCGCTGTGAGAAGGACTCGACCAGACACCGCTGCCTTTGAAGATGGAGGAAGGGGCCCGGCTGAGAAACTTGGGGTCTACTAGAAGCTGGAAAGGCAGTGAAGGGATTCTCCCCCAGAGCCTCCAGAAGGAACCAGCCTGCTGACACCTTGATTTTAGCTCAAGGAGCCCCATAAGACTTCTGACCCCCCAAATCGTGAGATAATGAATATGTGTTGTTTTAAGCGACCAAGAGGAGGTCATTTGTCACAAATGTCCTAGGAAATGAATGCAGTCCTTTGGACTCTCTTCTAGAATAAGGGGCTAAGCCAGCCTGGAGAAGGGGACTGTGAACAGGATCCAGGGGAGCACAGGAGGATGGCCAGGTCTGCGGGGACCCGTGTTACTCCCCACAGAGGCCTCTGCCAGGGAAGGGGGCAGCTGGAGAGAGGGTAGGTTGACCCTCTGCACATCATCCAGTCCCCTTCCTAGAGCAGCTTCTCCAGGTCTGGCTGTGAGGAGGGAGTGGAGCCTCCAGACAGGAGCTCTGAGCTGGCCGTCAGGACACTGGGTCCCTGTCTCAGCTCCTCCAGTGTCTGGCCCACCCCACACCTGCTCCCCAGACGAGGGCCAAGCTGGGCCCTTTACCTGGACCTCCCTCTGTGCCCTGTGACCCGTCAGCTGAACAAATGCACTGAGGGGAGGGGGTAGGTCTCTGGAAATGGACGGTGTCAAGGTCTACAGCTTTTCATTCTTTCTTTAAACTTTGGAGAGCCTTTGGCCTGCAGACCCCTGCTTCCTCTGTCCTAGGGACCCCAGGTCATTTGTTCTTTCATGGAAACAAAGCTGAGCGAGCCCCACTCTGCGCCCAGCCCTGTGCCGGGGATGTGGACCTGCTCCCATGGAGCCCCCGCTCCCGGGCAGCCTGTCTGTCTCTGGGTTCCATTCCATGTGCACCCGTCCTCCCTAGGGAGCTCAGCTTCTGTAGAGGTTGGCTCCGTGCACCAGCAGCTCTGCTCCCAAGCTGGGGTCTGGGGCATGGGCCGCGCTCATGCTGGGGCCGTAGCCGAGACTGCACCTGGGTCCCACTGCGTGGGGGAGCAGACCCTTTGATCTGCTCTGCGCCTAAGAACAGGGCCCGGTAGTTTATGCGCAACGGAGAAACATTTCTGAGTCACTAAATAAATGACAGTATGTGCAGGAAAATGTTCATCTCTTCTTGAGGGGACACGGGGGATGGGGGAGTATGCATATGTGTGTACGTGTGCGTGTGTATATGTGTGTGGGCATGTGTATGCCTGTATGTGGGTCTGCGCGTAGATGTGTGTTCATGTGCGTGCATGTATACGTATGTAGGTGTGTGCACGTGTGTATGCATGTTCATGTATGTGATGTGTATATGTGGTACATGCATGTGTGTGCATGTATCTGTGCCAGACCCCTACAAGCACAGAGAGCTGGAGTCAGAGCAGGGGTGTCACATGTGCAGGGGGTCAGTTAGCTGACCCCAGTTAACGTCCTGTTGACACTTTCATTATCAATTGCATGTCTGCTCTAAGCGCTCTTGTCTACCCCAGCGCACCTGAAGGATAACCTGTTCCAATTCCAGATTGTCTCTGAACGTCCCAGCTCTGCACTTGATGTAAGACGTGGGATCTGTTACCATGATGGCTTTACTGAAGGCGTAGGAGCCTGGTTCTCATGCAAACTTTACACTAACAAAGATGATATGTGAAAACAGCCCCCTGCCCGTCTCTGCCCTCGGTTGCCCAAGGCCCCCAGGATTAATCAGTTCTCCCTGCATCTACAGACTGAACATGGCCATCTTACTCCTCAGGTTTTGCTGAGAAGTGGCTGAGAAGCAGGTGAAGGAGAGGACTCAAAACTTTACCATCTCCTGGACCATGGGCGGGCCCCACTCAGGACTCAGACCTCCTCCCAGTGCGCGGACAGCAGAGAAACAAGACAGAGATGTGTGTCAAGGCGCAGGAAGGAGACAACAGGCCACGGGGCAGGAGGAGGAAAGAGATGTATGGGCTGTGGCTTGAAGGGAGGGCCTTTTGGAGGGGGTGTCCCACGAAAGGGCATATTTGTCTCCTGTGGCTACCACAACTTACCACAAATGTGATGACTTAAAACAACAAAAATGTATTCTCTCACAGTCCTTAAGCCCAGAAGTCAACACCAGCTGGGTAGAAATCAAGGTGTTGGCAGGGCCGCGCCCTCTCTGGAGACCCTGGGGGAGAGTCCTCCTCATCTCCACCAGCCTCCGGTGGCTGCATCTCTCCATCGCTGCCTCCTCTGTGTCAAGTCTCCCTCTGCCCCTCTCCTCCAAACGAGGTAACATTCACAGGGTTCGGGGATCAGGACCTGGGCCTGTGGGGCCATAATTCACCTGAGTCCAAGGGGCAAGGGGGGTAACGTAAGGGGGGAGCGTCCTGGCCCTCAGACCCCCGACACCTGTTGCTCCCAAAGTGAGGTGGGGTTGGATGTCATGGGTTGAATTGCGTCCCCCCGAAAATTTGTACATTGAAGTCCTAACCCCCAGGACCTCACAATGTGACTTTCTTTGGAGACAGGGTCTTCACAGAGGAGATCGAGCTAATATGAGGTCATTAGGGTGGGTCCTAATCAATATGACTGGTGTCGTTATAACAAAGGGACGTTAGGACACAGATACACACAGAGGAAGAGGACGTGAAGACACAGGGAGCAGACCGCCGTCTACAAGCCCAGATGAGAGGCCGGGAACAGATTCTCCCTCGCCACCTCAGAAGCACCAACCCTGCTGACACCTTGATCTCAAGATTCCAGCCTCCAGAACGGAGACAGTACCTTTCTTGTTGAAGCCGCCAGTCCGTGTGCTGTGTCAGGGCAGCCCAGGACACCAACACAGACACATTCCCTGGGGTCACTAATGTGGTTTTAAGGGAAACTCCGGTGATGGGCGTACCCCACGGGCAGGAGGAGGGGCCTGGTGTCTGAGTTCTGCCTGATCCAGGTGTGCGTGTAACAGTGGCGTCCAGCACTGGCCGCGTGGCAGGTGTGTGGATCATAATTCCCGCAGCCTCAGGACACTCCGAGGATTCAGCCTCTGAAGAAGCCCGGAAGCTGAGCTCTAACATTAGGGAGAGGGACAATCTCACAGGCCCTGGGAGTCAGCGTGCCCATCTCAATGTGGCCTGGCCACGTGCACCCCAAGGCCCAGAGGGGCCCGGAGTGACGCCGCGCCTGGCCTCAACGCGCCCCCCAGCCGGCCTGACGGTGGACCCTGCCTGCTTCTCCCCGAGTACCCCTCCCCTCTGCCCACCCTTCGGGCCACAACCTCACTGCAATTCATTCACTCCCTCCACACCGTTTACTGGCCTCTGTGGTGGGCAGAGCCCCGGGCCGAGTGCTGGGACACAGAGGGGGACAAGCCAGGCCCAGCCCTGGTGGAGGTTTGGACTTTTATCCCAAGCCGTCAGATGCCTTGGAGGGGTTTAGGGTAGGGCAGGAGTGTTTGTTGAATTGACCAGAGGAGTGAAGAGAAAGGGAGGTGCTCGCAAGAGAGCAGGCGAGAGGGGAGGGCTCCATGCAGGAGTGCGCAGGAGGAACGAGACTGGATAGAGTTGAGAACATTCTGGAAGCAGAACTGCTGGACTCGGCTTCAGTGCCTCTCTCTAAGACGCCTTCGCTGGCCTTCCCACATCCGGTTATGTGACGTGAGGCCTGACCGGCAATCCCAGCACATCACACTATGAACTTTGCATCCTTTCTTGTCTGGACCTGCCAGACTTAGGACAAGATGCATCAGACACACCAAGATGCGATGCTGCGGGTGCGGCTGCATGCCACGCCTAACTTCACACCCAGATACCGCTGCCTTTGGAGTCCCACCCCAAGTTTGTTACCGGTGTCTGCCCTTCAAACCCAGGGATTCTGAAGTTTTATTTTGGAAATTTCTCAAAAAAGATAAAAGTGTACAGTGAGTTTGTAATTGTGCACCTGGTGCAGTGATCAGCTGTCTGCAAGCTGAAGACCCAGGAAATCTGGTGAGATAATTCAGTCCAAGTCCGAAGCCTGAGAATCAGGAGCGCTGATGTCCGAGGGCAGGGGAAGATGGATGTCCCAGCCAAGGAGAGAGCAGATTCGCCCTCCTCCACCCATTCGTCTATTCAGGCCTCAGTGGATGGCATGCTGCCTGCCTGCACTGATCAGTTCTTTACTCAGTCTACCTGCTTAAATGCGAATCTCTTCTGAGACACCTCACAGACACACCCAGAAGCAATGTTTACCAGTTCTCTGGGCATCCCTCCACCTGTCAAGTTGGCACATAAAATTAACCACGACACCTGGCCCGTGGCAGGAGAGGACTTGCATTTTGCCGATGCATTGATGAGAACTGCATCCTTCACTTCAGGATTTTCCGGAGTAGCTTCTGACTTTATGCAGGTCAAGACTTGCCTCTCCTATACCCACATAGTTCTGGTACCAGGCGCTGTGGGACGCCTTCATAATGTGACACGACCTCTGCCCTGCCCCTTTCTGCCACTCTCCCTGGTGAGCCAGCATGGTGGTGGCAGGACTATTCCTTCAAACTCATCCCCTTCCCAGGACAACTGATAACTTACCTCTGCCCAGAAGTGACTGCAGACCTCACAACACGCCCCATGAGACCCAGGCTGAAGATCCCCTACACAGTCCCCACGGCCAGCCCACCACCCCAGACACGGGCCACAGAGAAAGACAATGGGCTTAACCGGCTGTCTGTGAAATGTCAGGGTTTGTTTTGTTTTTTTTTTGTGTTTTGCAAAAGGTACGAAACCGTGTGATGGTGTGAACACAGTGCTGGGCTCTCCAGAGCTTCGGATCAGGTTCCCACAAGTTCTGACACTGAAGCTGCATGAATTCAAGTAAGTTTGCCTTCTGGGGGAACCCCATTTGCGGCACTGATCCTGTAAAGTAAAACCACAAAGATAAGATACAGTTCAAGATGTATATTTCATCGTTGCCTGGAGTGGCAAGGTCCTGGAAATAACCTGGGTGCTCGTCAACAGGAAATTGCTCAATAAATGTGGCTCTGGGCATTCAATAGAGCAAGGGTCTCAGCTCCCGTGGATATGCCCTCAGGGACATGTGACAGTGTCTGGAGATGCTTTTGGTTGTCTTGACTGGGGGTGGAGGCCCGGCATGCTGCTAAACATCCCACAATGTACAGGACAGCCCCCCACAGAGAATGATTCCACCCCAGTGTCCGTAGCGCCAAGGCTGAGCAGCTCTGAGCTAGAATCTTATTGACTGCTGGAAAGAATGGGTGAACATAATCCATAGAGACCCGGCAGATGTCCAGAATGCGTCATTCAGTGAGAAAGTGCAGTTGTGGGTGAATGTGTGTGGTCCGGGCCTACAGATGTAGCACGACAAACGTCAGCCGCACCCTGCTGCACGCAGCGCTGGGCTGGGCATGGCAGGAAGGGAGAAAGGGTCTGTCCCCCCACACACACACTCACTGAGGGTTGGCTCAGAGAGGAAAATGGAAGAGGGAGGGTGTTTCACCTTTTTTTTCTTTTGTTCACTTTAAAAATAATTCTCCATTTGCAATGCGTACCCTTTATTTGGCCCGCTTATGGCACGAGTGCTGATATCTCCCCGGGAGCGAAGCAGGAGGTGAGGTTCTGCTTTCAAGGCCAGCAGGCTGCCTCCCCGCCATCCAAGGAGACAGATTTTGTGCGGGTTTGAAAAGGCATTTCCAGCCCTTTAATTCCGAGATGCCGTTCTTGGCTCAGCTGGGCCCCTGCCCGAGCGAGCCTCTCGGCTCCCCACGTCGCAGGCTCACAATACCTGCTTCTTGGATGAATCAACAAATCTAGGACAACCAGCTAGAAGCGAAACGGGCAACCTGCTCTTTTATCAACCTGTTTCCACCAACATCAGGGAAGCAGAGCCAAAGAGTCAGAGGGAGGAGGCCAGGTGGGCGGCCCGCCAGGGGACACAAGGTGGCTGGAGCCCAGCTCCCAGCAGAGAACCTCAAAGGCAAGAGAGCCCGGGGAGCCCCCGACGACAGAGGGATGGGGCCACGCTGCCCGGATGCCTCAGCCAGGCTGAGAAACACGCTGAGCCCCGGTTCCCATAAATCCGGCTTTTATGTGGCAATGAATAGGGGTAAACAATGGATCTATTTCAGGCCGCAGAGAAACTGGCCCAGCCTGAGTCTCCCTCCTGCAATTAGGAGCCTCAACACGGCGGGTTCTGGAATCCCCGCTGGCCTATAAGCCTCACAAAGAAGGACAGACGTCTGCCTGGGTTTGGGGGAGGAGATCCCGCCATCCCCTGGCATCTGTAGCTGGCAGGGCCCCCTCCTCAACCATAGGAGGAAGCGCTGTGGCAGCCCTAGCTGCCTGCAGGGCCCAGCTGGTGGTTACCGCCCCATCGCCCCATCTCAGCCAGCATGGAGTTGGCCCTGGGCTTTGGGTGGTATCTCCCAACTCCCCCCAGAAAGGGAACTCCCTCCACTGCCCCCTTGCACAGGGTGGGCAGCCTCTGCTCAAACTCTCTGCTTCTGCTGAAGCAAGCCCACCCCTGCAGACATCTGGGAGCAACATCCGCTCCTGCCAGCCACCGTCACTGCCTCTCTCTGTCTGTGGACGCTCAGCCCTGCTCTGGGGCAGACACTGTGTGTGTGCTGGGTCCAGCCAGGCAGAGTAAGTCGGCCACTTCTACGTGACAGCCACCTCATGGTCCAGGGCGGCACAGGACCTCCCATCCCCTGAGTCCTCCCTCCCCCAGGCAAGTGTCCCTGTAAAGTGCATGTTCTACAGACTTGCATCATTCTGCCCCCAGCCCCTCACCGAGGTGAGGACTTCAGAGGGGACAGGCATGCAGAAGGACCTTAGCACCCACTGCTCTCACTCAGCTGGAGGCCTGACTGGCTTCCCACCCACAAGGTCAGGCTCCCCACCCATGGAGAGAAATGCTGTCAGCCTATTCCTCCCCAACTCCCAGCCTCACTCCCCGAAAGCAGCCATGTTCACCTCCATGAACTGTTCTTCTGGTCTTCACCTACATGTTTCCAAAGAATAGATTTACCTTGTGATGGTTAATTCTGTGTCACCTTGGCCAGGCCACAGTACGCAGTTGTTTGTTCACAGGTCTAGATGTCACCAAGAAGGTATTTTTTAACTGGAAGCAGATGGCCCTCCATAATGTGGGGGGGGCCTCGTCCAATCAGTTGAATGTTGTAAGAGAAAGGAGTGAGGTCTCCCAAAGAAGAGGGAATTGTGCCTCCAGACTATCTTTGGACTCAAGATTGCAACATTAACTCTTCCCTGGGTCTCCAGCCTGCCAATCTGCTCTGCAGATTTCAAACTTGCCAGCCCCCACAATCGCATGAACCAATTCCTTAAAATAAATCTCTCTCCCTCTCTCTCTATACACATCTTGTTGATTCTGTTTCTCTGGAGAAGCTTGACTAATACACATGCTAGTGGTGGGCAGCCTCCGGAATGGTCTCCAGTGATCCCTGACTCCTGATGTTCATGCCGTTGTGTAATTCCCTCCCCTTGAGCATGTGTGAGACCTAGTGATGGATTCTAACGTACAGAGTATGGCAAATGGGCTGGGATGTCACTTCTAAGATGAGGTTACAAAAAGACTTCTGTCTTGCTCACCCTCTCTTGTGCTCTTTCTGGAGTCAGAACCTTCCCTCTGGGGGAACTGAGCAGCCATGAGGTGAACTACCCAATGGAGAGGCCCATGTGGCAAAGAACAGAGGGAGGCCTCCAGCTTCCCCAGCCATGGGAGAATTGTGTGAGTGAAGTGGATCCTTCCCCACTTGGGTCTGAGGTGACTGCAGCCCCAGCTGATACCTTGTGAGAGACCCCGAGTCAGAAGATCCCGCTATCCTGTGCCTGGATTCCTAACCCACTCAGACTGCGACATAACAAATGTCTGTTTAGTTGGGGTCTGTTGTTTGGGACCAACACACTTTGGGGTGATTTGTTGCTCTGGAGTAGGTAACTAACACGTGCCTCTTTCTTCATCATCTTGGATCTTCTCTGTTGAATGCCTGCTGTCTCCCACTAGTTGTCCCTTGGTCTTCCTCCCAACATGGCCATATCAAAGTTTGGGTTAAATCAACATTCAGGCCTCCCAGGACTATGACCACTGAACTAAGTACTGCATTGTGATGATATTTCCTTCCTTGCATATTTTTTCCCCAGAGTTAGTTATTGCCTTGCTTTTATGTTTTTTTTTAAAGCTTAGTTTTCCATGTACCTATTTACAATCCAAATGCCGTCAGTACTTTTCCAAATGCTCCAATGCATCAGACAATCTACTGCTTTCATTTTCCTTTTCCACTGACGATCTCCCTCCTGGGACCCTTGCCCTGGCCTCTAGAGTCCTCATTCCCCTTCGGCACACCTGTCTCTGGGGCTTCCCTCCACCTCTCTAGGGAGCTGTGCAACCTATTTTCCATATCCCATCATTTCTCAGCACAGCATGTCACCACAACACAGGTCTGGTAGCTTCCCAAGGAAGGGAGCATGGAAATAAAATCTTGAGTCCTTGTAGGTGAAAATCCCCATATTCTCTTCCAATGGTTGGCTGATCGAGTTTTTAGGCGCAGCGTCCTGGTTCCCTCCCTCCAAATGCTGGGGCATCTTGCTGTGTCCCCCGCTTCCAGTGTGGCCATCAAGAGACCCGATGCCCCTGGAATTCTCATTATTTTTATGTGATTTGCCTTTGCAGTTTGGAAACTGATACGCTTTTCGTTTTGTGTCCAGTGTCCTGAAATTTCCAAAGTTGTGCCTTCTTGTAAGTCTTTTCCCCTCACTGGACAGGGCACAGGGTGAGCCCCATAGTTCTGGACATTCATGTCCTTCCTACCAGGAGCTTTTCTTATATTATCATTGTTGTTGTTGCTAGCGGATCCCTGAACTGCTCCTCCAATGTTCCCATCTTTCCTCTGTTATTTTCTGTGTTTGTCTCTTTGTTCTATTTTATGAGAGATTTTCTTTACTCTATCCTCCTACCTTTCTGTGGATATTTTGAATTTTAGATTATTATATTTTGAGTTGCCAATAACATTCTTTGTTCTCAGAATGCTGCTTTTATTGTGACATCCCATTTTGTTTCATGGACACACTATCTTATCCAATCCTGATAATATTCTAGTTTTAGGCCTTTTTCATTTCATGCTCCCTGAAACGCAGTCTCACACCTTTAATCCTGTTGATATCGATACTAGCCCACACCAGATGTAGGAGCTTCCTGGATGTTACCCTGTCATTTTGCCCATTTCTCAGATGAGGATGCTGAGGTGTAGAGAGGGTGTGTGCTCTGCCCGGTCTCATAGCCTGTCAGAGGTTGAGCCAGATTCGCAGTGGGATCCCTTCTGAGCCCGGGCTCTGACCACTGGGCCATCTCACTCCCCTCACTCCTGCAATCTCTGGCTGGCGGGGTGGATAAGCCTTCATGGTTCTCCCTGGCAAGGTTCCCTCTGAGCTCCGCTTTACCTGAGGATCCACCCTGAGGATCCAGGGAGCCTCTGCCAGTGGCCGTGCTCACAGTGAGAGGGGCAGAGAACCTGGGAGAAGAGAAATCCAGGAGCTGGGCGGAGGCATCCGAGCCAGGCTGGAGAAGAGTGTTCACCTGGCTGGCTCCTCCTCTTCCTCCTCCTCCCCCTCCCCCTCAGTGAAGCAGGCCTGGAGGCAGGTTCCCTAGCCTGCGGCCTCCTAGAGCCCACAGTGGGAGAAATGTGAGCGGGAGCGACTTTGCAGTATGCTGCTGTCCTCTTGCTGCGGTCAGTCTCTATGTACCATTTGTTGTCTTCCAACAGCTATGGGTGGAAAAGCCCCCTGCTTCCTTGTGGACAGACACCTGGCCAGGGTGGGCCCCGAGCCACTGCAGTGAGTCCACGGTAGCACCCAGGAGCATGTGCCGCCCAGGATGGGCCTGGGAGCCTGCTGGACGCATAAGCTCCTCTCAACCCGCGGCCCTCGGAATGCCAGTGGCATCGCGATACCTGAGAGTGTGTTAGGAATGCTGAAGCTCCGGCCCCAGCCAAGCTTTCTGAATGAGACTCTGCAAAGGGGACAGGTGTGCACACTGGATCATGGTGTGTGATGGAACAGGGAAGGAGGGTAGTCTGACCCTTCATGCAGGGTCTGCCCCAGGGCCTGGGCTCTTACTCCTGATCCACCTTTTGCCTTCAGCTCTGGTGGGTCTCTAACTCGGAAAGCCTCAGTTTTCTTGCCTATAAAATGGGGTCAATAGGAACACATCTGACCATACTGGGAGTAGAGTATTTCGGTGGATGGTCCACAGAGGGATCTGGTACAGAGCAACGACTTGGAGAATGCTAGCTGTGAGGTTGCCAGGCCCTTAGCAGGTGAAGTGGGTTCCGTGGGGGAAGAACACCCCAGGGATGGGATCATCACACAATGAGGTGACTAAATGCCCTCGAGGTCACTGTGCCTTGTCCCACACAGATTGCTGTGGTCCGTCTTCGGCAGGAGTATAGACCTGGGTTCAGCTCCGAGTCCGGCCTTGGGACGCTGGGCTCTGTGTCCTCAGGGGACATGTGTACCTGGAGGACTGAGAAATACATGAGTCCTAGGACAGCTCCGAGAACACTTCATCCTCCCACGCTCCTGCCTCAGCCTCAGCCGCAGCCACGAGCTCTGCCCAGGCCTCATCTGCTCGGCAGCACCCTCACCTGTGGCGCCCATCCCCACTGTCCCCCAGTTCTCTGAGATCCCAGTGCCCAACGCCTGCAGGAGCCCAGTGGGCACCCTGCACCTGGAGTGGGGGGAGTTAACCCTCATGGGGCAACCTGAACCAATGGAGACAAAAGACAACGGGTAAATGCTTCTCCTTCTGGTCTGAGGTCTCAGAAGACCCCGGTGGACACCAGCTGCCCACAGCAGTGCCAGGCTGACAATACCTCTGTGTTCCAGCTTCCCATTGTTTCTGGTCATGGCCCCACCCAGTCTTCCATCCCTGCTCCCTGGGATCACTTCCCAAATACAATGTGCACGCACACGCACACACACAGACACTAAGACGACACTGATTCAGTCTTGCAGAGTCGGGGTGTGACCCTGGGAAGCTCTGGGTACCTGGGAGGAGGGTGAATGGGGAGCCCCCACGTTCTCATCTCTTGTTGCTCTCATGGGCAGGGACCACGGGCCTCTCCCTCCAGGTCCCTTTCCTCCCACCCAGCCAGGGCCACACCTACGGCCTTGGACATGATTCCTGCACCTCCTCGGTGCTGAGGCCCTGGGCTGCCTTCCCAGGTAGTACTTCCCGGCACTCAGGAGCCTTGGAGGCCTGGGGGCACAGTGGGCCTGTCGTGGTCTCCATCATAGCTCACATCCAATGCCAAAGCCTCTCCCTCCCAAGTCATGGGCCGTTGGGGCACTGCCCCCCACCAATGTCCCCATCCCTGGCCCCGAGGTCTTCCGGCCCCAAGCCTGAGAGAAGGGGGGCTCTGCCAGCAGTGGTCCACCCCACCTCTCAGATCCATCAGGATCTCTCTGTGGTGAGCCCAAGTGGACCAGCTCTAGACTGCTGTGGAAACCAAGGTGTGCTGAGCCAGGAGCCTCGCTGACCGGGGAGTTCAGGGCTGCAGCCCACCTGTGTAATGACTGCCTGTCCTATGTAATGATCGTGACCCTACAGCTCCATGAGGAAGCATCTCGGAAAAGGCCCTCCTGCGCCTGCTCCACCTCCAGGGCTGGAGCCCCTTCTCACCGCCAGCCTGTGACCAAAGCCTTGGGTCCTGGCCAGAGCCTGGACACGGAGCCAAGGGCTCGGGGGGACCACATGGCTCTGTGCCGCATAGGATTGCCAGATACAGCAAATAAAAATACAGGTCACCCGGTTAGACTAGAATTTCAAATAATCAATGAATACTTTTTCTGTATCGGGGCGTCCTGTATTTTATCTGTCCACCCCAGGCTCCTGATGACCCCACTCCCCAGCCTCACTCCACCCCAGGCCAGGGTCTCCTCAGCTCAGGAAAAGCCTTCTCATGGACGGAACTGGGACCTGGTCAGAAATTCTCACAAATCAGCTAAAGGAAGGAAGGATTTTTAAGAAGAATCATATGGGACTTAGACATCTTAGCTTTCAAATCTACACCGTACTTTTGCTGGCCAGTCTTTGACCATCTATTCTTCTGGCATAATCCGCCTTATGGGGCCCAGCTGAGTGATTCCAGTGAGAATGGTGCCCCCTGGAGCCCACTCCCGGGATGTGCTGTCCATGATTTTGGGTTTAGATATCCTCAGAACGCAGGGATATGAAGGCAGGTCCGTCTAGAGTCTCACGACTTTGGTTCCATTCTTTCTGAGCTGTCAAACCCACGACTAACTTGACAGTAGTTTCTGGCGTGTTCACCCCAAGGGGCCCTTCCAAGGCACGTTGGTTTTCAAGCACGAAACTATTCATGTTCGTTAGATTCCATGACGTTTAATTAAATCCTTTTCTTAAAATGACGAGTACAGTCGGAACCTGTGGGTATGGGAACAGAACAGGTGAGGGATGTCCCCTCACCTCTGGGGGCAGAGGGGGTTGCTCCTCAGGGGGCCCCGGGTGAGTCCGCAGGTTTTGTGGGGGGAGTGGAGGACAGCACAGCCAGGCCCTGGATCAGACACACAGGGACAGCTGGGTGAGAGGCTGCAGGACTCGGCTCCCACACTAACTAGGTGAACCTGGCCCAGCATTGCCCTGACCCACGTGTCCGGGCTGTCAGCGCTCTCACCCAGCCCTGCCGACCCGGCGTCAGGAGCTTTTCCAGGCCTGGGACACTCGGATGCTCTCAAGGAGCACAGGCTCGGAAGGAAAGTGGCCAGAATACACAGCCAAGCAGGGGGCAGTGTCACTTTCTGGTACTGAGGATGTGGGACAGAGTGACCATGGGCTGGGAGATGGCCAAGGCTCCAGGGGAGGCAAAATTCCTGGGCTTGGAGTGGGGCAGTGAGTGAGGACCCAGCATTGAAGCCGGGCACACCCTGGGGTACCCTGGAGCAAGCCAGGAGCCAGAGCTGAGGTTCCCAGGCTGGACTGTGTGAGCAGCCTGGATGTTTCCAGAAGCAGATCAAAGCCACAGGTGGAGGCCGAGCTGATGGCAGCCCCGGGAGGAGGTCAAGGAGGAGGAACATCTAGGTATGATGCAGGGGAGCCTGTGTGCGGGAGGACCTGTGGGTTTAGGACTTAATAATGAACAAGCATCTGGCTTGTGTTGGGACAGCTGAGAGGGCTGTGACCAAAGGCATCCTGCTTGCCCTTCCAGGAGATCCAAGGTGGGCCGAGCAGGAGGCCACACATGGTGTTCCTGAGCTGGGTGGCAGGGGGCGCCCTGAGACCGCCTCATCAGAGCATCTGAGGTGCTGGCCTCGGAAGACGTGCCCAGGCCTCACCTGGTCCAGGCGAAGCAGCAGAGGAGGGGCACTGCCCTTCCGAGGGAAGGCTCCGCAGGCCAGCCACCATGTCCTGCTCCCTTCCCGCACTGCTGGAGGGGCCCCGCGTCCCACCACTTCTCCCCGCCCAGTTAGCACAGGAGGCCGACAGGGGAACATTTGTCCACTTTGGCCACTAAGACTTGTCTTGTGAACCAGAGCTTCTTCTTACCCCAGGCAGGCGGGGCCTTCAGAGGCCTCCGAGTGTCTGCAGGAGGGCCCTGTGCAGGGCAGGGGGAGGGGGTTGGTGGATCAGGTCTCCTGCTCCCCCAGCCCCTCTCCCCCCAGCAGTGGTAGTTAACCAGGTTTCAGAGCAGAATGACTGGGGAGCTTTCCCAAACGTGATACCTTGGCCCCACCCCAGACCCACTGTGTTAGAATCCTGTGTTAGGAGGCTGCTGGGGGCTGGAAATCCCAACTACTTAGAAGCTCTGCAGGTGGTCCTGATGTGCAGCCAGGATTAAGAAGCTCGTTCTAGACAGCGGCGCTCAAAGCCTGACCCTGGACCTGCTCAGCACCCCTGGTGACGTGAGAGAAATACAGGGTCCCGGGCCCATCCCTGAGCTCTTGAATCAGAGCTCTGAGAGGTGGTGGCCCGTGGATCTGTGTTCTAACATGTCCCCTGGATGATTCTGACACCAGATCTCCCAGGTGATTCTGACACCGCCCAGGTTGAGAACCTGCCCATGCTTCGCTACCCTACACGTGCTCTGGGGGCAAGCAGCATGGGTATCTCCTGGGAGCTTGTTAGGAATGCAGAGTCCCAGGCTCCCCTCCAGCCTGCTGAACCGGAACTGCATTTTAACAGGACCCCCCCAGGCAATCTGTATACAGTGTGAGAACCGTTGCTCTGGGATCCCACTGAACAAGAACACTACAAAGCCAGGTTAGATTAGAATTTCAAATAATCAATGAATACTTTTTCCGTATTGGGGCGTCCCGTATTTTATCTGTGCACCCCAGGCTCCTGATGACCCCACTGCCCCAGCCTCACTCCACCCCAGGCCAGGGTCTCCTCTGCTCAGGAGAAGCTTTCTCATGGACCAAACTGGGACCTGGTCAGAAATTCTCACAAATCAGCTAGAGGAAGAAATGATTTTTAAGAAGAATCATGTGGAACTTCGACATCAGAGCGGCCTGACCCAGAGATCCTTGGTGTCACCGATGGTGTCCTGTGGCTGGAGGAGCTGCTGCCTCTCGACCACAGACTTAATCATGACGCATAAGCAGGAAGGCGCTGGAGAGAAATGGGGCTGGACACCCACACTTCCCACATGGGACTCTGCTCGATTGTGTCCTGTTGGCAGGGGCCGCTGATCCAGGGCTGCTAGGGGCTCCTGAGGTTCCCGTCCTGCCCGCCTGTCCCCATCAGGGCAGTGTTGCGGTTACCCTGCTCCTGGAGGGGGCGATCTCAGCCCCAATATGAGACTTAGAACGTCTTTCTCTCCTGTGGAGAGGAAACTGGGTTTATTTCCAGTACCAATGTTGAATCCAGTCCTAAAAACCTTAGAAGTGGCCTGTGCAAAGATGTTTTTCTCCCAATTTGAACTTTGGATCAGATTCCGCAAAGTGGACTGCTGTGATTCAGCTGCCAGCAGGGTCACAGGAGCCCGCTGTCCTCTGGTCGTCGCTGAAATATTCAGTTTGACGGTTCAGGAGGCGACGTCTCCCTCCTGGTCCCCAGCCTTTTATAAGGAGGAACCTGTGCGCTGGTGGCAGACGCCCATCAGCTGTCGGGCTGGGGCTGAGCAGACAGCAAGGTAACCTCAGGAGGCAGACTGTGCCCTCGGACAGAGCGGGAGGAGGGGGGTGCTGCTTCTCAAATAGTTAACATTAAATAAGGCCAGCTAAATCTCCGAGTCCACCTCAGAATAATGGTGTGAAGCCACTGAAACTGAAATTGCTGTGAAAACACCGAGAACTTGTCTTCTCACCAGAGCTGTCTTCCCAGGAGTCGCCCGTTTGGGAGTGGTGGGAAGCTGCTGGGGCCCTGACGGGCGGGTGGTCTCACCCTTCTGCGTTCCTTCTGCTGCAGGTGGACCTGAGCAGCGTTGGTTGGTTGGGGAAGATGAAGGCCTGCCTGGTGCCCGGGGTGGCCCTCTGCCTCCTGCTGGGGCCTCTGGCAGGTGAGGGGCTGCTCCGTCCTCCTGTGCTCTCCCCTCTGCTCTCCCGTCGTCCCCTCCCCATTCCTGTCCCCTGTCTCCATCCCCCTGTCTCCCCCCTCAGGTAGCTTGTGTGGCAGTCCTGCCTTGGGGGCCCTCCTGAGTTATTGCTCTCCTCTTCCTTTGCAGGGGCCAAGCCTGTGCAGGAGAAGGGAGGTATTGTATTTCCTCCCATTTCTTTTCTCCCTCACGCATGTGTGTGTGTCGGGTGGGGGTGGGGGAAGAGGAGGAAGCTGGGTGGGAGCTGGCTTCTTATCCCAGCAGATGAAGTGGGAGCCCTGGGTCGGCTCGAGGCTGGGCGCAGGCAGAGGGACTGGAGCCTCTTCCTCGGGCCCTGCCCTCCAGCCACCCGAGGGCACATTGGGCAGGAGGGACCTTCCAAGCCCCTGAGGACCCTGACATTCTCACCCCCAGAATGGACTCGTTTCTGTGGCCCTCCCACCCCGAGTCCTACCTCAGTGCAGAAGTGTCCGGACTCCAGGGCTGGGGGCTGTAGTCTCCTCTGACATCCCACCAGGACACCCCACGTCTCCCTCCCTGTCCTCCACCCCCTCCTCTGTCCCGAGAGGCAGGGCCTAGGTCATCTCCCACTGTTGCTCCAATGACCAGGCTCTGGGGTACTTCCACGGAGGACCCAGGATGGCCGAGGCCCTGCTCCCAGCTGGGAGAGTCCCTTCACTGGGATGGCGCTGCTGGGCACCTCCACCAGCCCGAGGCATCCGTGGGGCAGGACGAGAGGGGACAGCCCCTGAGGCAGGTTGTCGTGTGTCTTTCAGACCCCTATGCGGAGCTGCCGGCCATGCCCTACTGGCCTTTCTCCACCTCTGACTTCTGGAACTACGTGCAGTACTTCCAGGCCCTGGGCGCCTACCCCCAGGTGGAGGACATGGCCCGCACCTTCTTCGCTCACTTCCCCCTGGGGTCCACCCTGGGCTTCCACCGCCCCGACCAGGAGCAGTGAGGGTGGAGCCTGGTGCCCTGGGGCGGGCAGGGGCCCCTTGGCCTCGCGTTCAATAAACTCTTGACTTCAGATGCACAACAGACGCTTGTGGGTTTTTTCCAAGAAACAGGACCCATTTACTTCCCATCTGACAGATCACACCTTTGACTACTAGTGAGGTGCTGTTAGTGAGCACCTCTTTAAGAAGTACGTGCACAATTTCTGTCCACAGAGCGTCAACAACCGCTCTGGCTTGGGACTTGCTGCTTCATAAAGGTGACACGAGGTTCACCCTCTCATTGATCCTCACAGCAACCCCAGGAGGGGTACTGCAGGTCCCCCGGAGTGTAGGTGGGGAAACTGAGGCAAACAGATGCCAGGTGACTGCCTGACTTGTTGACGGGACGCAGACGCCATCCAGGCAGCCGTGCCCGGGGCCCTGCCCTTGGCCGCTAAGCTGGGCAGCAGGCAGACACCCAGTCGCCAAGCCTGGGCCGGAGGCCCTGCCCGGGCCGCCCCCCGCACACTCGGCGCGCTCCCGAGGGCGGTTCACACCAGGACAGGGGAGCCCCCTCTGTGAGGGAGGCCAGGGGCCGGGCGTGCTGGGCCTGCAAGGGGACCGCGGGAGGGGATGGGGCTGCCCGCCCTGGACACTCCAGACAGAGAGCAAGGACGAGAAGGCAGCGCAGACGGTGTCCCAGGGACCGTCCGCACACCGCAGTGCTCGCTCTGCGCGTGGTGAGCCCCACAGGCGGCACGCACACCGGAGACCCTGCAGGCCACACCCAGCAGATGGTGAAGAAACTGATTTCACCAGCTGCAACCAGCTTTTCTTTTAAAATAAGATGATAGAAAATACTATCTATTTAACTACAGATACTCGTATTTGTACTATTACACTAAAAGGAAACACGTAGGGTCTTGTGAAACTTGTGCATCACATGTTCTCTTCAGGTGGAAATGCGTGGTGGGAAGTGGGCTCGTCTTGCGTGAGGTCCCAGAGGTTTGGCAGGCTCTCAAAGGTGAATGAGGCCACGTCTGCTGCTTGTAGTGAGACGCACTCAAGTCGTCTCCAGTCGGGGAGGCTATTATGAGAGCTTTCATGGTGACAAAAGAGGGGGGACTCTCCTGGGACCTGGGCACAGCCACCAGCCGGGCTGCGAGGGACCTGGAAAAGGGGTGGTGGCTACAGTGCCCAGGGCAGCCCCGCTGGCTCGAGCACTCCAGCGGGGCTTCCTGTGCTCTCACCTCCACCTCCTGTCCCCACTGGTGGGTTCTCTCCTGTGTCCCAGGTTAAATGCTCAAGAGGAAGAGTCTGGTTGGGCCAGCCAATCACTTAGAGAAAAGCCAACAAATTCTTTATCTCTTTCTTTCCATCCTTGAGCTGGTTTGAATTTGGTTTCTGTAAATTAACTGCGATAAAAAAGAAAATCCTGATTCACACAATAGCTGGGCATGAAGGTTGGTCTTAGGTTCCCACCGGGAACAATTGAGCCTCGACCAAACGTAGCCGACAGAAGACACCCACTTACAGTAAAATTTCCATGATCTCGACTTGCATGTCAATTCAGGTGTGTGTGTGTGAACATTTACACCCTACTCAGATTTCCACGCTCCCAGTTGAGCAAGCATTAAAGAATGATGCCCCAGCTGCCTCTCCGTAGGCTGCTCAGAAGGACTGAAATCTGGAGTGCCCTCCCAGGAAGACCCTGCAGTGTCCTGACCAGAACTGTGTCCCCTCTTGGGAGTCAGCAGCACCCCTCAACTGCCGGGGGCACAAAGGTGCATTTGTGTGTCTTAAAAGGCCCAGCTGCCCTCCCTCTCTTCTTGGAGGAACAAACCCCCACCCCAAGTCACCCTCAGCAGACCCCCTACCTGCCTACCTCACAGGCCCCTGGGGCCCCTCAGTCCCGTATTGATGACTCAGACTTGGCTGTGACCATCCTCGTACACCTCAGCACACAACAGGCTGAGTTCTCTTCTATGCACCCCGTCTTGGTTTCGCCTCACAGCCAGACCTTGTGGGGGACCCCTCCACTTCCTGCCCCACATCCTTAGCCCCCTTCACCCCGCAACGCTCCACTGCTGTGTTCCTCACCATGAACAAGCACCTCTCATGGCCACCATCTTCTCATCCCTGCCATGGTTGCTGATGGCCTGGGGGACCACACACCCTCTGTAGCCAGCGGTCGATGCCTGTGTCCTGGGGCAGTCAGGAAGAGGGCCCCTTTCACTCTCAAAAGGATGCGGGCTGGATGCGTTCACCCACGGACGACCCAAATTCACTGAGTGCTCTCAGGGCTCCTCCTAACCCACACTGTCCTTCCACCTCTGTGACAACACAGCTCCCTGGTTCTGCTCCCTCATAGATGTCAGTGTCCCCTGGGGTGGGCCCTGGACCCCACTCTCCTGGAAGATCTCATCCCTCCATGGGAAAAGGGGTGCCTCCATGTTTTGAAACCACTCAGAAGAGGAGTCTGTTGGTGGCCACTGAGTCACGGTTTCGTTGCTCTGACTTTCACTCGAGTACTTCTGGGCGATTCATGCCACCGTGACATCTGAGGCTCACCCCACATCCAGTCACTTTTTGCTTCTCCCCGGGCCCTGCACTGTCCACTCAGGCCTGGCCCAGGCCACAATCCTCCTCAATCTTGGCTTAATTCCTGTCTCCCTGGAGCTACCCTCCTCCTCCACACCCCCATTTCTCTAGCAGCCCAGCCCCTAAGCCTACTTACTTTCAAAAGTCTAGCTCAAGTGTCTCATGCTTTCCCTCCCCACCCTCCCTTCCCCCTTCCTTCCCCTCTCTCTCCTGTCCTCCCTTCTCTCTCATTTATATTCTTTTTCTAAAAATTATGGTAAAATACACATAACATAAAATTTACCACCTTAACTATTCTTAAGCAGCATTAAGTGCATTCACATTGTTGTGCACCCATCATCACCATCTGTCTCCAGACTCTTTCACCTTCCCCAGCTGAAACTCTGTCCCCATTAAACACTAACTCCATGTTCCCCCTCCCGCAATTCCTGGCAACCCCCCATTCTACTCTATCTCTGTGGATTTGACTGCTCGAGGTAACTCATATGAGTGAAATCATACAGGATTTGTCTTTTTGTGACTGGCATAATGTCTTCAAGTTTCATTTATGTTGTAGCATGTGTCAGAATTGCCTTTCTTTTTAAGGCTAAAAAGTATTCCACTGTATGTACAGTATATAACACATTTTGCTCATCCATTCATCTGTAAATGGATGCCTGAGTTGCTTTCACCTTTTAGCTACTGTGAGTAATGCTGCTATGAACATGGGTATGCAAATATCTCTTGGAGATCCTGCTTTCATGTCTTTTGGCTATAGACCCACAAGTGTAATTGCTGGATCATATGGTGATTCTATGTTTAATTTTTTGAAAACTCGCTATACTGTTTTCCACAGTGGCTGCACCATTTTACACCCCCACCAACAGTGCACAAGGGTCCCATTTCCCCACATCCTCACCAACACTTATTATTTCCTGGGGGTTTTAATAGTAGTCACTCTAACGGGTGTGAGATGATATCTCATTGTGTTTTGATTTGCATTTCCCTAAGGATTAGTGATGTTGAGCATCTTTTCACGGGCTTACTGGCCATTTGCAGATCTGCTTTGGAGAAAGGTCCATTCAAGTCCTTTGCTCATTTTGAATTGGGTTGTTTGTTTTGCTGTTGTTGAATTTTATGAGTTCTCTATATATTTTGGGTATTAACCCCTTATCAGATATACAGAATTTGCAAATACTTTCTCTCGCTCCGTGAGTGGCCTTTTCACTCTGTTGACCATTCACATTCTTTAACAGGTATTTCTCGGGCAGTCCTCTGTGCCAGCCCCTTTCGGCCGAGCTGTGTCCGCGGGACACCAAGAAGTCACTGCCTAGCTTCCCTTGTGCGGTGACGGCAGGCGGGAGACCCGGTCCACCCCAACCAGGACCAAGCCCAATCCTTCCCGTCCAGACCCACGGGAGGAGGGAACCATAGAGTCGGAGGTCCTCCGGCGTCTAGACCCGCCGGTCGGAAGAGAGGAAACCACAGAGTCAGCGGTTCTCCGGCGTCTAGACCTGCCGCAGCGGGGCACGCAACGGAAGAGGCGGCCGGTGGGCCGGAAGTGGGCCGGGAATCGTGTAGCGCCGCGGGGTAGGAGATGAAGCCGGCGGTGGATGAGATGTTTCCCGAGGGCGCCGGGCCCTACGTGGACCTGGACGAGGTGAAGCGGCGGCCGCGGCCCGGGCGGGAGCGGAGTCCAGGGCCGGCTGTCGGGCGCACCGGGCCTGGGGCGAGGGAACGTGGCGGCCTGCGCGGGCCCCACTCCCGCCCCGCGCTCCGGGCGACTCTTCCCTCAGACGTGGAGCGGTGTTGGGGCCCTGAGGACCCGGCGGGAGGAGCGCCCGCGGTGTCCGAGCCGTCACTGCCCTGTAGTCTGTAGTCGGGCAGTCGGGTCCTGTCCCGCTCCTGGGGGAGACGGCGCTCCCGGGGACCGCGGGGCGTGGGAATGACCCAGGACGGGTCTTGCGCTGTGTCGGGTGACGTGGGGGGAGAAAGTGGGCTGTGCTCAGGTTGCGTGCTGTCAGGAGGTGGGGGGATCCCTGGGTGGGCGTCCTAAAATACACCTCATCTAGAAGGAGGGAAGATGAGAGCGAGGCGGCCACCAGCCTGGCAGCTGGGAGCAGGTGCTTGGCGTTTCTGTGCTTGGCACGGTGACCCTGTTCTCCTCTGCGGTTATACAAGGTCGTGAAGCGGCGCTGCGTGCTCGTCTCCTTCCGTCGTGGTCGCAGGGCGATCTTGTGTGAGGCTGGTATTCTGTGAGCAGGTGACGCCACAGCCCAGCTCCAGCGCCAGGTCCGCTCCCGGAGGTCAGGGCCTTATTTACTTTTCTTAAAGCTTAGGGGGCACAGACCCAGTCGCTGTGCTCCTGGGGGTCACAGTGTGACAGAGGGAGGCTGATCGCAAAGACTGAGTGTACTAGAAAGTTGGAGGTGGCTTGATGGAAGCCCCACGGGGCTGTGGGGTGGCCCAACAAAGGCTTAGGAGAGGAGCTCCCTGCAACCAGATGCTGAAGAACATGTTTAGTACATGAGGGTGGAGGGAGAAGGCTTGGCAGGAGTGGAGTCCTGAAGGGGTCTAAGGAAAGGGACTGCCATGTAGTTTAACGTGGTGGGCCTTAAGGTGCCTGAAAGCCAGGGGAAGGAATGGAGCTGGAGAAGGTGGCAGGGCAGATGATGAAGCAGCCTGTTGCTGTGCCGGGATGGGTGGGCTCTCTGCACCTCGTTCCTGAAGTACTTCCACAAAGCCTGGCTTCTCAGTCCTGTCTTAAAGGCACTGCCCTAGGCAGCTCCGAACCCCTGGAGAGCTTTCCTGTGGGGAGTGAGAGGCTCCCACTTGCTTTGTAGCGTGGACGCTCTGGAGAGTTTGGGGATTGGGTTTGGGGGTGAGGGAGTGGAATCATGCAAACAGGAGAACAGATTTGAAGAGGGTCTGAATGAAGGCAACGCCTGTAGCTGGAAGTAGGGACAAACGCCACACGGTGTGTACCTGATAGAATCTGCTTGGCTTACTATGGTGATGGGAAGGGAGTGGGGCAGCTCAGAAGAGAAGGGAGGAGGCTCAGAGTCCTGGGCTTTTCTCTCGGGTTCCTGAGAGCTTGAGAGCCAGCAAAAGGTGGAGCAGACAGCCTTGGGAATGCCAGAGTCAAGGCGGCATCGGGGACCTGTGGGCCAGCAGTCCAGGACGCTGCCGTCAGAGAACTCTGCTCCAGCTGTCACCGTGTGATTCTAAACAAGATTCAAAATCCTGAGCTCACCAGATTCTCCAGCTTTGGTTGTGGCCTGGTTTTACTGCCACCATAGAGTAGTGGCAGTGGGAGATCCTGTGATGGCAGCCCCACCAGAACCCCAGGTCAGCAGGTCAGTTTCCCAAGGGAAATGGTTTAATTCTCAGAAGAAGCAGGGCACGATCCAGAGCAGAGAAGTCTTCAGGTTCAGTTTTGTGCGTGTTTGGGGCCTCTGGCAACATCTAGTAGGGAGTTGGAACCTCTACTTGAGGTTTATAAGTGGTGGTATTTAGGACCACCACTGGCAGGCTTCTATTTAAAAAGCAAGGAGGGATCTAGGAATGTAAGACCCGAGGAGACCTTCAAAATAATTCCTTGGAATGCCACCACCCCCTCCCTCTCTGTTGCCTGGAACTCAATTTTGACTCCACCCTGGGCACTCTTCTGTCCCCCGCCTTCCTCCTCCATGGACTGACGTGGACCCTGTAAGGCACTTACCACTTGTTCTCTCGGAAACTACCACTGACACAGCCTTACCTTTCCCTTCCCCAGGCGGGAGGCAGCACCGGGCTCCTGATGGACTTGGCAGCCAATGAAAAGGCAGTTCATGCAGACTTTTTTAATGGTAAGGATGCTGGGATGGGGATGTCGGTTTTAATCTGAATGTTTCTCCTGCAAGTTATGCAGTGGAGCAACTTTGTGACATGAATGGTTTGGATCAGAGTAAAGCCCCGATTCTGTGCCGTTCTCAGAATCTGGTACCGTTTGTGTAAGATGACAACACAGGCTGTTAGCACTGGCAGTCAGCCCTTTTTTCAGGAGAAAAAAATAGCATAAAATTGCTCCCAGTCTTACATTCCAGTAGTTTCATTTGAACCCTAGACATGCTTTTGAACACCTGACAGTGTAGCAGGATCTGGTCTGTTGCCTGCGACATGGGACACGGGCATGGGAGTCCATGTGGCTTTCTTGTCTCTGCTCTCTGCTGGCGGCTGGTTTTCTTTCCTTCCCCTCTTTGCCCGCTGGAGTCTTGCTCCCTTTCTGCCTTTGCAGAGGAACAGTCACGCTCCAACTTCACCCCTTCCCTTTTCTCTGAAAACACGACCCGTTTATATTGAAGAGCTTTGATGCCACTTACCAAGAACACGGGTGGAGTTTTACCAAATAAACGGTGAAAAGCTGACCATATGACGTCTTCATAACGTGCTAGGGGGGTATTTCTCTTGCTCCTTTCTGAGTTCTCAGGACCTTGTTCCCACAGATCTCGTGAGTCTGTCCTAAGGGTTCAGATCGTAGGTGGAAACACAGGTGGTTTTCTTAGGCGAGTCAGGTGGGGTTTGCTCCCTTTGTCGTCCTTCTCTCGTCCAAGGTCCCTGCCTCTTGAAAGAACTCTTGTCACTGGTTTGTGGCTGCCAGGCTGTTATGTTGCCTTGTTGATTTTTAACATACCAAAGAGCCTCTGAAGCCTGAGTCCATGGTATTTTATCTGGCTTCTTTTCAGCCAGTTTTTGCCCAGGAGGAGAAGCCAGGTTGCCTAATTAAGTACAGTCTTCCCAGGGAGCCCGGCTGCCCCCCTGAGGCAAGCATCCTGGCTGCCACCAACGTGTGTCAGAACTGAGGGAAGTGACATTTGAGCCAGGCCTAGAGAACTGAGTAGGGTTTCTCTAAACTCTCTAGGCAGGCGGGGTTGGGGAACAAACTGCAGAGGTGTGCGTGCTCTCCAGGGCTGCCTGTGTGAAAACAGCTCACAGAAGGTGACTCTAGAGGTTTCTCACCCCAGGCAGGTTGTGTGATCCCTGACACTGGCCTGATCCTCTCACACATTTTGATGATCTCCTTCAGAGCCACACTCGTCCTCTGCCAGCCCTGGGTTTAGAGACAGTTGGCTGTGTTCTGGTGTTCAAGTTCACGTGGTTTCCAAAAACAGCCATTTACTTCTGACAAGGAAGCATCTGTGAGAGGGACCCAGGCTGACCTGCCAAGTGAGCATTTAGCGACATGAGCAGTTTAGGGCCCTTTCTCCCTCTGAGTCTGGGCTGGAAAGGCTGGAACAGGACAGCTTGGTGCCTGCGTTGGCCTGCCTGTCGACAGAGTTCATGCGGCACACGCTGCCGCTTTACGTTGTGACCGTCACGTGTGCTCAGGAAGCCACTTACTGTGAGAAGGCCGGGGCTTTGGGAAGGCTTCTTTTGAGTCCTTTTTGCTCATTGAACAGAGGTTTCGAAGCCTGTCAGCTCCTAGGCAGTGGGGTTCTAACCGTGAGGGAGGCTTGCCCTCTTTACTCATTGTATTTTACAAAGTAGCGGAGCATTAGACAAGGCGGCAGGCAGGGACAGTTCCATGATGAGAGCATGGACAAGGGTGGATGGTGTTTTTAGGAGCACGTCAGAGGGCAGTTTCATGGGAGGTGAGACCTGAGCAGAGGTTTGAGGGGTGTGAGGAATTAGCTAGTGATGGGGCTGGGAAGAAAGTGCTTAGAGCTGCAGGACCACAGGCCAGGCCAGGTGACAAGGGAAGGCGGGACGTTGGTGGGACTGAGCGTGTCGGCGTGGCTGGGCTGCCAGACCGTCTGCAGAGCAGGGGGTGCATCAGGATACCGCCTTCCTGTGAGGACAAGGATGTAGTGACGTGAGTGGGGCCGCTGCTGCCTCATGTTCCAGCCCATCCTCTTTCTAGGTCATCATTTATACTGTACATTTTCAGTGCACATGCACATTGTGAAAGTAATGCCTGCCCGTAGTAGGGGATTTAGACAATACATAAACAAGTAAACAGAAGGACAAAATGACTGTGACGTTGACCACCTGTCGCAGTAAGTAGCGTGCTGTGAGTTTGTGGCCTTTCTTCTAGTAGGAAGGGGGCTCACTGTTTCTCAAGCTTGCCTGTTGGTCAGACTCCCTTAAGGGGAGTCATTCACGTGGCTCCGTCCTTCTGCCACCTTTCCCCACCCACCCTCTGCAACTTCATTCTCACAGCGAGTGGCGGAGTGGCTTGTGTCTAACAGCGCGTGCCCGTCAGCTGCCTCGCCTCACCACATCAGCCTCACCTTCACGTCAGCCAGAGCAGAGCCTTGGCCGCTGTGCCACTCATGGATGCAGGCGCTGCCGTATCACGCGGTACTCAGTCATGGCTGCTAGGTGGTCGCCCACGTGGTCCAGGATACTCCTATGTGCGTTTTCTTAAGATTGTCATCTAAACAGAAACAAGATTAAAGATGCCTCCTAGACTGCACTTCCCCTTGAACTCTATGAGCTTTAGTTGGATAAATTGAGAGTCTGTCGTGGGAACAGTCTAATTAAATCTTTATTTAATTAGATTGTTGACTTTTTTCTTTCTATTTTGAACGACCATATAATTTATTTTGAGGTTATTTCCTCAGTTGTTTACCCTGTGTGCCCCATTAATGTGTGGTTTTGTTCATTCACGTAGATTTTGAAGATCTCTTTGACGATGACGACATCCAGTGAGATCCTGCCCCCACCGTGCGTGTGGTCCAGCCTTTGTTACGTGATGGTGTGGTGGATCTCCTCAAAGGACGATTTCAGATGGTTCTCAAGAACTTGTGGAAGTCACTTGAAATTAGGAGATGGTTAACCGAGAAAGAGAAGGATGGTTTAGCCATCTGGACAAGGCCTGTTAATCTCTGAATGTGACCAGCTTTTGTCCTAACTTCAATTAAAAAAGGCGATGTTGTCACTTGCAGCTCATTTTCATTCTTGCATTTTTAAGTGAATGTTGCAGTCCCTAAAAGTCTCTGTGTGTGTGTGTGTATGCACATACGTGTGTTGACACGCTGAGAGAAACACGTTTGTCAGCATAGAAATACATAGTACACTTTTGTTCACTACGCAGTATTGAGTAATTCTGAAGGCTTCTGGTTTGTTAGGTGGTGTTTGTGTTAGACCAGTAGGCAGACAGGTCGCACTGGTGCTTCTCCTGGCAGCCCTCTGTTAAGGCCTTCCCCTGGGTCTTGTCCCTTCCCACTGTGGGCCCACGTGCGCTGCTATTTCCCCACCACAGTGGGGCCTCACGGTCTCCTCCCGCCGTAACATCAGAGCAGCTGCTGTCCCAGAACTGAGGCTCGAAGGATCAGGACAACCAGATAATGACACTGAAAGAGACCCCTTCTCCCTGAGAAATGTCTACAGGAGAACGTAGCATCTAAGGGGGAAAGGCTTTTTTAAGTTTCTTATTGGTCCAGCTCAGCAACTGATAGTGGCTGCAAAGACTAAGATTACTATTTCAAGTCAATCTCAAAGTGAAGAATGTTTCTTCGACCAGGAAGTGTCAGGCCACACGACTTTGATGCTCCCTGTATTTCAGAGTTAAGCAGAGCACTTTGTAGAAGAGTCAGGGTATGCTGACCTCCACTGTCAGAGCTCACTGAACGGCATTGCCGTGATGGCCTTTTTATGAAAGGTATTTCACTGAAGACCAGGTGAGATTTTAAACAGAACGAAATGTTACCTCTGCCTGTTGTCTTATGAGTGCCGAGTGGATTTCCAGTCTGTCACTGTGATAGAGCTCTTGTCACTTGATAAAAGACTCCACAGCCGAAGGCCCCTGGAGAACCAGTCACCCGGCATGGTTCATCAGGCTGAAACTGTGCAGCATCCAACCCAGTGTCCTTGGAAAGACAGAGAGAGGATAAACGTGGACGGCTGTGTCTGAGAACCCTTCCTCTAAAGCTCTGCCCTGGGCTGGAAATCGAGGCTGCTGCTCTGTGTCAGACTCAACAGTGCAGGTCTGCAGGCCAGAGTGACCGGATTGCCAGCAGGAGAGCTGTGCACAGTCTGATTTTAGAGAGCTGCGTTTCTCAGCGCTGTGTCCTTGAGGTTAATTCACGAGCAGTTTTTACAGTTTGCTAAGTGGGTTCCTTAAAATGGGCCTAGAAGGTTTTGTGGGGAACAACTAGGTATTTGGGTGAATTCTTTACTGATCGAGTGGTTTCCATACGGTGATCCATCAGTTGAGGTTTACGACAAGTAGAGCCCCACGGGGCTTGCACTGCACAGTGTTAAGGGCCGTGGCTACAGCTCAGATCGGCTGATGGCCCCGCATCTGTCCCTGTGTGCAGCATGTCACCAAGGAGCTGGGGTCCTGCCGAATCAGCCCCTTCTTTGGGCCTCCGTTTCCTCATTGGTAAACAGGGCTCTTGGTCCCTGAGGTGCCTTCCGGTTCTTGATGTCTGGTCTCAGCAGGAAGGAATGATCCAGGTGAGGAAAGGAGAGCTGATGCACAGTGACTTGAGGACACGGTGGGCCCAGGGGAGGGGTCGGCATGTCCTTCCAGACCGAGGCCTTCGGACCCCTGGAGGCTCTCTGTTGGCCTTTGAATTGAAGACTCGTCCAGTGTAAGCAGCTTTACAGATGGTAATCCCTGTGTGCGTGTGTGTGTCTTCAGGTATTGAGACCTGTTTAAGCTCTAGGCCTCCCTTTGCCTTCACAGAATCCTTGCAGCTTCCTCCATACCGTGAGGCCTAGAGACAGAAAAGAGGAAAAAGACAGCTTTTTCTTCCTCATCTCCCTGTGACGGCCGTCACCGTTAGGAAATGGACAGTACCCTAGGGAGATAGCAGTTTTAGCTGATTTTCCTATCTGTGCTCACTTCTTTGGGAAAACTTGAGCCATTGTCAGTAATATATTTTCACTTACACTGACAAAAACACACATTTTCTCCCTTTTCTCCCTAATCGCCTTGATCACAGAGACCTGTATGCCAATCTCTGCCCCATGTAGAAAGCCCACTGTGGGAGGAAGTTCCACCACTGTTGACACAGGCTCAGATGTTGTGGAACATCAGGAAGGAGATGCATGGCGGGCGGGAACACCTGCTGGCTACTTGGAGAAGAAGTGGCAGAGGCGAGGGAGACTTCTGGGAGCTTGGAGAGACTCTTCTGAGAGAAAAGAAGGAAGCGTTACGCATTCGAGTCCTCGGAGGTGGAAGAAGAGGAGAGCAGAGGACAGCTGGCCCCCCGGCTCAGGGCCCCTGGACTTAGGCCACCGCCTGTCTTACTCTGCCCATCGGCTTCTTTGGCCCAGATGGTCTTTCTCCACAGAAGAAAACATGGTTCTGACGACAGTGCCTGGCTGTACCTCTCCCAGTGTCAGCCCTTCGGGGGTTGTGTGTCCCATGGCAGACACTCTTGGGAAGGCCTCTGATGGCCCACCCTCTGTCAGTCCCACCCCCCGGCCAGTCAGCAGTGGCCACACTTCTGGTTGGGAGAGAAGGTGGCAGCACCTGTTCAAACCTCGTAGAATCAGGGAAGGACCTTTCCTACAGAGGGCAGAATACAATGGATGACCACCATCGATGGCTGTGATGGGTTATTTGGAGAATATTTTGTGATAATATTAAGTGTTTTGGGATCCCTGTTAAGCTACTTATTCTTGGAAGTGAGGATGCTGGTGGAAGGGAGCCCTTTCTAAACCATGTGATCAGCCATGTGGTCATGGGGGGTCTGGGTCTTGACTCTTTGGGTTTGGGGAGGTAATTGTAGAATAACTGTTTTGATGTTTCAAGCAGTGTTTGAGGACTTCAGTCGAGGCCTTTGAAGGAAGTGTCTACTTTCCTGCCCTCAGATTTCTCCTGCCTGGGTGGGAGGGTAGGGGGAAGCATTCATCTCACGTTCAGCCTGTGCACTGGCCGTTTGTGTGAGTAGGAAGATGCTTGTGGCCTTTATCAGGGCTCAGGAACCTGCTGGGGAGAGGAGACAGGCCTCTGAATTCTTGGACAGACACTGAGCAGCTGGGCTAGGGCCACTTTCAAAACAAGTCACCTTTTAACAAAGGCAACGTTATTGATTTTAGAAGTGTTACTACTGTGAATTCTGCTTGGAGCCAAGATGAGAAAGTGCTGAGAAAGGATGCTCAGATAAAAAGCCCTTTTGTCCCTCAAGAGGTCAGAGATGGGCATTCAGGAGCTGGGCCTTTCCTCTGACCATTGGGACCTGAAGAGTCTCATGGAATTTAGGCCTCAGCAAAGGGTGAAGGCAACTGAGTCCCCTGCACGGTTCAGTCTACGCTCCCTCCACAGGCTCTTGGGAATTAGTGGCTTCTCTACAAGCATCGTGAGGCCTTGCTTTCATAGTTCCACCCTAGCATCTAGCCCGGGTCAGTGCTGAGTGATCATAGCCGCCCGGGGAGGTCTTAGGTGCCCATGTTGTGTGTGAATAATTATTTCTCCTGATGAGTCTCAAAACAAACGACTCATAAGTATGACTTCAATGGCTTCTATCACTATTGTGTGATTTTTGAGAGGGAGTGTGATTCCGCGGAAATAGTGAGTGCTCTGCAGTCAGATGGTTCCCACTTGGAGAGGGGCGGTGGCAGTGAAGGCCAGGACGGTCACCTGACTTGCAGGATGACTGCATTAGTGGGGCAACTTGTCCCTTTGTCCCTATAATCAAGCAAAGGACAGATGGTAGTTGCTCAAAAAATGTCTGTTAAATGTAAATAAATGACCGTGTATCTGATGTGCAATGGACTTTGAAAATAACCAAGTCTTAGGTCCTGCCCGAGAGGGGAGAAGAGCAGCCCAGAGAGGTGCTGAGCGCTGGCCCAGAGCTCCACCCCGCGGGGCCTTGGCTTCCAGCACACCTCAGGGCACGGGCACCCTCACAGGTGCACCCAGGGCACAGGCACCAGCAGCACACACTGGCAGGCTGGTGGGGCCAGAGAGGGGCCAGGAGCTCAGGAATCGCCCAGGGAAAGGCTGGGATACGGTACTGCAAAGCCTGGATTTCACTTGTTCTCCTCAAGTCACGCCTGGCTAGAGAGATGCTGCCCTGAGAGACCCCTGATTCAAACACCCTGGAGTGGGGACAGGCGAGACCTCACCTAGGCCAAACAGGTCTGGCCAAACAAAGCCCACTGCCCCCAGAAATGTCCCAGCCGCGCTGACCCTGCCTGGGGATAGGGAAGGCAGCGAGGGGCCTGAGGAAGGCTCTGGTCCTGTGTTCCTGGAGCCCAGGTGCATGCCTGCACTTTCCAGAGAATTCCCCATTCCTCCTCTGGGGGCAACAGGCTGTGTGGCAGCCCTCCAAGCTGCCCGTCCCCACCCCAACCCCACATCCTGGTCCAGAGACTGCACCGAGGGGAGAGACACCCCATGGTCAGCTAGGGCCCCAGAGCTGAGCTGGAGGGTCCTGTGGGCTCAGAAGTCAGTGTGGCCACTCCGGTCAAGTGTAGGGTGAGTGACAGGAAACCAGGCCTTGAGCAAGAGAAACGGGTAACTGAGCCACTGTGTAGATGGGGCAGTGACAGGCCTTCCATGCCTGAGGGTTTCTAGCCCCATAGGCCCAGGCCCTTCATTACCTGTCCCAAGACTACAGGAGATTGGAGTCCTTACTTCAGTCTCTCTGACCACCTGGGCTCTTCCTGGGAACCTGGAGAGCCTTGGAGTCGGAGCATTGTGCAAACACGCCCTGATGCTGGGGCTGCCTGCCACGTCCCCCATGGGGAACAGGGAACCTGAGCGCGTCCTCCGTGTGCTGCCTGCTCAGGAAAGAGAATGCGTGTGTGAGTGCGCGCGCGCGCGCGTACTGTGATTAACAGGGTCCCTGGAGCTCGACTGCCCCTGGGTGATCTTGGGACAATTGAAATCTCTCCGAGCCTGAACCTGTAAAGTGGGGGTGACATTCACACTTTCCCCGAGGGTGTGCCATGAGGAGTCAGTGAGTTAATGTGAGTTAGACCCGGAGCAGCGCCCTGTGCTTGGCAATCCCAGTGCTGCGTGAACATCAGCCACTAGTGTTGTGAGCACAGTCGTGGGTCACAGGAATGCTGTGTCCTCTGCATGTGGCTTTCTCTCTCTTAAATTCCTGTACTTGCAGAAACACTCGTCTTCTCACTGGACAAGTGGTTTGCACCAGGTCACTCGGCATTCGGGGGGCAAAGAGGGGCCAGACCCTGGTCTCTGGTCCAGGGCTGCATACTTCCACTCCAGAGGCGATAACAAAGCCAGGAGACAAAGGGCGGATTTGAAGGAACACAGGAACCTGGCTCACAGACAGAGGGCTGAAGTGAACAGTCCCCAGATGTAGAGTGCTTTCACAGAGTGGCATGAACGAAGCGACATGTTAGAAAATAACGGGCACGGGACGCTGAGAAGACAATTCACAGAAACCAGTCCAATGGGGAGTAAACCTGTAAAGGTGCTCAGTGTCACAAGGAGTTGGTAAAACATCAAGGCAGCAGACATTGCTTTACTCCCTGGAGGGGAGAACATTTTAAACACTGCCCATTGCGGCTGGGAGCGGGGCTCCCGTACGTCGGGAAACCTGAGAAGTCGCAGTCCTTTTGAAGCAACGTGGCAGCAGTGATGAAAAGCAGAGATGCGTCTGCCTTTGACCTGGCAATCGCATGACAGGTTTGTTGCAGCATTTTTTCCTCTTGGCAAAAACCATAGAAACGAAACGAGAGGTGATGGTGGCGCATGCCGTGGAGTCCTGCCCCCGGACGGAGGAGCTACAGCTTTGATGTTGACGTGGAGGGGTTCCACGAGGCCCACGACGGGAAAGGGGAGATGCAGAGAGGTCAGTGGTGTCGTCTGACACATTTATGCCTGTTGATCTAGTATATAGATTTTATCCCTTGTTGTGTGTGTAGAGATGTATATTTTTGGGTGAGTATATGTGGCATGTGCACGTACATAAGCAATTGCACACCCCTCCTCCTGTACGCCCACCTTAGCCCACGGGCTATGATGATACTTGTCCATATATGATCATGTGTGTGTGTGAATGTGTCACAAAAGATGGAGCTCACAGCCCCCTGGGGAAGGAGCCATGAAAACAGTGTAAAAGGTGTGAGGGTGGGTGCTGGGGGCAGCTGGCAGGCCCCACACGGAGGAAGGCCTTGAGGTGAGCCCCCGAGGGCAGCAGGGGAGGCAGCGACAGAAGAGGGAGACAAGAGTGGCCCAGGTGTGTGCAGGGCCCGAGGCAGGAGGGTGGGCAGCCAGTGGGGTGGGCGAGGGGGTGGGCAAGGAGGTGGAGGGCAGTGCTCAGAGGGCTCTGCTTCTTGTCTCCTGGGTTGGCCCTAGCTGGGTCACACTCCATTTTCTTTGGTTCCCTGTTTGCAGCTGAAGCAGAGAAGGAAGCCCTGGCCTTCAAGGTCAACAAGAATGATTAACTTGCATGAACTCTAAAGGAGGGACTGAGTTCACGGCTGAATCCTGTGAGCTTGGAGAAGTTGTCAGCGTCAGGGCCTGGCAGAGACCCGCAGATAGGGAGGGAGGAGGTGCACCGGGCTCGCTCAGAGATGGAGCCCATCTTTCCAGCTGGAACTCGCTCTGCACGGCAGTGTTTTCTGCTCAGCTGAGGATTCGCCCAGGACATGGCAATGCAGAGATGAATTTGCACAATTGAGAGTCGCTTTGTGGGCTGGTAGATTGAGGCTCCTGTAGGAAGGGACCTGCGTGGGGCCCAAGATGATTTGTTCCAGCCGGCAGCTCTTAGACGGTGTTGTTGGTTTTGTTTTGTTTTTTTCTTTTGCCTCTTTCAACTTTGAAATTTGTTTTCCTGAGACTTCATTTATCCTGTCACTTGGAAGACTCACTGCTGTCCCCAACTGTGCCCAGTGCAGTTAAGTAAATGTTGAAAGAATCTGCTAGAACTTTTGCTGAGACTGGAAAACCACCAAACCTGCCACGAAAAAAACGTTTGGAACAGTTAGCTGTATTTTTTCTTTAGCTGGCATCTTGCTGATGATCGTAGTAATCCCAAAAGATGCCATTCATTGAATGCCAACTTTGAGCACAGCATTTATATTCTATCATTAAGTCCTCAGAATGTTCCAGAGGGGTAGGTAGTGTGCTCAGTTTGCAGATGAATAAATTGAAAGCTCACAAGGTGACATGATTTGCCCAGATGGCACCCTGAGGATGGGCAGAGCAGTGCAGCAGAATGTCCCTGCCTAGGACACTCAGGCCCAGGTCGAGGTGCTACCCTCTAAGATGTGTGACCTGGAGGAAGTTAGTTAGCTTCCTTGCCTTCGTTTCCCATCTACACAAATGAGGGTTATAAAGATACCTAGCTCAGGGTCGGCTCCATGGCATCGTGGTTAAGTTTGCACACTCTGCTTTGGCGGCCCGGGTTCACAGGTTCAGATCCCAGGTGTGGACCTGCACTACTCGTCAGCCATGCTGTGGCGGTGACCTACGTATAAAGTAGAGGAAGATTGGCAACAGATGTTCACTTGGGGCTAATCTTCCTGAGGGAAAAAAAAAGATACCGTTCTCAAGAAAATTTCTACTCAGCAGAAGATGACCTTGAGGAATTGTCAAGGTGCAGACTGAGGAATCTTACACTAGACAGAGCTGACAAAGGACTTGCATTCAACATATATAAAGAACTCCTACAAATCAACAGTAAAAACATGGACAACCTAAGGAAAAAGTGGGCAAAAGAGGAGAACAGAAAATTTATAAATGGAGATATGCAAATTGCCAATGAGCACTTGAAAAGATGCTCAATATCATCAATCAAGGAAATGACAATGAGATGTCATTTCACACTTACTTGAATGGCCAAAGTCTAAAATAGAAAATAGACGTCAAATATCAAGGACATGGAGCCTCTTCTGGAACTCCCCCTGCTGGTGGGAGTGTAAGGTCTGACCACTTTGGGAAATGGTTTGGCAGTGTCTTAAAAAGTGAAACCTACATGTCTCCTATAGACCGTCCCTACACAAATTCCACTTTCTGGTATTTGGCTAAGAGAAAGGAATACACGTGTGCACCAAAAATTGTACGAGAGTGGTTACCAGCCTTATTCATAATGGCCCCACACTGGACGCTGACCCAAGTGCCCTCAGTGGGAGAATGCACAAGCAATGGAGTGGTGCTGAGCAAAGATGGAACAGATGCAGATGTACACAGCAGCATGAGTGCATCTCGCAACCGTGATGCTGAGGGAAAGTAGCCAGACACAAAAGAGTCCGTAATTATAATTCTATTTAGATGAAGTCCTAATGCAGACAAAGCTAATCTGGGGGGATGCAAGTCAGAAAGTGGAGGTGGGTAGGGAGTGGAATTGACTGGAAATGAGACAACTTTCTGGGATGATAGAATTTTCTGTGTTGTCTGTGGGTGGTAGTTATATCGTTGCAATTAATTGTCAATACCCATCAAACTGAACAGATCTGTGCATTTGGTTATATGTAAATTGTTTCTCAATAAATTTTTTTAAAGAAAACTGTATTAGTCTGCTTGGGCTGCCATAACAAAGTACCACACACAGAGTGGCTTAAACAAAGGAAATTTATTTTCTCACACTTCTGGAGGCTGGAAGTCCATGATCAAGTTTTTGCCAGGGTTTGTTTCTGCTGAGACCTCTCTCCTTGGCAATGTAGATGGCCATCTTCTCTCTATGTCCTCATGTGGCCTTTCTTCTGTGCCTGTTCTCCTGGTGTCTCCCCCTCTTCCTATAAAGACACCAGTCCTATTGGATGAGGGACCCACTCTTATACCTCATTTAACCTTAATTACATCCTTAAAAGTTGTGTCTCCAAGTACAGTCACATTAGGAGTTAGGACTTCAAGACACGAATTTTGAGGGGACACAATTCAGTCCATAACAATGAGTTTTAAGAGGGAAAAATAATAACATCTACCTTGTAGAGTGATTGTACGGGTGAAATGATCAAATGAAGTAAAGACCAGAGCATGCGGCCACACCCACACTAAGTAGGAGGTAGCCATTATTATCACAGATTGCTTGCGACTAGATTCTCTCTCTCTCTCTTTATTTTTTTGTGAGGAAGATCGGTCCTGAGCTAACATCTGCCAATCCAATCCTCCTCTTTTTGCTGAGGAAGACTGGCCCTGGGCTAACATCCATGCCCATCTTCCTCCACTTTATATGGGACGCTGCCACAGGATGGCTTGACAAGCGGTGCGTCGGTGCACGCCCGGGATCCAAACCGGCGAACCCTGGGCCGCCGCAGCGGAGCGCACACACTTAACCACTTTCGTCACCAGGCCAGCCCCTCGACTAGATTCTTAAGACTGTTAACCAGCAGTATGTGTAGGTCACAGCTTGTACTGGAATGGAATCAGCATGTCAGGGAGGAACACTCCATCGGTTACTGAATCAGCCTCTGCCTGTCCTTCTGCTCCAAACACGAGTTGCTAATCAAGGGCATTGCCCTCAATTACAGATCAGAGGAAAGATGATAATAATCTTTCCAGACCCAAATAATCCAACCACATTTGGATGTGGCAACATTTGCCTCTCACCCCTGGAAGCAAAATGCAAGAAACTTGTTAAAGTTAAAACACTGGAACTGTGTTCTATGGAGGAATTTGGGAATTTAAGGAAAAATAAAGAAAACAAATAGATTTATTATTTTGCCCTGCTCCAGATGTCTGTATTCAGAACCTAAATAAGAAAAGAAGCTACTCTTGCTCTATTCATAGGGCAGAAAACAAAACATTTCAAGAGATCATTTCTTTTTAACCGACTTTATTGAGATATAGTTTACGTGTAGTAAAATGCGCCCATTTTAAGTGTACAAGTGATGTTTTGGCAAATGTAGGTATCCATGTAATTTTTGTCACATACAAGATGTAGGACATTCTCATTATCCCAAAACCCAAAACATTCCTTCCTACTCTTTTTTTTTTTTTGAGGAACATCGGCCCTGAGCTAACATCTGCCAACCCTCCTCTTTTTGCTGAGGAAGACTGGCCCTGGGCTAACATCCATGCCCATCTTCCTCTACTTTATATGGGACGCTGCCACAGCATGGCTTGACAAGCGGTGCATTGGTACGCACCCAGGATCCGAAGCAGCGAACTCGTGCAGCCACAGCAGAGCGCGCGCACTTAACCGCTTGCACCACCGGGCTGGCCCCCCTTCCTACTCTTTTGTAGTTAAAACCTCTCCACCTGCAACCTCTGATTTGCTTTCTGTAACTATAGCATAGTTTAGCTATTGTAGAATTTCATAGAAATGGAATCAAACTCTTGGCGTATTTTGTAGAGATAGTGTTTTAGAGATTCATACATGTTGATACATGTATCAGTAGTTCATTCTTTTTTATTGCTGAGTACTATGCCATTGTATGGATATACCACATTTTTAATTCACTCATCTGTGATGGACATTTGAATTGTTTTCAGTTTTTGGATACTATGAATAAAGTTGGTATGGACATTATGTACAAGTCTTTTTGTGGACATGTTTCCATTTCTCTTGGTTAAATACTTAGGAGCAGAATTGATGGGCCATATTGGAAATGTATGTTTGACGTTACGAGAAGCTGGTAAATGCTTTCCCAAGGTGGTTGTGTAAGTGTACATCTCCAGTAGCTCCACATATTCTCCAACATATACTATTGTCAGAATTTTTAATCATAGCCACTCAAGTGGACGTGTAATAGTGGGTGTTAATTTGTGTTTCCCTGATGACTCATGATGTTGAGTATCTTACTTGTTTATTGTCCATTTGTACATCTTCTTAGGTATAGTGTCTATTAGAATGTTTGGCCCTTTTCTTGGGCAGGGAGGAGTCACTTGTCTTCTTATTACTGAGTTTGAGAGTTCTTCATATAGTTTGATACAAGTCCTTTGTCAGACATGTGTAATGAAAATATCTTTCCCAGTCTTTGGCATGCCTTTCCATTTTCTTAACTGTGTCTTTGGAGGAGGAGAAGTTTTAAATTTTGGTGGAGTCTATTTCTTTCATTTTTTTTGTTAATATTTTTGGGTCTTGCAATCTTTGCCTACTGCAAGGTTGTGAAGATTTTCTCCTATGCTTTTCTCTAGAAATTATATAGTTTTACATCTGTGATCCATTTCAAATTAATATTTACACACAGTCAGAGCAAGAGTTGAAGACCATTTTTTATTTCCTCATGGATATCCAGTTTGTCTAACTCCATTTGTTGAAAAGAATCTCCTTTCCCTATTGAAATTCCTTAACACTTTTGTCAAAAATCATCTCACCAAGTATGGAAGGGTTTATTTCTGGACTTTCTATTCTGTATCATTGATCTATATGTTTATTCTTATGCAAATACTACAATGTCTTGATATACTATGGCTCTATTTTTTTTTTCAAAATTGTTTTGGCTATAGCAAATCAAATCCAACAATGTATAAAAAGAATTATACACCTAGGTATACATACCCATGACCAAGAGAGATTTATCCCAGGTATGTGAGGCTAGTTAAATATTCAAAACTCAATTAATGTAATCCATCACATAAATAATATAAAAATGAAAAATCACACGATCATATTAATAGATGCAGAAAAAGCATTTGAAAAAATCTAGCACACATTCATGATAAAAACTCTCAGTAGGGGGCTGGCCTAGTGGTGTAGTGGTTAAGTTCACGTGGTCTGCTTTGGCGGCCTGATGTTTGCAGGTTCAGATCCCGGGCACGGACCTATGCACTGCTCATCAAGCCATGCTGAGGCAGGTGTCCCACATATAAAGTAGAGGAAGATGGGTGCAGTTGTTTAGCTCAGGGCTAATCTTCCTCAGCAGAAAGAGGAGGATTGGCAACAGATGTTAGCTCAGGGCCAATCCTCCTTACCAAAGAAAAAAAAACTTTCAGTAAATTAGGAGTGGAGGGGAACCTCCTCAAATTGATAGAGAATGTCTACAAAAAACTTACCACTAACATCATACTTAATGGTGAAAACCTTGAAGCTTTCCCACTAAGATCAGGAAGAAGGCAAGAATGTCTCCTCTCACCACTTCTTTTCAACATTGTACTGGAAGTTCTAGCTAATGCGATAAGACCACCCACCCGCCCCCCAAAAAAAGAAAGGAAGGAGGAAAAGAAAAGGCATACAGGTTGGGAAGGAAGAAATAATACTGTCTTGTTCACAGATAACAAGATTGCCTTTGTAGAAAACCCAAAAGAATTGACAAAAAAACTCTTAGAACTAATAAACGATTACAGCAAGTTGCAGAATACAAGGTTAATATACAAAAGAATATTGCTCTCCTATATATCAGCATGAACAAGTGGAATTTGAAATGCAAAACACAATAACATTTACATTATCACTCCTCAAAATGAAATTCTTAAGTGTAAATCTAACAAAATATGTGCAAAATCTATATGAAGAAAACTACAAAATTCTGATGAAAGCAAAGAAGAACTAAATAAATGGAGAGATATTCCATATTCAGAGATGGGAAGACTCACTATTGTCAAGATGTCAGTTTTTCCCAACTTGATCTATAGATTCAATGCAATTCCAATCAAAATCACAGCAAATTATTTTGTGGATGTTGACAATCTGATTCTAAATTTTCTATGGAGAGGTAAAAGACCCAGAACAGTCAATGCAATATTGAAGGAGAAGAACAAAGTTGGAGGATTGACACCACCCGACTCCAAGACTTACTGTAGAGAGAGCTACAGTAATCAAGATAGTGTGGTATTGGCAAAAGCATAGACAAATAGATCAGTGGAACAGAATAGAGAGCCCAGAAATAGACCCACATACACATAGTCAACTGATCTTTGACAAAGGAGCAAAGATGACACAACGGAGAAAAGATAGTCTTTTCAACAAATGATACTAGAACAATTGGACATCTACATGCAAAAAAAAGTGAATCTAGACATGGATCTTACACCCTTCATAAAATTAAATTCAAAATGGATCATAGACTTAAATGTAAAATGCAAAACTATAAAACACCTAGAAGATAGCACAGGAGAAAACCTAGATGATCTTGGGCACAGTGATGACTCTTTAGATACAACACCAAAGGCATGATCCATGAAAGAAATAATTGATAAGCTGGACTTCATAAAAATTTTAAAAATTTAGTTCTGTGAAAGACAATGTCAAAAGAATTATAAGACAAGTCACAGACTAGGGGAAAATATTTGTAAAACACATCTGAAAAATGACTGTTATCCAAAATATACAAAGAACTCCTAAAACTCAACAATAAGAAAACAAAAACTTGATTAAAAATGGGCCAAAGACTTGAACAGATACCTCACCAAAGAAGATATACAGATGGCAAATAAGCATATGAGCAGATGTTCCACATCATATGTTATCAGAGAAATGCAAATTAAAACAATCATGAGATACTATGCCTATTAGAATGGCCAAAATCCAGAACACTGGCAACACCAAATGCTAGTAAGGATGTGGAGCAACAGTAACTCTCATTCATTGCTGGTGCGAATGCAAAATTGTACAGCCACTTGGGAAACAGCTTGGTAATTTCTTACAAAATTAAACATACTTTTACCATGCAATCCAGCAATTGCACTCCTTGGTATTTACCCAAAGGAGTTGAAAATTTATGTCCACACAAAAACCTGCACATGGATATTTATAGCAGTTTTTTCATAACTGCCAAAACTTGAAGCAACCAAGATGTCCTTCAATAGGTAAATGGATAAATAAACGGTGGTATATCCAGACAGTGGGATATTATTCAGCACTAAAAAGAAATGAGCTATCAAGCTGTGAAAAAACATGGAGGAAACTTAAATGCATACTACTAAGTTAAAGAAAATCTCAAAAGGCTACATACTGTATGATTCCAACTATATGACATTCTGGAAAAAGAGAAAACTATGGAGACAGTAAGAAGATCAGTGGTTGTCAGGAGTTGGAGTTGGGGAGGAATGAAATGTGGATGGAGCACAGAAGATTTTTAAGGCAGTGAAAATACTCTGTATGATGCTATAATGATGGATAAATGTCATTACACATTTGTCCAAATCTATAGAATATACAAAACCAAGAGTGAATCATAATGTAAACTATGGACTTTGGGTGATAATTATGTGTCCATGTTGATTAACCAATGGTAACAAATGTACCACTCTTGTGGGGGATGTGTTATGCATGTGTGGGGGCAAGGGTACATGAGGAATCTCTGTTTCTGCTCAATTTTGATATGAATCAAAAACTGCTCTAAAATAAAATTTATTTTAAAGAGATGCATGAAGAAACTTGAGAATCCGTTTGTCAATATCCGCAAAATAACTTGCTGGAATTTTGATTGGAATTGCTTTGAATCTAAGTAGGGAAGAACTGACATCTTAACAGTATTGAGTCTTCCTACCCACGAACATGGAATATCTCTCCATTTATTTACTTCTTTGATTTCTTTCATCAGAGTTTTGTAGTTTTCTTCATACAGATCTTGTACATACTGTGTTACTTTATACCTAAGTATTTCATTTTTAGGGGGTGTTAATGCAAATGGTATTGTGTTGTAAATTTCAAATTTCACTTGTTCATTTCTGATATATAGGAAAGCTATTTTCTTTTGTATGTTAATCTTATATCCTGCAACCTTGCTATAATTGCTTGTTAGTTCCAAGAATTTTTTTTTTGTCAATTCTTTTGGACTTTCTACATAGTGATCACATCATCTGTGAACAAAGAGAGTTTTATTTCTTCCTTCCCAATCAGGGTATCATTTCTTTCCTTTTTTATGTGTTATTGAAGTAGCTAGGACTTCCAGTATGATGTTAAAAAGGAGTGGTGAGAGGGAACATCCTTGCCTTGTTCCTATTTTAGTGGGAAAGCTCCAGGTTTCACAGCACTAGGTATGATGTTAGCTATAGGTTTCTTGTAGATATTCTCTATGAAGTTGAAGTTCCCCTCTATTCCTAGTTTACTGATTTTTTTTTTTTTATCACGAATGGATATTGGATTTTGTCAAATGGTTTTTCTTCATCTGTTGACATGATCATACAATTTTTCTTCTTTAGCCTGTTGATGTGATGGATTATACTAATTGACTTTAGAATGTTTAACCAGCCTTGAATACCTGGGATAAATCCATCTTGGTCGTGGTGTATATTTCTTTTTATACATTGTAGGATTCAACTTGATAATATTTTGTTGAGGATTTTTGTATCTTTGCTCATGAAAGATATTGGTCTGTAGTTTTCTTTTCTTGTAATATCTTCATCTGGTTTTGGTGTTAGGGTAATCCTGGTCTCACAGAATGAGTTGGGAAGTATTCTCTCTGCTTCTATCATCTGAGGATATTATAGAGAATTGGTACAATTTCTTTCTTAAATGTTTGGTAGAATTCACCAATGAACCCATCTGAGTTTGGTGCTTTCAGTCTGGGAGGTTATTAATTACTGTTTTCAAGTTCTTTAAAAGGTATAGACATATCCAGATTGTCAGTTTCTTCTTGTATGAGTTTTGACAGATTGTGCCTTTCAAGGAATTGGTCCATTTCATCTAGGTTATCAAATTATTGGGCATAGAGTTGTTTCAGTATTCTTTTGTTATCCTTTTCATGTCCATGGGGTCCATAGTTAGGTCCTTTTTGTCATTTCTGATATTAGTAGTTTTTGTTTTCTCTCTCTGTTTTTCTTAGCCTGGCTAGAGGCATATCAATTTTATTGATCTTTTCAAAATGCCAACTTTTGGTTTCATTGATTTCCTCTGTTGTTTTCCTGTTTTTAATTTCATTAATTTCAGCTCTAGTTTTTATTATTTCTTTCCTCCTGCTTACTTTGGATTTAAATTTCCTTTGATATTTCTTCTTTGACCCATGTGTTATTTAGAAGTGTGTGGTTTAATATCCATGTGTTTTGGGATTTTCCTCCTATCTTTCTGTTATTGATTTCTAGTTTATTCCTATGTGGGCTGAGGGCAGAAATTGTATGATTTATATTATTTTGGATTTGTTAAGGTGTGTTTTATAGCCCAGAATTGATCTGTCGTGGTGAATATTCCAGGCAAGTTTGAGAATAATGTGTCTTCTGTTGTTGGATGAAGTAATCTATAGATATTCATTATATCCAGTTGATTGATGGTGTTGTTCAGTTCAACTATGTCCTTACTGATTTTCTGCTAACTGGATCTGTCCATTTATGGTGGAGAGGTGTTGAAGTCTTCAACTATAACAGTGAATTCATCTATTTCTCCTGGCAGGTCTACCAATTTTTGCCTCATGCATTTTGATGTTCTGTTGGCAGGTGCATACACATTAAAGATTGTTGTATCTTCTTGGAGAATGACCCTTTATCATTATATAATGCCTATCTTTATCCTTGATAACTTTCCTTGGTGTGAAGTTAGCTCTGTCTGAAATGAATATGATTACTCTCACTATCTTTGGATTAGTGTTAGCATGGGTGATCTTCATCCATTTAATTTTAGTCTATATTTTAACTGGGATTTTTATAGATAACATATAATTGGGTTTTGGTTTTTGATCTGCTCTGACGATCTCTGTCTTTTAATTGGTGCATTTAGACCATTGATGTTCAAAGTGATTATTGATATTGTTGGACTAAGATCTACCATATTTGTTACTGTTTTCTATTGTTGCCCTTGTTCTTTGTTTCTGTTTTGTCTTCCCTCTTTTTCTGCCTTTTATAGTTTTAATTGAGCATTTTATATGATTTTATTTTCTCTCCTTTCTTAGCATATCAGTTATATTTCTTTTTTTTTACTTTTATTTTGTTAGTTGCCCTAGAGTTTTCAATACACAATTACAATTAATCCAAGTCTACTTTCAAATAACACTATACTGCTTCATGGGTACTACGAGAATTTTATAACAAAATAATCCTAATTGCTCCCTCCCATCCTTGTATCATTGCTGCCATTCATTTCACTTATACATAAGCAGACATAAACATGAATATAGATATGTAGATATATATAGATATACATAATTGAATACACTTTTGCTATTATTATTTTGAAAAAATGTTATCTGTTAGATCAAGAATAAGAAAAATAAGTTTTTATTTTATCTTCATTGTTCCTTTCCTGATGGTCTTCCTTTCTTTATGTAGATCTGAGTTGCTGACCTATATCATTTTTCTTCTCTCTAAAGCACTCCTTTTAATATCTCTTGCATAAGGCAAGAAAGAACTCCTTTTAATATTTCTTGCATGAGGCAGGTCTACTGGAAAGAAATCCCTTCAATTTTTGTTTGTCTGAGAAAGTCTTTATTTCTCTTTCACTTTTGAGGGTTGATTTCACAGTGTGCAGCATTCTAGGCTGGTGGGTTTTTTCTCTTAACGCTTTACATATTTCACTCCACTCTCTTCTTGCTTGCGTGGTTTCTGAGGAGAAGTTGGATGTAATTCTTAACTTTATTCCTCTATAGGTAAGGTTTTTTTTTTCCCTTCTGGCTTCTTTCAGGATTTTTTACTTTATTTTTGATTCTGAATATGATATGCCTACATATAGTTTTTTGATTGAGGTTTGTTTGTTTGTTTGTTTTGGTATGTATTATTCTTGGTGTTCTCTGAGCTTCCTGGATCTGTGGTTGGTCTCTGCTATGGAATGAATGTTTGTGTCCCCTCAAAATTCATGTTTTGAATCCCTAATCCCCACTGTGATGGTATTTGGAGATTGGTACTTTGGGAGTTAGGTCATGAGGGTGGAGCCCTTATAAGAGGAGAGCTGCCGGAGTTTGTGTCTTCTCTCTGTCTGCCACGTGAAGGTACCACAGCAAGATGGCCATCTGCAAACCAGGAAGAGCGGCCTCGCCAGACACTGGATCTTGGACTTCCCAGCCTCCAGAACTGTGAAAAATAACTGGTGTTTAAACCACATAGTCTATGATATTTTTGTTATAGCAGCCTGAACTAAGACAATGTCTGACATTAATTTGGAGGAAATTCTCAGTTATTATTGTTTCAAATATTTCTTTCTCTCTTTCTGGTATTCCCATTATGCATATATTACATCTTTCATAGTTGTCTCATAGTTCTTGGGTATTCTGGGATTTTTTTTCAGTTTTTTTCCTCTTTGCTTTTCAGTTTCGGAAGTTTCTACTGTCATATCTTCAGGCTCAGAGCTTCTTTCCTCAGCTATGTCCAGTCTACTAATAAGTCCATCTAAGGCATTCTTCATTTCTGTTAGTGTTTTTTATCTATAGCATTTATTTTGGTTCTTTCTTAGAATTTCTAGCTCTCTACTTACATTGCCCCTCTGTTTTTGGATGCTGTCTACTTTATCCATTGTAGCCCTTAGCATATTACTCATAGTTGTTTTAAATTCCTGGTCTGATAGTTCCAGTGTTTATGCCATATCTGAGTCTGGTTTTAATGCTTGCTATCTTTTTTTTCAAACCATGTTTTTATATTTTAGTATGCCTTGTAATTTTTTCTTGATAGCTGAATATGATGTACTGGGTAAAAGGAACTGCTGTAAATAGGTCTTTAGTAATATGGTGGTGAGGTGTGGGGGCAGGGGAAGCAGTCTACAGTCCTATTATTAAGTCTCAGTCTTAGTTAGCCTGTGTCTCTGGACTCTGAACTTCACAAGTGCTCTCACTGTGAGCTTCACAAGTGTTTTATTTTCAGACACACCCCTTAGATGGGATAGGATGACTAGAGTGGGCTGGAGGTGGGTATTTTCCTCTTCCATGTGGAAGACTAGGGCCAGTGGAGTTGGGTATTTCCCTTCCCCCAGCTCGGTTATGTTCTGATAACACCCCATCAGATTAGGCTGTGGTTAAATAGTTTCTCCTGAGGGCAAACCTTGTTAAGAAGAACAGAATGCTCTGGTGTATTTCAAAATGGTTTCTTTTCCCCTCCCCCTGATGGAAGCACGAAGGAATTTTTCTCCAATATTCACTTGAGGACCTGGCTGAGCTCCAGGAGGTAAAACTCCCAAAAGTGTAGGGGCCTCCTGATGACTGGATCCCCCTGGAGTTTTTATCTCTCAGACTTGTCCACATTGAGCCTACAGCAATTCATCAATTATAGTTCAGGTTTTCTTACCTTGGCATTGGTTCCCATGGAGGTTTCAGCTCATGAGTTTCTGCTCCAGTAAGTTGTGATTCTCTGTATTCATCTGTCTGATGAATCTCTCCAATTTTGGGAACAGTGGTTTGCCTTGTAATCTCACTTCTCTAATGGATCTAAGAAGAGTTGATTTTTCAGTTTTTTTAGCTTTTTACTTCTTAGGATGGAATGGTGACTTGCACCCCGTACATGTTGGACCAGACGCCAAAAGTCTTCATGCCCATATTTTTCCTCCCTTTTGCTCCTTCCTTGTCCTCCTCCTCAGGAAACCACTGACCTGTTTTCTATATAGATTATTTTGTATTTGCTAGAGTTTTATATAAATTGAATCATACAGTACATGTATCTTTTTTTGTCTGACTTTTTAGATGTATCATACTGATTCTGAGATCCATCCATGTTGTTGCATGTATCAATAGTTTGTTAATTTTTCTTGCTGAGTAGTGGTCCATTGTATGTGCACACCACAATCTGTTTATGCATCTTTCTGTTGATGTGCTTGGACTGTTTCCATTCTTCGGCTATTACAAATATAGATGCTATGAACGTTCATGTACAGGTCTTTATATAGATATATCTAGGAATGGATGTGCTAGTTCATATGGCAGGTGTATGTTTAACTTTTTAATAAATTGCCAAGCTGTTTAACTTTTTTAATAAACTACCACACTGTTTACCAAAGAAGTTGTGTCATTTTACATTCTTATCACCAATAAATGAGAGTTCCAGTTGCTCTTTATGATCAGACTTTTAAATTTTAGCCATTCTAGTGAGCATGTAATGGTATCTCATCATGGTTTTAATTTGTGTTTCCTAATTACCAATTATGTTGAGCATATTCTCATGTACTTTTTTGCCATCTGTATGTCTTCTTTGATGAATTAAATGTTTGTTAAAATTCTTTGCCTGTTTGTTTATTTAGTTGTTTTCTTATTATCATTCTCTTGTCAAATATATAATTTGAAATATTTTCTTCCATCTGTGATTTGGGTGGTAGAGGCAACCTCTAAGATGGCCCCCAAAGACCTCTGCCTCCTGGCATTCAAACCGTTGTTTAATTCCCTTCCTTCCAGGGTGGCCTTGACTTAGTTACTTCCTTCTAATGAGTAGAATGTGATGGTATGTTTCTCCCAAGATTAGGTTGGTTATATAGAAACTGTGGATTCTCGTTTGATCTCCCTCTCTCTCCCCTTCTCTGTGTCTCTCATCATTTTCTCTGGGGTAAAACAGCTTTCACATTGTGAGGACACTCAGGCACCATATAGAGTGATCCACTTGGCAAGGAAGTGAGTTATTCAGTGAGGATCTGACATTTGTCAACAATCACGTGAGTGAGCCTACCAGTGGATCTTTTGGTTGACTGCAGCTGCAGTCTACACTTGGACTGCATTCTCTTGAGTGACCCTGAGAAAGAGTCACCCAGTTAAGCTGTTCCCAGACTGCAGACCCTCTGTAACTTTGTGAGATAATATATGTGTTTGTTTTAAGCTGCTAAATTTGCGGATAATTTGTTATGCATCAATAGATAACTAGAACAGATTTTGGTACGTGGAAGTGGGGTGTTTCCACAACAAAATGCTAAAAAGTGGGAGTGGCGTTGGAACCAGGCAGCGGGCTTTGAGGATGGTATTTGTGAAGTCTAGAGTGCCTTCCAGAAGCCTCATGTTCTTCAATAAGAGCTTACAGGAAAGTGAAGTAAATCTTACTGGAAACTGGATCGAAGGGCATACTAGTTATATGGTGGCGGAAAGTTTGTCAATGCTGTTGCCTGCAGTAATGAGGAAAGTAGAAATAATTCTAATGAATTGAGAAATCTAGCTAAGGAGATTTCCAAGCAAAGTGTTGGAAGTGCCACTTGTTGTCTTCTTGTTGTTTATAGTAAAATGCAAGAGGATATAGGTAAACTAAGTGAAATACTGTTAAACAAAAAGGAGCCAGGAATTCCTGGTTTTGAAAATTCTCAGCCTCTCCAGATTACAAATAATGCTAAAATTAAGAAATGGCCTCTAAGAAAAGCTCAAATCCAGGGCACTGCCAGGAAAACTAGATATGCAAATCAAGCCACGTAGGTGACTGTGAAATTCTTTGTTAAGACTTACAAAGATCTAAAGAGGTGTCTCAGTCATAAAAAGTCTTCAAAAGAGAATAAGGATATGCCTCATGCATCCTCTCACTCACACAATAGCACCTCTAGGAAGCTTAGGGACATTGTCCCTCAGCAGTCTCAGCAGGATGCCAAAATATAGAAGGAATAACTTCAAAGAAACCCAAGATTTTCAGGAGACCTCCCAAGTTCTTCAAAGAGTTAAATATGCAGAAGCATTATCAGCTAGCTGTGAGGAGGACAGTGAAAAGTCAGAATGGAAAGAGGCCTTCTGGCCCCCAGAATTATATTGGCAGAAATCAGAGTGAGAGAGCTATTTAGCTAAAAATATATTATACCTTTCCTGTAAAAGGAAAGACATCTCAAACAACAGAACCAAGAGCCCAGAGGGCAGAGCCAAGAGCCACAGAGAATTATTCCCAGGCCATCAGACATAATTAAGGAACTTCCAGCATTTCCCAGCTGGATTTTAAAATTGCTATGGTCCAATGATAGCTTCGTGCTTCCCTCTTCCCCCCTTTCTGAACAGGAATGTCTACAGAAGTTATCCCATGCCTGTCCCACCATTGTATGTTTGGCATGTGGGGATGCAAATAACTTCCCTCCTTAGTTTCAAAAGTCTACCGATGGAGAAAAACTGTACTCAACAAGCCATAATTAAGAGACTGCATCTGGGGAGCCTCATTAACATTGGGCCTAATATAAATCAGAAGATTCTAGACTTTGAGCTGATGCAGTAATGGGATGAGGTTTTTAGGAACCCTGGAATGGAATGAGTATATTTTTCATGTGTGAGAGAAATGAATCAAATAAATAGAATACAGGAAAAATATGGGCTGTTACTTCTGAGATGGGATTATAAAATGACCTGGCTTCCGTCTTGGGGTTTTCTCCTCCCCACCCCATCTCTCTCCCTCTGTGTCTCTCCCTGTCTCTGTCTCTGTCTCTGTCTCTCATTGCATATTCTGGAGGAAGTCAACTGTAGTGTCATTGATCAGTCCTGTGGAAAAATCTTTTAAGTCCTGTCCCAGGACACATGAGTGCTCTTGGGAGTAGATGCTCCCTGAGCTGCGCCTTTAGATGACCGCAGCCCAGGCTGAGAGTTTGCTGCCTCAAGAAAGACCCTGAGCCAGAACAACCCTGCTAAGCGGCTTCCACACTCCTCATTCACAGAAACTGGGATGATAAATGTTTTTTTTTTTTCAGCCTCTAAGTTTTGGGATGATTTATTAATCAGCAATAGATAACTAATAGACCTATTCTAATTCCTTTGCCTTTCCATGCAAATTTTAGAATTAGCTCACCAATGTCTAAAAAGAGCCTGTTGGGATTTTGACTGAGTTTGCTTGAATCTATAGATCAAATTTGGGTGAATTGATATCTTAACAATGTAGAGTATTCTGATTCATGAACACAATTTATCTCTCTGTTTATTTAGGCTTTCTTTAATTTTTTAAATCAGTGTTTATAATTTTATGCAAATATATCTTGTGCTTCTTTTGTAGATTTATACTGAAGTATTTTATTTCTTTGGTGCTATTGTAAATGGTACTTTTAAAATTTCAAATTCTAATCAGTTATTGCTAGTATATAGAAATATTATTGATTTTGTATGCTGACTTCGTGTCCTGAGACTTTGCTAAATATATTTATTGTTCTTAGAGATATTTTGTAGATTCTTTGAAATTTTCTGTATAAATAATCACGAAGTTTTCTTAACTGGTATCATCTACTAAAGTAAACATATGCCTCAGTGACCCAGCAATTTTAGTTTACTTGGCATATTTGCAATATAAATCAATGCTTATGATGATCAAAAGAAACACAAAAGATTGCTCATAGCAGTTTGAGTTATGATAGCCCCCAAAGTGGAACAACTCAATGGCCATCAATAGTAGAGAGAATAAATAAGTTGTGGTATATTTATGTAATAGAATACGAGGCAGCAGTGGGAAAGAATGAACCACTGCTACGTGCAACAGCATGGATGACTTTCACAGGCACTATGTTGGGCCAAATACCCCAGACAAAAAAGTACACATTACATAATTCCATTTTCATGATGTTCAAAAGCAGGCAAAACTAATTTATGTTATTAGAGATCAGAAAAGTTGTCACCCTAGGGTCAGGGTATTAATTGGGAAGGGGCACAAGTGGGCCTTCTTTTGTTCTGAAAATGTTTTCAGTCTTGACATGGCTGGTAGTTTCATGGGGATTTTTATATGTGACAATCATTGTGCTGCACATTTAGTATTTGTGCATTATGGTTGGGGATGGATGAGATTGGAGGATCTCATATGGAGATAATGACCTCAGAGGTCACTCGGGGGGCAAATAGACTGTGGAGAGATGAGGGACAAGAATAGCCCCCTGGGGGCACCAGCATTTAAATAGCATGAAAGAGAGGGCCCAAGAAGAGTGTCTGGGTAGGAATGATCAGAGGTGTTTGGAAAGAACAGGGATTGCCAAATGTCCCAGACACTAAAGGAGGAGGCACTGTCAAAGAAGAAAGGGCTAACAATAGCCAGATCTACTCAGAGGTCATCACTGATAAGGACTAGAAAGTGTCCTTTAGGCTTGGTGTTACTAGTGGGAGCAGTTAGAGGCAGTGACGGGTGCAGAGATCTGATTGCAATGGGATGAAATATAGCTCTCAAGTCAAGAGACAGTGAGTGTAGAATATGATTTTAAGGAACTTTCGTGAGGAAAGAGAGAGATTAGCAGGCTACAGAGATGTCTGAGCTAAACGAAAGGATGAGAGATATTTGAATATGTTTGTAGGCTAGAAAGAATGAATTAGGAAAGAGAAAGGTCAAAATTAAATGAGAGAGAGGATGCTTGCTGGCAGAGAGTCCTGGAGGAGGCTGAAGGAATGGACATGGTAGAATTCCATACCCAGTGCAGTGTTCAGCCTTGAGCAGGATGAGGACAGTTCATCTTGTGAAGCTAGGAGGAAGTAGGTAAAGATGAGAGTGCCATGGAGACCGAAGGTGAAGATGCTCCTGCCTGATGGCCTCTTAGTGATGCTCATGATGAACTAGTCTGCTGATGGTGATGCAGTCTGGGTGGCTCAGTTCAGTTCAACATATATTCAGCAGCCACTAGGTGCTGTGAGCTGGGGCTACAGAGACAACGGAGTTGTGATCTCTGTCCTTGAGGCGCGCGCACGCAAACACACAGTTGCCATCATTGTAACATGAGAGATGCATTGGTAGAAGCATCCACAGTGGAGGAAAGGCATGCAAGAAGAGTACATAGATCTGTCCTGGAGTTGACACTGGGACTGTGCTGGAGGAGGGCAGAGGGGAACATGATAGAGGTGTGGCTAGAAAGCTATGAAGGAGCTTCACTCTGGGCACAATTGTAGACTTGTTACGAGAGGAATATTGGCTTTATGGGGCAAGGGAGGGACCAGGATTGCCCCAAGAGAGTGCCAACATGGCCAGACTTCTCCTGGTTTGGTCTTATAAGCCTCACCATAAGGGCACATTCCTTCTCTTTGCTCTAATTTTTCACATTGCTTTGGGTATACTTATTCTTTGGTTTCTACATAAAAATTTTAGAATCATTTGTCCAGTACTATAAAAATATCAAGTTAGGAGTAAGACAGCATTGAGTATATTGGCTATGTTGCATATAAGGATCTTTATAATGTTAAAATTTCCTATCCATGACCATGGTATATCTCTCCATTTATTTAGTTCTCTTTTTATGCCTTTCAATAACACTTAAAATTTTATTTCTAAAGATATTGTACATTATTTGTTATATTTATTCATACATAATGAAGAGTTAATATTATGATATTTTACTTTTAAACATTCAATAACATATTAAAAATAATACAAGAATAGACAGATAGCCCAATGGGACAGAATAAGACTCTAGAAACAGACCCCTATATACAAGGACACTTGGTTTATGACAAAGGTGACTCTACATACCAGTATGGAGAAAAAGACATTTAAAAAAAATAAATGGTCAGTAGGATAACCATATAGAAAAAATGAAATAACCCCTACATCACAAAAACCACAAGAAAATTAATCCCATGTGAGGTATAGATACTAATATAAAATACTAAGCAAAGAAACTTATACAAGATAACGTAGAAGAATATCTTTTTGGATCTGGCATAGGCAGTGGTTCTTTAAGCCACAGAATGAAGTAACCATGGAGGAAATGACTAAAGGTCATTCCTAACCTGAAGGTTAGTTTATCTAAACCTGAGTAAGTTTAAGATCTTCTATTAATTGAAAAATTTCAAAAAAATAGTCCATACGAGTGTAAATACGGAAGCCACAAAGTGGGAGAAGATATGTGCAAATCATATAACCAACAAAGATCTCATATCCAGAATATATAAAGAATTTCTAAAATCAATATTAAAAAGAAAAACAACACAGTAGAAAAAAATGGATAAAATATGTATACTTCCCCAAAAAGAACATCTAAATTGCCACTGAATGTATGAAAATATGGTCAAGCTCGTTAGCCAGTAGAGAAGTGAAAATGAAAGTCACCAAGATTATGACTACATACTCACCAGACTGACTAAAATTGATAAAAGAGGCAATATGGTTGTTCATGATGATGCACAGCAACAGAAACTCTCAGGCACTGTTTGTGGGGACAAAAATTTTTATAGCATTTTGGTAGAACTATTTGAAATTAACCAAAAAGATGAACAATTCAGCTCCCAAGAATGCCCAACAGAAATTGATTCACAGCAAAAGACGTAAAAAAATTTCATAGCAGCATTATTTTAACAGCTAATAACTGGAAACAGCCCATGTCCATTAATGGTAGGACTGATAAATTATGGTATCTTCCTATACTGGAATCTTATATAGTAATGAAAATTTAAAAAACTGCTTATATGCAGTCACATGGATTAATCTCACAAAGATAATGTTAGCAAAAAAATGTCACACAAAAGAAGACAAGCTGTATGTTTCTATTCATAGGAAGTTCACAGCGGGCAGAACTAATCTATGTGTCAGAGGCAGGATAGGGCTTAACCTTGGAGGGCAATGGCTAAAAAAGAGGCAATAGGATATTGTGGGAATTGGGTAAATTTCTCTTTCTTGACCTGGATGGTGGCGACCTCCCTGAGTGGATATGATTTGAATATTTTTTCTGTAGAAACAAAAATTATACCTATGTGTATATACTTCATGTTTTCCCTCCTGTGACTAGGAAGGTGGATGCCATGGCTGGTGCTCTGGGTCATCCTCTCTCATGACAATGTCATCCATGCCCTTACTGTGATGGAGCAAGAGCCCAAGGAACCTTCTGGCCCTGAACCAATGCATTCACCTCAGACCACGAGAGAGGCACTGTTAATCAGATCTGGACTTCTCCAGCCAAAACTATTCCTATAGACATCAAACTCATTATGGGGAATGCCTTGGCCATGTATTTAAATTATTGTTTTAAACAGATCTCTTTGGTGATGGTGTGGAAGATGGGCTGAAAAGAGGCACAGTGGAGGCAGGGGGCCCTGTCAGTTGATGTTCACGTGTGGCCAACAGTAGATGGCAAGGCCCTGCATCTGGGTAGGCTGGGAGGGATGGAGGTAAATTGCATCTAAACATTTTTTTTCCTTCCAAGTTTGATAAAGGTGCACAAATATCTGACTTCTCTCCTCCTAAAACCCATGGGATGACCCAGAGAACCATGATAGGTAAGAGGCAGAAGACCACCCCTGCTTTGATGCTCAGTTGATTGCTCTGCTCAATTGGTCCACATGTGATTTGAGTCATTGCTCCTTCTTTGAACATTTAGAGTTCTGGATGCAGAACAGGCCTTATTCATCTATGCATCTCACATTTAGTAAATGCCTGGTCCATAAAATGCTTTCAAGCAACATTGATTGAATAAATGAATGAGTTCCTCAACACATCCAATTCCATTTGGAAGTGGAAGAGATTTGAGGGTTCCTCATTGTCCAGTGTCTCCCTCTGAGCCCTCAGGACACTTTGTCTCCCTCCAGTCATATCTTTCACACAGCCGTGTATTTCTAGATCATCATGAATGGATGCATGACAAATGAATTCCTCAATCCACACCCACGGCCACCCACTGAGCCTTCTTCTCCATCCCTCAAGATACTCTGTTTCTCTGGCCACCCTCCTTCATGTGGTTGCATGTTTCCGGCTCAGCCTCTGCAGGGCCCCCTTCACGTCCTTGTTTCTCAGACTGTAGATGACGGGGTTGAGCATTGGGATGACCAGGGTGTAAAAGATAGAGACCACCTTGCCCTGCTCCATGGACTCAACAGCTCCTGACTGGGCATACACGAATAAAAGGGTTCCATAAAAGAGTGACACAGCTGTCATGTGGGAAACACAAGTGGAGAAGACCTTGTGTCTCCCAGCTCCAGAGTGCATCCTTAGGATGGTCGCTGTGATGTAGCCATAGGAGATAAGGACCAAGAGTGTGGTCCCCACAATGATGAGCCCACAGATGCTAAACAAGAGAAGTTCGTTGACGGCTGTGTTGGCACAGGCAACCTGGAGCAGTGGGGGCACGTCACAGAAGAAGTGGTCGATGTGGTTGGAGCTGCAGAACGGGAGACTGAAGGTGAGGCTAGTCTGCATGATGGAGTTGAGACAGCCTCCACAGTAGGAGCCCAGCACCAGCCGGGCACAGGCCGAGGGGTACATGGTGATGGGGTAGCGCAGGGGGCTGCAGACGGCCATGAAGCGGTCATAGGCCATCACGGCCAGGAGGAAAGCCTCAGTGGTAGCAAACAGGGAGAAGAAGAAGAGCTGGGTGGCACAGCCCCCAAAGGTGATGACCTTGGATGAGGAGAAGAAGTTGGCCAGGGCACTGGGGGCGATGACTGATGAGTAGCTCAAGTCCAGGAAGGAGAGGTTCTTGAGGAAGAAGTACATTGGAGAGTGCAGACGGGCATCCAGGGTGATGACCACGATCATGGTGAGGTTCCCCAGGATGGTCACCACATACAGGGCCAGGAACAGAGCAAGGAGTAGGGCCTGGGTCTGCAGACCACCTTCAAATCCCTCCAGCATAAACTCCTGCAAAGGCACCACCAAGAGGTTTCCATTCCTGTTGGGTGGCATGGCCCCGAGCTGGATGACACAGAGCAGAGAGGAGGCAGGAGACAGTGAGAGAGAGCAGGTCAGGTCACAAGGTCACACTTCTCATGGAGCACAGGGACTCAGGTTTCTTGCTGCCCACTGACCAAGAGGCCATCAGTTGCCCAGTTCTCTTTCCATATGAGTTTGGACTGGCCTGAAAAGGAGACATTTCCTCTGATTTATTGATTCTTAAATATGCATGGAGCACTCACTCTGTAGTAGTCTCGGAGCTGTTGCTGTTGGGGGCTGGAGGGTGTGCCAGGAGGCTTGCAGAGCTGAAAGCCCACAGTGTAATAACAGCCTTGCAGGCCCTTGCCCCTCCCTCTGAAGGAACTGCTCTCCCTCCCCACAGTGAAGCTCCTGCCATTTCCACACTTCTGTCAAGTAACTAATCCTGTGCTATCTGTGCTTTACTTTACTGCTTCTTTCATTTCAGAAATGTTTATTGAGCTTCTCCTGTCCACCAGGACTTGACCCAGTGATGGTTCCATCTCCAAGCCAAGCTGGGAGGAGAGCAGAGACCAGCCTCACCAGGCTACTGTGGGTGCTGTCTGTCTGTATCCCCTGCACACCCTGAGCCCCATCAGCATCACTGTTGAGAGTCTGGACTACAGTGGCAGTCCATTAGCAGAACTCTCTGAGACCTTGAGGATCTCAGGGGCTTCCTGCCAATGTCAGATGTTGGACAAATCATCAGAGGGGCCAGCCGGGCTCCATGGTCTTAGCAGCAGCAGGACAGGGGCTGTGACACATTCAGGAGATGGACGTGCCCTGGCCTTTGTTCCTGCTTCCAGCCCTGCCCTGACCCCTTGGCATACCCTTCGGGGTTGATTGCTTTGAGCAAGGAGAGCTCTCAGCACTGTCACACGTGCCTCAGTCTCTGGATCCTCCTGGTTGGGTACTGCTGCCTGCCCTCTCACAGTCCAGATCTCACTTTCTGCCGTGAACAGAGCTGAGCACCATGCCCAGGTGGGTCGTTGGTAACCAGTGGTGTGTGAAGGCCAGAGGAATGGTCAGGGGTGGTGCCCAGCCTACAGAGGCAGGAGTGGGAAGGAAGGTGGTCAGGGAGCCACTAGCGCATCCAGGGAGAGGAGGAGGATTAATGAGAAGGTGGGAGCCAATTTCAGAACAGATTTAACGTATTCTAGAGGTCAGGTCTGTGGCATCGTGGAGCCAGCTGCCTTTGGAGCGAGTGAGCTCACCAGCAGTGGATGTGTACAAGCAGAGGCTGGTTGATCAGTGGTGCACGTGGAGGAGGAATCACTCCCAGGTTCCCTCTCAGCCTGGAGTTGTCTTAGAAGGTGGTCTATGACAGCCCAGACTTTCCAACAAAAGAGGGTGTGGGTGAAAGTGTGAATTGCCCAGCTTTCCTGTCCTGGGAGACTTGACTCCAAGCCTCGAATGACAGCGGAGTGGGATAGTTGGAACCGCAATGCCCAGGCTGCTGGGTGCTGAGGGCAGAGTGGGGGCTGCCCTGCACACCTTGGACAGTAGCCTCGACGATGCCCTGGCTGCAGCTGCTGCCCTCGCGGTCCACCTCTGCACACCCAGCCCCATCCTGCACACACACACACACACACACACACACACACACACACGATGGCCATGCGCCTTCCTTGTGGCCCCCCTCGTACTGTACTCACCCACACACTGGGGGCCACTGTGACCAGAGTGACCATCTTCCCCTCGCCATCCTCATGTTGGCTGACTTTGCTCCCATGCCCCGTGGGGTTCCCATCTTCATGTTGGTGTGGCTGTTTCCCAGGACAATCCGTTCCCGTCAGGGGCCTTGGTCGTCACAAGGATGCCTGGGCCAGCACCTGAGGAGGAACTGGCATTTTCATGTGTGGAGCCAAGCTCACCATTTGGTTTTTGAATAACAAGCTTACATGCACCTCTAGCTTGCTGAGAGGCACCGGGGGTTTCCGGCGGCTGCTTCAGAATGGCTGCCTTTGACTGGAGCCCCAGAAACATCTTTCCAGGTGAAGCAGAAGACCCGGTGTCGTCTGTAGCCCTCCACTGGTGATGACTATGTCCGGTGTCCCTTCAGTCTAAACTCTTGTTACTCAAGTGTGGTCCAGGCTCTGCAGCACCAGCATCACCAGGAGCTTGCCAGAAATGCAGAATCTCAGGCCCACTGAAGGAACACCCACATTTGTACAGGACCCCGATTATTTCTACCCACACTGAAGTTTCAGATGCACTGTCCTAGCCGACTCTGGGCCCAGCAGAGGGGAGGCGGAGTGGGGTTGTTCAGGGTCCACGTTCCTGGGCCTCACCCGGTAGCACTTACTGACCCACACCCTGCTGAGCGCCTGGCTGCACTGCTCCTGTGACACCATGAGGGGCACGACTCACCCAAGACCTGCTCTCCCAGGGTCGGCCCAGCCCCTGACCCGGGTCTGCACTGATGATAGAGAGGTGGCACCCAGGGCCTTCACCCCCTCCCCATTCAGCTCTGGCTTCCTGTGCAGTGAAGTGGGATTGAGGAGGGCACCAGGGGGCCCAGTGAGAGTCTGGCCGGGCGCTCCAGGTCCTGGCTGCAGGAAGCTCCTGGGTCTTGGTCGAAGCGGGAAGGGGATCAGCTCACTCACCTGCCCCTCCACGACTTGTTGCATCAGCCAGGCGGCATGTCAGGGCGCCTGCACCATGGGGTCACTGCTGGGGAAGATCTCTCCGCCTGGCACGCTGGGACTCGGGGCCTTGAATGGCCAGTTAGGTGAGGTTATTTGTGTTTCTGCCTCTGCAGTGCGCTGGGACTCCTGGTGCTCCTGGATTCCCTTTTGTCACCCTTTTTTCTGATCTACCCTCACCTATGGGGCCTGGGACCAAAGCCCAGAAGTCCCTCGTGGCCCCAGAAGCATGAACAGGAGACAAGCACGGAATCTAAGAGCAGATCACGCGACCCTCAGTGGACTGCCCCCTCAGGGGCGGCAGGCGCCCACTCCTGAGCCCAACGCCCCCAAGACCGCCCTCTCCTGCCACATCCCCACTGTTTGGTTGAGGAAAATCACCACAGTGGGCAATCCGCGCCTTGGGGAACTGGGTCCCTGCCTTCCACTCCGGGTTCTCCCTCTCGGAGGCCCCAACCTCGGAGACGTCCTGTCTCCTCGTAATGTGTCAGGAGGTAAACCAAGATCATCTCTAAAGTCCTTTCCATATTGTATTTATTGCCAATGAATGTGTTTAAAATTTTTTATTTTTAAAACAATGAATAAATGAACATCTGCTTGGACAAATCCCAGCACATAAGAGGTGACAAAGTAAAAGGAGAAATTTATCCCTTTACCCCTGAAAACCTTCGCCGTCTCCACAGTGAGGCTGACTCCCCGTGGACGTGTGCACCTGCCTGTGGGTTTTGTCTTTTTGGTTGCACCTTTTCTAAAAATGGGATCACAACATTCATTCTGCAATTTGATCTTTTCACTTAACTCCATACCATGAACATCTAAGTCAGTTTTTCCACTTTATGGTTATATTATAATTTATTTATCCATCATATTAATGAACCTGGAGGTTTTCTTTCCTATCATAAGCAATACTGCAAAGAATGCTCATTATGTCCTCATGGGAACATTCTTGTGGGCTAGCGATAGATTTTTATGCCAATTCCCTGTTTCACTCCAAATAATCAGTGAAATTTCTTCTTCTGCCATTGGCACACAAAAATGCACATATGTCGCCCCTCACCAGTGCTTACTATCATCAATCTTCTTAATGTTTATGCATCTAACATGGTGTGATGGTTAATTTTATGTCAACTTGACTGGCCATGGGTAGTCTAGATATTTGGTCAAATATTATTCTAAGTGTTTCTGTGTTTTTGGATGAGTTTAACATTTAAATCAATAGACTGAGTAAGGGAGATTGCCCTCCCTAGTATGAGTGGGCCTCATCCAATCAGTTGAAGGTTTGAATAGGACAAAAATGTTGACCCTCCTCCAAATAAGAGAGAATTCCCCCTGCCTGACTGTCTTTGAGCTGGCAGTCAGCTTTTTCCTACTTTTGGACTCCAACTGAATCCTTGGCTCTTCCTGAGTCTTGAGCCTTCCAGTCTGTGGACTAAAACTTACATCATCAGCTTTCAAGCTGTTGGATCTTATCGCAGGGCACTTATGTTGGTTTGTTATTATTATTATTATTATAAACAATGCTGTAGTGAATATACTTGGGTCTATATTTTTGGTGTGGTTTTATGAATATATCAATCAGGTGAGTACTTAAGAGTGAATTTATTGGGCCGGCCCCGTGGCTTAGTGGTTAAGTGCACGCGCTCCGCTACTGGAGGCCCGAGTTCAGATCCTGGGCACGCACCGATGCACCGCTTCTCCAGCCATGCTGAGGCCGTGTCCCACACACAGCAACTAGAAGGGTGTGCAACTATGACATACAAGTATCTACTGGGGCTTTGGGGAAAAAAAAAACAAAAGGAGGGGGATTGGCAATAGATGTTAGCTCAGAGCCGGTCTTCCTCAGCAAAAAGAGGAGGATTGGCATGGATGTTAGCTCAGGGCTGATCTTCCTCACACACACACACAAAAAAGAGTGAATTTATTAGTCAGAATGTAAGAACTTTTAGCATTTTGACAAATATTGCCAAAACCTCTTCAATAATTTTTTTACCCCCCAATTAACACCTTTTTGAAAAGTATATAAAACTGCCTCTACCCCCCACACTCTCACTGACAACGGATGTTACAAAACTTCTGATTTTTTAATCTGATGGGTGAAAAGTCTATCTTATTATTTTGATTTGCATTTTAAAATTTTGAGTGAGGGCCAGCTCTCATGGCCGAGTGGTTAAGTTTAGTGTGTTCTGCTTTGGTGGCCTGGATTCGGTTCCTGGGTGTGGACCTACACCACTCGTCTGTCAGTGGCCATGCTGTGGTGGCGGCTCACATCAAAAAGAGGAAGATTGGCAGTGGATGTTAGCTCAGGGAGACTCTTCCTCAGCAAAAAAAAAATTTTTGAGTGAGATTAAATAAATACCATCCTATGTGTTAGTCACCTCTGTGTCTTATTAATGGAATTGCATGGGAAAATTTTAAACAATACATAATTGTATTTTACAGTACCATTATTATTTTATTCATATTAATAATAAAACCCTGTTAAAATTTTAGTTTTGTCTTTTTGTTCATTAAGTCTTTCATCACACAACTTTTCATATAGTTCTACCATGGTCTGTTACATAACGACTCCTAAGCTCTTTTCTTTCTTCATAGATAGTCCTTCTTTGCAGAGTAAACATGTAAAAATGTTTTTCACTTCCACAAATAAGTATGAGGGCTCCCCTTTTTCTTGTATTGTGGGTTAAACAAATATGACACTTTCCGTGAAACACTTCAGAGCAACTGTGACAAGTGCCAGTTGACACAGGGCTTCAAAGCTGGAAGGGCACTAGGGAGGTGGGGCTGGTGAGTGTCATGTAAAGGCTGTACCCACTGCTCACTCCAGCCAACCATTGTTGGTAGGAATACAGGCCCCGTGTTGCTAGATTTTCTGATTTTCCAAACAAAATGGAAGTCTATACTTTATATGTACTCTGTCATTGCTTTTTTAACATTGAAACCAAATGAAGATTGTTTTTAGTACTGTGTGGACCAAAGAAGATAAACCTTTGGCCCAGATTCAGCCTGCAGGCTCCCAGTTTGCTGTTCCCATCAGAGGATGTCTATGTTATGTATCAGACACGAGGTCTAGATAAGCTGCCTGTGACACCAATGAGCAAAATGAAAAGGAATTTTAAAAAACATCTGCAGGTCATCTATACCAACAGAATAAATATCATGTAAAACACAAACAAATTCACTACGCCCGTTTAGAGCTACAGAAACACGAAATTAGGCCATCAGTTTTTATAGGACAGGAGCTGAAATCACTCATAAAACAAGAGGAAGAAATGTAAAGGGAATTCATAGAAAAGAATTTTAGAACCAAATAAATATTAAAGAATTACTTTTCAAAAATGAAGACATCATGGGGCAGAAAGGAGACTACTGAGAAACAAATTCCTGGTGCGGGGGAAAGTCTTGAGGCTGTTATGATGAGTATGGAGAAAAAGAAAAAGAATTTGTTAAAGAGAAGTAAATAGAGATGGAGGACAGATACGTAAAATTCAGTATAAAATTAACTAACTTTGAAATAGAAAAGCCAAGGATGGAAGAAAAAATGTTTTCAAAAACAGAATAGCAGAGAGTTTTACTACATTGAAGAAGTGACTGCACTGGCAATTGTGTTTGGGGGGAAAATGACACAGAACAGCCAAGTCTGAGACATGTCTTGACTGAGTATGATGATGGTGATGGTGATGATGGTGATGATGGTGATGATGGTGATGATGGTGATGATGATGGACAATTTAAACATATGCAAACGTAGAGCATATAGTATAATGAACCCCAAGTACCCATCACCCAGCTTTAATAGCAACCAACTCTGGCCAATCTTGTATCTTCTCTTCAGTCCCTACTCTACTCCCATAGCCCCTGTATTATTTTAAAGTAAATATTAGACAGATAGGATTTCATTCATAAATATTTCAGCATGCATCTCTAAAAGAAAAGAAGCAATTTTTTTTCAAAAAAATATCCACAATACCTGAAGAACTCGAATTCCTTAGCATCATCAAATATCAATCAGTGCCCAAGTGTCCAATTATCTCATAAATGTAATAAATGCTTTTAAATATAGTTTATTTTAATCAGTAATAGAAAAAGGTTCACACTGTGATTGGTTAACATATCTCTTATGCTCTTTTTAATGTGGGCTGACCCTCTTCTCTCTGTCTATCTCTCTTTCTATCTCTCTCTGTGTCTCTGTCTCTGTCTCTCCAGCTCTATCTATCTCCTCTCTATCTCTGTCTCTCTCTCCCTCCATCTCTCTCTCTCTCTCTGTCTCTCTGTCTCTGTCTGTCACTCTCTGTCTCTCTCTCTCGTGTCTGTGTGTTTGTATGTGTCTTGGTGCAAAGTATGTCTTAACGAAACTGGATCTTTATCCTGTAGAATTTCCCACAGTTCAAGTTTGCTGATTGCATCCCAGTGGTACCATTCCTCACATTCCTCTGTCAAGTGTGTTTCCTGTAAGTTGGTAGTTGGATCTAGAGTCTTGATTAGATCCAGGGTGATGTTGTTACTATTATTATTAGCCAGACTGCCTCATGGGTGGCCTTTAGTTCTCTCTTGGTGTGGTGTTATCAGTCACCATGATCATTGCCTATTTGCATTGTCACTATGGGCTGTAGATGCTAATTCTATAGTTCCTTCTTCAGTGGGAGGACCTCCTCCTCAGCTGCAGGGCTTCCATGAGGATGAACTTCCTCATCTGCTAACTGGTTCCTCAGTGGTTCAGTTTACATAGGAGAAGCAGCATGCTTGGTTCTTTCTCTTTAGGTAGCATTTTCAAAACAATGAATTGATTCATTAGCATCCTCCAATGGTGACTAAGTTTTTTTATTATTATGAACTCGTAGATTCAACCCATTTGATGTATTTCAATCTACCGAAATTATTATTCTTAATCATATTAAATCATCCCACTTTTAGCCAGTGGGCATCTCTTCAAGTTGGTCCGAATCCTTTTGACATGACCTACTAGCCTTTGATAACTTCTTTGCTGCTGGTGTGGCATGCTGTTCCAACGTATATACTTCTTTAAGGATCCAAGTAGCTTCTAGTGGGATACGAACCTTTCAAGTCCACACTCCCCTGGCTGATTGAACTGTTTAACTTAACTCATTGGCTGCTCCCTCTCCGATTCCTTACTGGATCCCCCTCTTCCTGACTTCTAATTGTGGCAATGCCAGGACTCAGTCATCTGACTTTTCCTCTTTGCTGTCACTGTCTGGGTGACATCATATAATCTCATAACCTTATCCTCTTATTCAACACTTCAGCTTCCCAAATTTATACCTTCAGAGTGGACCTCTTCCCTCAACCCCAATGGGCTACTCAATGTCCTCTTGGAGGTACAAAGTTAGCATGTTCAAACTGAACTCATAATTTTCCCCACTGCCGCCAACAACCCTCCCCAAACCTGCTCTTCCCATCACATTTAATGATAATCCTCTCTTTCCAGATATTCAGGCCAATATCCTTGGAGTCATCCTTGACCCCTCTGTGTCCGTACCCCACATCTGTTCTGTCAACAAAGCCTCATCTTAAAAATATACTTAAACTTCATCTCCTTTTGCTGTCACCCAGTTCAAGCATTAATACCTTTGTCAGACTCCTGCAATAATGTCCCGACTGCTGTCAGTAATAAACAGGATAAGCCTGTTATTCTGAAGTCAAGTAATGTCTTTTCCCTGCTCAGAATAAGGCTTAACATCTCACTCCAAGGAAACTTTAGGGCTGGGCTTGGGAAGCACAGCTCTCACAACACCTTGGAGACCACCCCTGCCCCTAACCTGCCTGTCCCTATTCTCTAGGCTCCCCCCATGCTCACTCTGCCACAGGCACGTCGGCCTCTTTAAGGTTCCTCATACACACCGGCCACACTCCCTTTAGAGTCTTCGCACCTGCTATTCTCTCCTCTTGGGGTATCTGCTTGGTTTCTCATTTGACAGTTCTTGAATTTCCTTTTTTATGTCTTCTTGACAGGGACATTTTTAAATTTCCAAATATTTGGGACTTTTCAGATATTTTTCTATGATTGGCTTCTAGGGTAATACTGTTTATATGTGAGATCATACTTTGTATGATTTCAATCTTTTCAAATTTATTGAGACATTTTTATGGCCCAGAATATAGCCTATCTTGGTGAATGTTTCATGTGTACTTTAAAAAGAATGTGTATTCTCCTGTTGAGGGTGGATTGTTCTGTAAATGTCAAGTTGGTTTATCTTGTTAAGTTTTCTGTATCTTTGCTGATTTACTGTGTATTTGTTCTATTGACTTCTGAGATGGTTCATGGATATCTGCAATCAAAATGGTATATTGGTCTGTTTTACCTTCAGTTCTATCTATGTTCATACTATGACATTCTGTTATTAGGTACATACATATTTCAGGTTGTTATGTCCTCTTGAGGAAGTGACCTATGTATCACTATGACATGTCTCTCTTTATCCCTGGTAATATTTCTTGTTCTACAATTTGATACTAATATAGCCACTCTAAGTTTCTTTTGATTATTTTTTGAACAGTATACTTTTCCATCCTTTTACTTAACCTATCAGTGTCTTTATATTTAAAGTAGATTTTTAATCACATATAATTTGATATTGCTTTGTTTATCCAATCTGACAATCTCTGCCTTTTAACTATAGTGTTTATGTTATATGCACTTAGTGTAATTGTCAATATGGTTACGTTTAAATCTACCATCTTGCTATTGGTTTACTGCTATTTGTTCCATCTGATTTTTTCCCCTTTCTTGTCTTTTTTGTTGTCGCTGTTAATTGATAATTTCTAAAAAAATATATTTTATGTCCCCTATTGGATCATTTAACTATACCATTTTGTTTTAGCTTTTGGTGATTGCACTAGAGTTTACAATATATATGTTTAATGTGTCACAGACGACTTTCAAATTATATTATACTACTTCACATATAGTGCAAGAAACTTAAGACAGTGGACTTCCATATACCCCTTCTGTACTTTGTGCTATTATTGTCATATATTTACTTCATGTATTATAAACAACACCAAACATTGTATTATTTTTGCTCCATTAGATAGAGAGTTCTCAGAGGACAAGAACATTGTCATACGCATCTTTCCCAAGCATTTGGCAAATGCCTGGTATATAGTATGTTTTAAATAAGTGTTGATTTAACGAAGAAAGGAAGAAATGAATCTGTTGACTTCCATCTACAACCAAAAGGCTCTTCCTCTTCTGAGTCCTCAGGACACTCTGTCTCTCTGGCCTTCCTTCCTCATGTGGCTGTGTGTTTCAGCCTCCACAGGGCCTCCTTCACATCCTTGTTTCTCAGACTGTAGATGATGGGGTTTAGCATCGGGATGACCAGGGTGTAGAAGACAGAGACCACCTTGCCCTGCTCCATGGACTCAATAGCTCCTGGCTGGGCGTACATGACAAAGACAGTCCCAACAAAGAGAGTCACTGCAGTCATGTGGGAGCCACAGGTGGAGAAGACCTTGTGGCGCCCAGCTGCTGAGCGCATCCTCACGATGGTCACTGCAATGTAGCCGTAGGAGACCAGGACCACAAATGTCACACTCACAATGATGAGCCCACAGATACCAAACATGATGAGCTCATTGAGGGCTGTGTTGGCACAAGCAAGACGGAGCAGAGGGGGCACGTCACAGAAGAAGTGGTCGATGTGGTTGGAGCTGCAGAATGGGAGGCTGAATGTGAAGCTGGTCTGCACGATGGAGTTGAGGCAGCCTCCACAGTAGGTGCCCAGCACCAGCCGGGCACAGGCCGAGGTGCACATCATGATGGGGTAGTGCAGGGGGCTGCAGATGGCTATGAAGCGGTCATAGGCCATGACACCCAGGAGGAAACCTTCAGTGGTGACCAGCAGAGAGAAGAAGAAGATCTGGGTGGCACAGCCCTCAAAGGTGATGACTTTGGACGAGGAGAAGAAGTTGGCCAGGACATTAGGGGCGATGACCGATGAGTAGCACAAGTCCAGGAAGGAGAGGTTCTTGAGGAAGAAGTACATTGGGGAGTGCAGACGGGCATCCAGGGTGATGATCACAATCATGGTGAGGTTCCCCAGGACAGTCAGCAGATACATGGCCAGGAACACAGCAAAAAGCAGGACCTGGGTCTCAAGGCCACCCTCAAATCCCTCCAGCACAAACTCTTGAAAGTAAACCACTGAGAGGTTTCCATTCCTGTTGGGTGGCATGGCCCTCAGGCCTCAGACCAGGAGAAGAAATTCTGCCTCCAGTGATGGTGGACCAGGTAAATCAAACTAAACTTCCTACTGAAGACTATCAAAAAAGATGAACGACAACAAAAACAAGACTGACTGAAGGTGTAAGAGAGTTAATGATTTAGTGAAGAACTGCTAAACAACGTTCAAAATAAACAGAACCAGGGATTCCAGTACTAAGAGCCTCTCTTTTCCCTTGAGACGTAAGCCAGTTTTGCAGAAGAATTCTGAGAGGCCAAATGCTGAAGCAGTGAGTTTTTGCCTGTCTTGTGGATCTAGCAGTGACAGTGCTTGGTTACTGGGGACCACCAAGGATGCATCGGAGGAGTAAGTTTAAACAAGGAGTAGTTACGCAGCTCAGTTTCTGACCATTTCAATCACTGGAATTGTATTAAGGTGAGACCTCAGTGCTAGTGCCCCTGACACCTCGCAGAAACAAACATATCTCCTCAAGAGGAAGATGCATTATGCTAGACTTCAAGTTTTTTCCAAAAGAATTTTGCACAAACAGTGCCAGATACACAATTAAAAATTGAGAAGTTAAAGCAATATGAATTAAAACAACAGAAGCAATAGACAGTAGAAAATCCACAGAGTTAACAGACACAAACTTTAAAATAACTAATGTTATTGTGTTTAAAGGATAAAAGATGAGCTTAAGAATTTCAGCAGAGATGTGGAAATTATAAAAAGAATCATGTGTAACCTTTTTTTAAAGTACAATGATTAAAGTTAGGAACTCTATGAATGAGTTTGACAGCAGATTAGGAATAACTAAATAGAAAATTTGTGACGTAGAATACAGGTGAATAGTAAATATTCAGAGTGCAGCATGAAGAGACAAAAGAATGGTTCAGAAAATCAGAAATTAATGTGAAAGACAAGAGATGCAATGAAAAGTTTCAACAAATACGTAGTGTGAGTTCCTAAAAAAGAGGAAAGAAATAAATAGGCTGAATCAGAATTGAAGGGATAATCTCCAAGTATTTTCTCAAAACAATGAAAGAAATTAATCTGCAGATTCATGAGCCCTACAAAATCAAAGCAGGATTAATGCAAAGAACACCAGACTTAGACAGATAGAAGTAAAATTATTTAAAATGAAAATAAAGGGAAAAATCTTAAAAGCAGCCTGAGAAAAAGACATAATCCTTTCAAAATATCAAACGCAGAAGTAAGACTGTCAACTGTCTTCTTACCTGATTAAAGAATAATAGAAGCCAGAGTAAATGAAATTATATTTTCCTTTGCTCAAAGAAAATAATTGCCAACTAGAGTTCTATGCCCACCCAAAATATTTTTCAAGACTGAAAGTGAATTTAACAATAATAGTTAGAAACTTTAATACCCCACCTTCAATAATGGATAGAACAACTAGACTAATGATCAGCAAGGAAATGATAGATTTGAACAATATTATAAACCTAATATACCTAACAGACTTATAAAGAACATTCTATCCAACAACAGCAGAATACATTCTTCTCAAATGCACATGGAACATTATCCAGGATAGACCATATGTTACCTTACAAAGCAAGTGTCAGTAAATTTAAAAAGATTGAAATTATACTATGTTCTTCAAGCAAAATGGAATGAAATTATTAATCAATAACACAAGAAAATTTACAAATATGTGGAAGTTAAACAATACACTCATAAATCACCACTGGGTAAAAGAATAAATTACAATGGAAATTAGAAAGTACTTTGAGATTAATGAAAATGGAAACAAAACACACCAAAACTTGTGGGATGCAATGAAAGAACACAGAGAGAAACTTATAGCTATAAACACTAGTATTTAAAAAAAATTCTCAAATCAATAACTTAAAATTCCACCTTAAGAAATTAGAAAACAGGACAAAACTAAGCTTGAAGCAAGCAGAAGGAAAGAAACAGTAAAGATTAGAATTGAGATAAATGAATTAGAGAACAGTAAAACAATAGAGAAAATCTATGAAACCAAAAATTGATTCTTTGAAAAGATCAACAAAATCGACAAACTTTTAGCTAGACTAACAAAAAAAAAGGCAGAAGACTTAAATTACTAAGATCAGGAATGAAAACAGAGGCATTACTTCTGAGCTTACAGAAATAAAAAGTATTGTAAAAGTATTTTAGAACAATTGTATACCTCAGATAACCTAGATGAAATGAAAAAATTCCTAGAAACACACAAACTACCAGAACTGACTCAAGAAGAAATAGAAAATCTGGGGCTGGCCCCGTGGCGCAAGTGGTTAGGTGTACATGCTCCGCTGTGCAAAAGGAGGAGGATTGGCAGATGTTAGCACAGGGCTGATCCTCCTCACACAAAAAAAAAAAAAAGAGAGAAAAGAAATAGAAAATCTGAACAGACTTGTAACCAAGAGTTTGAGTCACTAATCACAAAACTTCTAAGAAAGAAAAGCTCAGGACAAGAAGTCTTCACTGGTGAATTCTACCAAACATTTAGAGAAGGGTTAACACCAGTACTCCTCAAAAAATAGAAGAGAACACTTCCCAATTCATTCTATAAGGCCTGTATTGTCCTGATACTAAAGTGAGACAAAGATATTATAAGAAAATGAAGCTACAGACCAGAATTTCTTAAGAATATAGATGTAAAACTCTTCAACAAAATTATAGCAAGCCAAATCCAGCAGAACATTAAAGAGATTAGATAGTATAACCAAATGGGATTTATCCCAGGAGTCCAAGGGTGATTCAGCATACAAAAATCAATCAATATAATACACTATACAAATAATGAAGGAAAAAATAGACTCAGAAAATAATCTCAATAGATGCAGAAAAACTACCAAACATTGCTGAAAGAAATTAAAGAAGACTTACTTAAATGGGAAGGTATCCCATGTTCATGGATTGGAAGACTTAATAATGTTAAGATGACAATACTGTTCAAATTGATGCACAGATTCAAGGCAATCCCTATCGAAATTCCAATTGTCTTTCTTTTTTTTTTTTCCAGAAATTGACACTAAATAGCTGAAACAATCTTAAAAAAAGAACAAAGTAGGAGGATTCACACTTCCTGGCTTCAAAACTGACTACAGGGGCCAGCCCAGTGGGATAGTGGTTAAGTTCAGGCTCTCTGCTTCGACGGCTTCGGGTTCACAAGCTCAGATCCCAGGTGCAGACCTATGCACTGCTCATCAAGCCATGCTGTGGCAGCATCCCATATACAAAATAGAGGAAGATGGGCACAGATGTTAGCTCAGGGCTAATCTTCCTCAGCAAAAAGAGGAAGATTGGCAACAGATGTTAGCTGAGGGCCAATCTTTCTCATCAAAAAAAAGAAAAGAAAAGAAGAAACTAAAAAAAACTGACTACAAAGCTACCACAGTAATCTAAACAGTGTCATGCTTGCATAAGGATAGACATATGGACCAGTGCAATAGAAGTGAGAATTCAGAAATAAACCCGTACATCTGTAGCCAACTGATTTTCAGCAAGGCTGCCAAGAGCATTCAATGGGGAAAGAATTGTCTTTTCAACAAATGGTGTTGGGACAACTGGATCTCCACATGAAAACAATGAGTTGAGAACTCTAGCTCACACCATATACAAAAATTAACTCAAAATGGACAAAGACCTAAAGGTAAGTGTTAAAACTATTAGAATAGAAAAAAAAATCAGGTAAATTGTCATAACCTAGGATTAGACAACAGTTTCTTAAATACGACACCAAAAGCACAAGCAACAAAAGAAAAAAAGACAAATTGGACTTTATCAAAATTAAAATCTTTTGTGCATCAAAGGACACTATCAAGAAAATGAAAATAAAACCCATATTATGGGAGAAAATGTCTACAAATCTGATGGGGAACTAGTATTCACAAAATATGAACATAAGCAGAACTCTTACAACTCAGTAACAAAAAGACAACCAAATTAAAAAATAGGCAATGGACTTTAACATACATTTCTCCAAAGAAGATATAAAAGTGAGCAGTAAGTTCAGGCATAGATGCTCAACATCATTAGTCATTAGGGAAATGCAGATCAAAACCACTATGAGATACCATTTCAACTCACTAGAATGGCTATAATTAAAAACATGGAGAACAACAAGTGTTGGTGAGATGTGAGAAACTGGAGCCCTCATCCCCTGCTGACACAAATGTAAAAGTGGTGCAGCTGCTGTAGGAAACAGTCTGGTGGCTCCTCAAAACGTTAAACACAGAGTTACCACATGACCCAGCAATAATCTACCATTAGGTATGTACCCAAGAGAATTGGAAATATATGTTCACACAAAAGCTTGCACACAAATGTTCATAAAAGCAGTATTTTGTGTGTGTGTGTGAGGAAGATCAGCTCTGAGCTAACATCTATGCCAATCCTCCTCTTTTTGCTGAGGAAGACTGGCCCTGGGCTAACATCCATGCCCATCTTCCTTCACTTTCTATGGGATGCTGCCACGGCATGGTCTGACAAGTGGTGCATTGGTGCGTGCCTGGCATCCAAACCCAGGCCACCAGCAGCAGAGCGTGTGCACTTAACCGCTACGCCACGGGGCCAGCCCCAAAAGCAGTATTCATAATAGCCAGAAAGTGGATGCAAACCGAATGTCCATCAAAGGATGAATAGATAAACAAAATTTCATATATTCATACAATGGAATAATATTATAAAAGGAATACAGCTCTGATACAAGCTAGAACATGGATGAACCTTGAAAATATTATGCTAAGCAAATGAAGCCAGATACAAAAGGCCACATTCTATGATTCCATTTATATGAAATGTCTAGAATAGGCAAATCCATAGAGACAGAAAGTAGATTAGTGGTTGCTGGGGGCTGAGGGAAGGGGACATGGGAAGTGACTGCTGAATGGGTACGGCATTTCTTCATGTGATGAAAATATTCTGAAACTAGATAGTAGTGATGGTTGAACAACATTGTGGATATACTAAAAAACAGAGAAAAACCAAAAAACCCACACTTGTTTGTACACTTTAAAATGGTAAAATTATGAATTTTGTGTCATGTAAGAATTTTTCCTCAATTTAAAGACTTAAAAAATAAAAATGAATGAAGGCAAAATAAAAACAGTTACCAGCAAGCTAAAACTGAGAGAATTTGTCACCAGCAGACACCCACGAGAGAAAGTAGGAAAGGCTGTTCTTCAGATAGAAGGAAATTGACCCCAGATGGAGGCTCAGAGATGACAGAAAGAATGAAGATCAAGGAAAAGGGCACAAATATGGATATATCTACATAAATGTTGATTTTATAAAATGCTTGAGAGGTTAAAATACAGAGAGAGATTAAAATACACAACAACAAGAGTATGTAATTCAGGAGGAGGTAAAGAGAGTCAAAACGCTCTAAATCTTTTGCATTGTTCAGGAAGTAAATAAAAGTACTAACTCATGTCAGTTGTGTTAAGTCAGAAATACAAGTTGTAAGTTGTTGGCAATCACTGAAAAAAATGACTAAAAGAATGTAAAACTTCCTAGCTAATATAAAGAAAAAATGGAATAATAGTTTTTTCAATGAACCTGAAAAAATGGAAGAAAACAGAAAAAGAATGTAGACAGGCAAGAAAGTAAAATCACTCAATAATATGGTACGCTTAAAACCTAAATACGTATGTCAGTATAATGTAAATGGACTAAAGTTTCCGATTCAAAGATATATACTATTAAACGGGTTGAAGGAATGAAACTTAACAATATGATGTTTACAAGAGATATAAAAACCACAAAGATAAAAAGGAATTTTTTTAGAAGGAGTTTTCTTTTAAAAAGGTAAAAATGATGGAAAAATATACAGCAAACTAGCATTTCAACAGAGAAAACTGGAGTAGCTAGACTAATATCGGACAAAGGAGACTTCAAAGCAAGAAGCATCAATTGAAATAAAGAGGGACACTTCCTACTGATGAAACATTTGATTCACCGAGAAGACAGAGAACAATGTTTAATTAAGGACTCAATAGCATAGCCTCAATATACATAAAGAAAAATAAGCACTTAAAAGAGAAAAATACAAATCCACAATTATAGTGAGAGATTTTAACCACCTCTCTGGACCTGATAAAACAATCAGACAAAATACCAAACTGGATATGGCACATTTAGGCAGTGAAATGAGCAAACTTAACTTAATGGACACTGTGTTCAACAGCAGCATACACGTTCTTCTCAAGTCCACAGAGAACACATTCACACACAGACTGTATTCTGGACCATAGAGCAGCTTTCAACAAATGTAAAAGGATTGAAGGTATACAAATACACTTTGTCATGCAACTTAAATTAAACCTGAAACCCTCATGTATTTTTAAACTAAAACTTACTTCTAAATAACCCAAGGGTCTAAACAATAATTTTGAAATTTTAAAATTGTATAAGATGAATAATAAAAATAGTGTCTTGGATACACCTAAGTCTGTGTTTAAAGGGAAATTGATAGCCTTAAACCCATATGTTAGAAAAGAAGAAAATCAGGAAAACAAGAGCTCAGTACTCATCTGAAAATGTTATTAAAAGATTAATAATTAAATCCCAAGAAAATAGAAGGAAAAGAACTAAAGGACAAAATTCATTGAATAGAAAACAACTATACAACTGAGAGATGTTATACCAAAAGATAAATTTTTGAGAAGACTAATGGAATTGACAAGACCAATGATGAATAAAGGGACAAATTACTGATGTCAGGAATGAAAGGAGGCTATGACCTAAGAACCTGAGAACATGGAGCAGGTCTTGAGACAATGTTATGATTGACCTTGTTCTGATAAATTTGAAGTTTCAATTAAATTGACGAACTACTAGAAAAACGTAACACATAAAACTGATCCTGAAAGAAGTAGAAGATATGAAAGTCCTATAGTTATTTGAGAAATTTAATGCACACTTTAAAACCTTTCCGTGAGAAAGATTCCAGGATCAGACAGCTTTACTTGTGAAAGTAAATACTTCTACCAAATACTACAAAATCTACCAAAATACTTCAGGAAGAAATAATGTTAATCTTACACAAAATCTTCAACAGAATAGAAAAAGAGGACCAGCTTTCCATGTTATTTTATGAGGCATGGATAATCTTTCTTTTTTGGTGAGGAAGATTGGCCATGAGCTAACATCTGTGCCAATCTTCTATTTTGTATGTGGGACGCCACCACAGCATGGCTTGATGAGTGGTGTAGGTCTGCGCCTGGGATCCAAATCCTCAAACCCAGGCACCTGAAACGGAGTGTGCCAAATTTAACCACTATGCCACCAGGCCAGCCCCCAAGGCACAGATAATCTTGATGCAAAAATCTGACCAAGACATTATAAGAAAAGAAAAATATATGCTATTCTCAATCATGAACACATATGTAAATTTACCAAACAAAATATTACAAAACCTTATTCAGTAATACATAAAAACGATACTATTTCCACAACCAAGTTCTCTGTATTCCAGGAATGCAAGCTTGTATCTGGAAATCAATGTACTTTCCCACTGTAACAGAATAAAGAGAGAAATCATATAATCTCAATAGAGGCAGAAAAAGCACTTGAAAAAAATCAATATCCACTTAGAAGAGGCCCTGATAAAGAGCAGCTATGAAAAGCCAGCAGCACACATCCTTCGTGGTGAAATACGGAGGGTTTGCACTGAAGTGAGAGCAAGGCAAGGCTGCCCACTCTCAGCACTTCCACTCAGCATTGTACTGGACATGCAGGCAGCACAGAGAGGCAAAAAAAAGAAATAGCATTGATAGGTCTTGGAAAGAAAGAATAACAAACTGTCATTAACAGCAAATAATACGATTGTACGTAGAAAACCCATAAGAAGCTACAGACAAATTATTAACGTTACTAAGTGAATTTAGAAGGCTTGCTAAATACATCAATACATAAGATTGATTTCGTTTCTATGTACCAACAACAAACAGCTAGAAAATGAAATCAAAAGTGATCTCATTTAAAATAACATACAAATATCCATTCCCAAATGTGTGTGAAACCTTTGCATAAAACTGTTGAGAAAAACAAAAGTAGATTCAAATAACAGGGCAGGAATATGCCAGGTTCATAAACCAGCAAATTCAATGTTGCATAAATGTTAATGCTCCCCAAACTGAATGGAATCAATGCAATCCCAATGTTTTTTATTTGTGGAATCTAAAAAGCTGATCCAAAATTTATATTGAAATGTGCAAAACCAAGTATGTCCAACATATTCTTGGGAAGAAAAACAAGGTAGGAAGATTTGTTCTAGCACATAGCGATGAAGCTACAGGGATGAAACGGTGGTGGCGTGCAGGGAGAGAGTATTCTGATGGAACAGAACAGAGAGCCTAGAGATCAGCGCTGTGTTTATATAGACACTCAATTTACCAAAAAGGTGGCAATATGGAAAAGTGGGAAAATCTGGGACCATTGATGCTCCTGTGTTAAACAGTGAGATTTGGCTCTTACCTCACACTATACACGAAAAGCAATTACAAGTTGAGTGGAGATCTAAATTTGAAAGTGAAACAGTGAATATCCTGGAAGACAATACAGAAGATCTTCATGGCCTCGGTGCAGGGAAGGGCTTCTCAAAATTTCCCAAACAGGGAGCCAAATGTACTCAAATGTAAAGGAAATTCTGGGTGATTGGAACCACATGAAAATCGAGACACTCTTCGGAGTGTGAAAAGGCAAACCACAGCTTGGGGAAACATACTTGCAATGTATACAGTGGACAAATGACTTGTCCACAAAATATATCAATAATCCTAGGTAAACAAGAAAAAACACCTCAGTAGAAACATGGGCAAGAGACTTGTAGAAGTGCTTCCCAGAAGAGAATAGCCAAATGGCCAATAAATATTTGAAAATGGGCACAACCTTGCTAATGATTGGGAAAAGGCGAATTCGCACCTCAATGAGCTCCGCAGCATACCCACTGAAATCGCTAAGATGAAGCAGGCGGACGGTAATCAGCGCTGTTGAGGCGGGGAGCAACAGGAAGAAGGGAGGGTAAATTAGCACAAAAAGTTTGGCATTTTCTACTGAAGTGGAAGATACCTGGCCTGACCTATGACTTAACTTCCCCTCTTGAAGGTATTTACCCAACAGAAACACACACACCTGTGCACAAGGAGTCCTGTACAGGCCTGTTTCCTGCAGCATAATCATAATAGCTGCCGATGAGAAACAACACAGATCTAGCCCCGGTAGAAGAGAGAGAGAAATTATGGTATATTTGTCAGGTGGAATACTAAGCAACACTAGAAAGGAACAGACTACTGGTACATGAAACAGTATGGATGAATCTCATGAATGTAACATTGAGCAAAAGAAGCCAGACAGAAAAAGACACGTGCCAGAAAAGGACATAGTGCTCGTGGATGTGTGCTTAGATGGGAAAATGATAAAGGAAGGTGTAGACATGATGACATCAAATGTCAGGACAGTGCCTACCCTTCCAGGGACCAGAGGAATCCATGGCTCACGGGCACCTGAGCCCCTGGGACATTCTGTTTCTTGGCCTGCATGGTGCTCGTGCAAGTGCTTGCTTCGTGATCACTCCTTGGCTGTTCAGTTTGGCTCCGTGCACATCTCTGCGTGTGTGTTGTAGCCGAGGGTGCAGGGTGCCAAGCACATCACTGTCCCCCCAGGCTACGGCACCAGAGAGAGGGGTCCACAGGAGCCTCGCCCCTTGCTGACGCAAGGCAGCTTCCACTACCCCTACTTCCTAAAGGGACTCAATCCAGACAGAAAGGAAAACGTGCTTTATTTATTTCACAGGTTCCCATCACCTGCTTTGTTAAGTGTCAGAGAGACGCCAGGATGAGTCAAAAATGGCCCGGCCTCAAGTCACGTGGGTGAACGAGCAGTGTCTAATGCCCCTCTTCCTCCCTCTACAGCAAGTTTTTGCCCTTGGTGGTGGTAACCATAGTCTTTCCTAGTTCTTGCCCTGGTTCTCTCCTTTGCAGGCCCACCGTTCCCTGACCACCCCTACATGACAGCGTCTCCTAAAACTCCATTTCTTAATTAAGTGGTTCTCAAGTGTCAGCGTCCATTGGAATCCCTGGAGAGCCTGTTAACACACACATCACTGGGCCCCATGCTCAGAGATTTTAAATCGGTGGGTCTGAGGCAGGGCCTGAGAATTTGCATTTCTAACACGTCTTTAGGTGACGTTGATGATGCTGGTCCAGGGGCCATGCTTTGAGCACAGCTGCTAATTAAATCTATAACTCACATCTCTCTCACTCTCAAAACCTGTGTTTCCAAACAGCAATTGGTAGTCCCATGAGAACCTGAAGTTATCATGTTCAGAGGCGTTCATCCATGCCCTCATGTCCGACTGCCACTCCAAATCCCATCCACTTCCTAGCCATGACATCCAATCTGCACTGCTTCCTGCCAATTCTTTGCATCCAACGTTTCTCCCTCCACCTTGCCTCTCAACTCCAGTCCTTCTCATCTATCATTTGAATGGTTGCCATGGTTTGCTAACAGGCTCCAGCCTGTCCACACCCTGTTCTGTTTCCCACACAGCGCTCCCTGCACTAAGTCACAAAATCTTCAGTTCCGTAACATTGCTACCTAATGCACATGAGGCAATAGCTTTCCCATCATCTGAAGAATGTACGGAATGGGACCGCCAAAAGGGGCTTCCTCCATCCAAGCCTGCGGTTGACCTCAGCTCAGCCTAGGATCACCTCTGATTCTCTCGTTCCGCCAGAATGTCTGCCTACCCCATCCACCTTGTGGGTGGGACCAGCTCTCCTGTCTCCTCCCATGTGTCTCTCCATGACCCACTCTGAGGTGACTCTTCCTCCATTGTGCATCCACAAACTGGTCACACCACTCTTCCGGCTGTGTCACATCAAATTGCAGGTATCTGTTTCTGTGTCTGCATTCCTAGATGCACAAGATCCTGGGGGGCTTGACTTAGTCTACTTTATTTCTGCATCCCTGACACAGCGCATGCCCCTTAGCAGCGTGTGCTCAGAAGTTGGTGGTACTGATCTGAGGCTGAGAAATGCATTTAAGGTGATGAAGGAGAGACTGGTGCTATCTGTGACACTTCATTATAATGAAAACCGGTCCCTTTCATCTAAATGACCCGCATCCCAAGGGCAGCGCTGTCCAAGGCAGGAGTGTGGTCACCGCTTCCCCTGCTGAGAACAAGCCCTGAGTGCTTAGTGTTTACCATGGCCCTGCTGCCTCCCTTACACACATGGTCTCCTTCAGCTCCTGGAAGCCCTGACGGGTGGTTGCCTTGACCTTACCTTTTTCAGATGAGGATCATGACTCTCCCAAGGCCACACAGCCAGGACCTGCTCTCCCAAGGTCGCCCCAGCTCCTGACCCAGGTCTGTGCTGGTGATAGTGGGGTGGCACTGAGGACCCCCGCCCCCTCCCCTTCACCTCTGGCTTCCTGCGCAGTGAAGTGAGAGTGGGGAGGGGGCAGAGGAGGGCACCAGGGGTCCCAGTGAGAATCTGGCTGGGCGCTCCAGGTCCTGGCTGCAGGAAGCTCCTGGGTCATGGTGGAAGCAGGGGAGGGGATCAGTTCACTCACCTGCCCCTCCACGTCTTGTCCCGTCAGCCAGGTGGCATGTCAGGGCACCTGCACCATGGGGTCACTGCTGGGGAAGATCTCTCCACTGGGCACTGCTGGGACTCAGGGCCTCAAATGGCCAATTAGGTGAAGTTGTTTGTGTTCTGGCCTCTGCAGTGCGCTGGGACTCCTGGTGCTCCTAAGTCCCCTGTCACCACCTGTTGTCTGGTCCCTGCTCACCTGCAGGGTTGGGGACCAAAGCCCAGAAGTCCCTCCGGGCCACAGAGGAGACAAGCACAGAATCTAAGAGCAGACCCTGCGGCCCTCAGTGCCCCCCAGGGGCAGCAGGTGTGAACTCCTGGGTCCAAAGTCGTCCCATCAGCCCCTCCCCACCTCCACCTTAAGCGAACCATCCTTCTGTGAGTTGAAATGATCTACTAGGAAAAACTCCTCCTCTGGAACCCTCTGTGCTGCTCCTGGTCCTCCCTCCAGCAGAGTCTGACCTCATGCGGCTCTTCCCCAGGAGGGAGAGGAGACGACCAAGTACGTTTCTGTGCCTAGAAGAGGATGGGTGGAGGTGAAATAAAATATTTGAAACATATTGCTTTTCAAAATTGTAAAACCAAAACGTTTTTGAAAAATTCAAGCAATTAGAAAGTGTTTGGAGCCAACAGTGAGGATGTGCCTCTGTTTACCCCAATCTCTGCTCCAGCCTCTGGCAGATTGCTGTCTCTGCTTCCAGACCTGTTGGGGAAGGATGTGGTTTGGGTGTCCTTGTGTATTTTGTTCAATTGTTTTTTTCTGTCACAAAATGTGATCACACTGTACACCAGGTCTGCAATTTTTTAAAGTTTATTTATTTATTTTTCCTAAATACTGTGTAATCATTGTCTTTCTAAGCCAGTGCCATTCTCTCAATGTCTCCAGGTGTACCATTGTATGTGGGGATCAAAACTCATTCATTTAACTCTATGTAAATGGATATTTAGGATTTTGCATTTTTTAACATTTTATTATGGAGAGAACACTTAACATGAGATCTACCACCTGACAATTTTTAAGTGTATGATATATTATTGTTGATTATAGGTACAATGTTGTATGGCAGATCTCTAAAGCTTATTCATCTTGTTTCACTGAAACTTTATGCCTGCTAATTAATAACTGCCCTAGCCCCTGGCAACCACCATTGCACTGTTTGATTCTATGAATGTGACTATTTTAGGTACCTCATATAAGTGGAATCATACAATTTTTGTCTTTCTGTGACTGGCTTATTTCACTTAGCATAATGTCATCAAGGTTCATCCATATTTTCACATATTGCAAAATTTCCTTCTTTTTAAAGGCTGAATAGTATTCCATTGTATGTATTGTCTTGACATGAGTACAGCCATCTTTGGCCGCTCCATTGACCTACAGCCACCAGCACAAAAAGAAATATGAAAGCTGCTTTCTGCATGGTGGGAACTGGCCCTTCTCCCACGGAGATAGTTGCAATGTGTAAAAATTTCAAGGCCTTTTGGGTGCCGCAGCCTGGGGCAGACTGACCATCTGTGCCAGGCTGGGACGATAACCAGGGTAAACAATGCACGTACACACAACTGCCGGGCTGCGACGATAGCCAGGAGGCTCAATGCACGTAGGCCACTGATAACCATTTGTGCATGGAAGCACTGAATGCTTGCTCTGTAAAAGCTCTGTAACTGCTTACTCTGGGAATTATTGATGCTATAAAAAACCTAGGAAACCGAGGCCTGGTGAGAGTTCCACCTGTAGAAAGGACGCCTTGCCCAGGACGTGTGATTCCCTCCCAATCGTGTCAATTAAAAGGACTCTCCCCGCAGTGGGACGTGAATGTTGTGAGTAATTGATTTGTTGTGAATAATTGATTTGATGTGTTCTCTTCTCGGTCAACCTGGTGATTCTCTTTCCTGTTGATTTGGGTCATTTCCCTTCAGTCGATTTGGATGTTTCCCTTTCCAGTCGATCTGATGTTTTTCCCTCTTAATATTTGACCTATTCAGATCTGTTTGCGGACTATTGCCTTTACTCTCCTCTAAATAATAAAATACCTTCAGTCCATTTGTTTGGAATGGAAAGTTCCTTTTACGACTCTGATCAAATCCCCCGAACCTCTCATAACATGTATAGACCACAGTTTCTTTTTTTTTTTTTTTTACAAATAATTTTCAGTATTTTTTAACATATTTTTCTGAAATTCTTTTTTTTTTAATTTTTATTTATTTATTTTATTTTTTTCCCCCAAAGCCCCAGTAGATAGTTGTATGTCATAGCTGCACATCCTTCTAGTTGCTGTACGTGGGACGCAGCCTCAGTGTGGCCAGACAAGCAGTGCGATGATGCGCACCCAGGATCCGAACCCGGGCTGCCAGCAGTAGAGCGTGCACACTTAACCGCTAAGCCACGGGGCCGGCCCGACCACAGTTTCTTTATCCGTTCGTCTGTCAATAGACAGTTGAGTTGTTTCCACATCTTGGCTGTTGTGAATAGTGCTGCAGTGAACGTGGGAGTGCTAATATCTCTTTGAGATCCTGATTTCAATTCTTTTGGATAGATATCCAGAAATGGGATTGCTGGATAATATAGTAGTTCTAGTTTTAATTTTTTGAGAAACTTCCATACTTTCTCCATAGAGCTGCACCATTTTGCGTTCCCAGCAACAGTGTGCAAGGGTTCCGAGTTCTCCACATCTTTGCCAGCAGTTGTTGTCTTTTGCTTTTTTTGGATGATAGCCATCCTGAGAGGTGGGAGGTTATATCTTCTTGTGGTTTTGGTTTGCATTTCCCTGATTATTAGTGACTGAGCACTTTTTCATGTGCCTGTTGGCCATTTGTATGTCCTCTTTGAAGAAATGTGTACTCAAGTCCTTAGCCCATTCTTTAATTGAGTTGTTATTTTTTTTTTACTTTTGAGTTGTAGGAATTCCTTATATATTTGGAGATTACCTCCTTATCAGATATATGTTTTGCAAATATTTTCTTCTATTCTATAGCTTGCCTTCTTACTCTGTTGAGTGTTTCCTTTGCTGTGCAGAAGATTTTTAATTTGATGTCGTCCCACTTGTTTATTTTTGTTTTTGTTGCCTATGCCAAGACCAATGCCATGAAGTTTTTCCCTTATGTTTTCTTCTAGGAGTTTTACAGTTTCAGGTTTTACATTTAAGTCTTTAATCCATTTTGAGTTGATTTTTATGTATGGTGTAAGATAAGGGTCAAATTTCATTCTTTTGCATGTGGATATCCAGTTTTCCCAACCATTTGGTGAAGGGACTGTCCTTTCCTCATTGTGCTTTCTTGTACACAATGGCAAAGATCGCTTGACCACAGAGCCAGCCCTGATGGCCTAGTGGTTAAAGTTTGGCACCCTCTGCTTCAGTGGCCTAGGTTTGGTTCCCAGGCGTGGAACCACACCACTCATCTGTCAGTAGACATGCTGTGGGGGCAGCGCACATAAAATAAGAACTCGAAGGACCTACAACTAGAATGTACTTTGGCTTTGGGGAGGTAAAAAAAGAGAGAGAAAGATTGGCCACAGATGTTGGTTCAGGGTGAATCTTTCTGAGCAAAAAAAAAAATCAATTGACCACATATGCATGATTTATTTCTGGGCTCTCTATTCTATTTCATTGGTCTATATGTCTGTCTGTATGCCAGTCTCATATTGTTTTGATTATTCTAGCTTTGTAATATATTTTGAAACCAGGAAGTGTGATACTTCCAGCTTTGTTCTTCTTTTTTAAGATTTATTTGGCTATTCATGGTCCTTTGTAGTTCCATAAGAATTTTAGAACTGGTTTTTCCATTTAGGCAAAAAAAGCCATTGAGATTTTAATAGAGATTGCATTGAATCTGTAGATCACTCTAGGTAGTATGGACATTTTAACGATATTAAGTCTTTAGTGAAAACCACATTAATGTGTCACTATTAAATCAGTTTTTTACTATAGGATGCTAGTACATACATTCATCAAGTGAGAACATTGCTATAAAGTTCATATAAGTGCTTTAGCTGCACCTTCTAAGTTTTGATATGCAGAGTTTTCAGTATCATTTTGTTTTACTTACTTAAGTCTTTGTTATTATTTCTTCTTTGACCTGTGTGTTACTTACAAGACTATGTCTTACATTTCCAGATATTTAAGATTTTTTTCAGTTTTATGTTTTATTAACATCTATTTAATTATATTTAAGCCTTGGCTCCTTTGTCATAAAATAATTGACCATATATGTTTGGGTTTATTTCTGGGCTCTCTATTCTGTTCCATTGATTTATGTGTCTGCTTTTAGACCAATATCACACTGTTTTGATTACTACAGCTCTGTAATATAATTTGAAATCAGGAAGTGTGATGCCTCCAGCTTTGTTCTTCTTTCTCAGGATTTCTACGGCTATTTGGAGTCTTTTGTGGCTCATACACATTTAAGGAATGTTTTTTCTTTTTCTGTGAAAAATGCCACTGAATTTTATTAGAGATTGCATTGAATCTGTAGATTTCTTTGGGTAGTATGGCCATTTTAACAACACTGATTCTTTCAATCCATAAGCACAGACTATCTTTCCATTTGTGTCTTCTTCAAATTATTTCGTCAATGTCTTATAATTTTCAGTCTACAGATCTTTCACCTGCTTGCTTAAATTTATTCTTAGGTATTTTATTCTTTTGATGCACTTGTAAATGAGATTGTTTTCTTAATTTCTCTTTCTGATAGTCCATTATTAGTGTATAGAACTGCAGTTGGTTTTCGTTTATTGATTTGGTGTCCTGCAACTTTACTGAATTCACTTATTAGTTCTAACAGGTTTTGGTGGAGTATTAGGGTTTTCTATGTATAATATCATGTCATCTACAAATAGAGACAATTTTACTTCTTCTTTTCTGATTTAGATGCCTTTTATTTATTTTTATTGTCTAATTGCTCTGGCTAGGACTTCTAGTACTATGTTGAATAACAGTGATGAGAGTGAGCACCCTTGTCTTGTTCTTGGTCTTAGAGGAAAAGCTTTCAGTTTTTCACTGTTAAGTATGATGTTAGCTGTGGGTTTGTCATATTTGGCCTTTGTTATGTTGAGGTATATTCCATCTATATCCAGTTTATTGAGAGTTTTTGTCATGAATGGATGTTGAATTTTGTCAAATGCCTTTTCTGCATCTGTTGAGATGATCATATGATTTTGATCCTTCATTTGGTTAATGTGGTGTATCACATTGACTGATTTGCAGATGTTGAACCATTCTTGCATCCCTGGAATAAATCCCACTTGATCATGGTGTATGATCCTTTTATTGTATTTTTGAATTTGATTTGCTGATATTTGCTGAGGATTTTTGCATCTATGTTCATCAGGAATATTGGCCTGTAATTTTATTTTCTTGGAGTGTCCTTGTCTGGTTTTGGTATCAGGGTAATTCTTTCCTCATAAAATGAGTTTGAAAGTGTTCCTTCCTCTTCTATTTTTGGAAGAGTTTGAGAAGGATTTGTATTAATTCTTATTTAAATTTTTGATAGAATTCACCAAAAAGAATTCTTTTTTTTCTTGGTAAGTCTAGCTAAAGGTTTGTCTAGGGAGGAGTTCCGGTCTAAGATGGTGACATAGGAGGCTCCTGAACTCACCTGTTCCCACAAACACACTGAATCTACAGGTAAATATGGAACAAATTCCTCTGAAAAAAATCCAGAAACTAGCTGAGTGACTCCTACATTTTGGGTAAATGAGAAAATACCCACATCGGAATGGGTAGGAAAGGCTGAGACACACTCTCACCATAAAACACACCCCTGGCACAGCAACGTACAATCAGGAGGGAACTCACAATTCTAAGCTTCTCCCTGAGGAGCAATGGGTTTGGACCCAACATCTAGCAGCCCAACTTCTAAAACTTCCACCCAAGGGATGGGTCCCCAAAATGCCTATCTCTGAAAGCAAGTGGGGCTTGCATCCACAAGACCTGCAAGACTGTATCAAATGAAGAATCCATTTATAACGGGCTCACAAAGACTTACTGTGGCTATCCCCCCAGGGCTCAGCAGAGAGGGAGCATAGAAACACTCATCTTTCAGTATTTCCCTGAAAGAGACCTTTTTGCATATTATAAGGGTTTCTACCTGAGTGTTAAGCTTCTAATTTAGCACATGTCTGGGGTCTAACCACAATCCTCTCCAGAGGCTAGGGAAGCCAGCAGACACCATCTCCACATTATCCTTGTAGCCCATTCCAAATTGCCGGTCTTCCTGGAAGAAGATTGTATACATGTCTGGCACACTGCTTTTTGCAGCTGCCACCCAAGGGACCCAACACTTGATCACCTGGTCCTGCTAGCCAGCAGGGCTGGTGTTTGCAGGTCCCACAGGACTGCAGCAAACAAAGAAACAGTTCTTAACCAGCTATCCCCTTAGGGATTGGTGTGGAAGGAACAGACATAAATGTCCATCTCCCAGTCTATCCCTGAAAAAGGTCTATTTTCATATTTAAAAGCTGCTGCCTGAGAGTCTGGCTTCCTATCAACCTGCATCTACCTGCTGACCTCGATCATCCCCTTTGGGACATTGACAGGTCTTGGTACACCCTCAACTACTAAGAGACACCAAGAACAAATAAAGCAGCTTAGATAATTACAAAAGTTTGAGAGACAACGAAGAATTCAGGCGAGGCTGAATGATAAAGTTTATCTCCTACACAAGACCACTCCATCAAGACTCGGAGAGGTGGCTATTTTATCTAATGTGTGGAAACCAACACAGAGAGTCAATGAAAATGAAGAAACACAGGAATATATTCCAAACAAAACAACAAGATACAACTCCAAAAACAGACCTTAATAAAACGGAAATAAGGGATTATCTGATAAAGAGTTCAAAGTAATGGTGATAAAGATGCTCACCAAGATCAGGAGAACAATGTATGAACAAAATGAGAATTTCAACAGTGATGCAAAATGTAATAAAGTACCAAACAGAAACCACAGAGCTGAAGAATATGATAATTGAATTGAAAAATTCAGTAGAAGGGGTTCAACTGCAGACTAGGTCAAGTGGAAGAAAGGGTCAGTGAACTAGAAGACAGAGCAGTGGAATTCATCCAATCAGAGAAGCAAAAAGAAAAAAGCAGGAAAAAGAGTGAATACAGCTTAAGAGACATATGGGACACTATCATGCAGGCCAATATTTGCATTATAGGAGTCCCCAAAAGAGAAGAGAGTGAGAAAAGGGACAGAAAGATTATTCAAAGAAATAATGGCTGAAAATTTCCCTAACCTGAGGAAAGAAACAGACATCCAGATTCAGGAAGCCCAGAGATTTACAACTCAGATGAATCCAAAGAGATCCACAACTCAGATGAATCCAAAGAGATCCACACAGAGACAGATTATAATTAAATTGTCAAAAGTTAAAGAGAAGGAGAGAATCTTAAAAGCAGCAAGAGAAAAAAAACTTGTTACATGCAAGGGAACCCCCATAAGACTATCAGCAGATTTTTCAGTAGAAATTTTGTAGGCCAGAGGAAGTGGCATAATACAGTTGACCCTCTGTATCTGTGGGTTTCTTATCTGTGGATTCAGCCAACCACAGATTGAATTTTGGTTGGTTGAATCCCTGGATGTGAAATCTGTGGATATAGAGGGCCAACTCTATTTATTGTACTATGCCATTTTATATAAGGGACTTGAGCATCCATGGATTTTAGTATCCACAGGGATTCCTGGAACCAATCCCCTGTGGATACCAAGGGATGACTATATATTCATAGTGCTGAAATAATAAACTGCCAACCAAGAATACTCTACCCAGCAAAGTTGTCTTTCAGAACTGAAGGAGAGATAAATAGTTTTCTAGACAAGCAAAGTTGAAAGAGTTCATCACCACTAGACGTGCCTTACAAGAAATGTTAAAGAGACTTCTTCAAGTTGAAACAAAAGGATGCTAATTAGTAACAGGAAAACATGAAAGCATAAATCTTACTGGTAAAGGTAAACATACAGTTAAATTCAGAATACTCTGATGCTGTAATGGTGGTGGCTAAATCACTTATAAATCTAGTGTGAAAGTTAAAAGACAAAAGTATTAAAAATAAATATAACTACAATAATTTGTTAATGGATACACAAGGTTAAAAGATGCAAATTATGCCATCGAAAACATAAAATGTGGGGAGAGGGAGATTAAACATATAGAGCTTTAGCATGCATTTGAAGTTAAGTTGTTATCAGTTTAAAATAAACAGTTATAAATATTAGATGTTTTATGTAAGCCTCATTGTAACCACACAGCAAAAACCTATAGTAGATACTCAAAATATAAAGAGAAAGGAATCTAAGTATACCACTACAGAAACTTATCACATGATGAAAGAAAAGAAGAAAGGAAAAAAGGAATTACAAAACAGCCAGAAAACAACTAACAAAATCACGGTAGTAATTCCATATCTATAAATAATTACTTTAAATGTAAATTGACTAAATTCTTCAATCAAAAGACATACAGTGGCTGAATGGGTTAAAAAATAAGACACAACCCTATACTGCCTACAAAACACTCACTTCATCTTTAAGGACACACATACACTGAAAGTGAAGGGATGAAAAAGATTCATGCTAATGGAAACTGAAAGAAAGCAGTGATAGCTATACTTATTACAGCCAAATAGACTTTAAACCAAAGGCTGTAATAAGAGACAACAAAGGTCATTATGCAATGATAAAGGGGTCAATCCAACAAGAAGATATAACATTTAAAAATATTTATGCCTCCAACACAGGAGCACCTAAATACATAAAACAAATTTAACATACCTGAAGAGAGAAATAGACAGCAATACCATAATAGTAGGGGATTTCAATACCCCACTTTCCACAATGGATTGATCATACAGACAGAAAACCAATAAGGAAACATTGAACTTAAACTACACATTAGCCTGATGAACTTAACAGACATTTACAGAACATTCCATCCAACAGCAGCAGAATACATTCTTCTCAAGCACACATGGAACGTTCTACAGGATAGATCATGTAATACCACAAAAAAAACCTTAATAAATTTAAGAAGATTGAAAACATATCAAGTGTCTATTATGACCACAATGACTTGAAACTAGAAATTAATTATAAGAAGAAAACTGGATAATTCACAAATATATGGTGATTAAACGACATGCTACTGAGCAATCTATGGGTCAAAGAAGAAATCAAAAAATAAATAAAAAATTTATTGAGACAAATGAAAATGGAAATACAACATACCAAAATTTTTGGGATGGAGCAAATGCAACTCTAAGTTTACAGCAATAAACATCTACATTAAGAAACAAGAAAGATCCCAAATAAACAACCTAACTACACCTCAAGGAACTAGAAAAAGAACAAACCAAGTCTGAAGTTAGTAGAAGATTTTCTTATATTATTGCTTTCTAGACCACTTATGATTTCCTTTTTGATTTTCCCCTTTGACTCAAGGCATATCTAGAAATACGTTTCTTAGTCTCCAAAAGTTAGGCTTTTTGGTACCTTTTAATAAATGTTTTTAATTTTATTGTATATGACCAAAGAACCCGATAAAAAAAAATCATTGTTCTTTAAACTTATTGAGATTTCAATGTATGGCCAAACCAAGATCTATTTTTGGAACAATCTATGAACAAACAAATAATATAAATCCAATATATTTTTATTCAAAGGATCTAAGGTTTCTCTCTCTAAAAATATCTATTAAAGAAGTTTGTTTAAGTGATCGCTTATTATATTTGTCCTGGCTTATATTTTAGACTGCTAGATCTGTCCAATTCTATAAGAATTCTCTTCTAACATTTCTAATGGCTTTTACTTTATGTGTTTAAATCCATTTTTAGTGTGCACAAGTTTATGACTGTTATATGCATAATTTTACCTATTTTTATTGCCTAGTTAACTCTTTATCTTGTTGAGAACTTTTATCTTTAAATTTGACGTTGTTAGCTATTAACGGTCCCTCTTCTGCATTCTGTGTGCATTTAGCTACTGTCTCTTTGCTCATAACATTATTATCAACAATTCTTTATAATTTTAATTATGTTTCTTGTGCCTTAGTATATAGTTGGCTTTTAATTTTTCCCAGTCTTACAATATCTTCCTTTTAATAGAGAATTCAGTGTATTTACATTTTGTGTGATGGCTTTACATCTTTCTTTCTCAATATTGTTAATAACGTATTGGAATACTCTATGGAATGAAAAGTGAACGATCTATTGCTACAAGCAACAACACAGATGAATATCAAAGTATAATAATGAACAAAGGAAGGCAGACATAAAAGAATACCTAGTACACAATTCCACTTATATAAATTCAAGAACAGACAAAAGTAACATTTAGCGTTAAAAGTTAGGCTAGTGATTACCTTTGGAGATAAAAAAGGAGGATAGAGGGTTTCTGACCTATGATAATATTCTTTTTCTTTGCTAGGTAGTGGTTTACATAGGTCTGTTCACCTTTTCAAAATTCATTGAGTTATATATTTAGATTTTATTCAGCTTTCTGTAAAAATGATATACTTAAAAAATGTTTACTAATTTTTATCTAATCTATGAGCACAATCATATTGTCAGCAAATTATAGTTTTACTTCTTTCCTGAGTGCTGTTTCTTCCATCAACTGGGCCTTTAATTTACATTTTTATTAAGTTATGTCAGTATGCTTATAGCTTCAACACAATGTTAAGGAAGGTGATAGAGAGTATTGCATCCTGGACTCATTTCTAATTTTAGAGGAAATACATTCAACATTTTATCATTTAAGTATGATATTTGGTGTAAGTTTCTAAAAGATAGCCTTTATAAGGTTAAGGAAGTTTCCTTCTATTCTTAGTTTGCTAAGAGTTTTTGTAAGAAGTTGGATGTTGAATTTCATCAAATTCTTGTATTGTGTGAATATTCTCCTGCATTCTGTTCATGAGTTAAGTTACATCAATTGATTATTAAGTGTTTAACAAACCTTGCATTTCAGAAATGTACACAAGTTGGTTGTAATGTATTCTATCTATCTATCTATCTATCTATCTATCTATCTATCTACCCATCTAGCATCTATCTATCTTTGTGTACAGTAAACCTTTGTTTTAAAAGGTTTTTTGTTTGTTCATTTGTAAAATCTTTCCAACTATATGTATTAGTGAGGAGGGCCTGTAATTCTTTAGTGTCCTTGTCAGATTCAGGAATCAAGATTATGCTGGCCTTATAAAATTAGTTCATCAATGTTCCCTCCATTTCGATTTTCAGGAATGGCATGGTCATGCTACTTTCTTGTATGTTTGGAGAAATCACTGACAGAGTTTCTGTGTATAAAATTTTTTCATGTAGAAAGTTTCTAATTTCAGATTCAATGTCTTTATATATAATCATTCAGTTTTTGAATTTCATTTTATGTTGGCTTTGGTAAGGTTGCATTGCTATAGCAATATTTGTCTTTTGCATCTAAATTTTCAGTTGGCTTAAAGTTGTTCATCATGTCCCTTTGTCATCTTTTTAATGTTTGTGGGCTCTGTGTGATGTCCCCTTTTCATTCCTGATACTGGTTATGGATGCTTTTCTTTTTTTTCTTGATCCATCTTGCCATATGTTTGTCACTTTCATTAGCCTTTATAAGAAAAAATTTTTAACTTGATTGACCCTTATATTGAGTGTTTATTTCCTCTTTCATTCACTTTGCTCTTATAATTATTTCTTCTCTTCTACTTTTTTGGGTTAAATTTGATCTTCTACCAATTTCTTTAAATGGCTTCCGTTGAAAATATAGTTGTCTGTCTTTTGAAGATAGGAACTTTTTCTCTGGTTGCCTTTAGATTTTCCATTTGAATCTGGTTTTTATAATCTTAACTGTTACAAGCCTAGCTATAGTTTTTTTAAAAAATAAATATCCTACTTGAGGTTTCATCAATTTTGGAAAACATCTATTTTCTATTCAAATATTGGTCTCAGCTCATTGCCTCACTTTTTCATTTGAGGAATCCAATTATATATATGGTAGGGCTTATTGCCATATTCTCTATGTCTCTCACTACTTTTTCAGTATTTTTTATTCTTTTGTCTCTTCATGCTTAAGGATTGGTGTTTTATTGTGATCTATATTCCAGTTTACTAATTCTATTTCCAGCTATATCTAATCTATTGTTAAACCCATCCATTGAGTTCTTAATTGCAGTTAATTTATTTTTAATTAATTCTTGTAATTTCTTAAACATACTTTTAATTCTGTGAACATACTGATAATACTTATTTTAAAGTCTAGGCCTGAGATCTCCTGTGGATCTGTTTCTAGTATCTATTTTTCTATGTGTTTTCTGTCTCATTTTCCTGAATGGCTGGTTACTTTTAATTACAGTCCATTCTTTTTTCTTGCTGAGGAAGATTAGTCCTGAGCTGACATCTGTGCCAGTCTTCCTCTATTTTGTATTTGGGTCCCCACCACAGCATGGCTGATGAGTGATGTAGGTCTGCGCCTGCGGTCCAAATCTGTGAACCCAGGCCACTGAAGTGGAGCGTGCCAAACTTAACCGCTAGGTGATGGGGCTGGCCCCCCCAAATAATACATATTTTTTAATGCAGGGACGATTCGAGGGTCTGGAGATGCTAACTCTCCCCTGAGAGGATTTACTTTTGCTTCTATTCAGCAGCAGCCAGACAAGCATTCCCTGACCACATTAATTCAATCAGAAACTAAAAAGATTTGGATCTGGGAAGTAGTGTGAGACCTTGTGAAAGCTGGTCTACTTCCAGCTTACTGCTTCTTCTAGAATATTGCCCTTCAAAATTCCTCCTAATAGGTGTCAGTTTTTGTCCTCTCAGCCCCATCAATCTGCCAGTCACTTCTCAGCATCTCAGCATCAACCTTACTTTTTGGCATCTTCCTCAGGGGAAAAACCTCAACAAATTTTAATCTCACCTGACTTGGCTTCACTTATGTCCCAATCTTGGCCCCCAAATCCTTCCTGCCATAGTTGCTGTCTAGTGCTCTCAGAAAATTTAAAAGTATTTTAAAATATTTCATATTTCAGGAAGATGGTTTGTCTGAAATACTTTTTCCTATTGCCAGAAGAGAATTCCTGTTGTATCATTTTCTGTTATTTTCTTTTTGAACCTCTTGTGTCATTATGTTTTAGATGTTTCTTATGTATAAAGCATCAAAAAATATGTGGCTTTTTTTTCTTACCATTCTGGGAGTCATTTTCTCAGAAAAGGTTAACTCATTACATTTATCTTTGTAGTGATTTTTGATATCTTTAATCTTATAACTCATATATTTTCTTATACTTTGTGTTGGCCATTTTTCTTACCTTTTTTCTAACTAATTTTTGTACAAATGATTGATATTTTCCTTCCACTTTTTACTCTCAGTATTTGGAAATTACACATTTATTTCTATTCTTCTAGCAGCTACTCACATTTTTAATATGCATAGTAAGCTTACATTTGATATTGATGTCTAAAGTGAATCAGAATCTCCTTTCCTCAAGAAACCAAGAACATTAGCATGCTTTTCCTCATAACCCACTAATCTAATATGAACATCACTTAGCATTTAAAAACTAAATTTTATTTAAAAAATAAGCATTGTATTACATTCTGTATCAAAAGTCATGAGGCTTAAAAATACATTTTACATTTTTATTCTTCACCATGATTTCTTATATCCCTTGTCTTTCTCATTTTTTGAACCATTTATTTTGCTGGAGTACATCACATACAACTGTCTCACCGTTTACTTGATAAACAAGATGTACCAGAATCCTGTTGTGTGGGGTCCATAGCTGCCTATACAGGGCCATACCTTTCTAGCTCCAATTCTCACAAACAAAACTTTTAACCTGCGGACAAACGCCTTGTTACACACCCTGTGAAAACTGAGGAGAGATTGGTTGGTCTAGATTGGTTCAAAAGTAGCTCCCAAGTTAATTACCTGCCAAATACCCTGGAGTCTCTTTCTGCTTCTTGCCACTGTTGATAAAACACCAACCAGGCCTACCTCCACAGCAGTCTTCTCCTGCATATCTTGGAGTTTTGATTTACACTGTATTGGTTACTCTGCAGATCTTTTCCTTTCTGAAGTATTCTATAAAATGTCTGCTTGCTGGGGGCCAGCCTGGTGGCGTAGTGGTTAAGTTCATACACTCCACTTCAGTGGCCCGGGGTTCACAGGTTCGGCTCCCAGGTGCAGACCTAGGCACTGCTCATCAAGCCATGCTGTGGCAGGCGTCCCACATATAAAGTAGAGGAAGATGGGCACGGATGTTAGCCCACAGCCAATCTTCCTCATCAAAAACGGGAGGATTGGCAACAGATGTTAGCTCAGGACTGATCTTCCTCACATACACACAAAAAAGTCTACTCACTGATGACATTATTTCTGATTTTCTAAATTATTATGGAGTTATTACAGTTTAGAAACTATCTTTTCTATCATTTAATGGGATCTAGGGTGGATGAGAGAAAAGACAAGTGTGCTTATTCAGCCATCTTGATCCAATAAAGCTTTTTTTTTTTTAAAGAAACAGCAATCGCCCTCCTTTTTAAGTGTTACGCATATGACCAACTTTTTTTTTTTTAAGATTAACCCTGAGCTAACATCTGTTGCCAATCTTCCTCTTTTTCTTTTTTCTCCCCAAAGCCCCAGTACATAGTTGTATATCCTAGTTGTAGGTCCTTCTAGTTCTTCTATGTGGGACACCGCCTCAACATGGCTTGATGAGTGGTGAGTAGGTCCACACCCAGGATCTGAACCGGCGAACCGCAGGCTGCCAAAGCGGAACGTGCAAAGTTAACTGCTATGCCACCAGGCTGGCCCCCAACATAGCTTTAATTTGTATAACAATGGAATAAATGATGTTTATGTCAGCCAAGTATTTGGATTTTTATTATGAATTTTCATTAACTTTCAAATTAATTAATCTTATTAAATAAAGAAGGGGTTCAAAAAGATTCAAAGGATAAAAAAGGGATTTTAAAATTTCTGAACACACAAGTACTAGAGTATCATTTGAACATACTTTATATATATATTTAAATATATTCAAATGACATTGTACTATTCATATGTTTAGACACTATATTCAAATACATATTTCAAAATAATTAATTAATAGTAATAAATTAATAAATGATAAATTAATAATCAACCTAGTCTTATACTATGCTGTGCAGCTAAAATGCATTCACTTGCTTATTTAAATACATTCTAACAACACTGAACCAAATATTAACAGTGCTTAGCAATGTTCAATGTCTTTCTAGAGAGCCCACTGCTAGTGATTGAACTGGGACTCAAGCCCAGGTCTTCTGAATACAAACCCAGCATTGATTCTATATGAAAGCTTCCCTTTTCCATTTGTCCTCTATCCTTGCCCTAACAGAAGTGAGTTAGTCATCACCTTGGACTGTTTGCTAGTAATACCAGAACTTATTTTTTCCCAACCCTGAAGTATCATACTCCCCTGGGCTCTGCCTTCAAACTAACTCTGCTGCTGATAGTCTCAAAACTCTTGCCTCATTAAAGAGTTTCTAATGAGCTAATCAAACATGGATGGAGTTTGGCCAAGGAAAAGCCCTCAGAGAATGAGGATTCTGAGACAGGGAAGATAGGGAGGTAAACACCTGGAGAACTCAGCCTAGATGACTCAGGGATCCTAACGAGCCAGGCTTGGCTCAAAACCAGCTCCCAGTGAGCACATTTGATCAAACTGCATATTTTAATGAGCGTGGGCTTTTGACCTCAGCCTCCAGTGAGCCAGATTGGCAAGCTGCATCTTCTAAGGTATTCAACATAGCCACCTACGCATGACGGAGACTGAAAATACCAGATACTAACTTTCTTAGCTTTCCTTGCAACTGGGAGTACCTATATTTGATGCAGTTGTGACCAATGAGACATAAAAGGGAATGATCTGAGAAACAGTTTACTCATGACCAAAAGGGAGAGGAGGCCAAGATATACTCCATAGAGAAGACAAATAGTTGTCTCCCAGAATCCATTTGCTTTATTATATTGTAATAGGATCCCTATTATTAGCTGTTCACATGATGACCCACAATGAAGACAATAATTTTTATGCTCTCTTGCAATGGGTGTGGCCATGTAACTAAGTTCTGATTAATGTAATAGAGCAGAAAATTTATTAAAGAAAAATGACTGAAACTGGATAAGAGCAGCAAAGGCTATGGCATTTTGACTTGGGCTTCTCCCCTCTCTCCCTTGCTGCCTCCATGGATTGGTAGTCTTGAAAAGCAGCCTTGCAGATGCCAGAAGAAGAAGAAGACTGGTTTTATAGTTCCTCAAAAATTCTCATCCATACAGCACTGTCACTATTTGACCTGACCTGGAAAATTCACATTCATGTTGTAGCTATGTGATCTGACCCAGAGCTCACTTGGACCTCCAGGGAATTGTTGAAGAGTCAGTGGCAATTGTTTAACATTGCAGCTGCTGCAATACCAGAATTATTGGGACAAACAAGAGCTTAGTCATAATTTAAAAGGAAGATGTGGGGAATAAGATGTCCAGAGGGGGCTTTGAAAATCTCATATATATTCTTGGGGATTTAGAAGGCTGAATGCATCATATGGCTCTGTGCATGCCCAGGAAAGACTGGAGGGGTCCAGTTCCTCACCTGTCATTGACCTTGAGGCCTTGTGCAAGCAGGAAGTGAAGGCTAAGACAGCTTTGTAAATTGCCTGAGTTTTGAAGGAGTGCCTCAAACACACACAGATCTTTTCAGCAAAGGGTGGAGATTTTACTGGCTGAAAGCATCTAAGAAAATCTGAACAATCATCAACTGACTATTAAGTTAGGCTGAACCAGGGGTAACTCTTAGGAAGCCAGGCTTAAAAATAAAAACAGAATTAAAAATTACCCAAAGACTTCAGTGTCCACACACTGTAGGGAATACAGACTCCACAGAATTAAACCAGGAAAGTCACTAAACAAACAAACAGCAACAAAAGCAACTACAACAAACCCTGGGGGCTATCTTATTCCAGAGTTGTCATATTATATTACCAAAATGTCAACTTATTAATGAAAAATTATGAGACAGACAAAGAAAGAGGAAAGTATGGCCACAGTCAGAAATAAGGCAATCAATTGAAACTGTCCTTAAGGGGGCCTAGATGGTGGACTTACTAGATAAACATAAAATCAGTTATTATAAATATGGTCAAAGAACTAAAGGAAATCATGCTTAAAGAATTCAAGGAAATTATGACAACTATATATCTCTAAATAGAAATTCTGAGATGAAAAGTACAATAACTGAAATGAAAAATTCACTAGAAGTGCTCAACTGTAGAAGAAAGAATCAACTGGCAGAAGAAAGAATCAGTATACTTGAAGATAGGTCATAGAGATTATTCAGTCTGAGGAACAGAAAGAAAAGAGAATGATTAAAAATGAACAGAGCTTCAGAAAGTTCTGGGACATCATCAAGTATACCATGATACACATAACAGGATTTCCAAAAGGAGAGAAGAGAAAGAATGAAGCAGAAAAAAGATTTGCAGAGATAATGGTGGAAATTTTTCCAAATTTAATGAAAAACCTTAATCTACACATACTAGAAGCTCAATGAATTTCAATACAGTAAATCCAAAGATATCCACATCATAGTCAAACTGTCAAAAGTCAAAGACAAGGGAACATTAAAATAACAAGATTAAAAATGGCTCCTCACATGAAATGAATCCTCAGTCAGATTAACAACTGACTTTTATCAGAAATCATGGAGGTCAGAAATTAGTGGGATGATATAATCAAACTGCTGAAAGAAAAAGGTTGTTGACCAAGAAACCAATATACAGAAATCAATAAGGATTATTTCAAATATCCTTCAAAATTGAAGAATAAATTAAGACCTTCCCAGATTTCTTTTTTTAATTTTTCACTAGCCCCTACAAGATATAGTAAAAAGTATCTTTCTGGCTGAAAAAAAAGGACATTAGATGGTAATTCAAATCCACATGAAGAAATAAAGAGCACTGATAAAGGTAATTACATAGGTAAATTTAAAGACAATATAAATGTATTTTGGTAACTCTTATCTTCTCCTAATTTAAGAGATAACTGCATAAGGCAGTAATTATAAAACTATGTTGATTGGCTTATAACATATAAAAATGTACTTTGTATGACAAAAATAGCACAAAGGAGGAGGAGTAAAGGGAGCTGTATTAGAATAAAGTTTCTGTATACTATTGAAATTAAATTAGTATTTACCCAAAATAGATTATTTTAATTTAAGATGTTAATTTTAATCACCAGGGCACCCACTAAGAAAATTACTCCAAAAGTATAGTAAAAGGAACTAAAAGGATACACTAGAAAATATCTATATATATAAAAGAAGGCAATAACAGAGAAATAGAGGAGCAAAAACGACATAAGACATATAGAAAATCAATGGCCCAATGGCAGACATGAATCATACCATATTGATAACTACATCAAATGTAAATAGATTAAACACTCCAATCAAAAATCAAAGATTAGCAGAATGGATTTTTTAAAACAGGATCTAATAAATGTGTTGTCTACATAAGACACATTTTACATTCAAAGACACAAATAGGTTGAAAAATAAAAGAATGGAAAAAGATGAAACATACAGACAGAAACCAAAAAGAGAGCTGGATTAGCTATACTAATATCAGAAAAAATAGACTTTAAAATGAGAATTCTTACTATAGACAAAAAGGAAGATTTTATAGTAATAAATGGGTCAATTCAGCAGGAAGATACAGCAATTATTCATATATATGTACCCAACAACTGATTCCCAAAATATATGAAACTAAAATGGCAGAATTGTGGGGAGACGTAGACAACTCAACAATAATAGTTGGAGACATCAATACTCTCAATAACTGATAAAACAACTACACAGAAAATTAGCAAAGATAGAGAAAACTTGAACAACACTATCAACCAACTTGACTTAACAGACATCTATTAAACACTCCACCCAACAACACTGAGTACGTATTTTTTTCAAACCCACATAGAACGTTCTCTAAGATAGACCATATGTTAAGCCATAAAACAAGTCTTAATAAATTTAAAAGACTTGAAATCATACAAAGTATGTTCTTTGACCACAATGGAAATAAATTAGAAATAAATAACAGAATAAAAATTGGGAAATCCACAAATATTTGAAAATTAACAGCATAGTTATAAATAACCTGTGTGTCAAAAGAGAAATTACAAGATAAAGTAGAAAGCATTTTGAAATCAATAAAACTGAAAACACAGCATATCAAATTTATTGGATGCAGCTAAAGCAGTGCTTATAGGGGAATTTATAGCTTTGAATACCTATGTTAGAAAAGAAGAAAGATCTCAAATAAAAAATCTTAAACTTCTTCCTTAAAAAGTTGGGAGTGGGGGGTGGGGAAGGAAGGCAAATTTAACCAAAGGCAAACAGAAGGAATGAAATAATAAAGATTAGAGTGGAAATTAATAGACTACAAAACAGAACAATGACAGAGAAAATCAATTAACCCAAAAGTTGGCTCTTTGAAAAGATCAATAAAAATGTCAGACCTTTAGCTAGACTAACAACAACAACAACAAAAAAACAGGGGAGATATAGCTCATAGAAAAATAGGAGTGAAATAGGGTGTATTACCACAGGTCCTTCAGAAGTCAAAAAGATTATAAAGAAATACTATGAACAACTTGATGCTAACAAATCCAACAACTTTGATAAAATGGACAAATTCCCAGAAAGTCACAAATTACCAAGTGGACTCAGGAAAAAAAATGAAAATTTTCAATAGACCCTGAAATTTATTACAAGTAAGTAAATTGAATTAGTAATTTTAAATCTTCCCACAAAGAAAAGTTCAAGTCTAAATAGCTTCAATTGTCAATTCCATCAAACATTTTAAGAAAAAATAGTACCAATACTCCAAAAACCCAGAACTATATCCATGCTAATACGACCAACTGATTTTTGGCAAAAGTGCAAAAGAAATTCAGTGGAAGAAGGATGGCCTTTCCAACAAATGGTGCTGGAGCCAGTGGACATCCATGGGCAAAAACAAACAAGCAAATAATAACAACAAACCAAAACTCCAACCTAAATTTCACACCTTATATAAAAATTAACACAAATGGATCAAGGACTTAAATGAAAAATGTAAAATTATAAAACTCTATGTGTTATTGCTTACACCTACATGTAAACCTACAATTATCTCAAAATAGAAAATGTAATTTAAGAAACTCATCATCAAGTTGAAGACAAAAGGAAATCTAAATGAACTAAGCTCTAGAAAGTCCTAGACATTTCATAGGATACAAAATTCCACAGCTGTTCCTATCCTTGACATAACTATATAAGGAAAAGGAATCTGTCATAGAGAGAGAAGGAAAAACCAGACAAACTTTCCATGAACTTTTAGTTGTCTCATTTTGCTGGCATGAGAGAAGAGAACCTAGAGGACCCCCAGCCACTATGGAACTGTACTCATCTGAAAATTGTTAGTCATGAGTCTTCACCTAGTACAGGGGGTAGGATGCCAGTGCAGGAGGGGTGGACAGAGAATGAGTGAAGAGAGATACTCACTGAGGCAACAGGGTCTCTCTTACATTCTCCAAAGAGATTTATGCATGTGGGGCAGTGCAGGAGAGCTGAGAAAAATCCCTCAGAGGCACTTGAGGCTCTCAGCTACAGAAGGCTCAAAGTGTGGCAGCTGAATTGAGAAAAACACTGCAGATAATCCTATATTTCACCTATGAAAGATCAAGGGTAGGGCAGAAAAACTAAGAGAAACCTCTCCAAGTCATCACTGACATTCACAGAATGGATTTGATGGGGTTCAAGACATGCTAACCCAAAATATGGCACTTTAACATATTAGACATCTTAAGCTGAAGGAATTCTTTAAAAAACAGCAGAATCAGGAATGTCATTCTGACCTCCTCTCCTTGCCCTTCTTCCATATAACAGGTCATAAAACACCCCCATGAAAGGTACCCTCCCTGTACCGGGAGGATAGAAGACATTCTTATCACCAGAGATGGGGAACTGGGGGCCAATAAATCTGTGCAAACAAACCTTGTTAAACTAACCCTTATCTTCCTAGTACTTCTTCACCATTTCCTTCCTCTAGCCTAAACCCCTTTGTCTTGCCAAATCTTCACAAATTTACTGTTTGTGTATCTAAGAGATATAAAAGTTTCCTGCTCTGGACTTCTTCAGGTCTTCATTCTCTGTGAAGGTTCCCATGTGCATGTAAAAATTCAATAAAATTTTGTATGTTTTTCTCCTATTAATCTGTCTTTGTCAGCTTAATTTTCAGATCTAGCCAGAGACTCTAAGAGATTTGAGGAAAACTTTTTCCTCCTCTACAGAGAGGTAGAGGCAACAGGGTTGAAGAGATCTCTTGTGGCACAGAAAACAAGTATGTGAACTGGAGAGCAAAGAGAAATCCTCAGTAACCTGGAATCCTAGATGCTGTGGTAGGTATAAAGTGTGAAGAGATCACCCACAGTTTCTAAAGGAGATGGCTTTGATTTCTGATCCCCGGAATCTCACTAATGCTGATCCCTGGCACTGCTGAAGGAAAAATCATGATATCACCCTCAAACATTTGAAGCTAGTTGTTAAATGGATCAAACTAAAGCTGCCAGAAAGACCATACCTAGCCCAATTACAGCCAGTCTGGCTCAGTTCTCACTCTAATACAAAGAAAATCACACTTCTGTACACCACAGTCAAACTGCCAGAAAACAAAAACAAAGAGTATCTTAGCAGCAGCCTGAGAAAAAATATACATTATATGCACTGAGATAACAGTAAAAATACATCCAACTTTTCCTTGTAAACAATGCAATCTAGAAGACAACGAAACAGCATCTTTAAGTTATTGAAAGAAAAACACTGTCAATGTAGAATTTTATATCCAGCAAAAATATCCTTTAAAATGAATGTAAAAATAAAGACACTCTCAGGCAGAGAGAAGCTGAGATAATTTGGAGCCTGCAGACCTGCACTATGAGAAATTTTAAAAGAAGATCTCCCAGCAGAAAGAAAATGATATGAGATAGAACCTTGAATCTTCAGTGAAGGAATAAACAGGACCCGAAAGGGTAAGAGTGAACCTATGGGAAAGTACAAAAGAACATTTTTAGAAAATATAAGACAACAAGAGCAAGAAGTTATGAGGGCAATGAGTAGAATGAGACAAATGTAACACTCCTATACTGTTTATGTTATAGTGTAATATTAGTTGAAGATAGACTGTGCATATTAAAGATGCATAATTCAACTTCTAGAACAATCCCTGAAACTAACCATATTAGTTTCCCATTGCTGCTGTAACAAATTAACACAAGCTCAGTGGCTAGAAACAACAGAAAACCATTATCTCACAATTCTGGAAGTCAGAAGTCCAAAATGAGTCTGAAGGAGCTAAAATCAAGGTGTCAGAATGCTGTGCTTCTTCTGGAGGCTCTAGGGGAGAATCAATTCCTTGCTTTTTCCTGCTTCTAGAGGCCACTAGCATTCCTTGGCTATGACTGTATCACTCTGATCTATGCCTGCATCATCACATCTCCTTCTCTGACTCTTTTGCCTCCCTCTTTTATCTTTTAAGGACTCTTATGATTACATTGGACCCACCCTAATAATCCAGGACAATCTCCCTATCTAAAGATCCTTATCTTAATCAGATCTGCAAAGTCTTTTGCAGTGTAAGGTAACATTCACAGATTTCAGGAATTAGGATATGGACATCATCGAGAGGATCTTATTCTGTCTACCACACTAATCAAAGAAGTATAGCTAAAATATCAATATGAAATATAAAATTAAATATTAAAAATGTATAATTTATCCAAAAAAGAGAAACAGAGAAACAAAGAACAAAGGAAATAGATAGTAAACAAATACTAATATGGGAGACTTAAAACAAAACGTGTCATTAATTATATTAAGTGTAAATGGAATAAATGCTCTAAATAAAAGACAGAGGGTTGCCTTTATTTTTAAAAAGCATGTTCTAATTTTAAAACAAATAAGCTTGCTTTAAAAAGGCAGTTTGTTTTGAAGGTGCTGTTCGCTCAGCTTCACTATGCTTGTCCAAGAATTCCAAGAGGTCTAACTCCTGTCCTCAGCGGTTTCCTGAGCTCTGGCAGATAGGAGCAAGCATCTTTCTCCTCAAATAAACATTGACTGCAAAGGCTGGAGAGTATTAAATAAGAATTTCCCCTTTCCCAGGAAGAAGGAGGAATGTAGGCCAACTAAAGGAAAAGCTTTCTCCAAAAGTCATTAACTTTAAAGTTCTCAGCCGAACACAGGTTGAACAGTCAAAACAATTTTCATCCTACAATTAGATCCAAAACTGACTCCAGAGCCAAACCTTATGTAACCTACGTGGTTAGCATTAGGATCACATCCCTTAGAAAGGAAGCTGTTTCAACAGGATTCTCTCTTCTTCTAAGTCCCAGGAACCTAACAACATTTAAATCTGGGCAGCAAGTATTCCCAAGCGAACTCCCCCCAGACACTTAACCCATGTTTTTGTCAGCACAGCACACTTCGCCTTTCTGAAAACGTGTACTCCCCTGACTCCACATGGTTGGAATGGATGCTGCTACCTTCTTACACATTCAGAATCTTGGTCCCTCTTGTTTTGTAGGGAAAAAGCACCCAACAGAAGGTGGGACAATTAGAGGTCTTCCCCAAGATATTATAAAGCTGACCAGAAGAGCAACTCACAGCGCCCCCTGAAGAGGTGAAATAGGAGATTCGAAGCCTGGAAACTGTCGGCAACTGCCTGCTCCTGTGTAGAGAAAGACTATCTGGGCCAAAAAGGCTGATGGGCAGAGGAAAACAAACAGAGTAGGGAAAGAGAGGGAACAGCCCCGAGCCCTGGGCCCCAGAAGCCCTGAGACCAGCTGATCATCTGCTCTCCTGTCCTTCCATAGATCATCCAACAAATTCCCATTTTTCAATGTCTTCATCACGGTTGAGCTTCTAGCCTTCCAAGATAGAATATATCTTTTTTTCTCTCATGAGAGAGTCTTCCCAAGCCACGGCAAGATTCTCTCCACCAGAGTGATTCTTCTCCAAGGAGCTTGAGTTTATTTCAATTAGAGCTGAAGACCTCAAGCTGTAATTTGCCTTTTGGATGTAATGTTGACTGTCTAGCTTCTGAGCTCATAATCAACAATGACATTGCTCTCATTTGCACCAGGATTTCTAGATGTGGCAAAAATTGTTATATGGTTTCTTTGATTGAGACGATTTTAAAAAGTGAAAGAAATAATTTTTTTCCCTGTCTCAGTGACAACTGTTCTTGAAGATATCTGGATTTGTAACAATATTATTATGCCAACAAATTTGACAACTTAGATGAAAAGTCCACATGCTTTAAAAATTCACATTATCAAAAGGACACAAGGCACAATAGAAAACTTTAATAATCAGATTTCCATTAAATAAATGAAATTTGTAAAAACAATCTTCCTACAAAGAAAATTCTAGACCCATATGGTTTCACAGAAATTGCTATCAAAAATTTAATGAAAAATAATACCAACCTTACAGAAAACTTGTTGTTGAAACTAATAACACCCTGCTACCAAAACATAAAGAAGACGTTACAAGAAAAGAAGACTGCAGACCAATCCCTGATTAACATAGTCACAAAAATCTCTAAAAATATTAGCAAAAAAATCCGGAAACATAAAAAAGGTGTCACATCATAACTAAGTAGAGATAATTCCATGAATTCAAGATTGTAGAACATTAAAAAAATTCATCATTGTAATTCACTATACTGATAGAATAAAAAAGAAAAAGCATATGATCATCTCAATAAATGCAGAAAAAAAACTTTTGACAATAATTCAACACCCATTCAAAGTTAATATCTCAGAAAGTAGGAGTAGAAGAATTGAAGAAAACTTCCTCAAGCCGAAAAGAGCATCTCCAAACTTATAGCTAATATCATACATCATGGTGAAAAACGAAATGTTTTCCCCTAAGATTAGGAACGAGGCAAGGATGTCTGCTCTTGCTACAGTCATGAGCTGCACGACATTTCGGTCAATGACAGACCGTATACACGATGGTTGTCTGATAAGATTAGTACCACACAGACTAGGTGTGCAGTAGGCTATACGTGTAGGTTTGTGTGAGTACACTCTAGAATGTTCGTACAACGACGAAATCGCCTAACGATATATTTCTCAGAACATGTCCCCGTTGTTAAGTGACGCATGACTGTACTTTCATTTAACATTGTGCTGGAGTTTTCAGCAAGGGCAAGAAGACAAAAAAAAAAGAAAAAAAAGACACAGAGATCAGAAAAAAATGAATTAAAATATTGTTTATTCACAAATAACATGATTTTCTACATATAAAATACTCAGGAATCTACAGTCCAACTACTCAATCTGATAAGTAAACTTGGTTAGGCCATAGGACACAATTTATACAAAATGAACTGTTTTTCTATATACAAGCAATGAATAACAGAAAATAAAAAATTTAAAAGCCATTTATAATAGTATCAATAAAAGAAAAAAAAGGAATAAATTTAATAAAAGGCATGCAAGATGTCTGCACTAAAAACTTCGAAGCCTTGACAAGGAAATCCAAGTAGTCCTAAGCAAACGGAGAAATGTCTCATGTCCAATTGTCCGTTCGCCTAAATGATCCCAGATGGAGACATGAAAACATAAAAATCAATGAAGAGGAATTGAAGCATAAATAAGTGGATAAATAATAATTATTATTGTTTGAATAAACAATAAGAGAAATGACACGTGGACTTTAGGATTTCTGTAGTATTTTGCAAAAGTTGGGCAAGAGTAAGTGAATTGAAACTGTTTTAAATATCTAGCATTGTCATAGCAGTTACAAATGTGATGGTTCTCATTAGAATGTAAAAAGAGAATAATTCCTGTTGGCTTTCATAGCATAACAAGAAAATAATAGTTAAAGAATGTGTAATAATTTAATAAAGGGAAAAATCAAAAACTAAAAAAAGTTAATTCAATTGAAAGTAGAAAAAAGTAAATACAAACAAAGAGACCAAATAAAAGACAAGTAATAGATGTCAACAAAATTATATCATCATTTATGTTAAATTTTAATGGATCAAATATTCTATTTAAAAGACGAAAATTCTCAGATTGGCTAAATAAAATCCCCGTCTGCTTCTGCAAGAGACACAGCATAAAGAAGATGAAAGCAGGAGTGAGGAGAAAATCTATGTTACATAAAGTTAACCCAAAGGAATCTGGTGTGGCTACACTAATATCAAGTGAGTCCACTTTAAAGCAAAAAGCAATTCAAGAAATAAAGATGGAAATTTTATAATGATAAAGGCAGGTTTGTAAGTAAGCCTGAGCAGGTTTACTTGCAGCCTCTTGTGAAAGATTGGAGTGTCCTTTACTCGGCATTTCTTAGCAGTGGGTAAACTCACTCTGTATGCAGTATCCACCCCGGCTACTCAACATCATCCCCATGGTACTTAGGAGCAGGCAAGAATAACGACACAAGTACGAAGCTCACTCTGCCTGCTATTCATGAGTAACGCAGTCCTTTGTCTCTAATCCGGGAGCCTCGGGTCTTCTGTCAGCATCTAGGAAACTACGGCAGAGCTAATTGTTAGCTCACAAGTAGGTAAAAGCTCAGATCCTCCACAGTTCTTGACATATATGGATGGCCAATAAGCATGTGAAAAGATGCTCGACATTATTGGTAATTAGAGAAATGCAAATTAAAACCACAATAGGGGGCCGGCCCTGTGGCTTAGCGGTTGAGTGCGCAGGCTCCGCTACCAGCGGCCCGGGTTCGGATCCAGGCGTGCGCTGACGCACTGCTTGTCTGGTCATGCTGAGGAGGAGTCCCACATACAGCAACTAGAAGGATGTGCAACTATGACATACAACTATCTACTGGGGCTTTGGGGAGAAAAAAGGGAAAAAAAAACCCACAATAAAATACCCTGCACATTCACTAGAATGGCTAATATTTAAAAGAATGGCATTACTAAATCTAGATGAGGATGCAGAGCAACTCAATCCCCTGTGCATTGCTGGTGAGAATGTAAAATGGTACAGCCACTGTGAAAAATTGTTTGTCAGTTTCTTACTGAGCTCAAAATACATTTTCCATATAACCCAGCAATTGCACTCCTTATGTATTTATGCAACAGATATAAAAACCTCTGTATGCACAAAGATACATATAAAATTAGTAAAGCTTTATTCATAATAGCCAAAATATAGAAACAACACAAATGCAAATCAACAGTTAAATAGGTAAAAATATATGGTATATCCATAAGATGGGATACTATGCAGCAATAAAAAGGAACAAATTAGTTATGCACACAACAATATGGATGAATCTCAAAAACATTATGTTAAGCAAAAGAAGCCATATTGTATGATTCCTTTTTCATGAAATTCTAGAAAACGCAAATCTAATCCACAGTGGCTAAAAACAGACCAATAGTTTCCTGAGACAGTGGGTGGGGATCATTTGCTGCAAATGGACATAAAGGAACTTTTTGGGATGATGGAATGTTCTATCTTGATTGTGATAATGTTGCACAACTATATATATTGATAAATTTCATAAAAATTTACATTTAAAATGAATGTATTTTAATAAATAAATTATAGCTTAATAAATTTATATCAAAAGGAACATTCCTATAAGAAAAATCTACAGCAAATACGATACTTGGTAAAATATTAAAAGCCTCCTCCCCAAACACACACACAAAACGTCACCCTAGGTTAATTTCTTTTTATTTCCATTGTTGCAGGATCACTTGTTGAAAAGACTATCCTTTCCCCATCAAATTACTTTGGCACTTTTATCAAAAATCAATTTACCATTTATATGTGAGCAACTTCGGGGTTATAGTATATTCTGTTCCATTGGACTGTGTGTCTCTCTTTATGCCAATCTCACACTGACTTGATTCCTATAACTTTATAATAGGTCTTGAAATCAGGGAGTACACATCCTCTAATTTTGTTTTCCAAAAATGGTTTGACTCTTCTATGACCTTTCCTATTCTATAAAAATCTTAAAGTAAGATTTTCAATTTTGAAAGCCTGCTTGGATTTTGATGGTGAGTGTACTGAATCTATTTTAAAAATTGAGGGAAAATTAACATCTTCACAATATTGAAAATTTTAATCTATGAACATGGTATATCTCTCCATTTAGTTCTAGGTCTTTGTTATTTTCCTTCAGCAATGTGTTGTAGTATTTAGTGTGTCTCTTATCAATATTTTTCAGTCATCAGGATGAGGATTGACAAAGAACCAGGGTCTTCTGGCCCAACCACTGATTGGGGACCCAAAGCCATATGCACATGTGTGGGTAAAATGGTCAGAGATTGGAGACAAAACTTTTCTGAGACTCCTTAACCTGGGATCCCAATGCACTGTGGTCCCAGAATCTGTTGGTAAAGCCCTAATGGGAGGATATGGAGCTGAATTGGAAGGCTGATGGGATTAAAGTGAAAGTTTGAATGAAAATTGGAATGTTTGAATGGACTTTATTGAATTGGCTGAGTTTCCTTTACCTGAATGTAGTATTGAGGTAGATATGTATGATGAGGAACACTTCCTCTACCTAGTTTTATAAAACAGAAGGCATGTAAATTCACCCCTCAGTCAGTATTAATTGGACATACTATGTGGGAACCCATAGAATTGCCTGAGCCCATACAGGTTGTTAACTTGAAACAGTATAGAATACCTGGTGAACATAAACTGATTACCACTTAAATTATCAACAAGTTAGAAGCTGGAATGCTTGTAAATGGATTCTCGGTATGAGGGCCCTGTGCAGCCTGTGTGAAAGGCAGATGACTCATGGAGACTAATAGGAGACTATAAGGCTTGAATAAAGTAAAACCACCAACAACATCAGCAGTTCTTACCATGGTTTCAACAGTGCAAAAGGTCCAGCAAGCTAAAGGAGGCTGTACTCAGGGATGGGTCTTGCAAATGCTTTTTTCTCAATCTCAGTCTCAGAAAGGATCCAGCCGCAGTTCACTTTCATGTGCAAAGGATCCCAATTTACCTTAACTGTATAGCCACAGGGTTCTCCAGCTTACTGTCACAATAGGGTAGGAGGAATTTGGACTTGATACCGGGCCTGAGTGTAATGAAATGCTAAGTTGATATCATGATAATATCAGAAACTGAAAAGCCAGCTGGGACTGACTTACGTACAATGCTGATAGACGTGACCAACAGAGGCTGGTTGATAAATTCACCAAAGATCAAAGAGTGAGATTCTTAGGAATAACATGGACAGAAGACACCCTTGACATCCCACAGGCAACTGAGACTGAACTGCAGGCATTGCCTATCCCTGGAACTAAGGAAGAAACACAGTGGGTGGGTGGGTTGTTTGGATTTGGAAGATGCATATTCCACATCTGGGAATATCACTAGCTCCTATCCATATGACTACCCGGAAGAAGGCCATATTTGAATGGGGGTCTGAAAAATGACAGGCTCTGTCTGAATTTCAAAAAGCAGTAGCTCTATCCATGCTCTTGGCCCTGATGATCCACACTCAGATATGATTCTGAAAGTATCTGCAACTCACACTTGCAGACTCAAGCTCATGGCTGAAGCCCGTGAGTGCCGCCCAGTGGCAAACACTGGGATTTTGGGCCAGAACGTTTCCCAGCGCAGTGATATGTAGATGCCATTTGAGAGACAACTACTAGTTTGCTATTGGGCATTGATTGAGAGTGTCCCTAAGACTGAGGACATAAAATAATCTTGAAACCCAAAATACCCATAATCTCTTGAGTGACATCAGAGAAATGCTCTGATAAGGAGAGCAGTGCCCAGAAGAGTTCCACAATAAAACAGAACTGGTTCACACAAGAGCGCGCCACAGGGGAGTGTGAGGAGAGCCTCACTGTACTCATGAGCAGGGAGCCTCTTCCTCTGTGGCTGACTTTAGAACCATCTGAGGAGCCACCAGATCCTACTGCCACGTGGGCAGTGTCCTATGAGCGGCTCTTGACTGACCAATTAGGGATGGCAGTTCAAGGTGGAGGGACAGCATCCTGTTTGGAAAATCAGCCACCCTATGACCAACTGAAGGAAAAATGCTGATCGAGGAAGGTAAGAACAAATCAGCTCAGTGGGCCAATTTGTGTGCTGCTTTCCCTGCAGTGATGGAAGAAATAAACAACAATAACGGCCCGTATGTTTGGGTGTTTACTCACTCACGGGCAGTGGTCAATCATCTGGCTGTGTGGCCAGGCAGATGGGCAGTGGGAAACTGCACTATTAAATGGATGGCAGTATGGGGTAAGGCTGTATGGAAATAGTTATGGGAATTTAGGGGGCGCATTAAAGTAGGACATGTGAGTGCCAATCAGAAAAACACCTTCCAGGATCAGAAGGTGATTGGAATCAGCAAATGGATACCCTGGTGCTGTCATGGGAGGTGACCACCTGGGTCCATGCAATGAGAGCCATGGGGCTGCAGCAATGCAGAGACGGGATTATCATAGACTTATTCCTCTTGCACCCTCCAAGGCACAAAATGCCAACCAGAACTGCCCTGGCTGCCAGCAAGAGAGAGACTGCAGATGGCAGTGGGGCAGATTCTCTGGGGGAAGGTCCCACAAGTAGCTGGCAAGTAGACTTCATCAGACCACTGCCAGTCACTCCAGGAGGCTAGAAATGGGTCCTGATAGGAATAGACACTTGCTCCAGAATGGGCTTTGCATACCCAACGGTAGAAGCAAGATGTGCAAGACGTGGTACCGATTTGGAGCACACAGTTACACTTCTTCAAACCAAGGAACGTGCTTTACAGCCCATCGTGTCCAACAGTGGGCAAAAAGATACCACATCAAACGGACATATCAGCTGCATTTCATCCTCAGGGCAGTGGTTTGACAGAGAATTGGAACGGGCAATTGAAACACCTGTTTAAAATGGCGGGAGATAAAGGCATTCGGTGCTGGTTTAGAAGCCTTCACGAGTGTGTGCTCACACTCAGCATGAGGGAGGCCAAGAGAGGGTTCCCACTGGATAGACCCTTCCTTTGTTGGGGGACCTGGCGGAGGGTGGGGAAGTTGCAGTTCTCAACTTACTTTTTCCTGATGCAGTTGTCCTGGGACCAGGGCTGCAAACGTGGTGTTAGAAGCAGGGACAGTCCCTCAGAAAGAAACCATAACTATGCTTTAAACCTTTATGCCAGAATTTCTAAGGGTTGGTGGGGTAGACAGTGCCTTCCCCCTGTCTTGAAACATCAGAGCCAGCAGGGATACAGCTGAATTGCTGAGTGGACGAGATGGCCCCCTGGCCCTGCACCTGTGACCCCACCCCATGCGAAGGGGGCCAACTGAGGGGAGGTGCTTGCTGGACCGATATTACTGCCAGCATTCTGGACCAGTACAGTGGCTAAAACTAACATCCCTCTCAAAAGCGGAAACATTTGGGCTAAAATCAACGACAAACGGAGAGAAAGAGAAATAATATCTGAGGGTAAAATAATGTATAAATGGGTCATGCAACAAGGGAGATGCAGATAGCCTCCAAAACAAAACATAGGAGATGACTTTTACGGGATATTAGAAAGCGCCAGCCTAAAGGGAAAATGAATCAATGAGACTATTAGTGGAGAGAGTATCTCTCCTTAACAATGAATGACATCTTCCTATCAGTATGATGGGCCTACTTGGGTCACACGTCTACCTGAAACTATGAACTCTTTACAAGGCAAAACCATGAGCTGGTTTTCTTAATTCTGGGTTCCTGTGAATCTGTTAAGGGTAAATGGAAGTGATAACCAAGCTTAGCTTAGAGGCTCAGACTAATGAATACTCTCCCCAGGTGCTGGGAATGGGTCGTCTTGCCCGGAGTCCCGTGGACTGGGTGGGGAAGGGATGGACACCTGGACAGGTTGGTGTCCAGTGCACTGGTGCTTCTGTTGGTCAGAAGAAATTAGCAAGAGGATGAAGTAGCAAGACACAGAGTGGGAGAATATATTTGTGATACATATAAACTATGAAAAAAATCTAAAGTTGTGAATAAAGTAAAAAATTCAAATCAAAAAGAGAAATATAGTGAACCCAATTCACTATATTACTTGAAAGCAAGTAAAAGACTTAAGAGGTGTTTCTCAAGGTGGACAGCCAACTTGCCAAGAAGCATTTGAACTAGGGCCCAATTCTATCAGCAATTAGGGAAAGGTACATTGAAAACATTAAGAAGATATCCAAATGGACAATAAACATATGAAAGTGTGAGCTCCATCCACACTGTTCAATAACTCGTTTGTTTTTATTGCTGAATGGGATTCTGTTGTCTAGATGCACTACAATTTGCTTGTGGTGTGCTTGATGCTTGTCGTTGAAGGACATCTGGGTCGTTTCCAGCTTTGGGTGACTAAGAATAGAGCTGCTATAAACACCTGTGTACAGATTTCCTGTGAAGGTACATTTAACTTTATGAGAAACAGCTGAGCCGTCTTCCAGAGCAGCAGTACCATTTTGCATCAACAGCAGCAATGTAAGAGCTCCCATTTCCCTGTATGCTCACCAGCACCGAGGGTTGTCACTGTTTTTTATTTTAGCCATCCTGACAGGTGAGCAGCGGTTATCTCCTCAGGGTTTGCTTTGCACGTCCTTGATGGCTAGTGGTGGCGCACATCTTTTCACATGCTTGTTGGCCATTCTTTTATCTTCTTTGATGGAATGTCTGTTCGTCTGCCCATTTTGTAATGGGGCCATCTTTTGTTCTTCCCATTGGCTTTCCTGAGAGGAAGAAAGACATTGGCAAATTAGGCTATTTATTTACAAGAATGACAATCCTCCCTGCTGTGTCCTTCTCCCTTGTGTCCGAGCTCAGTGACTTTCCAACAAATGTAGCCCCCAGATCCCTTCAGCAAGCACAGGCCTCTAGATCACTCCCATTTCTTTTGCCACCAGAAAACCATCCTTTGGAAATATTTGCCAGACAAGTCTGTTTTGCTGTGACTGATACAATGGTGTTTGTGTTGATTATATATGGGAAAAAAGTTCTTATTTTATGCCAGAAACTCAAATTTCCTGTCCTCTTATGACTAACGATGTTCATAATTTCTGGGATAGAGCAGGGTCCCCGTTGAGTCCATCTCCTGGACCAGGCTGTGGTCATTGCACCTGGAAAAGTCCCCTGTCCCCAAGCAGGAGCCATACCCCTCTCTAGCCCTGAAGGGACAGAGTAGCAGAGGTTCCGGTGGGGACAGTGCTGTGTGGCTGCAGACTGAGTGGACAGGAGAGGAAGCTTGGTCAAGGGGCCTGGATGCCTGGACAGGGCACGGGGGATGGTCAGCAGTGGAGCTAAACAGGGCTCTGCCCCTCAGTCAGATGCCATCAGCAGGGCCCAGACGCCCACGGACGTGAGATTCCACGATAATTGGCAGTGTGGGCAGTTACATCTCCGTGGTGGGGTAATTGGACCCTGGAGTCCCCACATCTGTGCATGATGGGGAAGGAAGCCAACAGCCCTTCTCCGAGGAGCCTCGTTTAAACCTCAGTCGCTCAGAGCAGGGCCAGCCACCTCTCAGCACTGGCCAGGCTATGCCAGGGGCCACCCACTCGGGGTATCAGCAGGCAGAAAGAAGCAACTCCCTGGCCTGCACAAGGCTGAGGGAGGCCAGAGACGCCTGCAGTTCTCCCAGGTAGTTCCCCATGGCATCCTTCCTCTCAGTGAAGTGACCGGTCTGGGTGGCCTCCAGACCTGGTCCCTCAAGGGAAGTGGTTGGAACAAGGACAGGATTGAGAGCCCCTCAACCACTGCTCCTCCACCTCTCCTTGATTTCGCAAGGTAGGGACTTCCTCCCCCAAGCCCCCTCCGTCCCACGCTTCACCCCACCTTCTCTCCATGTTTCCACGCTCTCCAGCATGCTCTCGCTCTGAGCTCTGAAATTCTCCACTGAGGGGCACAGGCACTATTCCCACTGCCCACCTCGTCCACCCCCTGGACAGTGCCCAGCTAAATGGCTCAGACATCACCTTTTCACACTGCACTGGACAGTCCCCAGCTAAATGACCTGGATATTACCTATTCACACTGAACTGGACAGTGCCCTGCCTTGCCTGCCCCTCACGAGATGTTCCCCGCTCCCACCATGGGAACTTGGGAGAAACCATGGCAGGCAGAAGGTCTGCTTGTCCCGCACTCTCCCCAAGTGCAGCATGCTCTTCCCATGCTCTCCGCCCCTCTTCCCCCTCATGCCCACCCCGTCTATCCCCCTTTTTCTCCCTCCTGCCCTCACGAGGAGCCCGCAGTCTGCTGAAAGTGGGCACGGAGGAACATTTTTGGAAAGTCCACTTTTTGTGTGTCTGATGTCAGCAAAATGAGCTCCCAGTTTGCTGCAAAGCCAGAGCAGCCAGGACTGGTGTTGGTGGGGAGAAGCAGGGCCGCAGGCTGGTGCTGCCTCTGAACACCCCCCTCTTTGTCTTTACCGCCCATCGGGATGCTGAGGAATCACAAGGGAAGGGACCCCAGCTTCGGGTGGAGGGCTGCCCCCACCAACCTCCTCTCCTGCCCCTGCCTCCTCCCTTCATCCTCCCTCTGCCCTCCCGCCCTGCTCACTCTCCCTTGCATGTCTCCCTCTCTCCCACTTCTCTCTCTCACTCATTTAAACTTCCACTTATCCCATTTTTGATGAGGCCAGAAATTGCAAAGACTGCGCATTTTCCTTAAAATTGGGAAGTTTGAGAGCTACAAGAAATACAAAAAGATTCAAAGAAACACTGAGAATCGCTTTTCCAAAACACTCTGCTCTGGCCAAGTGGACTGAGGGACCAGGGAGGTGTCCATTCTGAAATGGGACCGTTTCTCTGACCCTGATCTATCATGGTGTGACTAGTCCCCTTGAGCTGACTCCACGGGCAGCTATGGCCCTAAACTATAATGAAATCAAACTCCAGCCTGTCTCTGATGCCAAGCTCGAACGTGAGACAAAACCCAAACTCCACCCTGCACTAGCAGGTAGAGAGAAGCCCTACTCCACACTCTTGGTCCCGGCTCCACTCTGCTGTTCTGGCCACTCAGGGGGGCCATGGAACAGGGTGGGGGGACACGATCTCAGTTTCGAGGTCACCTCGCCCCCCAGACTGTGCTGTTTGCTTCCTCTGTCCTGCGTGCTGTCTCCACCACAGCTCATTTCTTGCGGCTTGAGCACTTTTCCCTGCTGCTGTTGCTGGGGCCTGACCTTACCCCCCCACATTCCGGAGGACTCTTGTCTTACAAGGATGGAACTTGAAATTCTTGCTTGGTGCACCTCCCATTGTGATTACTACCCCCGCAGAGCTGGGGTCCGAAAGGCTTTCAAACAAAGCATCTAGTTATCCTCCAAGGGAACAGGATAAAGAGGCTGAAATGTTTTGGAAAAGGGTAAATTGCATAAGTATAATACATTTTGTCATTGTTTTCATTTCTCCTAAGAGTATTCTGCTCTTTCCAGCTCCATGTTCTTATTTTCTATTTACTGTTTACTCCATTAAAATACAGTTTCTGCCCCCAAACTCTCCCGGTGTGTTTTCTCACTGAGGTTACCAATGGCCTCCTGATTGCCAATCAGACAGTCCCTTGTAGTCCTCTTGTTCCTTGCCCTGGTCAGAAGTATGACCCCTTTCCTCTTCATGGAGCCCCTCTGTCCTGGCTTGTACCAAACATCTCTGCAAGTCCCCCTGCTCCCCGACAGTCTCCACATACCCTCTTTCCCCTTCTGCCATGGACAGTGACGCTTCTCAGCCTGTGTCCTTGCGCTCTTCTCTTAATCTTCACACTCTCCTTGGCCAATCTTATTCACATCCCAGCTGTCAAGAATGATTTATTTGCCAGTGTCATCCTTGACTCTCAGGAAATCCGTCGGGAAGACTTGCCGGCACTGCCTTTGGAACATATCAAGACACTGCTTGCTTCCATTTCTGCCCCAGCCTGGGCCCATCACCTCATGCCCAGACAACCCCAGCGGCTTCGTACCGCCTCCCGCCTCCACACTTGCTCCCTCCAGCTTGACTTCAATGCAGAGTCCAGGGTCAGTCATTTAAAATGTGGGTCAGATCACACCACTGCCCATCTCAGAGTGAAAGCCAACGTCCTCCCCATGGCCCATGAGGTTCTGCATGACCTCCTCCCCCTCCCTTGTTGATAGTACCTCCTGCTCTATCTCACACTGCTCCAGCCGGACTTGTCTCCTCACTGCCCTTCACGCACTCCAGACACGCGCCGATATTGTCCCCCAGAATAGCTGCATGGTTGATACTCATCTCCTTCAAGACTTGGTCCAATGTCACCTTCTCATTGGCACTTGCTCCCTGTGCCTGCACTCCCAACCATACCTGCCCTAACCTACTCTTCCCACCTCTTTGTGTACTAAATAATTTACTCATATTTTATGAATATTATTAATTTTTCTGTATTCTTTCCTGCCTTCATTAGAGTTTATATTTCATGAAAGCACAAGGTTTGGACTGTTTGCTCTTCTAGTTTATTTGAATTGTCTTGAAACGAGTGGACACTCAGTAAATATGGGATGGATGAATAAATGATGACCCCACATCTTGGCATCTGACCCAGCCTCTCCCGTGAGTTCTGGACGTCATGGGCTTACTCACAGAGGTCTCCACGTGATGACCCACAGACACCTCCAATCCAACACCCCCAAAACCATGCTATTCATCTTCCTCTCTTTCCACAAATGTGCTTTTCCCCTCTACACCCAATCCCTAATGAAGGCAGACGCCTGGAAGACACCCTGAAAGTCTCCATTTCTAGGGGCATCTAATAGTGTTGGGAGCTGAAGCGAGCCCTTCAGGAGGAATCATGTCTGCGTCAGGACCTGAAGGACAACTGAGTTTGGCCTGGTGACAGGGCAGCAGGGGCATTTAGTCAGTGAAGCACTCTTGATGGACTCAACATGGTTTCTCAGGCAGGATTCTGTGTTCACGAGGGGACAGGAGCAAGAGAGGCAGCCACGGCAGCAGAGGGGCTCGCTTAGGAGGGTAGAGTCTGTGCTGAGAACATCTGCTGGATGTTCTCAAACCAAATGGAGGCAGGAAAGACTGGATGAGGACCAGTTAGAGTGCGGTGACGATAATTCAGGGTGGGGTGATGGAACCTGGACAAGGGGTGGGGTGGGTGGAAGCCCATGGGTGTGGAGACAAGAGAACTGATTCTGAGGCATTTGGATGTGGACTGAGTAGGACTGTGTGCTGGCTTAGCCGTGGAGGCGATGAAGAGGGACAAGCGTGATTGGAAGCTTGGTTTCTGGCCCAGGAAGTGGGGTAGATGGTGGTGTCATTTCCTGAGATGAAAAACACAAGGAGGGTGTGAACTCCATGGCCAGGGGAGGTGTCTTGTAACTGGCTGGACACATGAGTGGGATCCGTAGAGAGACAAGGGGAGGACTGGAGTCATCAGATGGAGATGACAATTGAAGACACGGTGGGGGGGTGCATTTGCTCTGAGTGTGGACAGCGAGAACAGAAGGCTGGGGCCACGGTGCCAAACAGAAGAAAAGGCGAGTGGAGCAAGAACTGAAACATGTGAATTAAGAAATTAGCGACAGGTTGGTCACTGGCACCTGTGGGACAGCTAGTCTGATGTGCATGGGGAGGACAGAAGCCAGGTGGCAGTGGGCAAGGGGGGAGGCAGGAACTGAGACCATGGCTGTAGGTGAGCATGTATGAATAAGAGGGTGCAGGGCTTGACAGAGGCTTCTTTTTTCCTGTGAGATGCAAAGTCCCGGAGATACATAATGGTTCAGCAGAGCCAACAGAAAAGCAGAGAAGACACAGGAGGAAGAAAAGGCGGGAAGTTTGGGGAGGAGGAGACGGGGCACGGGGACGAAGAGGAGCAGGGGTGGATTAGATCTGAGTGGAGGAGAGACTCACCACTGCAGGAGCCCCACACTCCACAGCTGGAATCAGGTAACAAAGGAGCGGGCAGGTGCTACCAATTGAGAGGGGCCGACTGCGGAGACCAGAGCCGTTCTTGCTCAGTCCAAAGGGTCCAGCCCCAGGTGGGCACTCAGGAATGTGGACCCGTGTTGCCCAGATCTTCCAACTTTTCAAGAGAAGCCAGAAATGTGTTTCTGCGTGAATGTTCTGATTTTCCAAAATAATGGTCAAAGTGAAAGTTGTAAAAAATTTTCCTTAATGAAACATGTAGGATAAATTGGAGACACAATAACAGAGCGGTGTCTGGGATGGGCCTTGAGAGTTGCTCAGATTTCATTTAAATTCTCACTCTGCCCTGTGATAAAATCTATCCCCCTATGTATGTTTAAAATGCCACTCTTAGGGCCGGCCCCGTGGCTTAACGGTTAAGTGCGCGCCCTCCGCTACTGGCGGCCTGGGTTCGGATCCCGGGCGCTCACCGATGCACTGCTTCTCCCGCCATGCTGAGGCGGTGTCCCACATACAGCAACTAGAAGGATGTGCAACTATGACATACAACTATCTACTGGGGCTTTGGGGGGACAAAGGAGGAGGATTGGCAATAGATGTTAGCTCAGAGCCGGTCTTCCTCAGCAAAAAGAGGAGGATTAGCACGGATGTTAGCTCAGGGCTGATTTTCCTCACAAACAAAACAAAACAAAACAACAACAACAAAAAAATGCCACTCTTAATCTTTGATTGAATTACTCTTTAACAATCGATGCCAAAAGAAAATCAGGAGCAGGCCACCTGTGAGTGGATTATGCCTCCAGGCTTCCGGTCTGGGCCTTCTGTCCTATGGTGCCACAGAAACGGAGGATGGGGGCTGGAGGACCTGCAGGCAGTGATGCATCATCCATCAGAAATTTATTTTCTGATGGAACAGATGAAGGAGAGTTGTTTTTTTTTTTAACAAATATTTAAGCAACTGCCATGGCATCACTTACTAAACCATCCACCCTTCCCTTGCTGATCCTACCACAGGATATCCTTAGTTTTGAGTTAGCACTTTCTATATTGTCTCTATACTGTTCCATTGATTCAATGGTGGTACTCATTATTTTTAATATTTATTTCGTTAATTTATTATTTTCCTTTTATTGTATTTTCTCATATCCAAAATTGCAAAGCCTCTTCATTAATCTTCTTCTCTTTTCTTTTTCCTGAATTTTCATAGCTATTCTCATCTGTTCATACTTTCAGATGATTTTAAGAATTATTCATCTTGTTTCAAGAAAAATAAAATTTGGTGAGATTTCAATTATAACGAAGTTAAATTTTAAAATCCATTTGGAGGTATTGACATCCTTACAATATTATTTTTTTCAACTCAAAACATTCTAATTAGTAATTGCTGGTATACAGGAAGACTACATTTTAAATATCCATTTTGGAATCCTTTAATCAATTATAATAATGTTCCATATCTTCTAGGTTGAAAACCATGTTTTCATATGGAAATAATGATCATTTCATCTATTTCTTCATCCTTTTTATAATAGGTAATAGAGGGGAGTGGTAGATTTCATGAGGACCCCGTCTTCATCCTGATCTCAGGGAGGTGGGAGGGGTTCTGGGATATAGCTACAGGGATGCTGTAGGCTGTTGTTGAGACACAAAGAGGTTATTTATCATATTAAAAAAATCACTTCTTTGCAGGTGACAAATGTGTAAAAAATTGGAGGAGTTTTCAGTCAAAGCCTTTTCATCATCAGCTAGACTCTCAATGTGATCATTTTAATAGGTTTGCTAACCTTGAAGCAAAGGGTGAAGTCTCCTTGCACCCCCGAAATAAACCACGCTTTTGTGTGTGGCACGTGCTCTTTTAATATGCTGCTGGGCTCTATTTGCTGGCGTTTTACTCGAGTTTTGTAACTAGAGTTAAAAAAAAGAGATCAGTGGCGTATAGTTTTCCTTTTGTGCAATCTTTGTCAGGTTTTTGTATGAGGAATTTGCTACTTTGTCAAAGGAACTGGGAAGAATTTCCCATGCTCTGTAATAGTTTACAAGACATGAGGAAGATCCACTTTTTGCATAAACGGAAGATTCCTACAGGTGAAGCATCTGGTCCTATTGGTTTTCTTTGAAGCAACTTTAACAGTTCTTATATTTATATCATTATGATGTTGGGGTTTCTGTTTTCACTTGTCAGTTTTCTCAGAAAGTATTTCCTTTGCTTGAGAATTTAACATTTGCTACTATATGATTGCTTTTAATAATCTCCTAAGCTCTCAGTGTGACATTTTCCTCATCTGGAAAATGTTAGCTATAAGAGGACCACTGCAGAGAGCACATATTAGATGTTTTATAAATGTTGCTGATCATTCTCCTATAATTTGATGAATCTCTGCTATCTGTAGTTTATACTTTTTTCATCACTAAAACTGTGTATTTGTATTTCCCTGTAGATTAAAATAGCTAAAGGTTTGTCTGTTTTACTGTCCTCCAGTCTAAGCCTACCTCAGAACCAGTTCTTGTTGCTATTGATCAATTCAGTTCTTTTTCCTAACAAATTAAAATTGTTTTTTTCATTTTCTTTTTTCTGCTTTCCTTGGATTTCCTTAACAACTTTTTTCTGACTTTTTGAGTTGAATGCTTAAATGTTTTTTCTTTCTGTCTGACTAAAAAATAAAAGCAATTAGTACCACAGAATTGCCAGTGAATACCAGCTTGGCCGTGAAACATGTGTATAGTGCTATCGTTATCATCATCCCCTCTGTAGTCTAGAACTCCTCACTGACTTAAGAGTGAGTTAGTAGAATGCTTTCTTCCTTTTCCATCTGGTTAGGAGTTGTGTTTACTCTGATGTTAACTAGTTTTAATTTTTTATTCCATTGCTCTTAAGAAATTGGGGAATCTATGATGTCTACTTTGGAGATATGTTGAGATTTTTTATGCTATTACAGATCATTTTTTCCAAATTTTCTATGGGCAATGTAAACAACAGTGTCTTCCTTTTTCTCTAGATACTGAATATACTTTACTCAAATCAACCTTGTAAATTCTATTTTTCTGATATTCCATGCCCTTATTTACTGTCACCTGTGGGATCTGTGAAGGACAGAGAGATACGTGCTAAAGTCTGTTGCCACCTTATTTCTGGATATTTCTCCCTATACTAAAATCAGGTTTTTGCTGACTCTGCTGCTGAGGTGTTATTATTCCCTTAAAAGGTTCATAAATAAAACTGACCATTTGAGGTCTTGAGTTTTACTTGATCAGATATTAATTCTGAAATCATGCTTTCTTTTGTTTGTCTGATATACCTGAACTAAGTTGTAATTTAAACCTTCCTGAGTTGAAGGTTTTAGTTCTGCATCTTATAGATATTATGTAATAGATTCTTTTTTCAGAAGTCAAGAGTCTTTTCCTTTTGCCAGACAAGTTTATCCTGTTTACATTTATTGTCACAGTTGATAACTTTTCTTACTCTCGTCATGCTGAGATTTATTTTCTGTGCCTTCTTGTTGCTTCCTTTACTTCTATATTCTTTGGTTGTCTTTTCAAGACTTACAAGATCTACATCTTTTTGAATACTATTATCTACGTGAAAAATTTTAAGTGATATTACTCTAATTATAAACTGCAAGAATAAAATATACCATTTTGATTTCCACCTCTGAAAGTGAGGCAACTAACATTTTTTTCTTATTACAATCTCTGCTTCTCTCAGGTTTTCCCTCATGTATTTAAACCCAGTTTCTCTCTTTTTTTCCCCAAATAATTATCATTATGATTTGGCATTATATATCTTCTCAATCAACAAGGACCGATGTTTGGGTTTTGTTTTATGTCTATATTGGCAACACTTGCTAGGATTAAGTGCTGTGCTTGTTTTCCTCACTCAGTCCTTTTATGCTGGGATAGCCTTGGTTGGGGATGTTATTTTATCTCAATTTAACAGCTGTGACCTTTTGAGTTTCATATTGAGGAAGGGTTTGTAAGTCCTACATTCAGAACAGGTGTGTATGAAGACTCACACACACACACACACACACACACACACACACACACACACACACACTCTCTCTCTCTCTCTCTCTCTCTCTTTCTCTCTCTCTCTCTCTCTCTCTCTCTCTCTCTCTCTCTCTGTCACACATGAGCAGGTCTGGACATGACATTCTAGCCTCACATCCTTCCTACAACCCTCTGTAGAGTCTGGCTCTTGGGGACCCACATGCAGGGTGGAGAGAGCCCTGCAGGGGCAGCCACTGGACTGTTCTGGAAACAGACTGCATGTAGCAGCCCTATTTTCACCCCCACTCACTCTCCCCATTGCATCTGTCAGGTGCTGGGCAGATGGGTTCTCCCTCAGCTACAGGCCCCTTGAGAACATTCTAGACTCCTCCACTCTGCTGCCCCTGCCATCTTTCTGCTATTCCTTTTCTCTCTTCCAGAATTGTGTTGAGATCTCTCTCTTGCTGATTTTCCCTCTTGATCTTTTTGATGTTATGGGGTTTGATCTTTTTATTCCTTCACCATATTTTAAGGGGATCTTGAGATGGCACAAAGATAGACACGTGACCACTCTCCCCTCTCGGCCCGGGAGGCCCCTGCTGCTCCTGAAGACCCCTGGCCCTGTGGCGTGCCTGGGTCTGGGGTCTGGCTGACTTGGTTCTGGTACTCCCCACCCTCTGTGAGCCCCACTGGTGGCACTTCCCCTTATAGAATCAGTGCTGAAACCAGGAGAAAGTTCAAGTATCTACTAATTTAGAGTGTGCCAGATGCTGAGCAATAAACCCAGATGACCCTGGTTGCAAAGAGCTGTGGACTTCCTTTACTGTTTTTAGATTCCTTGGAGAATTCCAGATTGTTAAAAAAAAAAAAGAAAAGAAAAGAATGGTTTCAAGATTACTGTGGGGTACTGGGGAGAGGAGGTGGGCAGGATATTCCAGAGCCCCATTCTTAGAGTGACTGGTCCCAAGGAGATTAAGAACCTCCACATTCTGGTGATAAACGCTTAACTGGGAGATGGTTTCTTCTCCCTCTGCTTCTCATAGAGCCAAGCCTCTGATCTTTGGGCCAAACTCACCTACAGGCTGAGCTCTGCTTTCTCCTCCCAGCAGCCCTCAGCCCCTGACTCTGGCACGATGGTATTTTGCAGGCCCAGGATCCCAGCGCAGAAGAATGAGGGGAGAGAATGTAACCAAACTCAGCACGTTCATCCTGGTGGGCTTTCCCACAGCCCCCCAGCTGCAGTACGTTCTCTCCCTCCTCTTCCTGCTCACCTACCTCTTTGTCCTGGTGGAGAACTTGGCCGTCATCTTCACTGTCAGGAGCAGCGCTTCCCTCCACAGGCCCATGTACTACTTTCTGGGCATTATGGCATCCCTGGAGATCTGGTATGTGTGTGACATCATCCCCAAGATGCTGGACGGTTTCCTCCTGCAGCGGAAACGCATCTCCTTCGTCAGGTGCATGGCTCAGCTGTACTTCTTCAGCTCCCTGGTGTGCACCGAGTGTGTGCTCCTGGCCTCCATGGCCTACGACCGCTACGTGGCTGTCTGCCACCCTCTGCGCTACCATGTCATCATGACCACGGGGCTCTGCGTCCAGCTGGTGGTCTTCTCCTTTGTGAGTGGCTTCTCCATCTCTGTGATCAAAGTCTACTTTATCTCCAGCGCCACGTTCTGTGGCTCCAATGTCCTGAACCACTTCTTCTGTGACATTTCCCCCATCCTCAAACTGGCCTGCACAGACTTCTCGACCGCAGAGCTGGTCGACTTCATCCTGGCCTTCATCATCCTGGTGTTCCCACTCATGGCCACCATGCTGTCCTATGGACACATCGCCTTGGCTGTCCTGCACATCCCCTCGGCCACTGGCCGTTGGAAAGCCTTCTTCACCTGTGCCTCCCTCCTCACTGTGGTCACCATCGTCTATACGGCCTTGCTTTTCATGTATGTCCGGCCCCAGGCCATTGACACACGAAGCTCCAACAAGCTCATCTCTGCTATTTACACTGTCCTCACCCCAATCTTGAATCCATTGATCTACTGTCTGAGGAACAAAGAATTTAAGGATGCTTTAAGAAAGACTCTGGGCTTTAGTCAAGCTCCACTATAAGAACCACGCCTTGGCATTCCACTCTTCTAGAACATTATCTGAGAATACTTATCCTCTCTGATGAGGCCATTTAATTTATAAGAATGGAAATTCCTTCCATGATTATAGTGCTTCATGTATTTTAAAAACTACTTCCACATCTATTTTTCCCCTTCAGCTCACAGAGGTTAATATCATGGGTGTTGGTGATGTAATGCCACTATTTTCTTCATTTTATATCTGAGCAAAGTGGAACTTGGTGACCTTTCCTCATGTTTAGAATTACCCTGCACATATCAGGCAATAGAAAAACATACCAGGTCATCTGAGGTTTTAAAGTCCTGAATAAATTGCAATGTTTTAAAGAACTGAACTCCTGACCTATGTGGTGAAATGATCTCCGAGTGTCCCCACAGCAAAACGTGTCCAGGAATTTAAGGACCTGGAGACTTGTGTTTAAACACTCAATGCTTGTTCTCCCAAAAGTCCTGGGCTGGACAGCAGCCTCTCCTTTTTCTGTGCATAACCCCCTAACCCTCACCCTTGAGCTGTTGAGAGAATACGAAGTGTTTTATTGATGTGTGAGGAGATCCTGGTTGACTCGTCATAGATGCAGATGACCGGGCAGGCTGGGGCCACGTCTGGGACTCTCACAGCCCAGCATAGTGCCTGGTGGGCAATCGACAAACATTCGCTGAATTCATTCCCCAAAGTACAAAAAAGAGGTTCTATCTGTCTGCAGGGAACAACCAGGAGCCTTCTCAAGACCCCAGCCTCATCCCGCAGGGAGTCCCGCCTGAGGGTCATGAGGAGGAACTGGCATCCTTAGAATGAGTGTTCTTTGGGGACGGGCACACCGTCACCACCTGGGGCCCTCCCTCGGGTCAGAATCTCAGGATGTGGGCCCAAGCATGTGCACAGACCCTTAAAACATTAGACAGCTTTTCAGATGACTCTGATCACCTCCAGAGTTCAAAAACTGGTCTATCAGGCAATTGGAAACAATCTAGAGGAAACTTGAGCAGGCACTCACATAACCAGCACTGAACGTGGAAGCACAGAGGAAGGGTGGAGGGGCCGTGGAGACCACCAGACAACCTCAGGGCGCTGACTGCTCGGCCCCGGGGAGGCTGCTCGGGCACAGACCGCCTGTGTCTGACACGGCCCAGGGCCTCCTGGCTTCCTCCCTCACCCTTCTCTCTGTGGGTCTCTACCCACCACTCGCCCTGGAGCCCCTTATGTAAAGATGCGCATAGACCATTTGTCATCCTCTGGTCACTATTAGGAATCATGTAAAAAGTCATCAGATTCCAACCAGCAAGGGGCCGATGCCAAGCCCTGGAACCTCTCACAGTGCCGTCCCTGGCGTGGGATCCTGCACTCTGAGCAGGTCCAAAGAGTGGCATGTGATGCCCGCCTTCCATCGTTGCTCATTTCTTCCTTCGTTCCGCCGCATGTATTGGTTACAGTTTGGTGTCCTGGCTGGCCATCCCTCTGCGTCAGGCCTGAGATCCACGCTAGAGAAACAAAGTGAGCAAGACTCAGCCCACCGTGGCAGCCCTCGGAGTCCAGCGAGGGAGACAGGGCCTGGGTGGACAATGACAAAGCTGGGGCAGGGTGCGGGGTGGGGTGCAATGTCGAAGCCAGAGGAGATAGAGCAAACCCAGCCGGGCGTGGGAGGGGGCTGAGGAGGCCACCTGCACGGCAGGTTATTTAGGCCTGAAAACAGGACAGGAGTTTCTCAAGTTAAAGATTAAAGAGGAGGAAGGATGCTCCTGGCAATCCCAGCCTCAGCAAGGCCCCAGCAAGGCCTTAGAGGCAGGAAGCAGTGCCGTCGTGGAGAGAGGCTGGAGCGCCCGCCGCCCGGCATTCAGGAAGGGAGACTTGAGGGGCAGGTGGAGGTCAGCATGCAAGTGCTCGCAGGCTGTGGCAGGCAGCACGCAGACCACATGGCAGGTGTGAAGACGGATGGGCCCTGCGAGGCAGTCAGGCCACAGAGGAGGCAGCTGCAGCTGCCCAGGGGAAGGGTGAGCACCATCCGGACTAATGGGGCGGCATGGAGCAGGCAGGGCGCATCAGAGAAGCTTCTGGGTGTTCAAATCAGTGTCAAGGGACCAAACGGATAACAGAGCTACTTAAGGAGACCGAGGAGAGGGAGACCCTTTGAAGGGAAGCTGATGAGGCTAGTTTGGGCAGTAGTGAAATGGAGACTCTACGGGAGCCTGATTTCACAGTTGGCAGAGGAGAAATCCTATCAAATGTGCAAAAATAGGGTCCAGGTTTAGGGGAATTGTACCGAGGCCAGGTGAGCAATAGGACGTCCCTGGAGGTCTGGATGGTGATGGCGTTTGGGATTTGGGAAGTTTGACTTAGGGGATGAGGCTGACATTTGGGATCAGGAATTCAGCGCCAGCCTGAGGACTGGCCTACGGAGGAAAGGCCCTGAGACTCCGGTTTTGCGGGAACCATGTCGCCGCTTGAGTGAAGGCTGACGATGATTTGGGTATCTGGCTTCTTCACCCACGGCCCTCGCCTGCATCCGAGCTGCTCATGCCCGGCGACGTCTCCCTGACTGTCTCTCCCGTCTTAGGCTCTGCCACGGGCGCTGTAGACTCCGAGTCTTCCCGTTTCGAACATGAAATTCATCTCTGTCGGCTCTGGGATCCATCCAGGTCTCTGCACCATTGCAATCCAGAGACGATGGACAAACCTTCTTCAATTCACATTATACGTGTCAGCCCGCTCCCTGAATTGGCCTGGTTTTGATTCAGTATAGACACTGCTTTGTAGTCAAGAATCACAGAATCCTGGTATTTCACAGAATTCTGAAGGCCCTCAAGCCCTTGCCTTCTCTGGACCACCCAGTGCCCTGCCCCGGGGCCAGGCCTCAGGTTCCTCTGGCTCTCCTAGGGAGGGCCACTCTTTACCCTGGGGACCCAGTCAACCTGGAACAGCTCTTTGGATGGGGAGAATGCCCTTCCTCCCGGTGTGCGCAGGGGCGTCTCGCTGCCTCCCACACTCGGAAGCTGAAATCCTCTGAAATACTCCCTTATCTGAGGTATAAAAAAGCTGTTTCCCTGCATCACTCTGAGTGCATGTGATTGATCTGTGTACATCATTCCTGTATCGTTCCGATGGAGGTTTTGGTCCCAAACACAGCCTATGTGCACCCCTGTTAAATGCCACTGTTAGCCTCACTACTGCCCAGACTCTAAGACACTGTCGCATCCCTGTGTTGTCACTAAGCAGCACACTGACCATCCATGCCCAGCTCAGGGTCCTGTCCAGCATGCATGTTCCCTCCTGGGTCTCCTGGGTGTCAGGCCCTTGGCTTCGCCTCCTCCATGTGCAGTGGCTCGTCTGCCTCCCAGTCACCACTTGGCTGCTCAGTCAGACCCTGTGGCCCCGCGTTGTTTAGAGGAGGGGCAGGAGGCCATCCTGTGCTGCTCCACCAGCCAGGGACCCAGGCCCAGGCTCTGCCGGCACGATGCTTCCCTGGGGCCACACACAGGTCACAACCAACTGACCCATTCCTTCCTTCATTCACTCATTCATTCATCCAAGTGCCCATGATGTGCCAGACACGAATCTAGGCTGTTGAGATACAACGATGAACAAAACGGACAGAAATCCAGCCCTTGTGCAGCTGACATTCTATGGGGGGAGGGAGAATACACAAAATAAATAAGCAAAATACTCAGAGTGGCATTCAGGGACATGTGCTGAGGAGAAAAGAGACAACAGGCGTGATCGGCTGAGACAGCCCCCCAAAGATGCCACGTCAGATCCCTGGAGACTGAATGTGACCTGGGTCCTTGCAGATGTAATTGAGCTAGGAATCTGGGGATAAGGAGGGGATTGTGGCTTGTCCAGGAAGGCCCTCGGTGCAATGATGTGTCCTTATAAGAGACACAGAGGAGGCTGGACACAGTAGAGGACACATATGACCACAGAGGCAGAGATAGGAGGGAAACTGCCACAGGCCCAGGAAACCTGGAGCCACCAGAGTCTGGAGGAGGCAGGAATGACCATGCCGGGGTGGGGATCAGGAGGGAGCTTGGCCTGCCCACTCCTGAGTCCAGACTTTGAGCTTCCAGAACTGTGACAGAATAAACTTCTGTTGTTTTAAGCCAGTTTGTGGTGCTCTGTTACAGCAGCCCCAGGACACTAACCCCGAGGGGAGGAGAATGAGAACCTCCCGGGTGGGTGTGGGGAGAATGTGTGGGCAGGAGACACACGTCTGGGACAACATTCCAAACAGAGGCAACAGTGAGGAATCTGAAGGCCCTGAGGCTGGAGGAGGGAGGCAGGCCCATCCTCAGTGGCTATGGGTGAGATGAGAATAGAGAGAACAGGGAGGGTCAGAATGAGACAAGAGAGGAGACCCAGGCCCGGCAAGTCCTTCCCTCTGGGTGTGCAGGATGGTGGAGCTTCCCAGCTAGGGAGGGCCAAGACCTGACTCATGTCCTGTGGGTCCTCTGACAGCTGAGTGGCCCATACGCTGGCCACCCATGGCAGTGGCTGTGGCCTCCACCCTTTCAGCCTCAGAGACAGCCCACTCCCTCTTGCCCCGCCACGCTCCTCCAGATGGCGGTGCAGTTCCTGCTAAGGGTGGCCTTGCTCTCGGCAAGGACACGTGCCTGACCTTTGCTGCGTGCAGGACCAAGGGCTGCCTCGGGGACGGTGGCTCCCCAAGTTGAGATTGCAGGACACAGCCACCGAGGTGTGTGGTGATGGAGCCAAACAAGGGCCATGGGCGGGGGCACCACAGACTTGCCCGGGCACCCTCAGCCAGGCAGGGGCCAGCCCAGCCCCAGAGGCACGAGGACCTGGCTAATTAGCAGTGTGGGCAGTGTCATCAGCATAGCGGGGTAATTGGACCCTGGAGTCCCCACCCTCCAGCAAAAAAAGCCACAGTCGTTCCTCCCCAGCTGCTCGAGCATCTCGCTTCTCTGGACTATCTCTGAGACACGGTTGGTCACTGTGGCCAGCCTGCCAGTTGCTGGACACAGGGAGAAGCTGCTCCTCGCTCCTGCAGACAGCTGCAGCCATTCACAGTGAGGCTTCCAGAACCCCCAGGTAGGAGCCAGCACTTGCCATGCTGATGCATGATGCGTTTTGCTGTGATTTTAGAGCATCATGCACACCTTGCATCGTGGTGGAGTGAGTGTGTGTGCATGTGTGACACCCCTCACCATGCATGCCCCCTCACACCAGTTTGGGGCAGGGGCTATGCAGAACTCTGCTCTGCAGTTTCATCGCCAGCACCCAGCACGATGGCTCAAGGGTGCTCCGTAAATGATCCTTGCATGTATGTACACATCTATGGGTACCGTGTTGCCCCTCAATTTCTAACATCACACCCGGCCTTACCCAGCAGCCTCACGTGGACCAAGCAGAGCAGAGGACATCTGCCTCCATCCTACTCAGGGGCAGACCACTTGCCCATCCAGGTGGTCTGCCAGTTACAAGGGGAATGGCTGCAGGCTGATGCTGCAGGTGGAGTCAGGGGAGACTCTGCTGCGGTACCCTCTCACAGACCCCAAAAACACGTCCCTTCTCAGTGGAAGAGTCTTCGCTTTCCTCTCTCAGGTTTTCTTAAAGGAACTCAGTTAGCATTTGCTGGCTGGGTAAAAACCTTCTCTCTAGCACCTTAAAGAACCTACTGACGAGGAGAGAACGCTGGGCTCCCTCATCAAAACCCACTTAGCCTTTCAGACTCCGTGCAGGGACCAGCGGGGAACAACAACGTTGAAAACACAGCCATTCTTGGGGCTGGCCCCATGGCTTAGTGGTTAAGTGAGCGCGCTCCACTACTGGTGGCCCGGGTTCGGATCCCGGGCACGCACCGACGCACCTCTTCTCTGGCCGTGCTGAGGCCGCGTCCCACATACAGCAACTAGAAGGATGTGCAACTATGACATACAACTGTCTACTGGGGCTTTGGGGAACAAAAAAGGAGGAGGATTGGCAATAGATGTTAGCTCAGAGCCAGCCTTCCTCAGCATAAAGAGGAGGATTAGCATGGATGTTAGCTCAGGGCTGATCTTTCTCACAAAAAAAAAAAAAAAAGGAAAGAAAACACAGCCATTCTCAAAGCAACGTGGGAGCAGAAAAGACACGAGAGGAAAACAAGATGAGCTCGGATTGAAGACTGGTGTTGAGTTGGTAGCAACATACAGATGTTAATCCATAGTTTTGACAAGTCTTTCCTCGTCCTGTGAGATGTAACCTTAGAGCAGCTGAATGAAGGGTCTGGGGGATCTCTCTGCACGTCTCTGCAACTTGTCTATAAGTCTAAAAGTATTTCAAAGTAAAAAGCTTATTTAAAAACAAAATACAGCCGTTGTCCAAAGTTCAGGACAAGTAGAATATGCTCTAAAGGGTCCTGAATTTGGAAATAAACACAAGTTTATTTAACCAATCAACCTAGTATTAATTAGCCAGCTCATTAATGATTGGTTACCACTCTCCAAACAACCACCACAAACCAAGGGGCCTCCACTGTCCTGGGATGAAGATCAGAGGCCTGGAGCTCCCTAGGCAACCCAGCCAATGGGCAGGGACCACTGGTCTTCCGAGCGGCCCCCAGGGGTCCCTCCCTGTGGGCTGCAGGGCCTCCTGTGGCCACTCAGCCAGGACAAGGGACACAGGTGTGGCCCTGGCCCACGTCCAGAGTGGCAGCACTCAGGATCAGATACTGAGACCCCTGACACGGCAGGAGGTTATCACTGCTTTTGCTGTAAAGAAGATGGTAGGTTTTGTCTGAAATCCTGGAGTAAACAGTAGGTCTTCTGAAGCCGGTCCTCAACTTGGACCTGCATGCTTACATTGTAAGGCAGGAATGGGTGTGTTGGCCCCATGGGGAGCCTGGCTTCTCATGCCAAGCTCGACCTTGACAGAGGACAGGCGTGTCTCTCCAGGGCAAAGCTGTACCCTGAGGCAATTCCTTTCCAGAAATTTCTTTTTCAGCCCAGACCTCCCCCCTCAACTCCAGACTTACATAGCCAACCACCTACCATCACAACCCGGATATCCAACCAGCACCCCACACTTCCCTAAAGCAGAACCCCAGATAACAGGGCAATTCCATGGTCTTCTCCTGCTCTTCCTCTCTCATCATCAGGTGTCCTGAGACCTGGGTCGCAGAATCACACCTGCCACCCGCCCACTAGCCTGCTTCCTATCCACAAACTCGCCATGCTCACTGCCTCTGGCCTTGGCAGCTGCTGTTCTCTCTGACAGAAACACTATTCCCTGATTTCCTGGGGCTCTCCTCATCACCACGTTCAGACCTCCAGGTGAACGGTATCCCCTCCAAGAGGCCTGGCTCTGCTACGCGTCACTCCCAGGCACATGATGGAGCAGGGGAGGAAACAGTTTTCCTCAACCCTCTTAGGATCCCTGGCTGAGTCTGAAAATTATACTGACCAAGACAGATGGACAGGAGAAAAGCATACAAATGTATATAACATAAGTTTGACGTAACACAGGAGCCTTTGTAAGGAAATGAAGATGTGCAGAAATGGTTGAACCTGAGTGTTTTCATGCTAGGTTTGATGAAGAGTGGACAGGCATGGGGGATTACGATGGGGTGACGTGTAGTGAACTAGGGGCAGCTTAGCAAGGTCTGTTGTCAGGATCCTTCTCAGCACCCTTTTGTCTTCAGAGATAAGGACGCACCTTTCCTCCGGGTGCAGAAGGGCACTTCTCACATGACCCGCTTCAGGGAATAAGGTGGGAGAGGCCAGAGGGACCTTCCTGCTTCTGCCGTTTTCTCAAACTCTTTCCTCTTAACATACTCAATATGCCAAGGTTGGGGTGCATGTCCTGAACCCCACCCACAGTACTATCTCCCAAGTTTTATTGCCTCCTTCGCCCCATCTCCATGTCCACTCTGCCTCTCTAGCTGGAATGCGAGCCCCACCCAGGAGAGCTACATCTCCCGCCCCGCCCCCGGCACGTGTGCAAGAAATATGTCTCAAATAAAAGAAAAATAGATCAGCAAGAAGGATGCAAGAGACTTGTGAAATCCGAGTCACTGTCCTGAGAGTCAGCCTGGTGAGATGGAGACACCTTTCCAGACTGAGACGGGGCAGCCAGGAGGCAGAGGCTAGGAGAAGCCCGGGAGTCGCGGGGGTTCCACGTCAGCATCCCCAGGAGACCCTGTGGCTTCTCAGCAGGCTCATGACTGTTAGCGTCTGCTGGGCACGCGGGTTCTCACGGAATATCGTCGTCATGCACAAATCAAAATGCTACGCCTGGAATTAGTTTACATGCCCACAGAACTCTCCTTTACTGCTGCACCTTCGGTCTGGGGTCCACCCTCAAGACCAGTCCAGGGGTGGGTGTTGCAGGGATGTCTGGTTGTGGTAACGGCTGACATTTGTTGAGTGCCCCCCTCGTGCCAGCTGTGCCAGAGCAGGGTGGTAAGGTGGGCGCTGCTGTTCACATTTCAGGGACAAAGACACGGAGGCCCCTGAGGTTAAGTGACATGCCCCAGCTGTCATCCCAGGGACAGCATGAAGGTAGCAGGGTCTGGGTGCCCAGGAACAGGGCCTGAGGCCACTTTGCGGGAAGGGAGAGGAGAGGAGAGGTATGTGGCAAAGGTGGTCACCACGCCAGGTGCAGGTTGCTCGGCAGAGGAGCATGGTGGGCCCGGTGGGAAGAGAGGAGGGCTGTGGAGAACAGGTACAGAGCCGCCTGGCCCGAGGGCTGCAGTAAGGGGGGTAGGGTGAGGGAAGGTGTTCTGCTTGCAGCTCAGGGCCAGTGCAGTGTGGTGCCGCCCGCCGTGGGTGTGGCTCCATGAGAAGCCCCTCCATCCTCGTGCCAGCATTGGTCCTGGGTGTTTTGTAGGAAGTGGTCTCATCTGCCTCCCTGCTGCCCACGAGAAGCTCCTGTGCCTGCCTGTGGCCTGCCCACCCTGATGCCCCCTCCCATACAGCTGCCTTAGCTTAGGGCCCTCCCCAGCTGTGAGCAGCCACACACAGTCTGCCCTTCTCCCGCCCGCCCAGATGACCCAGTGAAAACAGTCCCAGCTGGGGCACAGCACACCCATCCTGTGTGTCTGGTCTCCCAGGAGCCCAGTAGCCTTCCCCACGTGCCTCCAGTGGTTTAGTCCAGTTTGAGGTTATGCCCTGGTTGGCTGGGGCCCCCGACCTCTTGCCCAGTCCCTTCCCTTCCTGCTCAGTGGCCACTGCACTGACTTGAAGGAAGCTTCCTGGTCTGTGACGGAGGCTCATGTGGCTCTGGGAGCTGCCCAGGGCTCCACTCTGCGTGTGCCCTCTCAGACTTGGAGGTCCGCCCAGATGGTCCTGCACTAGTGCATGCCCTCAGCTTGGAGCTCTAGGTCTCGCCCCAGCCCCTGCATCCTGCCCCTCTGTCTCCATCACTGTTGCTGGACCCCATTCCCGCTCCCCCAAGTTGCCTCCTCTTGCTCACCAGCAGCTCCCAGCAGGTGAAACCGCATCAGCGTATGGCAATACTGGACACTTGTTTTCCTTCTATCTCTCCTCTTTGGGTTATTTGTAGCCATCTTTGCCAGCATATGACTGTAGACAGTTCTTAAAATCAAGTCACTCCAGTCATTCCCCACCACGTTCTTGGATTCATTCTTGTTCCCACACCTGGCTGGGTCATGCACCTTCAGTTTGGACCCCTGCCCTCGCCCACACACCGAGGGGCAGAGACAGAGGCCAAGGGAGGTGTGGCTGGAAAGGTCGCAGTGCTGGCTGTATGGACCCCCAACTGCATCCCAGCCCTAACTTCCCCGCAGCTCCATGGTCACCTTTCTCCACCTCATCAAAGCCCCTGGGTCCTCTGCCACTGCGCCTTCTCCTCATTGAATCCGCTCTTGGTCAGCGCCCACGTCCTCCTTTCTCTGTCATTCCTCTCTGCGTCTCTCAAGAACCACGGCCGCAGCCTCGAGGGGCTCCGTCTCCATCTACTGCAGAGCAGCTCTGCAGGCTGTGCTCCAGGGGCTGCCCCGGGATTCTGCTGGCCTCAGACCCTGGGGTCCATGCTTCCCAGCCCCACTGCAGTTGGTTCTGGCCAGGAAAGGAGCAACGTCTCCATATGAGTGTGTGTATAAGACATACATAAGTGTATACGTATATGAGGGTGTGTGAGCATGTGAGTGTGAGTGTATATATGGATGTGTGTGAGAGTGTAAAAGTGTCATATGAAGTGTATGTATCTGTGTGACTGTGTATATGCAAGTGCACTCACATGAGTGCATGTGAGTGTGTGTATATGGGTGTGTGTGAGCAAGTGTGTATAGTGGTGCGTGTGTGTGTAACTGTGTGCAACTCTGTGTGTGTGTGGCTTGGGGTGGGGATGGGAGCAGCGGGTCACACTACCAGAGACCCTCACTCACTTGTAGCAGCTTCTCACGGCCCTGACAGCTCTTCCTCCAGCGAGGGTGGTAGGCATGACCCCATTTAGAGCCGGCTGCCTTCTCCTTGGAGACCTCTCCATGCCGTGGCACGACACAGCAGAGAGCCAGCACCAGCCTGGCCATCTCGAAAATTCAGGGGGAAAACTTAATAAAATAAGCCTTTGTCCTGATTCATTGTGATTGAGGTGGTGGCAGGGAACCCAAAGCCTATGTCCACTTGTTAAATGAAGCCCCACACCCAACACCAGAGCAAAGAAACCAGTCCTGTTCCCAGCTACCCTTCTGGTGGGCCCTGCAAATGGCCTCTTTTATCAAGTCCTAAACAGCCGTTCCTCCGCATACCATCTCTCCCTGTGTCCTACTTTGTTATTATATCTAAATGCAATCACACGGGGCCTTTCTACTTGAAAACGTGACAAATAAACGTATCATAGCACCCCCCTGCTGCTCATAGAGCCAGGTGTCTGGTCTTTGGGCCAAAACTCACCTACAGGCTGAGCTCTGCTTTCTCCCCGCAGCGGCCCTCAGCCTCTGACCCCGGCACGACGGTGTTTTGCAGGCCTAGGCTCCCAGCGCAGAAGAATGAGGGGAGAGAATGTAACCAAGGTCAGCAAATTTGTCTTGGTGGGCTTTCCCGCGGGCTCCCAGCTGCAGTATGCCCTCTTCCTCCTCTTCCTGCTCACCTACCTCTTTGTCCTGGTGGAGAACCTGGCCATCATCCTTACCGTCTGGAGCAGCGCCTCCCTCCACAGGCCCATGTACTACTTCCTGGGCTCCATGTCCTTCCTGGAGATCTGGTATGTGTGTGACATCATCCCCAAGATGCTGGACGGTTTCCTCCTGCAGCGGAAACGCATCTCCTTCGTCGGGTGCATGGCTCAGCTGTACTTCTTCAGCTCCCTGGTGTGCACCGAGTGTGTGCTCCTGGCCTCCATGGCCTACGACCGCTACGTGGCTGTCTGCCACCCCCTGCGCTACCACGTCATCATGACCACGGGGCTCTGCGTCCAGCTGGTGGTCTTCTCCTTTGTGAGTGGCTTCTCCATCTCTGTGATCAAAGTCTACTTTATCTCCAGCGCCACGTTCTGTGGCTCCAATGTCCTGAACCACTTCTTCTGTGACATTTCCCCCATCCTCAAACTGGCCTGCACAGACTTCTCGACCGCAGAGTTGGTCGACTTCATCCTGGCCTTCATCATCCTGGTGTTCCCACTCATGGCCACCATGCTGTCCTATGGACACATCGCCTTGGCTGTCCTGCACATCCCCTCGGCCACTGGCCGTTGGAAAGCCTTCTCCACCTGTGCCTCCCACCTCACAGTGGTCACCATCTTCTACCTCGCCATGATCTTCATGTATGTCCGGCCCCAGGCCATTGACACACGAAGCTCCAACAAGCTCATCTCTGCTATTTACACTGTCCTCACTCCAGTAATCAACCCATTGATCTACTGTCTGAGGAACAAAGAATTTAAGGATGCCTTGAGAAGGGCTCTGGCCTTAGGTCAACCTTCATAGTAGGACAATTAAATGTCCTAGAATCTAATGTGTAATAATTATAAAATAATATCTTATATGGAACTTCATGCTCTTTAAAGTAAATAAATGAAACTCAGTAAATCTACAGAACTGTACACAAATAATAGGCCTTCATCTGGATGTGTTTCCAGGACCACATTCACGTAACCAGCACCCAGATCAAGAATTACAAGTTTCCCTCATGCCCCCTGTCCCAAGATTACCACTGTCCTGACTTCTAACAAAATACTAGTTTTGGTGTGTTTGAGGTTTTTATGAATGAAATCATGAAGGATGCTTTATGTTCAGCTTTTTAAATTCAATATCATGCTAGAGTGAATCCTTGATGCTTTGCATATAGCAAGAATTCATGCATATAACATATAATATTCCATTGCATAAATATATCACAGTACATGTGTGCATTTTACTGTTGTGGACAGTATTATGGATACTGTCTATTATGGATGGTGCTGCTGTAAACATTCTGGTCCATGTCTTTTCATTAATGTACATACAGTTTTGTGAGCAATGTGCTAGGCTAGCCCTAGGTACATATAGGCTACACCTATACACCTATAATTGCTGAAACTTAAGGTATGTGTACGGTCAGGTTTAGTAGAAATTGCAAAACTGTTTTGCAAAGTGGGTGCACTGATTTTCACTCCCACCAGCAGTGTATGAGAATTCCAGCAGCTCCATGTCCTTACCAACACTTGGTACTATGAGTATTTTTCAATTTAGCCATTCTTCTGGGGTTGTAATGGTATCTCATTGTAACTTTAATTTACATTGCCCCAATGACAAATGCTGTTGAGCACCTTTTTAATGTGTAGAGGCTTTTCTCTTTTTGGATATGCTCTTTCTGAAGTGCCCACTCAATCAAGTCTTGTCCCTGTTTTTATATTGAGTCTCTTTTTCTTTTTAACATGCAGGAGTTCTAACATGTTCTGGATACTCACCCTTTGTTGGTTATATTTATTGCAAAAATGTCCTCATTTCTGGGCTTGCCTTTTCATTCTGTTAATGGTGTCTTTCGATGAAAAGAAGTTCTTTATTTTTATGTACAATTTGTACATCCCCTTTATAGTTTTGTTTTTTTTCCATTTACGAAATGTTTGCCTATTCCAAGGTCATGAAAATATTCCCCTGTTTAATTCTAGAAGCTTTATTGCTTTGTCTTTCATGTTTAGATTTACAACCCATCTGAACTTGATTTTTATTTATGGTAGGAGATACGGGCCAAAATTCATTCTTTTCTATATGGATATCAAATTGACCCAGCACCCACCATTTATTGAAGACCATGTTTTCCCCTCTGCAATGTCACCCTCTTCATAAACCAAATGACTATCTATCTATGTATCTATCCATCTATCTATCTATCTATCTATCTATCTATCTATCTATCCATCCATCCATCTATCTATGTACCAACCTACCTATCATCTATCTATCCTCATCTCCTTTTGGACTTCTTATTCTGTCCCATTTCTCTATTTGTCTGTTCCTGCACCAATACCATGCTGTTGTAACTACTATAGCTTTTCATATATCTTGATATCTGATCATAAGTCTTTCGTCCTTGTTTTGGTTCTTCATGATTGCCTTGGTTATTTTTAGCCCCTCCCAAATGGGGGGTTGGAGGATATACATTTCAGAATCAGCTTGTCAATTTCAACAAAAGAAAGATTTGTTGAATTTTATTGAGATTGTGTTGAATCTATAGATCAATTTGGAGATAACTGTCATCTTTACAATTTTGAGACTTTTAATCCAAGAACAAGGTATATCCCTCTACTCATTTACAACTTCTTCAATTTCTCAATACTGTTTTGTAATTTTCAGTGTAGGGATCTTTCACATCTTTCTGGGTATTTGAGTTTTTTGGCTTTTTTAAAAGTTCTAACACACATGGTATCTTAAAATTTTTCTTTTTAAAATTAAAAATTTTATTTTTATCTCTGTTCCTTCGCTGCTGGTACATAGAACAAAATTTTTAAAACTTTCTTTTTGAAATAATTATAGATTTACAGGAAGTTGCAAAGAAAGATAGAGGAAGGCCCTGTGCACCCTTCACCTGTTCTTCCCTGATGACACCATCCTGCACGACTATAGTACAGCATCAATACCAGGACATTGACTTTGATGCAATCCACAAAACTTACTCAGAATCCACCAGTACACATGCACTCAACTGTGTGCGTGTGTATCTGTGTGCACGTGCACGTGCAGCTCTGTGCAATATTATCTCTTGTGTAGCTTCATGGACTACCACCATAATCAAGATACGGAACATGTCCATCACAAGACACAAACTCCCTTTCCTGGCTTCTGGTGACCACTAATTTGTTCTCTATCTCTATAATTTTGTCATTTCAAGGATGTTATATAAAAGGAAACAGACTGTACGTACTCTTTTGAGATTAGCTTTTTTCCCTCAACATAATTCTCTCCAGGTCCATCCAGGTGGTCATGTGTAACAACAGTCCACTAGTTTTTATTGCCGAGTAGTGTTCCACGGTAGAGATGTACAACAGTTTGTTTAACTGTTCACCTGTTGAAGGACAAGTGGGTGGTTCCCAGTTTTTGGCTGCTATGAACATTCACGTGCAAGTTTCTCTGTGAACCTAAGTTTTCATTTCTCTGGGGTTAATGCCCAGTAGTACAATTGCTGGGTTGTATTACAGCACATTTTCAGTTTTAAAGGAAGTGGCCAAGCTCTTTACCAGAGTGGCTGTACCATTTCACATGTTCACTAGCAGTGTACAAATTGTCTCTCCACATCTTCTCCAGAATTTGGTGTTGTCACTATTTTTTATTTTAGCTTTTCTGATAAGTGTGTAGTGATATCTCATTGTAGATTTAATTTACATTTCTCTAATGGCTAATGATGTTGAACATCTTTTCATGTGCTTATTGGCCATCCGTGTATCCTCTTTAGTGAAGTGTCTGTTCACGTCTTTTGCCCATTTTCTAATTGGATTATTTGTTTCTTAATGTTGAGTTCTGAGAGTTCTTTATGTGTTCGAGATACAACTCCTTCATCAGATATGTGGCTTGCAAGTATTTTCTCCCCCTCTGTAGCTTGTCTTTTCATCCTTTTAGGGTCTCTCACAGAGCAAAACTTTTTTATTTTGATGAGGTCCAATTTATCAATTTTCCCTTTTATGTATTATGCTCCTGACATCAAGTCCAAGAATTCTTCCCCTAGTCCTACATCCTGAAAGTTTTATTCTATGATTTTTTTTTCTAAAAGCTTTATAATTTTACATTTACACTTAAGTCCATGACCCCTTTTGAGTTAATTATTGTATAAGGTGTGAAGGTCATGTGGAGGTTCATTTTTTTACCCATGGATGTCCAATTCCTGCAACACCATTTGTTGAAAGACTATCCTTCCTTCATTGAATTACATTTGTACCTTTGTAAAATATCAGTTGAGAATATTTGTGTTGGTTTTTTTCTGGATCCACAGTTCTGTTCCATTGACCTATGTGTTTGTCCCTCTGCCAATGCCACATGGTCTTGATGAGTGTAGTTATATAGCAAATCCTTAACATTGATTGGATGAATGATTGATTCCTCCCACTTTATTCTTCATTTTCAAAATGACTGTGGCTATTCTAGAGTGCGTACTTTTCCATATAAATTTTATGATAAGCTTGTCATACAGAAAATGACAGAAAATCATTGCTGAGATTTTGATAAGAATTGTGTTAAACCTGTAGATCATTTTGAGAATTCCCATCATTGCCCTGTTGAGTCCTTCAGTCCATGAACATAGTAATTCTCACCAATTATCAAAGTTTTCTTTGACTTCTCTCATCAGTGTTTTGCAGTTTTCAGCACATAGATCCTGTATGTTTCGCTAGATTTATACCTATTACATTTCTTTGAGCAATTGTAAATGGCATTGCATTTTTAACATGTCAGTTCCCACTTGTTTGTTGCTAGTATGTAGAAAGGCAATTGATTTTTGAGTGTTGACCTTGTAACCTACAACCTTGCTGAACTCACTTCTTAGTTCTAGCTCTTTTTGGTAGATTGCTTTGGGTTTTCAACATAAGCAATCACATTATCTACAAATAAAGGCAGTCTAATTTCTTCCTCTCCAATCTGTATGCCTTTTATATCCTTCGTTCCTGCCTTATTGCACTGTTTAGAACTTCCAGTGCTCTGCTGAACGAGAGTGGGGAAAGCAGACATCCCTGCCTTGTTTCCTTTCTTAGATGGATTAGAAGGAAAGTACCAGTCCTTCCCCATTATGATGTTAGCTGTAGGTTTGTGTAGATGTTCTTTATGAAGTTGGAGCAGTTCCTCCTTTATTCCTTTCTTGCTGAGAGCTTTTTTTTTCTTTTGTCATGAATGAATGTTGGATTTTGTCAAACGCTTTTTCTACAGCAAGTAATCTGATCACTGATTTTTCTTCTTTACCTGTTAAGGTGGATTGCATTGATTGATTTTTGAATATTGAATCAGCCTTGCATCCTTTAAATAAATTCCATTTTATACATTGCTGGATTCAATCTGCTAACATTTTGTTGAGGATTTTTGTGTCCGAGCTCATTAGAAATATTGGTCTGTAGTTTTTTTTTCTTCTTTTTTTGGTACTATCTTTGTCTGGTTTGGGTACAATAAAATGGGCTGAGGAATGTTGCCTCCTCTTCTATTTTCTGGAGATTGTATAAAGTTACCATGATTCCATACGGCAGGGATGTTTGAGAAAACTTAGTGCAGTGATGTCTGATATTTAATTTAATGTTATTTTGTTTTTCACTGTGATTTCTCTCATTTTTTCACTATGCCATCAGTAAAAGCTGTCAAACACAAGAACTTTGTCTTAGGAAATAAGATAAAGGAAGTGTCTTCACCTGGGGCAAAGCTGGGAAAGACAACTGGAGAGCCGGAGGCTAGATGTGAATAGGATGGATAATGAAGCAAGATGAGAAAATATGACCTGGCGCTGACTCCACCCTCACCGTCACCACGCAGAATTCTCAGACACCCTGGAAGGGTCACTGGGCTTCCCAGAGACATGGGAATGTGCAGGGAGGCCATGGATAATAAGTGGTGACTCCACCGGGCTGGAGAACTAGGGACCTGGTCACATCTGCTTATCGGAGGTGTGCTCATCCAACCGTCCTTGTGGCGCACCTGGCGCGTCAACTTTGCTCGGGGTTGTGGATACAGCGTGTATAATGTGGAGGTGTCCCCGGCTCTCAGGAAATGTAGGGTCTAGAACAGTATTTCCCTCGATATGAACCATTTACATCACAATTAGATGGAAGCTTGTTAAACAGATTTCGGGGCCCATCCCAGATCTTCTAAATCAGACCCTCCGGCATTGGGGACTAGGAATCTGTACTTTAAACAAGGAGGAATTCTCACATTAGAGAAACATCCCTCAAAAACACCTTCGTTTTTACAAGCGCATTCCCAATCCGGTTTGCAATTCCATGTTCATTCTGAAAAGTTGAAAACCAAATGAAAGAAAATGTAAGGTGTTAACAATAAGCCTGAGGAATGTGAAGATAATGAAACCTTTTCAAAGGGCAGGCAGATTAGGAAAGAAATCTCACATTAAAGTCAATTCGTACTAACCCGAGAGGAACTGAGGCCCTAGATCCTTAAAGGGATAGCAGTTTTAAGAATGGAATGCCTACAGCATTTATTTTTTTAATGTTACTCAATGGGTTAACACCACCAGGCCTGCCAGGAGGGATAGGACCTGTTAGACTTGGAGCCCGCCGTGACCCGGGCAGGGAGATGGACCGTGGCGAGGTTGAAGACACGCGGGCCTTGGCCAGGCCGGCCCTGCCCAGCGCTGGACAAGCACCCTCGGGCGGAGAGGTCCGTCCACAGTCCCTCTGCCTGTGCGGCTTGGACACCTGCGCTCGTTCGTGTCCATTCTCACATCATCCCTCCTTGCACGTCCCTCCCCACTGTCCTGCCCCGGTCCCAGGCCACCTTCCCAGTCCGGGGGAGTTTCCGAGCTACAGAGAGATTTTCAAGGCTGTGATGTTCAAGTCTGCACCTGCCGCCTGGGGATGTGGGGAAGGCGGGGCTTCCTGGACTTGGGAGGAGGCGCAGGAGCTACAAGGTCTAGGGCAGCCTCAGCTCCCTGCACTGCACGAACTCAGAACCCTGTCGGCGGGCCTCCGGTGGCCGCGCACGGCAAGGGCCGGACGCGGCGGAAGCGAGAGGAGACCCAGCGGGGGTCAGCCGGCTGCGGAGAACCCCCGACAGCTCAGGGAGCCCCGACCACCGCCCGGAAGTTCCCGACAGGCGGCGCGCGGGCAGCCCCGCCGTGACGTCACGGCAGCGCGCCGGCCGCGGGCGAGGACCCCGTCGCGACCGCGTCCCCTCGGGTCCTTGAGCCGGTGCAGACTGCGAGCCATGGCCTTGAGACTGTTGAGACTGGTCCCGGCGTCCGCGTCCGCGCGGGGCCTTGCGGCGGTCGCCCAGCGCATGGTGAGACGGCGGCGGCGGCGGGCGGGAGCCCGGGGGGTGGGCGGTGAGGGGGACGCCTGGCCTGTCCTTCTGGCGCCGGCCTTGCTCATCTCCCCGGGCATCAGGGCGGCGGCTCCCAGGGTCACTCTCGGGGAGACCCCACTGCCCCCGGGTGCGATTTGGTCCTGAGTCGTGGGCAGAGCGCCGAGGGGCCACGAGCTTCTCAGGCCGTTTTATCTCAGCTCCAAGCAGAACGCTGGGGCAGGAGGGGAATCGGCCGCCTGGCTGCCGTAGTGTGGGGGGCCGGTTTGCAGATGCCGTACCCCAGTACAGCTGCTGCAGTAGTCGTACGAGCTGGTGTGGGGGAGCCCAGAGGAGCCCGGGGCGCGCGCGCTCATTCATTCGTTCATTCATTCATTCATGTAGCAACTCTGTCAAGCGGCAGTTAGGGGTCATGCTTTGCTAGGCGCCGCGGTGATGTGACTGAGTAAACAAGAGTAGGCGTTTAGTTACGATCTGGAAGAATTAGGAGAACTTCCTGTGGTAGAAAACAGTGGGATGACATTGTACGCGGAGGGAACAAGAGAGGCAAAAGAACTGTGTCTGGAAACCTTAGGAAAACTTTGTTTTATGACCCTGGCTGATCAGAGCTTTTTTGTCTCCTGATGGCTGGAGCTACACTGGTGTCAGGTAAAGGGACTTGACCTCCGTGTTAAGGATTTTGGTCAGCAAAGGGTTTTGAACAGAACAGTGCAATAGTCTTTTCAGAAAGTCACATAAATGTTTTTAGGAGATAACTCAGGCTCAAAAGAGAAGAAAGAAAAGTGGTTGTTTTTTAAATACCCAGTATATTGAGACCTGTTGTAGTGGAAATGAGGGCCCCGGAATAGAGGAGGTGATATTTTCCTGCAATGTGTGCACTAGACAGTGTGTTCACCTGTGACAGTGTGTTCAGTTCTGGGCGCTACCCTTTAAAGGGGATATAGAAGATGAACTTCAGTAGGTCCAGAGAAAAATGAGTAAGATGAAAAGGATATACATCTTGTTACTTAGGGAATAATTAAAGGAATTGGAAATGTGTCATGAAAGATCCCTGTGATTCCAGAGAGCAGAATAATGGGACTGAGGATGGGAAATTATAGAGAAGACTACCATAATTCTGTAAAAAGCCTCTTTCTATAGATTTTGAAGTAAGGAGATAGTTGATTGCTTGACTCGAATATTATCATGCACCTGTTTTTGCAACATCGTGGTATATTCAAGTTGTGGACACAGATGGGGAAACAGTTTGCACATGGCTCAGAGGTAGCCTAGAGAAGAGAGTAATTAATTTCTGGGGTGAAAAATACCAATATGAATAGCATCTCCCTCTCTCACCTCATCTGCTACTCTGCCCAGTCCACTCTGCATCAGCTGCACTGGCCTGGCTGATCCTGCAGTACTCTTGCTCAGGGCATTTGCACTTACTGTTCCTCTGCCTGAAAGACCAGATGTCCATTTGGCCAGTCCCTCACTGCCTTCCAATCTTTGTTCAAATGTCACTCTCTCTGTGAGGGCTCCATGACCACCCATTTTAATGTTACAGCCCATCCTATACACCATGTTCCCCTCCACAGCACTTATTTAATATGCTGTGTAATTAATTACTTTTTTGTTTTGTTATCCCATGGGGTCTTTTGACTCACTGCTGTATCCCCATTGTCTAGAAAAAGTGCTTTGCATGTAGTAGCCTCCTAATAAATACTTATTGGATGAATGAATTAATGAATGAATAACACAGTAGCTACTGAGTAAATTAAGTATTCATAGATTGTTGGGAGTTTGAACTTTTTGGGATATATAGAGAATATGCTGCCGTTTACTAACCCGTTCTGACAGTGGACCTGTGGGTGGTTCCACTTGTTTGCTATTGCAGGCATTACTCCTTGAACATTTTGATAAGTATCTTTTCTTCCGTTTTTTCCACCCTGCTATGATTGCACCTGTGTGTATGTATTATTTACAACAATGAGATTGTCACTGCCAAAATAGGGGTCCTGTACTCACCACAAAGACAAGCCAACAGTCCAGAGGCAAGGTGGTAGGAGAGAAAGGGTCTTTTATCATTACCGCTTGCTACAAGGGGAAAGATGGCGGACTAGTGTCCATAAAGAACCATCTTAAAACTACAAACTTTTGAAGCAGTTATATTTGGCAAATGGGCTGAAAGAAGGGGGGTCTCAGAATGCGACCATCTGGTGTTGTAGTCCTTGAGATGCCAGATCATCCCTTTTCCTTGTCACCAGTGACGGATACCAGCAGAGGGCTCCTTCCTGGAGGTCTCTATGTTCCTGAGAAAACTTAAAGAACAAAGTTACTGCCTTATCACAATAGGGAGTCTATATATGGTCTATATACATATATATATATGCCAAGGTTGAGAGAGTAGTAGAGCATGCATTTTGCTCACAGCAGGTGTGTACTACGTGCAAGCTACGGCATTGCTGACTCAGAAAGGGGAGGGCCTTGTGGATTAGGGTCATTTATAGCTCCAACCTGGTTCCCTTCTACAAGATGGCTTCCCTTATGCTAATTTTTGCTAACCTGTGACTACATATCTATCATAGCCGTTTAAGCAATGCTAACAAGATCACATAGCGCGTTCTCTCTTTTTCTTTTAATAAACTACAGCCATGCTTTATTCAGAGTTCCCATTTTTCCCTAATATCCTTTTCCTGTTCTAGGATCCCATCCAGTATACGTCATGGCGTTTAGTCGTCTCCTCTCTTTAGGCTTCTCTCGGTTGTGACAGTTTCTCAGGTTTTCCTTGTTTTTGATGACCCTGACAGTTTTGAGCAGTACTGGGCAGGTAGTTTGTCCCTCAGTGGGACTTGTCTGGTGTTTTCCTCATGATTAGACTGGGGTTGTGTGTTCTTGGGAGGAAGACCACAGAGGTAAAGTGCCATTCTCATCAGATGATATCAAGGCTGCACACCATGAACATGATTTATCACTGTTGATGTTGACCTTGGTCACCTGGCTGAGGTAGCGAGGTGGTTTCTCCACTGTAAAGTTACTCTTTTTTCCCCCCTCTCCATCATGTCCTCTTTGGAGGAAAGTCACTGTGTGCAGCCCACACCTAAGGAGTGGGGGTTATGCTCCCTTCCTCAAACGCAGATCGATGTGCACAGTAATTATGTGGAATTCTTCTGCCTGGGAGATTTGTCTGTTCTCCCTCATTTACTTATTTATTTATTTATACTTTCAGTCATTTATTTATATCAGTATGGACTCATGGATATTTATTTTATACTTTGGGTTATAACCCAATACTGCTCTATTTTGTTACTCACATTTTTCCAGCCGTGGCCACTGGGAGCTCTTTCAGTTGGCTCCTGTGTCCCACCCCTCATTGTGTGTGTCTTTGTGAGCACTTCCTTACTTTCTGGCACTACGAAATGGTCCAGGCTCATTTTTATATTTCCTGCCTCAGTCCTAGAATCAGCTGTTTCTCCAAGGAGCCCCTGTTCCTTTTATTGGAGAATGGTATTAGAAACCAAGATCTGGGTACTAGCTGTAATTGCTGCTGGGGTGTCATCGCTTCTAGGCCCTCTCAGCAGACAGAGCAAGGAAATGTACTAACCTGTGTATATACACATGTCTGTAGATATTCCTATATGTAACCATCCTCATCTATGTTAAATTAAACATAAGTTTATACTAATGTCTCTAATCTACTACCCCATGGATCATTCTAGCCTCTCCCTTGCTGATCTGTAACCTCCCACTCCAATAGTAAGAAACCTAGTTCCCGCCATCTGCCGTCCATTTACTTAATTGCTTAATTCTAGGATACGTGTGCAGTAGTATCAGAATTGTTAATGGGAAATATCAACTAGAATGCAGTTCCTTTTGCCTTTAATCTACAAGACTCTACTGATTTCCGAAGGTCAGCACCTTTCCCCCACCTGATTCAGTGAGGTTTTATACATTTGTCACATAGTTGGTTTTGTCACATTCCGCATTCCATCCTGGGATCCCTCAACATAAATGAGTTTTTAAAAATTTGCATACATTGAGGTTCACTCTCTGTGCTGTAAAGTTCTATGGGTTTGACAAATGCATAGTGTCATGTATCCACTGTTACAGTATCATACAGAGTAGTTTCACGGCCCTAAAAATCCCCTGTGCTTCACCTATTCAACACTTCCTGTTTTCCCTGAATTTCTGGCAACCCCTGATGTCTACCATCTCTATAGTTTTGCGTTTTCCAGGATGTCATATAATTGGAATCAGACAATATGTTGCCTTTCCAGACTGACTCTTTCACTTAGAGGTGTGCATTTAAGATTCACTCATGTCTTTTTGTGGCTTGATAACTCATTTGTTTTTATTGCTGAATAATATTCCATTGTATAGATATATCACAGTTTAAACATTCAACTATTGAAAGACATCTTGGTTGCTTCCTGTTTTTGACGATTGTGAATAAAGCTGCTCTAATCATGTGTATGCAGATTTCTTTGTGGAATATGTTTTCATATCAGTTGAGTAATACATAGGAGTGTGATTGCTGGATCATATAGTAAGACTATGTTTAGTTTTATAAGAGACTGCCAAACCATCTTCCACAGTGACTGTACCATTTTGCATTCCCATAGTCATGAACGAGCGTTCCTGTTGCTCTGTGTTCTCACCAACATCTGGTGTTGGCAGTCATTGGCATTTTTAGCTAGTCTAATAAATCTGGCTTGGTATCTTTTTAACTTGCAATTGCCTGATGACAAATGATGTTGGGCATATTTTCATATGCTTATTTGCCATTCTGTGTATGTTCTTTTGTGACATCTGTTCAAATGTTTTGCCTTCTTAAAAATTGTTTTCTTTGGATTATCATAACCTGTTTTTTCTCCACACTTCCGTAATCAAGACTGTACATCGAGCAAATCAGGACTGAAAAAAACTTGACATTATTTTATATTCTCTTGTATTCTATTTATTCCATTATAAAGTGTTTTATTATTTTAGTGAGTACTTAGTATTCCATAATATAGATATACTTTTTTTTTTAACTTCTCTGTTGTTGTACATTAAGGGTTTCTATTTACATTTTTGACATTATTATGTGGGTAAATCTTTGTACAGATCCATGTCTCTTCCCTTAGGATGGATTCCTGGTTGGCTCCAGGCCCAGTATCTAGGTTTACATTACCGTTAGCAGTTTATGAGGCCTTTGTCCTGTCCTGCCACTGCACATCATCATTTAAAAAGAGTAAAATATTTCTGTTTGATACATGAAAAAGTGTTTTCTCCTTGTTAGTAATCTTTGTTTGCTTTTTGTAGCAAGGTTGAACCTTTTTCCATATGGTTATTGGCTATTTTTAATACATTTAAAATAAGCTATGCAGTCCTATCCTGTTTTTCATATTGATCTGTATAACTTCTCTATACACTAAGGCTGTTCTATCACGTGTGTTGAACTTTTCTCAGTTGTTTGCCTTTTGATTGTGTTTTTTTTCTTTGTGTTTTGGGAAAGATCGTTTGGGCTTTGGTGCGGAAGTGCTGGAGACAGGAGGTGAGGCAGGTGTTTTGCCTTGTAGGTGAGAGATGTGAGGATGCCTGCAGAATCAGTACAGTGGTGGTAGGGAGGTGATGCTGCACTCCAGAGAGATTTAAGAGTTAGGATCGATAGGGTTTTGTGAATGATTAGGGAGTTGAAGGAAGAGGGAGGGTGTCAAAGGTGGCTTTGTGTCTGCTCTGTTTTGCTTGGTGGGTAGTGGATAAGGAGCTATGAGGGAGCAGATTTGGGGGTTAGGGTATGGATGTTCAACCTCAGTTTTATGTCTGTTAGTTTTCAGGACATCTAGGTGGAGCTGTTTAAAGGCAATGAGATAACCGGATCTGGAGGTCAGGGCAGGAGCCTGGACTGGAGAAATGTTCTGTATTCCCTTCGTCCCTGTCTCCCCTAGCCCCCCTCCTCCCTGCCTTTCTTCCATCCTTCCAATTTTTATTGAACATAGTAAGGATATTCTGTTCCAGACCCTGAGGATTTGGCAGTGAACAAAACAGATAATCTGCCTGCCATTATGAGCTTATTTTGGGATAGGGCATGGAGACTGGTAACTAAACAAATAAATTGGTAATGAAGATGTAAAATGTTGGCATTTTTATCACCGAGGGCCTTCTTGGCATTTTTACCTAATAGTTGCTAATGCCTGCAGTAACTAGAATACTCACATTGTACTATTGTGTGATGTGTTTTTCAGGGAGGAATTCATACAAGCGTACAGTGCAAGCAGCGGTATGGCCCTTTGGCATACATACTTGGTGATCGAACAACCAAGAAACTGACAGAATACAGCAAAGTGATAACTGTAGATGGCAACATATGTTCTGGAAAAGGCAAGCTTGCAAAACAAATAGCAGAGAAACTAGGTATGAACTTATGTCATGCAGAATGACCACTTTTTTTCAGACTTGTGGTTACTTATCTCGGTTTGATTCTACTTTAATATTGACTCAGTAGAACTGGACCCAAGGTAGGTATTTTACGTATTTGAAATATTTATTGAAAAAGCTGTTTTCAGTCTTTCAGGCTTTATGTTGACGATGTAGGCAGAGCACTTTCATGTGAACTATCTAACTTGAACTTTGTAGGAGCCCCTGGAATAGGGCTGTTGTTACTGCTGGCATTTACGGATGGGTAGACTCGGTAAGAAGCCGATGTCCACAGCTAGTTAGTGCAGAGCTGGGATGGGAACCCCATGTCCTGACTCTCGGTCCAGGTGTTTGTTCGCTGTACCTTTCTGCAGATTTTGACAAGCAGTTGCCCACTTGCACGCAGGGGTTCCCATAGTTATGGGTGGCTCTCTTTTTCAGGAGGAATTCATATGAGGGCACAGTGAGACGTGCTGCAGCACAGCCCTTCAGCTTACATGCTTGTCTTACACACATTTTAGACATGTTGTCTCCAGTGTCATATGTGCTCCCCTTTACACACGATGAGACATAAGTGTGAGGGTAACCTTCCCCAGGCCTTAACCAACCAGCCTCAGCAGTGGTGTTCAGATGGGGCTTTTGTTTCTCTTAGTCCACACTGCTCGCTGATGGGAAGGGAGGCATCCACATCGTGTTTTATCCGGTTATGTCTCTTCTCAGGTTTAAAGCACTTTCCTGAAGCAGGGATACATTACGCAGACAGCACTACAGGAGATGGAAAACCCCTGGACGTGGAGTTCAGTGGCAACTGCAGTTTGGAGAAGTTTTATGATGATCCGAAAAGCAATGATGGCAACAGTTACCGCCTGCAGTCCTGGTTGTACGCCAGTCGCCTCCTGCAGTACGCGGACGCCTTGGAGCACTTGCTGAGCACAGGTCAGTCACCATGGTCAGGTAGCTGTTGGTCGTGTTCTGCACTTGAACCCTGTGCTGGAATTCAGTCATGTTAGTTTGCCACTAAGTAGACCTTTTCTTTAAGGGTATTTGATGAGGCAAGTGCTGGCTTTCTAATAAGATCATAAAATCTGCAAGATCCATATTATTGTTGCTTCAGAATAATATCCACTAAATATTATTTCATTTTGTGTATTGGATTGAGATTTATGGATTGTATGGAATTTTCGTGCCACTGCTCTAAACGTGTAGATGACATGTGTCAAAAAATGGAGGAAAGAGAGAACCTGTAAGTGACTAGGAGGAAGTGGAATCACACTCATGAAGTGAGAGCCCTGAGTCATACAGAGAGTTGGATGCACAAAACAGGGTTATCTCTGAGGGCCCAGAGATGGGCTAGAATTTGCCATCAACCCACAGGGTAGAAGTTAAACCTTGAGAAATGGGAGAGGTGGGGAAGGCAGAACACCCAGGGTCCCGTGGGCCTGTACAGTAAAGGGGGATGTGTCCATGGAAGGTATCCGAAGCAGGCAAGAAATGGACAAGGGCTGCATATGGGAGCATTCAAGGTCCAGAGTCTGGGAGATAGGCAACGGGGGTCAGGACATGAAGTCAGGAAATGGAGGGAGGGAGGACAGATGGGGCAGGAGCCTGGGTTTACACAGAGTACAGATGAGGTTGGAATCCCAGAGGGGCTGCTTCATCATCCTGGGAACCAGCAGTGTGGGTTCAATCTGGGCCTGACCCCAGAACATTCTGAGAATCAGTCAGCAGATAACTGCCAGTGCTTGGCCAAAGCCACCAACCTGTGGGGATTTTGACTTCAAGGGTAGAAGCATATGGCACGTGTGAGCGTGAGGGAGAGTGGGGGATTTGTACGAGCTGCATTGTAGAGTAGTGGTTGCCACACCTGCCTGCCTGTCAGGTACCTGGTGAGCTCAGCTGCCACCTGGAGGGTCTGCTGCATGGGGTCTGAGTGTGAGAATGAGAACGTAGTTTTCATGAGGACCCCAGGTAACTGATGGAGCTGGGGCACAAAGCTACCTCGTGTTCCGGGAGGGTCCTATCTGTATAAGATGTGCCACAAGATGCAAGGTACTGCTCTTTGTCTAAACGGCCACAGATGTCTGGTTATTGTCTTGCTTTTCCAACATTCTATTGGTGATGCTCTTCCTTATGTGAAGGTAAGTCCTGATATGGTGAGCGTTGCTCCTAAGAAGACGTGGTCTACATTCTGAAGTTCTGTACCAGGACCCAGCTCACAGGAACCAGTTAGTAGGTTGGAGTTAATAGTGACACTGGGCTTACTCCACATTCTTTTTGAAGTATACTTCAGCCCTATCTTAGGACTCCTTGTTTCTTAAAATTTTAAATGAAAACTTGTTTCCTTTTGTATTACATTAGTTTATTCATTAAATATTTAGCGAGTGGCTGCTGTGTGCCAGGGGCATTCCAAGAACTAGAGATTCTGCAGGAAGTGAAGCCCAGTGTCTTCCTGGAGCTTACATTTTAGTAGCGGAGAGAAAGAGCAACCTGCCACGTCAGGTAGTGTGTGGTAAGAGCTGAGAAGAAGGGGTTTGGGTGGGGCTGGGGGCTGTTCTTCTTGATGGGAATGTTAGGGGAGGCCGCTGCCCAGGCACAGCAAGGCTGAGTGCAGGCAGACGGGCAGGGAATCCCTGGGGACCAGTGCTCTGAGCTGAGGGAGCATTCTCCATGTGCTGTAGTGACAGTCAGCAGGCCTCTGTGACTGGAGTGCAGTGAGTGAGGCTGGGAGGATTGGGACGAAGCCAGAGAAATAGCCTGGGCGAGATGGTCGAGTCTCAGTCAGACCTCAAGGGCCACGCTGGGACTTTGGTTTTTACCTTGAAGGAGAGAGGTTGGAGCAGAGGAGTAACAGGAGCTGGCTTAAGCTTTGAAAATGCCCCTCTGCTGAGGGTGAGAGCAGCCTCGGGGGCAAGGGCAGAGGCAGGGGGTGAGTTGGCGGCCATGGCCTTGTCAGAAGTGAGGAGACCTTACGCTGCGAAGGAAGTGGCACATTCTGGAATGGTGGGATTCGAGACGTGGTTGGGAGAAAGCTGTGCTTTGCTGATGCTTGGGCTGTGGGGTAAGATGGGAGTTGAGGGTGACCCTGGGGTCTTACTGAATGATTGAGTGGGCATGGTAGGGTGGGAAGCCTCTGGTTTAAAAACAGAAATGCTTTTTCTGTTAACTGGATGCTCTTGTTACAGCTGACAGAAAGAAACAGGATGTTATGTTGCCTAAACCAAAATAGTATTACAGTTTCTGAAAACCATTTCCCACTCACAAGTCGTATATGTTCTTTTGAATATGTTTCAAATGGCTATGGAAATGGAATTGTAAATAACTGCTTTTTCCCTTTCTAAAATGAGGTTACTAGTTTCCAGTGCTTTAATTATCTGTCTGATTTTTAATTTTCATTTCCATGTTTTTAAACAGGACAAGGTGTCGTATTGGAACGCTCCATCTACAGTGACTTTGTCTTCGTGGAGGCGATGTATAACCAGGGATTTATCCGAAAGCAGTGTGAGTCATTGTTGCAGGCAAGCCCTCCTGGGTGTGTGGGTAGCTTTGTAAAGGCTCCAGTAGACTCGCCTTGCAGTTAGTATGCGTTTTATGAATGTCTGTTAAATAGATGAGTCAGTGCCATTTACTTATGAAGTTTCCACAGGAAAAAACTGGTTCCTTCCACCTCTTTCCCTCCTACATTCACATCTCACTGTGAAAGCTGCGTGGTGTCCTGGGTCCTTGAACACACAGCTTCCACACAGCCTTCCCCAGCTCTCTGTTCAACCTCATGAGATACCTAAGCTGCTTTTCTTTGATCTTAAATTTAGTCTTACTGAGCTCTCCAATTTCTAGGGTGTCATTTTTATGTAATTAGGCTGTCTTTTTCCCTTGTCCCTGTAGCTGCATGATGCCAGCACTCTCGTCGTCTCTTCCTTCTCTCTAACACAGTGCTGTTCTAGTGCCTTTAGGGGCTTAGCATTGTGTTGGGATATTGTTGAAAGTGACAAGTGGCAAAGGGATGAGAATAAAGACCTCCTGGTTAAAGGTAGCCTGACCATGAGGAGTGATGGGTGGCCAGGGTGTCTGTGACTGGGAGGTGCTGGGGCGGGCCATGGAAAGGCCTATGGTCAGTCTGCCTGTGAGCATTCTCACCTGTGTGCTTGGCTGACTAGAGCCAGTGGATGGCTCAGATCTGGAGGGCAGAGTAAAAGTTGTTGGTTAATGAGCGGGGAGACGAGAGCAAACCAAGTCGTGATTCGGGGGTGAGGCTGTCTGCTCTTAGTCTGCTTACATGTCCTGCTGTTTGGAGTAGGCCACCTGTGTGCTTGTAGCAAGAGCAGCCAGAGCCCTTGCTTCTGACCAAGGCATTGAGCCTTGCTTGACATTTGGAATAGCAGTTGAGGTCAGTCAACCAGCGCTTCTATAGTGCCAGCTCTGTGCCAGGCTCTGTCTTAGGTGCCAAGGATATGAAGATACATAAGACAAGGAAGGCTCCCGCAGTCCTGGGGTGAAGGGTAGGGCGTTAAAGCAGCATAGATGGTTAATTGCAATAAAATGCACTTGATGGCTCCTCCTGGGTGACTTTCCTCCTGGGTGCTGCGTAAGCACACAGGAGAATATCTAACCAGCTGGGAGAAGATGGGGTGTTGTCAGGGACAGCGTCCTTGAGGAGTGAGCCCTGGGCAAGCCATCAGCATTGCAGCGGGATGAGCGAGGTGAAGTGAGGCTGGAGGAGCCTGCGTTGGCACAGGCTGCTGGTGTTGGTGTGGAGTGAGGGCTGGGTGCTGGCTGGGGATGGTGCAGGGGAAGCAAGTGGGGCCACACAAGGAAGGGGCTTGCACCTTGGCTAGGACACTTGGATTTTTCCTGTAAGTGCTGAGGAGCCATGGAAGGGTTTTAGGCATGGGAGGGATATGGTTAGATTTGAGTTCATTTGTCTGAAGGATGTGTTCAGTGAGGGGAAGTCAAAGCAAAGGAGACCGTTGGGAGGAAGTCGGAGTAGGATGGCTGTACCCTAGGATGAAGGCCTGCACTGGGCAGAGGGAGTGGCTTGCTGGGGAGGGTGGATCTCAGATACGGAGGAAGTTCACTTGGCAAGCCTGGGTGGTCAGCTTTGTGGGAGCAAAGTGGGGAGAGTAAAGTGGACCTGACTGGGCTTCTCACCAAGTGAGGAGGATACGAAGGGGCAGTAGTCTGAGAAGGAGCTTTCACGTCTGGGCGTGTGGAGTTTGAGATTTCCCGGAGATAGCCAGTGGAGAGGTCTAGCAGGTGGTTGCATATCTGAGCCTAACATACTGAGGACTGGTCTGGACTGGAGAAAAGTTTTGGGGGAATCAGCCTGACAGTGGACACACTTGTCCCAGAAAAACCCACAGGGGGAGGTGAGGACTGAGACCAGAGTCCTTGGAGGATTCCAGGTTTCTGGAGAGGGGGCCCTACTGCAGATTTGAAGCTGAATGGTCAGAGGTGCACAAGGGGCCAGCGAGGGTGGTGGGGGACATTCATCACATGGAGTGTGTAGGATCTAGTGGGACAAGAACTGAGAAGTGACCTTTAGGGGTCTGGTGGCTTTAGCAAGAGTCGTTTCATTCCACAGTTTGGGTTGGGGGGAGAACAGATTACTTAAGGGTAGATGGCATACAACAAAGTGAAAAATCGCCTCAGAAGTGGGGCTGCTAACAAGAATGTGGAGAGAAATGATGACTTAGAGGAGGAGGCAGAAGGGAGGTTTCCCTGATGGTGGGAGACACTGGCCTGGTCCTAGGCTGAACAGAAAGGAAGCAAATACAAGGCCGAGCGTATTCTGCTTGGACCGATGAACAGTATCCACAGTCAAGCCTCAGTCTTTGCTTTGGTTCCACCTCCTTTGTAGTCTTTTAGCCTCCAGCTCAGACCCCTGCTGACCTGGGATCAAAAGCCCGTCCTGAATTGCCTCTAAAGCAGGAGTTACCACAAGTGGTCACCTGAACATTTTCTTTAGAGCACAATAGTGGTCTTTCTGTGGATCTTAGTGTGATCGCCCAAGTTTGTCCCTTCTGGAAGTTTCCACCATGGAGGAAATCTTTAGAGACGATGGTTTCTTCACATCGCTCTTTTGATGGTTTCATCCCAGTGACCTGGAGCGTGTTCTGCCTGTTGGTTTCTGGTAACATGGGCGTGTGCTCCAGGACATCAGTTGCAGAGCATTCTTCAAAACAGCAGGAATGTTCTTTAGCATCATAATTTTTGTGTGATTGCTATCTGTATAGTATATTCTATATAATGTCAACTTCAGTAGAATTATTTCTCAGCTTTAGTTGCTTTCAGTTTTATTTTTTATTAGTAAATCTGCTTCAATAGGTAGTTCTGTGTAGCTGATTAAATTTACTGAAATACATTGAACCCAGGTAAATGTAGCTTGACATTTTTCAGTTGAGTTATTTGAAAAATAAAGTATATAAAAAGTGATTTTACTCCCTAGAGAAGATCAGACTCTTACCTATTATTACTATGAAGAAATATACATACACATAATGATGTGTTTCAGTTCAAAGGACGCTAAAACAAATGCTTGGGTGCCCTCCCTCTTGTAGGAAGTAAAGGTAGACCCTACCATGTGGCCAAGATGCGCTTAAAATCTGTCCTTTAGAATGCTCTGTTTTTTTTTCGGTGAGGAATATTAGCCCTGAGCTAACATGTCGCCAGTCCTCCTCTTTTTGCTGAGGAAGATTGGCCCTGGACTAACATCCATGCCCATCTTCCTCTACTTTATATGGGACGCTGCCACAGCATGGCTTGCCAAGCGGTGTGTTGGTGCGTGCCCAGGATCTGAACCTGTGAACTCTAGGCTGCTGATGCGGAGTGTGCACACTTAACTGCTGCGCCACTGGGCCGGCCCCTAGAATGCTCTTGAAGCTAGGGTTTAAGTCCAGTATTTCACTTTACATCGCAGAATTTCTCTGGGCCTGATGCTTTTGGTCTATAGAAATGGGGATGAGAAGCACTGTCTTGCTGTGTTGCTGTCAGTGCTGCAGGCTCTGTGTGTGAATGCCCCAGCGCCTGCCATGCGATCACACGTGTGTGTGCAGCCGTGGTCACGGCCATGATTGTTACGTGATCCACAGGTGGATATGTGGCTCTGAGAACTGTGTGTGCCCTTGCCCTTCTGTCTGAGAGAGGAGCATGTTTTAGAACCTGTATGTGGACTGTCAGATGACATGCGCCTCTCCGTGTGTGCCAGGTGTGAACCACTACAACGAGGTGAAGAAGGTCACCATCTGCGAGTACCTGCCTCCTCACGTGGTGATCTACGTCGACATGCCCGTCCCCGAGATCCAGAGTCGGATCCAGAAGAGAGGAAATGTAATTCAGCTTTTCTGTCGAAGACCTGTCTTCTTTTTATGTGTCCTCATTGTTTTAATGTAGATCAGCACTCAAAAGTGATGTGTACAGTAGGGTACCATAAATCACTGACAGTGCTCACGGGGATGGGGGCACACCCTGGGGTCTTCTGAAAGAGTGGGCACCTGGTCAGTCACTGCTCTCCACCAGTGCTCTCCAGTCCCTGTGCCATTCTGCTCCCGTCCCCTGTCCTACATCACTTAAACCATTCTTGTGAAGATGGATAAGTCTCCCAACAGAACCTCCCTCTGCCAAGCGCCTTTCTCTTTAATGGGGTTTTCATGCCCTGTTATTTTTCTACAAATTGGAAGCAATTTCTAATATTCTTTGAGTTCCCTACTCTATTTTTTTAGCTCAACTTGTGCCTCTTTTCCTTTTTTTCCTACTTAACTGATTCTAGAACAGTCGCCCACTGGCTCCACACGTGTCCATTTACTTTTTGTGGCGTTGGTTGAGACCGACATAGGTGGCCTGGAAGCTCTCGTTTTGAAGTTTCCCACTGGCTCTTCAACGTGGTGCAGGATACAGAGATTAGCAAAGACCGTCTGTGCCCTTATGACTAGCACTTGTTTGGAAATATCACTCCCCACAGAGTATTTTTTTCCTGGGGGAGAATGAGAGTTCTTTTTGACATTGTAATGAAATGTCAAGTTGCCTGTGTGTTTGTTGTTCCAGTGCCCATCCTCAGGGCTGGAGTCCTGGTGGATGCTCAGAAAATACCTGCTGAGGGGCCGGCCCGGTGGCGCAAGCGGTTAAGTGCGCGCGCTCCGCTGCGGTGGCCCGGGGTTCGCCGGTTCGGATCCCAGGCGCGCACCGGCGCACCGCTTGGCAAGCCATGCTGTGGCGGCGTCCCATATAAAGTGGAGGAAGATGTGCACGGATGTTAGCCCAGGGCCAGTCTTCCTCAGCAAAAAAAAGAGGAGGATTGGCAGATGTTAGCACAGGGCTGATCTTCCTCACAAAAAAAAAAAAAGGAAAATATCTGCTGAGTGGTGGGTTCCTGTAAGGGCAACAGAACAGCTCCGTATCCTTTGCTGCTGCTGAAAGATCCCGGAAGACTCAGTGTCTTCCTCCATCTTTCAGTAGTAAACCCATATGTGACATCTGTCTTTCCCTATTTACTGCCAGTCTGTACCTTTTATTACTTAAGAGTTTACTCTTAAGTATGATGTAATTTAGACTTTCAAGAACATTCCATCAAGTGGCAAAAGGAGGGACCTGCAAGTCAAAAATACTTAATTCTCACTCAATGGAATAGTCTTGAATACCTTTGCTTATTGCAGTGACGTTTATTGAGAAAAATGAAGACATAGATTCAGAATTCTCTAGATAACTCTTTTGTTATCTGGGATAATAATATTTCAGAAACAATTTTGAGGTCCAAATTAGAGCTATCAACTTTTTAGTTTTCCTAAGTAAAGTCTTGATGAATACTGTCACCAGCTAAAATTACCACTGTGTGTGAGAAAAGGACATTTTCTCAAAGAAACATCGTATCATAATAAGTGTGTGTTCTTATATTCCAGTGGGCGAGACCTATGGTAAACAAGGGAGTAAGTAAGAAAGACATTCGAGGGAGGTAACTGCCATGCAGATAGTCAAACAAGATGAAAGATAATGTAACTTAGCCCTTAGCATTGCTAAACTATAAAAGATTTTAAATATTGAAACTTGCCACTCATAATTAGAGTTTTAAATTTCTGAAATTGGCTTAGCAAACTTCAGATGTTGAGGGACGTGAGAGATGGAGAGAGTGGGAGAGGTGTTGGGGGATGAGTGAGTGGTAGAGAAGAGGTAAGGATGGAGAGAGTCGGTGACGGAGAGGAGGGTGCTGAGGATGGATGGGGGAGAGGTGGGCCAGTTCCCCCTCACGTTGTCTATAATCTTTCATTGCCCACCCTCAAGCACGCAGTGAAACGGGAAAGCCAGGCCCTGTAACTGTAAAAGGGGATTCTTTCTGACCCTATTCTAAGTAAGCATCCTAGAGCCTGTGAAAGACTTCATGCTATGGTTTCACCTGGCCAAACTTAGGTGCTCACTATAGGAGAATGAGAATAATTCTAACTGGTACTGAGGCCCCTTTCTATCACCCCAAAGTCCCTACAATGCCTAGCTGGAGTTCTTCGAAGAAAACAGTGTTGGTTGATTGTTTTCACATTTTACTTAGCACAGGTAAAAAGAAAAGAAATCTAAAGGTTTCATTTTTCTTGTTTTGTCTAGCCACACGAAATGAAGATCACCTCTGCCTATCTTCAGGACATCGAGAATGCGTATAAGAAAACCTTCCTTCCTGAAATGAGGTGAGCCGAGTGCGTGATTTATTTATATGACTAGAGTGCCTTCATGCATAGTTGTTTATGACGTTGGTGTTGTCTGGGCTGTTTCAATCTGTTGTTTTTAAGCATGAATGACAGCAGACATTTCAGTTTGATTTGGTGGAGTTTTTGGTTCGTTGGCTGGTTTTTGGTTTGCTTATTTTATCAGTACTTTTTTTGTTTGTTACATTTTTAACATTTTTTGATGATAGAAATAAACTGAAGCTCTATTTCATCACAGGTTTTAGCATTAGAGAACTCATATATTTTTACTTTAGGTGACAGCTAAGTGCTCAGTGAATCCATACAGAAAATTCATGAAAAATAAACAGTCTGTATACTTTTAAATGATATCTTAAGCGATGTTTAGATAAATGAAAACACCACCAGACCTTTTCTCTTTCTCCTCCCTCTTTTTTTCTTTATGGAAAGCACAAGGGAAATCTATTTTCATCTACCGTCTCGCTTGCCATTCTATGATCCTGAGGGTATTTGTGTGTAAGGGAAGTCATTTACTACTGTCACTCAAGTGCAATTAAAACTGGATTTTGTGAATAATGCTTTTATGGAAGGTTTCTAGTAGTATTTCTTAAACTTTTTTTAAACTTAAACCTCTTTTGATACCTAAAAATCTTATGCCCTTGTTTAAAATTTCAAAGTAACTATAAAATTTTGACTAAAAACAAAGCAAGGCATAGTGATTTTGGAAGAAAACTTTGATTTTTAAATTGGAACAGGCATTTGTGCTTATATCACGTCTGCTTGCTTGTGATAAGCTTTTCTCTTGTAGGCAGCAGAAAAGACGGTGAACTGTATGTTCCTTTCCTCCTGTTGTACTGCTGTGTTTTCAGGACCAGAAGTGCAAACAAAGCAGCCTTGTAAATCTTGCCGGGGGAATATATAGAGCTGTGTGAATAAACAGAATAATCAGAGATAGTTGACCCTAGAATTTCAGTCCCAAAAATCCCTCTTGGATATCTTCTGGTTACAAAAATATCACTGAGAAAGGGTTTCCTGACAGGTTCTCAAATAGGATTTTTCCTGATAACAGCAGGGAAATAATGCCTGAATTCAGCTTGCAGAAAAGGTGAGGTTTCCTTTCACCTTGCAGTTATTTTCAAGAGCTTATCTTTGAGGACTTCCTGATCATGAAATATGTTCAGCAACGATTATAAGTATCCATTGCTTAATTTGGCTGTCTGTACTTGAACTATATTGGAAGTTAGCTTGTGAAGTCTCGAGTAATCCACAGGTCAAATATGTTTCCCCAGGATTCAGGAAGGTGTCGCTTCCCATAGCGCTGACAATCAGACAGCTTCCTCCTCAGCTGATAAACTAGCCAGGCACGTTCTCTCTGGTGACTGGTGCATCCCACTGGGGAGCAGAAGACTCTTCAGATCCTCACAAGTCAGGGCAGGCAATCTGATGTCTAACTCTGTTTTTTTTGTGAGGAAGATCAGCCCTGAGCTAACATCTATGCCAATCCTCCTCTTATTGCTGAGGAAGACCAGCCCTGAGCTAACATCTATTGCCAATCTTCTTCCTTTCCCTTTTTCTCCCCACAGCCCCCGTAGATAGTAGTTTGTTGTAGTTGCACATCCTGCTAGTTGCCGTATGTGGGACGGCGCCTCAGCATGGCCGGACAAGCGGTACGTCGGTGCTCGCCCGGAATCCGAACCCGGGCCACCAGTAGCGGAGCGCTTTGCACGTAACCGCTAAGCCACGGGGCCAGCCGCTCTAACTCTGTTTTTTACCTAACTAACTTTATAGCCAGGTGCAGGCTGCACAGAGTTTTGGAAGTTGTTGCTTGGTGGTGACCAACACAGTGGTTCCTAAGGATAGGTTTTCACTAGGACTTGGTCATGGACCCAGCATTGCTGGGTGCTGCCATGCACACTCAGTTGCCGGCCCCAGTTCAGTCTGCTGAGCGTGATGAGTGTCACCATAGCCTCAGAAATGCTGTCAGCCTTTGAGGTGATTTCCCAGACTTGAAAACAGCAGTTCTGTTTCCAGAGTGTCATTACCCACTCATCATTCCTCAGAAATCACACAGGTCAGGGTAAGTTTCCTACATCACTGCAGAAACCCCAACTTGGCATTCGGAGTCTTTGTTAGGAGGCACTGAGAATGTGAGATGTTAGGTTCTTGTGGTTACCGTGGGCCCTTCATGGCCTGGGCTAATTCCTAGTATTATGGTGCCGCTTCCTCTCACAAGAAGCAGAGAACACACTTTGGAGGAAAAAGCTCCCTTGATGTCTTCCTAGGTTGATTTGAATTTGGATGTTTTTCAAGTGTAAAGGGCTTGTGTCATCATTGCTCAAGAGTTTTAGTCTTACTACACATGGATGAGATGGACCTCTTTTTTGGCAGTGTAAACCTTACTGAATTTCCAGGTTTGTGTCTTTCTTTCTTTGTCTCCAGCTTCAGACACCCAGAAGGGAAAGTGCACATCAGAGCCCTGACCAGAATGTTTGTTATGTCTGTAGAGCTGCCGCCGTTAACAGGGCATCAAGTCATGCTTCATGTCTGTTGTGGCTGTAGAGCTGCCACCGTTAGCAGGGCGTCAAGTCACGCTTCATGTCTGTTGTGGCTGTAGAACTGACATGGTTAGCGGGGCATCGAGTCATACTTTGTGTCTGTTGTGTCTGTAGAGCTGACATGGTTAGCGGGGCATCGAGTCACGCTTCATGTCTGTTGTGTCTGTAGAGCTGACATGGTTAGCAGGGCATCGAGTCACATTTCATGTCTGTTGTGTCTGTAGAGCTGCCACCATTAGCAGGGCATTGAGTCATGCTTCATGTCTGTTGTGTCTGTAGAGCCGACACGGTTAGCAGGGCATTGAGTCACGCCTCGTGTCTGCTGTGTCTGTAGAGCTGACACCGTTAGCGGGGTGTCAAGTCACGCTTCATGTCTGTTGTATATGAAGAGCTGGCACGGTTAGCGGGGCATCGAGTCACACTTCATGTCTGTTGTGTCTGTAGAGCTGACACGGTTAGTGGGACATCAAGTCACGCTTCGTGTGTCTTGTGTCTATAGAGCTGACACGGTTAGCAGGGCGTCGAGTCACGCTTCATGTCTGTTGTGTCTGTAGAGCTGACACGGTTAGCGGGGTGTCGAGTCACGCTTTGTGTCTGTTGTGTTTGTAGAGCTGACACCATTAGTGGGGTGTCAAGTCACGCTTCATGTCTGTCGTGTATGTAGAGCTGGCACGGTTAGCGAGGCGTTGAGTCACGCTTCATGTCTGTCGTATATGTAGAGCTGGCACGGTTAGCGAGGCGTCGAGTCACGCTTCATGTCTGTCTTGTATGTAGAGCTGGCACGGTTAGCGAGACGTCGAGTCACGCGTCACGTCTGTCGTATATGTAGAGCTGGCACGGTTAGCGAGGCGTCGAGTCACGCTTCATGTCTGTCGTATATGTAGAGCTGGCATGGTTAGCGGGCCGTCCAGTCACACTTCAGCCTTGTAAGTGGCATCGTTGTCCTCTTGTTTGCGTGTTTATTCTGGCATTGGCGTTTGCCGCCAGTTCTCGCCACCTCTGGCGCGAGCTCTATGCTTTCATTTTGGTAATCGTCGCTTGTCCACTCCACTGGGCAAGCCAAGATGACGTAAAAGAGAGGGCTTTTTTGTTGTTGATGTTTTGTGTTTGTAGCACATGATAGTAACCACAAAATAGGTTTATCTTAACTTGTCTACCTGAAAAGAGGGAGCCTTCACCCAGTTTACGATTGTGTTACAAACTGTACCATGCACTGCTGCAGACACTGCACACGTGCTGGGAACTGTTGTACTGTATCCTCTGTCAGGGACATGTGGTGGAGCTCTGCCTGCAGTGGTTTGTGTTATAAGAACTATATGTAGGCATACATATGAGTATGTGTGTGTGTGCTTAATTTTATTTTTCCAAATGAATATCATATTATAGTATAGATTTTATTTCATTGCAGCTCCTACCCCTTCTGCCCCGTAGATTTGTTAAGCCTTGTGAGTTTGTTTCTCACCCCTTCATCTTGCTGTGATTTCAACTCTTGTCTTTTGAACAGATAGAGTCTGTTCATCGTTAAAGTGAATTCTGTCCAGCAGCTCAAGCTGTATGGATAATGGGAGCCACTTAAAATACAGGTCGTTTGTCACGTTTAGAAGAACAAATATGTGAAGTATTCTGTGCAATGTGCATTATTTTAAGCATTGAATTATAGACCACGATTGTACTGCAGCTTGGTGATGTATTTCATCTTGAGGTTTTATCTTGGGAATTCACTATGAAATTTCACTAAAACTACCAGACTTTACATAAATTTCCAGAAACCTATCACAAATAGATTATAATCTAAAGTTTATAAGTCTTTGTGTTTAGAATTCAGAACTTATTTTCCCACAGCAACAATTTTGGGTTTCCTGGACTTATTTAAACTGTCATTTAGTTAAATACTGTTTATTTACAAAGAACAACCTTAGAAGATAAAATTGTTAGACTGTTAGTAATTAAACGATAAAATCAAAATTGAATAAGAGAAATATTTTTCAGTTTGAGTGTCAGTGTTTGAAGTGACCAAGTGAAGGTCAGAGCACCTTTACTTGACGGGGTTGATGGCTGCTGTGGGAGAATTTCTCAAGGTCTCGTCTTCGTCTGCGTTGGTCCCTCCCTTGTTAGCTCTTCTCACTAGCCTATTGAGACATGTGGATGCTTCACTGTCTCTGTATATGTTGTTCAAGAATGCATAAAGAACGTTTCAGCCTTTTCCTAAATAGTCGTGTTGTGACATTTTAAGAGGCACAACGAACTAATGTAGCACAGGAATGTGTATTTTCTGACTTTTTCATCTCTGACCAAAATCCTAGGAGTGTATGTTATGTATCCTCGTTACCTTGCTTACAAATGTATCATAAATAAGTATGAGCTGGAGCTTGGTTTAACAAAGATTAGTCCATTCACTTGTTAACAAATATTTGTTCAGCTCCGTGAGTGTTACTGTCGGTGTCAGTGTTCGCTGGAGACACAGTGGTTGCTCAGACAGGATAGGGTAGGCCTGTCTGAGAAGACACTTTTATGCTGAGATTTCACAGATGGGAAGGGAGCACTATGTGACCAACCTGCGACTGAGCGTACTTTGTAAATATCCATTCTTTAATCTTGTTCTCAGGCGGCTGAGGGGCTGGGGGAGCCCATGGAGGGGAATCTGTGGCTTCAGGAAACAGCGGGCGTGGGGCTCCCTGTGGCCTCCCTGTGTCTGTGGGAACAGGATGCTGTTGCAGTGGGAATTGAGTTGGCTCCTTGGGCCTTTGAAGATATCTCCACATTGCTGAGACCCACACGGTCGCTGTCTTTGTTTTAGCCTCCCTTCACAAATCGTGGGAAGGAGAGGCAGGGGTGACCCAGCACAGGAGGGTGAGTTTGCCCTCTTTTATTTGTCGGTGTGTTGTTACTGAGGCATTTGGCATGATGCTGTGCCCGTCATAGGCACCCAGAAAGTAAATGTCTGTTGAATCGAATCACATGGAACATGGAAATGTTAGGCCATAAAATTGGTTCTGTAGGTTGTTTTCAGTAGATGGTCTGGGGTCTCAAATTTCTGGAGGCTGAGAAGCCCTGTCTTTGTCATCTTGTTCGCCACACATGGGGCCTGCCGCCTGACAGGGGCTTAGTGAATGTCTGCTCAGTTATGTGTGTTGCAAGTCTCTGTCCTGTATTTTCCTGGTCTCCCATGCTCACTCTGTGACAGATACGTCAAGGGTGACCCTTCATATTGTTGCATGAGAAGAAATAATGTTGTCTCAGTGCTGCCCTGTTCCCTTGATCATCCAGGAGTGTTTGCAGCCTTTGTCTCCTACACACTTTAGTTTAGTTTTGGCTTGCATGACTTGCAGGGGGATATTATTCCCCTTTGTCACTGTGTACCTGACTTTTCATAGTAACAGTGTGTTGTTCCAGGCAGTTGAGGAGGAAACACAGTAAGTCCTATACTTAGGGTGACCTTGTACTTCTCAGCCTCAGTGGCAAATGCAGTGAGTTTATTCTCCTAACTTTATGGACTCATCATTCGTCGTGTTTATAGTTTCTGACCATTTCTGTTCATCTTTATAGGGATCCAAGAAAGGCAGTGGGCTAGTCGCGGTTAGAAACTGTTATCTAGTTGGATAACTTTCTTTGGATTATATAATATAGGCTTATCTATAATTATAGTGCCTAGAAACTTTTTTCTTACTCTTTGGAATTAATATGAGCCAGTAATAATGATACTTAATACAGGTACCTTATCTATACTAACTCAGTTAATTAAACTAGTGGCCCATTGAAGGTTGTTAGCAGAGTTGGTGACGTTTGATACCATTATAGTAGGTTGTATCTGAATTTCTGAGTATAGGTGTAAATTCTTGGGGTATTTACTCTAGATTTACATCCCATCCAGAGGAGGGTGCTCTGGTATAAAGATGCCTAAATGAGGAAATGTCCCTCATTTATGCCAAGCAGATGATCATGGGAAGCAGTAATCCATCCTTGACATTTCACTGTCCCCTTGCTGGAAGGGGCCTCAAACGATTCTGCAGTGATGGGCTCTCCCGTGTTCTCCTGGTCTGAGTGGCCTCTCGGGCCTCTCTGGCTGGGGTTGTGACCTCCAGTTTCCCTCTGGTTGGTCTGGAGGTGGTGACAGAGGCAGCCTCCTTCGTTTGCCAGGTACAGACTTAGCAGCCTGCTGGTCTTCAGGCATCTCCTGGCTGGGCAACCTGGTCTTTGAATGACAATAAACATGGTGAGGAAATGGGCAAAAGTGCTGGAAATGGCAATCTGCTGTTCTCTTCTTGCTGGGACCCAGTTGTGTCCAGACTCAGGACCGAGGACTAAGGGAACTGAGTTACTGCTATCCTGCTGCATAGTTTGGTTGAAACAGGTTATTTTGAGGGTTTCATTAGCAGCTCAGGTAATGTGTGTGTGTCCCCCACGTCCCCCACCATTTGGCTGCTCTCTGTGCCTACGTAATGGCCCTGGGCTCCTCTGTGCTCTTCTGTAATGAGTGCTGCAGCTGGAGGTGGTCTGTGTGGCAGTGGAGGTGAGCCGTGTGCCCTGTCTTTGGTAGACACTGGTCTCTCCTGCCCGTGGGGTGGGGGCAGTGAAGTAGAGAGAAGGGAAGCCAGGAAACAGACCTGCTGTGTCCATCCAGCCACGAGCACATTTCTGTTCCTAACTCATCCTCCTTAACAGTCAAGCCATGTGAGCCAGAACATGCCCAGCACAATTCCCAGTTGAGAGAAGGTGACTCACGTTTTAATATCTGTAGGGAGACTTTAATATTGTATATTCATTTTGTACATTAAGGCAAGCTTGGGAAATTTACATTGAATTTCATCTTGCTTTTTCTTACAGTGAGAAATGTGAGGTTTTACAATATAGTGCAAAGGAAGCTCAAGATGCAGAAAAGGTAAGAAAATGGCTGAAAAGTTTATAATTATTAAATTTGATTCATGTGTAGGGTTCTTGCAAATCAGATAATTGGTTCAGCTCCCACTGGTCTTAGAAATGTCTGTGTTTTATAATCTAACCGTTCCAGGCCAGCCCCTCTAACTCTCCTGGTCAGGAGGTTTTGATTTTTTTCTAAATAATTCAGTTTCTAGGATCTTAAAATTACAGAATGGTGAAGATACGAAGAACCTTGGGTTCTCTGCTCCAACATTTTTATTAACCAGAGGGTAAAATTGAAAGTTGGATTAGTTAAGGGGAAAGGTTTAGTAATATAAAGATATCAGCTTTCCCCAAATTAGTAGGTGCGTTTTGTGAAATTCCAGTCAATCTTAGTGCGATTAATGAGTAATAGCCAAAAAATTTTGAGAAAGAATAATGCAGGAACATTCACGCCCTCCCAAATACAAAAACATATTACGAAAGTATGGTAGTGAAAGCACTGTGGTATTAACACAACAATTAATAAATAGCTTAATGCAACAGAACAGAGTTAAGACTTAATAGGTGCGTGTGCTCACGCACGTGTGTGTGGGTGTGTGTGACTTTAGTTTGGTAAGGTCAGTACTTTAAAGGACAATAGAAAATGAAGTAGAGGAAAATGGATTATTTCTTAAATGGTATTGAGACAATTTTTTTACCATCCAGTTGGTAAAAAAAAGTCCCATATTTTATATTATATATTAAGCATAAATTACTAAAAAATAAAACCTAGAGTATAAAAATTCTTGAAGAGCATACAGGTGTTATGATCTAGGCTTGAGCTGTAGGTGGTGATATTATAACAGAGAAAGCATTGCAGAGTCCACAGCTTTAGTAAAAGCACATCTCAGTTGCCCCGTGGCACTGAGAGAACAGGGAGGAAGTTACAGGACCAGCTGTTTACAAAGAGAATAGCATTCTCCTCTAAGACAAAGGACTGTCGAGTCCCAGCTCTAGGAGCAGCGTAAGAATTCTTTTTAGACTTGGTTTGTTCTCTTTCGACTGGTTAAATTACAATCATTTCCTTCCCAGCCTTCTGTTTCTGTGATGTCGATTTGTTTTTAGATTATTTTTATACCTTTGACAGCCTGTTTAGATGGCACCTTTCTGGGAAGAATAATACATTTTATCTCTGAGACTGTGTCTTTTGAATTCATAATTCAATGTACTCCCCTGTGACCTGAGTGCTGGGCGAGGCGCCCACATTGAGGACCAGCGGCACCCCACGACCCCCGAGTGCTGGGCGAGGCGCCCACATTGAGGACCAGCGGCACCCCGTGACCCCCGAGTGCTGGGCGAGGCGCCCACATGGAGGACCAGCGGCACCCCGTGACCCCCGAGTGCTGGGCGAGGCGCCCACATTGAGGACCAGCGGCACCCCATGAACCCCGAGTGCTGGGCGAGGCGTGCACATTGAGGACCAGCGGCACCCCGTGACCCCCGAGTACTGAGCGAGGCGCCCACATTGAGGACCAGCGGCACCCCGTGACCCCCGAGTGCTGGGCGAGGTGCCCACATTGAGTACCAGCAGCACCCCATTACCCCCGAGTGCTGGGCAAGGCAGCACCCCACGACCCCTGAGAGCTGGGCGAGGCGCCCACATGGAGGACCAGCGGCACCCCATGACCCCCGAGTGCTGGGCGAGGCACCCACATGGAGGACCAGCGGCACCCCATGACCCCCGAGTGCTGGGTGAGGCGCCCACATGGAGGACCAGCGGCGCCGCGTGACCCCCGAGTGCTGGGCGAGGCGCCCACATGGAGGACCAGCGGCGCCGCGTGACCCCCGAGTGCTGGGCGAGGCGCCCACATGGAGGACCAGCGGCACTCCGTGACCCCCGAGTGCTGGGCGAGGTGCCCACATTGAGGACCAGCAGCACCCCATGACCCCCGAGTGCTGGGCGAGGCAGCACCCCACGACCCCCGAGTGCTGGGCGAGGCGCCCACATGGAGGACCAGCGGCACCCCATGACCTCCGAGTGCTGGGCGAGGCGCCCACCTGGAGGACCAGCGGCACCCCATGACCCCCAAGTGCTGGGTGAGGCACCCACATTTAGGGATCATCACTCAGTCCCACTGTTTCAGTGAAGGCCATCTGTCCGACTTCTTTTTTTTTTGACTTTCTTAGTATGATTCTTCCTGCCAGATATTTGTAGCTTTAATGTATTAAAAAGTTTTATCTCATTTAAATTTCTCAGCTGGTTACAGCATTAGAAAATTTGCTGGGACTCTGTGTTACAGTCGGCATTCTCTCTGTCTAGGTGGTAGAGGATATTGAATACCTCAAGTATGAGAAGGGGCCATGGCTTGACCAGGATGACCGGACTTTTTACCACCTGCGAAGGCTGTGAGTCCGTGACCTTGGGAGCTGCGGGCAGGGGCCGGGGCTGATGTTCTGAGTGCAGTACGATTGGTCCACTTACCTGCTGTAGGAACTTAAAGGATTTTGAAGTAATTATGTTTCAAGTTAGGTGTTAACAGTGCTGATACGTAGGAGTATTTCCTTTTTCCTTCCAAGCAGGCTCTTGCATTCTGTGGTCTGACAATGAATTAATTGATTGCCATTATTAATTCAACAAATATTTTGTTTTCACCATGTGCCAGGCACTGTTCTAGATTTAGGGGATATAGTATCCAATAAAACTCCTGCTCTCATCAAAGATACATTTTATGGGGGAGATAGATAGTGCCCAAATCAATTGGACTGTGTTGGGGGCTAAAGGCCATGAAGAATGGTAACCCTGAGTAACAGAACAGTGAGTCGCTGGGGTGTGAGTGACAGAGGGCACTGTTGGGGAAAGAAGGAGGTAGGGCTGTCTTCTGAAGAGGCCCAAATTGACTCGAGTTCTGGGCCCTGTGGTGTCTGGGGGTGAGCAGGGGCAGAGAGGCCTGCAGGTGGAAAGGCTCTGAGGCAGGAGTACAGTGGGAGGGTGTGCCCAGCAGCCAAGCCAGTGTGGCCGGAGCAAGGGAGAGTGGAGGAGGGGAGACCATGGTGGAAGGGGGGTGGGTCATGGAGGGGAGGCCCCGGTGGAAGGGGGATAGGTCATGGAGGGGGAGGCCACGGTGGAAGGGGTGTAGGTCATGGAGGGAAGACCATGGCGGAAGTTGGGGGGTAGGTCGTGGGCCTTTGGTGCTATGGTAAGGACTTAGGACTTGTTTCTGAACAAGACAAGAAGCTGTTTTGGGTTTGAGCAGAGGAGGGATATGATGTGACACATTTTAGATCATTCTGGGTAATGTGAGTATTCCTTGGTATTTTCTAAATAGAAAATAATAGCCATACAAATCTTCTGAGTAGAAAAAAAAATGCTATCTCCATCCTTACCGCTCTCTGGAAATGGCTCTTGTCAAGGAAGTGACCTTTTACTCAGTCTCTTGGTGACTACCCAGCCCTATGGCTGCAAATACCATAGATGCCCACCTTAGGTCACAGCCCAGACCTTTCCCCTGAGTGCCAGACAGGCATCCCCACTGGCTGGCTGGCCTCTTACAGCGTCTCAGCACATGGCCTTCTACAGGTGACACTCAGATGTGCTCGGGGCTCCTCTTCCATCCTTGCCCTGCTGTGCCCTTCCCTCTGCCTGGAAGCTGCCCCTGCCAGCTCTTCAGGTGATCTCATGTGCGTCTGTCCCTCCTCCTCAGACAGGCCCTCCTCCTGCTCTGTGAGCTTCTCCCCTCACTGTGCTTGTGTTCCTGGTGGAGTGTCCTACACCTTCCTGTGTGGGTTGGAGCCTTGGTGACCCTCCTTTGTGGGGTTGCTGTGGATCTCCACTGTCTAGAGTTCTCAGGGACCTCAGTGAATCTGCTAGGTTCCAGACACAGCCCTTTCTGTCCCCACTGTGCACAGTCTACCCAGCTTCCCTTGGTACTCAGGATCAATCACGCTAGCTCAGGACGGCCACCTCTGCCTCCTCTTTCAGCTGATGGAATGACTTGAGGAGCCCCAAAGACCAGGTGTGATATTGGCTTCTCATTTAAGAAGGCTGCTACTGCATGATCTGGTGGAGGCGTTTCTCCCCTGGACACCTTGTCCTCAGCCCAGCCCAAGATGGTAGGGAGATGGTGCTAAATCCTGCTGCCAGTTTACCTTGTAAGACAGCACCCCAGCTCTCTTACAGACACACAGCAAAGTGCTTTCTCCAGTCGGTGCCTTGATAGCCTCCAAGAGGCCATTCCACTGTTCTGTCAGGCCAGCTGCGTCCTGGCATTGGGGGATCAGTCAGGATGGTGAATGTCATGCACATGGAGCCGTTGTCACACTTCCTTTGCCATGAAATGAGTTCCTCAGTCAGGACCACATCATGTGGATGACCATGTGTCTGAGTGTCTTGGGACTGCTATAACAAATGACCGTCCCCCGAGGGGCTTAAAACAATAGAAGTTGATTGTCTCTTGGTTCTGGAGGCCAAAAGTCCAAAATCAGAGCGTCGATAGTGCTGCGCTCCCTCTGAAGGCTCTAGGAAGAATCCTTCCTTGCCTCTTCCAGCTTCTGGTGGTTGCTGACAATCCCTGGCATTTCTTGGCATGTGACTACACCACTCCCATCTCTGCCTCTGTCTTCACTTGGCGTTCTTCCCTGTGTGTCTGGGTCTCTGTCTGAATTTCTTTCTTGTAAGGATACCAGTCATGGGATTAATCTACTATGATCACATTTTAACTTACGTCTGCAAAGACCCTGTTTCCAAATAAGGTCACATTCACAGGTTCCAGGTAGACATGAATTTTGGGGAGACACTATTCAACCAGTATACCATGTGTTTTGGGGGTCCCTAAGCCCACTCCCACACTTGGGAATTCTCTAGAAGGACTCAGGAAACTCAGCATATAGTTGTACTCATGGCTAAAGTATGTTATAGTGAATTAGTGAGGATACACAGCTGGATCAATAAGGAAAAAGACACAGCAAAGTCTGGAGTAATCTATGCACAGGCTTCCAAGGCTCCCTCTCTCCTGTGAGAGAAACACTGAGTGAGCTACTTTGTCCAGCATGAAGAATGCAGTAACAAATGGTCAGTATTTCCGCCCAGCCAGCCCATTAGACACTCAGTGCCCAGAGTTTTTGCTGGGGCCTGGTCATGTTGGCACCCTCTGCTTTAGCAACTGCTCAAATCCAGACTCCCAGAAAGAAGACAGGTGTTCACCAGAAATCGCAGTGTACCCTGGTACGCAGGGTTCAGTGTCCCAGCCTTAACGGCATAGGGGACGTGTTAGAAACTGTTCCCAGATGCCAGCCAAGGCAGACAGCAGTCTCAGGCCTGCTCTGTTGATGGCAGTGGAAAAGGCATTCTGTGGGTACAAGAGCTGTGATTCTGGGAGAAATGTTTCAGGCAGGGAAGGTAAATCTGAACACAGGAAATGCAATTTTCCTGTGAGGATAGATGGCTGCCCCTCCATGATGGAAGGGACCCCGCATAATGATCCCTCATTGTGCCCCCAGGGGCAGGCCATGCTGGAGGCTCTGCTGTTGGCACACTGGGCACACACAGTGGCGGACCCAGATCAGTTTTGGGCAGCACAGGTCTGGGCGTTGAGCCCATATATAGACTCCATTCTGCCTTGGTGACCACTCTGTCCATCAGCCAGTTTGGTAAGCACTGGCAGAGCTGGGCCGGAAGTGCTGGACCTTCCACTGCGCAGCGGACACTGTGCTAGGTTGCAGTTTTCCTCTGAATAACTAATGCACTTGTTTTTCTAGACTTGGCTGCACCTAATATGAGCATATATAGAAAAATTGACTCCATCAGTTTTCCATACCCTTCGCTTGAAAGTGAATATTTTTTCATTTTGAACCTGTTGATTTAGTTATTAAAACTAAGACTTAAATTTTATTCATTTTTAACAGTTTTTGTTTTGTGTTTTAAGATGGAAGAAATGGCAGCATGTTTTATACTGATGGGAAAGATCTTGGGGGGGTGCGGATTGATGCAGAGACAAAGGCAAGTTCCTGGAGGAGGGTTGTGAGTTGCTGTGAGAGGGTATGGGCTAGTGCGGTGGTGGACAGTCCCTGCTTCTTAGAGGGAGGTGAGGAATGGGTGGGGTTAGGTAACCAGGTATGTGCCGTGGGCATGTGGAAGTTCTCTTCTGGTTGCTTCTGTCTTCATAGTGAAATGGGAACCAGGTCATCAGTGGGAGTGGCAGTGGGGCTGGGAGGGGTGTGTTGGAGGTTTGAGGAGGAGGACGGCAAAACGCTGTCCAGGCGAGCAGGAGAAGACTGGACAGGGCAAGGGGCTGTGGATGGCTGCACGGGAAGACCCGGTTGTGAGTGTAAGGTGCAGGTAAGGTTTCCCTCCAGCTGCCTTCGGCTGCGAGAGTGCTGTCAGGAAGAGGCAGAGCTTTGATTTTAACAACCTCGAGGTTTTGCCAAGTGAGTATTGAGAGTGCAGGAGAGCTGAGAATGAGTCTAACGATGAAAAATCTAATCTGGGTAGGGAGTGGGGAGGAACACTGAAAAGGCGATAGGGTCAAGTGGATTAGCAGGCAGAGTCATACCCACTCATAAGAGAAAGTTGGGAAACAAAATCCAAAATCAAATCAGATCGCCTGTGATTCTGCCGCAGTAGCCAGTATTAAGTTTAATGCAGGTTCTTCCAATCTTTTTTAAATGTGTGTGTTCATATATTTCTTAATAACAATTGTCTTGCATATATCTTTGTATTCTGTTTTTTAATATCATGATCATGTCCATCTTTTATTAAATATTTAAGAATTTGGTGTTTTAATGGCTACTCATGTACGCTGTTTGAATCCGTTGATTGAAGTGTGATTCAGGGTCAGCAGACCGTGGCCCGTGGGCCAAATTCAGCCCTCAGGTGCTAAGAGTAGTTCTTACATTTTTAAAGAATTGTGAGAAATAAAAGGTATATGTGACAGAAACCACATGTAGCCTTTGAAAGCTAAAATATTTACTGTCTTGTTCTTTACAGAAAAAATTTGTCGACCCCTGAGGTGCAGCATAATCCATTTACCATTTCTTTAGTATCGCTCATTTGGGTTATTTCAATTTCTTCATATTCTGCATATTCTTAATAATGAGCATATTGTACACAGTTTTGTTCCCTTTTAGGTTACTCTCTTAAAGTATAAAAGTGGAGTTACTGTTGTATGAATGCGTTTTACAACTATTGATGTATTGGGAAGTTGTTCTCCAGTGTGTACCAGTTTGCACGCTTGTACCTCTCTTCTGAAAGTTTCTATTAATACAGTATAGTTAAAACAAAAAGCAAACAATTGTGATTTTGATAGCAACGTATTTGCTTTATTTTGCATTTTATAAACATTGAATTTCAAACAATTTATATTTTTATTGGCTATTTATTTGTCTTTTGTGAATTTTCTCTTCATGTTTATTGATCTTTTTAAAGAACCAGTTTTTTGTTTTGTTGATTTTCTCTGTTGTTTTTCTGTTTTCAATTTTGTTGACATCTGCTCTAGTTTTTATTTCTTTTTTTAATCTGCTTCCTTTAGTAAAGCTTCAGTTGCTCTTCTTTCTCTAGTTTCCTAAGGTAGAAGCTTATATGATTGATTTTAGCTGTTTCTTCTTTTCTAATGTATGCATTCAGTGCTATAAATTTCCCTCTAGTTTAATTCGGTATGGTCTGAGAACGTACTTTGTATGATTTCTGCTCTTTTACATTTGTTAAGGTGTTTTATATGGTCAGGAATGTTTTCTCTCTTGATTGATGTTCCAGTTGAGTGTGAGAAGGATGTGGACTCTGCTGCTGTTAAATGGTGTGTTCTATAAATGTCAGCTAGAGCAAGCTGATTGGTGGGGTGGTGATGTCCAGCTCATCTATAGTCTGGTTGCTTTTCTGTCTGCTGGATTGGTCAGTTACTGAAGAGGGACATTGAAGTCTTCCACTGCAGTAACAGGTTTGCCTTTCTTCTTTGAGTTTTGTTTGTTTTTGCCTCATGTAGTTTGACATTGTTGTTAGGTGCATACAGGTTTAAGATTGTTATGTCTTCTTGGAGAATTGACCCTTTAGCATTATGTAATGCCCATCTCTATCCCTGATAATTTTTCTTGTTCTGAAGCTTGCTTTGTCTGAAGTTAATATATCTATTCCAGTGTTTGATTAGTGTAGGCACAATAGTATGTCTTTCTCCATCCTTTTACTTTCAACCAGAGTCTTTGTATTTCAAGTGGGCTCCCTGTAGACAACATAGAGTTGGGTCTTGTTTTGTTTTTATCTACTCTGACAGTCTCTATCTTTTAATTGGTGTATTTGGACAGTTCACATTTAAAGTGAGTATTGACATATTTGGACTGATTTTTACCATGTTTGTCACTATTTTCTATTTGTTGCATTTGTTTTCTTTTCCTGCCTTCTCTGGTTTTAATGGAGCATTCTATGTGATTGCATTTTATCTTTCTTAGCATATCAGTTGTACTTTTAAACATTTTGTTGTTGTTGTAGAGTTTCCATATGCATTTGCAGTTCATGTAAGTCTGCTTTCAAATGGCACTACCACTTCCTGGACAGTGCAGGTACCTGATAGCAGAGTGTTCCAGGTCCTCCTTCCGGTCCTGTGGCATTGCTGACGTTTGCTCCACTTTATGCTGTAACCTCCTAATACGTTGTTACTGTTATTCCAGGACAAATCATTGATTTTCAGTTTTTTCTGTCTTTTTTGTTGTAAGGACAAGAGTGGCAGCTTCCAAGCTCTTTACTTGTTGGAGCTGAAACTGGAAGTCCTCTTTGTTTTGTTTTTTGCTGAGAAAGATCTGCCCTGAGCTAACATCTGTTGCCAATCTTCCTGTTTTTTTTGCTTGAGGAAGATTAGCCCTGAGCTGACATCTATGCCAGTCTTCCTCTATTTTGTATATGGGTCACCACCACAGCATGGCTCATGAGTGGTGTAGGTCCACACCCGGGATCCGAACTGTCAACGAAAATAATCCATAACCAATCTATAAATCAAAATTGGGGTGAGTTTACTATGAGCCAGATCTGAGGACCATATAGCCCGGGAGACTCCTTTCACAAAGGAATGGAGCACTCCAGAGAAGTTGGGGGGGTGTACAGAGTGGTTATATACTATCAAAGAGCATGTATCACATATGATTGGAATGTCCCCTTTACAGTAGTCATGAGATTGCCTCGCAGGTGCAGCACTTCACATAACAATTGATGAACACAGCAGATAGCAGGTCTGTGGTCTAGAGCTGGGTGGTCACAGCAGGTCAGCAGTCAATCCCTAGCCTAGGGAGAGATGCATATGCTTAAGGAAATGCCGATGTGGGGGAAGTAACTTTATCTTTAAGGGCGTGGTTCTTGTCGTTGGGACATGGTAAATACTTAAAGCAGATATACAGTGTGTGCTCAACGACCACGTCAGACCCTTTTGGAAAAATAAGGTCAGGCCAAATTAGTTTTACACCAAATGGCTTCCTCATATACTCCAGTATATCGTATTGCTTGTCATTTATTTATCAAAACCCACGAACCCAGGCCACCAAAGCAGAGCACACAGAACTTTAACCACTACGCCACGGGGCTGTCCCCCGCCTTTGTTTTTTAAAACTCTGTGGTTAACTTTATTTTTTGTCTAGAAGCTTGTATGTATATATGTTTTTGTAAACTTACCTAAATGGTATTATGTACTGTGTCATTCTGGACATTGCTTTAAAAATCTGTATCCTTTCTTTTAACTGCTGTATAGTATTCTACCTCTTGGTCTGAAATCTCGAAGTGTTAGCCTTGATCATAGTTACACATAAATGTCAACACTGTATCTGGAAGGTGTTTCAGAAATGTTTCCCGTTCCACAGCACCCCTGCTGGTTGAGGGATCCTCTCATTTTACAGGTGGGGAAACCATAGCTCAGAGAGCTGACTCGCCGTGGTCACGTGACAGTGGTATGGAGGGTGTAACATCTGACTCTGGGAGGCATGGCCTCCCAGGCCTGGCTTGAGGGCCTCCTCCTTGCTGGGTGCACAACCATCTTGCCCTCCCTCCTCTCGTTGTCTCGGGCTTGAATTCTGGTGGGACCATCACCTCCTCGTTCAATTATCATCCTGCTGGAACCCTTCTTTTCTCTGTTGACCCCTGTACTTTTCCCTGAGTCCCACGTGAAGGTTAGTGTGTTCATCTCCAATGATTTCCCTCCCTTATCCTTTTCTTTTATTACTTCTGCTGCCTTTGGGGTTTGATTCCCTCATTCTTGATCTCTATTCTTCTAGTTATTTCTTCATTCTGCACATGCCTTGTACACACGCACCAGGTTAATTTTCACAAAAATGTTGCAGTGACCCTATTTTCTCTTGACTCAGAATCCTTCAGTGGTATATCTTTGTTTAGTCATGAATCCAAATTTCATTTCCTAGAGTTAATTCGGAGTCCTAACCATCTGATTCTACCTCCTCCTTCTGGATACCCACAACCTCCTGAATCCTTTACCTCTCCCACATGCCCAGTAATTATCTATAATCTGAGCATTCTTCTAAGCCTGGCTGTATTTACCTCTTTTTTTACCTTGGAACATTCTCTTAACTTTTCTAGGCTTTCATTTTATATAGATTTATCTGTGATTCTTGTTAGTATTGGCTACTGCTGGACAGAGTATGTGAAATATCATATAAGAAAAGGTGACTCTCCTAACATCCTCCTGAGACTAGGCAGTATGGTATGACTTACCAATCCTTCCATGGGTAATACAGTGTCATTTTCCCAGCATAATCTGGAATGTGTGTGAATTTGATTCTAGACCATGTCCAAAATTCATGTCTTAAAATCATAATTTTAGTACTTTAGTTATGTGGTTATCAGAGCGTAGAGAAAGATCCTATAATTCCTACAAAGTTGACAAATTACAGCATTCAATTAATTGTTTCAATTTAATTTACTATAAATGGTCTTGTCCTTTCCTTCTCCCAGAAATTTTCTTTTCCTCTGTCTCCCAAGGATATTTCATGACAACTTACAATGGTAATTGTGTTAATTTTCATTTGAGTACCATTTCTTAATTTGGGGGACTCAAGTGAAAATTATGACCAATTTTCTAAGATGATTATTGTAAACATGCCATTTACCAGTCATACTCATTTTGTCCAGAACCTTACCAAATTATTGGTTTAGAGCATTTGTGTACCATCTCAGCTATGTGTATTGCTGTATAATTATGTATGTGTGTCTGCTTATGCTGAGAGACAGTAACTGTATTTTTCAACCTTGATAGCGTTTTGTGTTCGTATCCATGATCCATAACTTCCTGGCACCCGCCCTGGTTTGGTTCCTGGGTTGGTGACTGGTTGCCAGTCAGGCCTCCTCTGGTGCAGGGCTCTGAGCCCACCTTCCTCCTGCTCCCCCAGAGCCTGGGCCTTCCCACACACCCTCATTTGCTTCATCACTGAGACTTCTGTTTTCTATGACTCTTGGAGAATGTCTTTCTAATGTGAAATTCCATTGCTATGAAAACTGTGGGCTATGAGCTTGGTATTAGAAGTAGTGTTTCAGACAGAACTTTGCAATTCAGGAGAAACTAAAAAATATGCTTTGGACGTGTTTCAGGAGAAAGTATAGACATTCTGTTAATTGGGAAACAGTTTGAGTCATAAAACATAATTTACAATTTTATTTTTTCTGTCTTTTCCTGCCTCACTCTTGTTTTAAAATATGTGGCACAGCACCTCACGTTCTAAACTGGGCTCTAGTACATTTTATCTTCTTATTTGGGCACTTTGGCTTATGATGTTAAGAGGATGTATTATCCTCAGTCACTTTTTGAATTCTCCTTAATTAGACTAAGTGCTCTGTGAACAGAATGTTTTCTTTCACTGCTTTCTGCTTTCTGAGTCATAAAAGGCTTCCTGTTGTCTTCATTCCTTACTTATCTTCGATCTAGAATATATCTGTAGTTTATTGGAGGGTAAGACTTGGGGTTTACTGAAGATACTGTAGGCTCCTCTTAACAGTCATCATTTAAGCTCATAGTAATAAACTGACAGAGCAGTTCAGCTAAGTTTAAAACAAGTTATAGAACAGTTGCAGCAGATTATTTTTTTCATCTTCAAAGACAAGTTTGAAGCCCTTTTGGAGGGTTATTTGTAAACTGTAATTCTGCCAAATTAAACATAGATGGCGCTGTTGCTCTGTGTATTCCACACAAGTTCCCAGGCCAGTGAGTTCTTTGAATTTTCCAGAATTTTTTTAGGTTCTTCAAACTATAGAGAAAACCAAATCATACCCCCCGTTGGTATTTGCTAACATTTAAAAATATAAACTTCATTTTTAATTGAAATTTTGTATTGTGAGATGACTTTAAAAATTATCCTTATATAAGTATAGACTAATTCTATTTGTGGTAAAAATAAGATGTACTTTATGTTATTGACACGTCCTCATAAAAGATATATTATATAACCAACTTACTGTTAGACTAAGAGACAGTTCTCATCTGAGTGTGTACGTTACAGCCATTTGCATGATTGGTGGACGTCCATATGCACACACTCAGGGAGCAAACCCGGTTATCCTGGCAGCGTTTCCTTGGAGTGATACTGGATTATTAGTCGTCGTACGAGTGACGTGGGTTTTACTGGAGACACTCAGGGTGTGCTTTTACCCACTGTCCGCTCATGTTCAACTGCCGCGGGTTCTCGGTGCTCTGTTGTCCTCTGGGAGAGGGACTGGGGACCGCCCAGGCCTCGGATTTGGATCGGGCTGTTCTGACTGTCAGAGTCTTCCCAGAGTGCCGAGGGGAACAGGCCTCGGGTGTGCATGGGCGAGGACTCTCACGGAGTGGCTGAGAGCCAGACACATTGAAAGAACTTCCATTTGGGCCATTACAAATAGAAACGTCTTCTGCCATTATAACTCATTAATGGGAAAGTGGCCATTTAAAATAATTATTTTCTTTGTTTTGAGCCCTTAAGAAAGGAGGCTTTATTTTAATGTTTCTTTCTAAAAGCCTCAAAAATTCTTTTCATCTTCAAGTATAGTGGTTATATTCAGACTAAATTTAATTTAAAATAAGAAAATTATAACAAAGTATAAATATTTTAGCATTCAGCAAAATAAAATGATGAAACAAGGAGAGTATCCTAAGGTTTGTGTTTATCGGCGCCAAGAAAAGCAGAGCGTTAGATCTTTTATAGGTGGTGGTACAGACTGTCCTGTGTGGGAGTTTGCCCCCATGCCCTCCCCTGTGTCCTTGGGTCCCATGGAGCCCTTGTTGGCTTTCGCTCCTGGAATCCCTCAGACAGCTTCCGCCGCAAGACGCTGTGTTGTAACCCTAGGGGGACGAGAGTTACTCACCATTCTTTCCTTCAAGATTCATTAATATTGCAAATTTTTAATGAGGACATACTATGTGCATGGCACTGTAATATATGGCACTGTTTTTAGCTTTTTATTCCTGCTATTCCTATGTTTAAAGCACACTATGGCTCCTTTTTCATGTTTTCAAACTCTCCATTCCCAAAAGGTAGTCATCAGTGGCCACTGAGGCTTTTGAAAGACTCTATCTCAGACTCTGAAAGTCACTTCAGAAGAGCAGCTCCATACAGTCCAAATGGGCTTTGGGATGAAAGTTTTGCTTCGAGATGAGTGCTTGAGAATGAATGGCCTTTATTGGAATGTATGAGTTTTTTAATATGGATATGTTACAGTATCGCCCTTATAGCTTATTTTATTATATTTATTTTGATGGTGTAGCATGATTCATATATGCCTCATTTTTTAGGGTTCAGAATAAGTTGGAGGTGCTGAATTACACAACCGTTCCTATCTATCTCCCAGAAGTCACGATTGGAGCTCACCAGAGTGACCGCGTCTTCCATAAATTCAAGGAGGTAAGGCCTCGGAAGCAGAGAGCTGACCCTCTGCTGCATCTCAGACAACTGGCAACAAAGTCATTTCTCTGAAAAATGGTTCCTGTGGTTTCTTATTTGTTTATTTTAGTGAAAGAGCTCCCTTTTCATTGAAATAATTAGCCTTGTTTTCCTTTATCACTGTATATTAAGCTGACGCATTCTGCATATGGCAGGCCACGTGCAGTGAGCTGTTCTGGGCAGCGTGTGTGGCAGGCATTGTTCTTTGTCAGCTTGTTATCTTGATACAGAAACTTTCTCTGTTCTTGAGTTTTTATTTACATTTCTTTAATGTCAAATTTTACTTCTGGTGTTGCCTTACTCTTCATGGGACATCCATCCGTAAATGATGAAGATGTGTTTCTGCAGAAGGTCCTTGGAGTGGGTGGGAGAGTGTAGGGCAGGTGAGCAGAGCGGGGGCAGGAACGAGGGCAGAGGTTGGGAGGGTCAGACTGTTCTGTTGATCTTCTTATCTGAATCCCATACCTTTTTAGTGAATTATTTGTTTTCAGAATGGTTTGGAGAATCATTTCAGGCGAGAGTCCATGAATGTAGAGAACATTATAAGTTCTGTTTTGGAACCTAGCAGGTGAGTGAGAGCCTTCTCTGAGAATCATGGTGTCAGTGGAAGAGTAAGAATGTGGTCCATTTCCACATCAGCTGTGGTTGGGTTTGTTATTGGCAAATTTGTGAAATGATTGTATTTAAATCAGAACTTCAAGCTAAGCAGACAGCATGTAGATAAGTTGAAATCTTAGTTAAATATTTTTGCATTACTGTAATCCTCTAGTTTGATGCTTACAAGTTGCTTGACGTGCCGATTGGATGTCTGAGTATATCCCACGGCTTACTTTCGTACTTGAGATACTTGGCATCTTCTTTTAAGTGAGGTTTTTTGGTTGATTTGAAAGTGATTTTATTCGATGTAGAAATTTCGGGGAATACATAAAACCGTAAAGATATCACTCAGAGGTATCTACAGTTAACGTTTTTGCATGTTTCTTTCTTCCTGTCCTTGTACCTGTGTGAGTGCCTATGTATTTTCACTTTCTCTTTTTGAGTGGAGTTGTGAGGGTCTGTGGCTTCGTCGGTGTCTGGGGGCTGAGCTGGCTCCTTAGTGCACCAGCTGCCTTGTTTGCTGCTTTGCATAGACCAGAAAACCCGCACCTGGTGATTGTTCCTGCTCTGCATTTAACAACCCACTGGGTCCTGTTGACCATCTTAGCAGTGACTTTATTTTCTTCTGTGTCATCACAGCTGCTGCCCTTGTGTAGGCCACCATCATCTTACTTAAATGTGTACTGCAGCTACCTCCCTGGTCTCTCTGTGTCCAGTTTCTCCCTCAAGCCCCTCTTCCATAATGCAGAAGCATCATGCTTAAATGCAAAACTGATAGTGTCGGTCCCGTGCCTAACACCCTTCCATGGCTCCTCTTACCTCAGATCGAGTCCAGAGCCTGTAATATGGGAGCTCTGGCTCCTGCGTAGCCTCTGCCCTTGTCACATCCCACAGAGCATCCGTGGTCTCACTGGTGTTGTCTGTTAGTGCATATCACTGATGCTGGGGGCTCTAAGGTGGTGCAGAGACAGAGAATTTAAAAACAAATAGTTAAATAAATTGCCCAGTAAGAAAGTTTTACCCTTTTAAATTTTTAAAAAATTCTTTATGTCTTGATTTACTGATTGATTGAATTGATTGATTGAATTGATTGATTGAATTTACTGATTGATTGAATATTGATTTACTGATGTCTTGAACATTTCTGTTACTCTTGATGATCTCACTTTTAAACAAGGAAACAGCGGGCAGCAAGTTCAGAGGTTTTGCAGTCACTGGCCTCTGGGTAGAATTTAGTAATGTAGCCTTGTTTTTGTAGTTTTTTCTTATGCTCCCTTGTTTACAGTGAATGGTACTGGCTCTCCAGTTGTACCACTGATATAAACTTTTCTTTTAAAATAAACTTATGTAAAAAAAGGTATTCCATCTTTTTAATGTAAGCAGTAGTACGTTTGGTACACAGCTGTGACCCAAGTGGGGAAGTGACTTACTAGGTGCCAGACCTGTCCTGGGCACTGGGGAGGGAGCAGTGCATAGGGTGGGCAAGAATCCTTGCCTGATGGAGCTTACATCCCAGTGTAAGGAAACGGAAAAGAAACAGGGAATGTATTAAATGATGGTGACAAGTGCTGTGGAGACAATTAAATTCCCAGACGAGGGCAGGCAGAGCCCTTGTGAGGCAAGGGAGTTGAATTTAAAAAGGTGAGGTGAGGCTAGTGGGGATGTGGGGGGAAGAGACCCAGATGCAATGGTGAGGCTCAGCATTTCTAGCATATTCAAGACTCAGGAAGGAGGCCACTGTGGGTGAAGCAGAGGGAGGGAGGGGGAGGAGACAGGCAGTAAGAGAAAGATCGTGAAGGCTTCCTGGCTTGTCCTCTGCGGGACGTGGGGAAGAAGGATCTGTGTGACATACTTTCTAATGGGAATGTTCTGGTTTCTACTTTGAGAATAGATTGAATAGGGGCATGGGTGGGAGCAGGGAGATTAGTTAGTGGGCTATTAAAGGAATACAGGTTGAGAGGTAATATTAGCTTGGACCAGGGTGGTCATCCTAGAAGTTTCAAAAAGTGGTCGAATTGCGGATAGAACCCACAGAATCTGTTGAAACTTTGTATTGGGAAGTGAGAGAAAGAAGTAAGCTTATTGCTAGGTTTTTGGCCTCAGAAACTAGAACTCTGGAGTTGGAATTGGCAGATAGTGGGAAGACACAAGAGGTACGGGTTCCAGGGAAAGATCAAGAATTTGTTGTTGGACATGACAAGTTTGAGATACTTATTATAGCCAAGAGGAGATGTTAAGTAGGTAATTATGTATGATGAGTTTGGAGTCTGGCAGTAAGTGAGGGTTGTGAATAGTAAATTTAGGGGTTGTCAGCATGTGGTTGACATTTGAAGTCATGGTACTGGTTGAGATCACTGTGGCAGTATAGACAGAGAAAGGAAGAATGTAAGGTTAAGAAGTGGTGGAGACAGCAGAGAACCAAAGTCACTGTCTTCAAGGAGCTTATATTTTAGTATATCTTTATTTCATTTAATATCTTTATAAGTGGGAGACTGTTAATGTCAATTGGAGTTTAATGTCTTCTGTTAATATATGTCTGTTTATAAAGTGTAGACTTGTATTTATTTCTATCTGTATAAACAGGAAAGAGTGAGCCAGATTACCCCCAGAAAAGTAGGAATGGTACCCAGAACAGGTGGGACTCTCGTACCCAGAACAGATGGGACTGTCCTGGTCTTGCTGGAGGTCGGGAGCGGGGAGAGCCCTTGTTGAGCGTGGGTGGGCGTGTGAGCAACACAGAGAAGGCCCAGCAGCGTGCTCCTAAACGATGCAGTAGCCTGACTCCCCAAGAGGAGAGCCCACTGCACAGGTGTTGTCATCTTGTAGTGGGTGAGATCTCAGGTGACATTGTCACTGCTATAATGACACACTGCCAGAGTAAATAAACTTCCTGTTAACCAACTGCCCAGGCCGTCATAATGACAATTAGGGGAAACACAGTAAGTTTCAAAAATTAAGTCTACATGGAAAATGGACATTTAAAAGTCCCATCATATAAAAAGAAAAAGAAAAATACATGCTGGCAAATAATGACAGTTTTCTTTCTTTCTAGTCTGTGTACCCCCTTTTTTTTCTTGCCTTAAGACACTGGATGGATCTCTAGTTCATGAGTGAATAGACGTTGTAACAGTGTCATCCTGGTCTTGTTTCTGATCTCATGGAGAATGTCTTCAGTAATTCACCAGTGAGTGTTATGTTTGCTATTGGTTAATTTTAGATACTCTTTTTCAGATTAGGGATGATCCATTTTATTAGTGGTTTCTAGGGAATTTCTGTCATGTGTGATTATTGAGTTTTATCACAGGTTGTCTGCCATGGGTGATTTTTTCGCTTTTTCTGTTAATGTGGTCAGTTATACTGATTGATTTTCTAATGTGAGACCAACCTTGATTTCCTGGAATAAATCCTACTTGAGTGTATATTATCCTCTTCCTATGTAGCTGAACCTAATTCACATATTTATTCAGGATTTTTGTATCTATATTCCTGAGAGACTGGATGGCAATTTTCCTTTCTTGTAGTATGTTGATCAGATTTTATTATCAGGATCATGCTGACATCAAACACTAAATTGAGATTGGACCTTCATTTTTTATTCTCTGGAAGAGTTTGCATAAGATGGGCATTACTTCTTCCTTCATCGTTGAGAAGGATTGACTGGTGGAGTTCTGTTAGAATATTTAAATTAGAGATTCAGTTTCTCTAATAGATACCGAATATTCAATATTCTATTCCTTCTCAGATTAGATGTTGAAAGTTGTATTTGTCAAGGAATTTGCCCCCATTTCATTTAAATTTTCTACTTTCTTGGCATGAAGTTGTTTCAAATGTCCTTTTTTATGTTTTTAGCTCGGTCGGATCTGAGGATGACCACTCTTCCCTTCTTCATCCTGTTGCTGGTCCTTGGAGTCTCTCTTCTTTCCTCTTGGAAGGAGGTTATCATTCAAGAAACCAACTCCTTGTTTGGTATTTTCTGTTATACATTCTGATTCACTGACTGTTACTCTTTATTTTTTCTCTTTCATTTGCTCTTTTTCTAACTTCTCAAGATGAATAAGTGGATCATTGATTTTCAGCCTGTCGTGCTTTCAAATATATGCATTTAAAGCTAGATACATTGCCCTCCAAATTTGGCTTCACTTGATCTCATAATTCTTGATGTTATGTTTTCATTATCATTCAATTCAAAATATTTTCTAATTTTAATCTGATTTCTTTTTTGACCAATATGCTAATTTGAATTATATTGTATAATTTAAAAGCAGTTGGAATCTTTTAGTTATCTTTTTGTTATAGATTCCTGGCTTAATTCTACTCTAGTCAGAAACATACTTCTTATGATTTCAGTCCACAGAAATTGATTGAGACTTACTTTTTGGCTCAGCATTTGGTCAATTTTGGTAATATTTCGTGGTCCTCGAGGAGAATGCTTGTTTTGCCATGTTGTGTACAGGGTCCTATTAGTGCATCAAGGTGAAGTCTGTTAATCACATTATTCAAGTTGTCTTTATCCTCACTGATATTTTTTGTCTCCTTCTTCTGTCAGTTTACTGTGAGAGGTGTGTGGAAATCTGCTGCTGTTTGTGGATTTGCTCCTCCCTTCAGTTCTGTCACATTTTGCTTCAGTTGGCCCTCCGTATCTGCGGGTTCCACATCTGTGGATGGGGAGGGCTGAGTAAGGGACTCCAGCATCGTGGATTTTGGTGTCTGCGGGGTCCTAGAACCAATTCCCTCCGGATGCCAAAGGGCAACTGTATTATTAGATGTATGCAAATTTAGAATTGCTACATATTTTTAATAGAGTTACCCTTTCATATGTTATGAATTTTCCTTCTTATCTTCATTAATGGTTCTTAAAGTTTATTTTATTCAAACCTTATGTAGTATCTACACCTTTCTTTTGTCTAGCATTTGCATGGGATAGCCTTTTCTACATCTTTTAATTTCAACTTTTCTCTTTTATTTCTGGTGGACACCTTGCAACCTGAAAAGTTATGTTTTTAGTTTTTGTCCAGTCTTAATATTGGGAATATTTATCTGTTCACATTTAAGGCAATTACTGATACATTTGTGTTTAAATAGCTTATCTTATTTTATATTTTTCCCGTCTGTTCTATGTATTTTTTTTCTCTTTCTTTTTTGCTGCCTTTTGGATTAAGTTTGTTTTTTTATTATTTTTATTCCATTCCCCCCTCCATTTGCTTGCTAGTTATCATTCTTTTCATAGTTTTTAGTGGCTAAACTGTTAATTAAAATAGTCACCATTGGTTTATTAAAGTCTAGCGTTAATTAGTAGTTCTCTAGTTCCAGAACAGTGCAACGATCTCCCCAGCTCCCATCTTTGTGCTGTTTTTGTCATAGATCCTAATTTCTCATGTACTTTAGGCCCTTGGGACATCATGATTGTTGTGTTGCCTGGTCAGAGCTGGTGCAGATTCACCCGTGCTCCACTGTGCTGCTGCTCCTCGCCCACCGTGGTCCCCAGGCCTCCACTGAGCATCATTGTCCTTCTGCCTGAAGAATCTTTGCTGACAACAAATTCTCACACTTGTTGTATAAAGTGGTCTTCATTTGATCTTCATTTTATCTATTTTTTATTTTGGAATGTTTCAAACTTACAAAAAGTAACAAGAATAACAAAATAACTTCTTCGAACCTTTGTGAGTAAGTAATCAACATGATGCCCGTTATCTTCAAACACTTTAGTGTAGAGATTCTCAAAGTGTGGTCCCTGCTTCAGCATCACCTGGGCACTTGTTAGGAGTGCAAGTTCTCAGGCCCCAGTCCAGGCCTACTGGCTCGGATCCTCTGGGGAAGACCCAGGAATCGGTTTTAAGGAGTCTTCTGGTCAATTCTGATGTGCACTAAGGTTTGAGAACCACAGCTCAAATGTGTAATTCTTACAAAAAAGGACGTTCTCCTACACAACCACAATACAACTATCAAAAACAGGAAATGGACATTCATATATTACTACCTCTAACCCATAGACCCTGTCCAAGGGTCATCAGTTGTCTCAACAATGTCCCTGGATAATGGATTGCATTTCATTATCCTATCTCTTTAGTCTCTTTGGATCTGAGCAGTTCCTCAGGCTTTCCTTGATATTTAAGACTGATGATTTTGAAGATTGCAGGACAGTTGTGTTTTGAACATCCTTCAGTTTGGTTTTGTTTGATGTTGCCCCATGATTAGATTTAGGCTATAGGTTTTTTTGTAGGAATGTCACAGAACTCATTGCATCTTATCAGGGAGCACATGATTCCCATTTGTCCCATTAGTGGTTATATTAACTTTGATCACTTGACTGGGATGGTGTCTTCACTGTAAAGTTACTCTTTTACTCCTTGTAATTAATAAGTATTTTCAGGGGAAGTACTTTGAAACTATATAAATGTCCATTTCCTCATCAAACTTTCACGCAATCGTTTTAGTGTCCATTGATTTTCTTGGCTAAATTATTAATGTGATGGTTGCCAAATTGTAATTTTCCTAATTGAGTCCTTCTTTCTACATTATTAGTTAGTATTCTATTCAGAAATGCTTTCTCGTCTCCCTGTTTGTTTGTTTATTTATATCACTATGGACTCTCAGGTTCCTATTTTATCCGTATACGTCTGTATCTGTTTCTATCTCTATATGTATTGACAGCTGTGAATTCGTATCAATACCCCCAATTCCAGTGTATCTCAGCAAGGTTCATCCTAGTTTTCTCCCATTCCATTTCCTCCTTAGATAGTAAGGAACCTGGCTCCCATTACCTCAGTGTATCTACTTACTGTGTTGGTGCCCCCAGTGTGTAATCAGTTTCCCACCACTGCTGCCACTGCTCACCTGCCACGGTTAGCACCCAGGTTTCCCCAACACCTCCCAGTGTCCCCCTCCTACCATATAAATGTAAACCTTGTCCAGCTCTACATACTGGCTTTTGGCCTGAACTAGGAAGGAAGGAAAATTGTCTTCATTCTTGAAGGATAATTTCACTGGGTATGGAACTCTAAATTGGCAATTATTTCCTTTCAGCAATTCCAAACTTGCAGTATTTTATGTTTCTGACTTTCTTGTTTCTTATGAGAAATTTGCTGTTGCTCATTGAAGATAATGTTTCTTGTTACTCTGGCAGGGTTTTTATTTTTTTTAGGTGGGTTTTCAGACTTGGTTTTGAGCATTTGTACTACCTAAGGGTGTCATACAATCTAGGGGTATGTGTGCGTGTGTGTGTGTGTGTGTGTGCATCTCTACTTTTGTCTGCACTTTGCTTGTTGTCCACAACACTGCTTGCCTGAGGCTCCTTGTGGGCTCTGGGAGTCTTGCTGGTGCCTCTTCAGTATTGCTGCACCCGTTTTCTCTCTGCTTCCTTGGGCTCAGTTTACCCACTTGTCAGGGCTTTTCGCCATGTTCTGTGTCCCTTGTGCTCTCTTCTCTGTTTTTCATCCTGTTTTCTCTGTGAGTTTCAGCCCAGATATATTCTTCTCATCTGTCTTCCATGTTACTAATGTTTTTGGCTCTTTCTAATCTGCTTCTAGACCAGCATTTCCTATATTTTTTAAATTTTAATCATAGTCCTTTTTTATTCTGGAATTTCCATTCTTTTATGATTTCAAGTTATCTGCTGAAATTATTTTTTCATCTAATTTCTTGAACATTTTAATCACAAAGTTATCTGATAACTGCAATATCTGGACCTCTTTTAGATCTGTTTAAATTGCTTGGTTCTCCCCCATCCTTTCCTTTTTGGTCATTTAATTTTGTTTTTTGGTATGGCTGGTATTTTGTTTTAAGTGCCAGTCATTATTTTTGAAGAATTGTAAAGATAGTTTGAGGCTCTGGGTGGTGTTATCCTGCTCCTGAGAGGATGTACTTAGGTCTTCTGGCAGGCGTGTAAGTCAGGGCAGATTGCCTGAATCCATTCAGAAGTGAAGCTGATTGACGCTGAGCTTAGGTTTCATGAGGTCTGGTGAATTTCCTGGTTGCCGTTCCTGAGAGAACACTTTCAGTGGGGTCCCTTCCTTCTGGTGGTTCCTGACCTGCAGCTCATCTCCATGGTCCTCTCACACTGTTGAGAGCTGCTCAGCTTCTCAGGCTCCCAGCTACCACCAGTGCGTGTGGGCAGGACCCCAAGGAGGGAGAACTGGCTCACTATGCAACTCACCTCTTTTGCTTTCTTCTCCTGGGGCCTTGGAACCTCAGCCCCTCCCTACTTCGATGCCTTCCCGCAGACTTTTTTGGTGTGTTGTCTGTCTTTCCTGGTGGCTCAGGACAGAAGAGTCGGTTTGCACTAGTCCACCAGAAACTGGACGTATTAGCCATTTTAACCGGCGATGTGGTGAAGATATTTGGCAGTTTTTCATCATTATTTTGTTTTGCGTGTTTTGTCTTATTTTTAATTTGTGAGCATTAAAGAGATCTACTATATTGGACTTATGATTTTAATTAGATGTTTAGAAATGTTGAAATTTTTGATCAATATTTAAATGATTGGGGAAATCTAATTTTTAAAATTCCTAAGTGTTTTTAAAAATAACTTCATTTTTTAGAACAGTTTTAGATTTACAGAAAAATTGTGAAGATACTCAAGAGTTCCCATATACCCCACACCCAGTTTCCCATATTATTAACATCTTATATCAGTATGGCACATTTGTTACAATGAAAGAACAATATTGATACATTATTATTAACTAAAGTCCACACCTTATTCAGATTTCCTTAGATTTCCCCTAATGTCCTTTTCTGTCCCAGGATCGTACCCAGGATACCATGTGACATTTAGTTGGCATGTCTCCATAAACTCCTCTTGGCTGTTCTCGAACAGTTTCTCACTTTCTCAGACCTTCCTTGTTTTTAAAAACTCTGACAGTTTTAAGGAGACCTGGGCAGGTATTTTGTAGAATGTCCCTCAGTTGGAGTTTGATGTTTTTCTCTCGATTAGCCCAGGTTTATGTGTTTGGGGGAGAAAGACCGCAGAGGTGGAGGCCATTTTCATCACGTTATGTCCAAGGTACACATCACTGCTGATGGTGGTGTCTGTCGGGGCTCCCGTACAGGTGCTCTTCATCCCCTTTCCAGAAGTCACCATGCCTACCATGGGCTTTGTATTTGTCCACTGAGTAAGAATTGGGTGAATATTAGAGGAATGTTGATTTTTTTAAAGGAAATTCAGTTGCTTGATATTAAAAAAAATGATAAATTGGGATTAGATATTTTATAAGTAATAGTGACTGTTGCTCTTCATTCTCAGAATTTCCCGTGGACATTAAAGACATGAGCAACAGTTATTAACAGATTTCCCCCTAGAAAGCGCATTGTGGAGATATAAAGATGAATGAATAGAGCCCGTCTGTCGATTTCACATGCAGCTATTTTATGTCTGGAAAGATTTGTTGCTCCTCAGAAAAGACCCCACAGCCAGGTTGCAGAGCTCGTTTCTAGGATGCTCGAGTGAGCGGCTGGCGAGGCCGACCTGCCTGCGGACATCTGAAACAGTGGTGGGTTTGCTGCGTGGGGGGGCAAGTGAGCAGTTTGGGGATATTGCAAGGAGTTGTTTCTTTCAAGAGAAGGAGTTGTTCTGTGTTGGAGTGGAGGGCGTTTTGTGCCCGTCATTTCCTGGAACAGGGGAGTTGATGGGTGCTTTCTATGGCAAAGGTCCTCAGAGGTCGGTCGCCCAGGTAGGCAGTTCTATCTTTCTAGGAAAAAATTTTTTTAATGTTGAAAATGTGTGTTTTAGACAGACTCCACTGAAAACATGACAAGTTTATATAATCCTGATTAATGTCATAAAGGTAATATAGTTACTGAGAACAGAACTCATAATTTCATGAGAAACTTAAAGTGTATTTGCACTGTGCTTATAGAGACAGGGAGGATGAGAGTGGTGTTCTCGTATTAGAATATGTCCATTACATATTATGCATATTTTATAGTACATATTGAACTTGTTGATACTTTGTGATTAGGCATTATTGGCTAGCACTTCTAATTCTTGGAAAAAGTAATAGTGCGTTGGCCTTTTGTTTTTTAAATTAAGTATTATAGTCTGCTTTTCTCTCTAGGATCTTTCTGATCTTTCTGTCTTTGGTGTTTTGTAGTTTAACCAAGGTGGGTCTAGATTTAAATTCTTCTTAGTTATGCCAGTGCTTTCTGAAACTTGTTGGTAGGATCTTATTCCTTGCTTATATTTTCAGTTGCTTCTCTTTGTTTAAACATCTTAAACATAGTGACTTTATATCCTGTATCTAGTAGTGTCAGGTTTGGAGGGCTGTCTGACTTCATCATTTATTGTTTCCTCCGATTCTTACCCATGGTGGCTTACTTCCTTCTGCGTTTTGAAGACTTTGGCTGCTAAGTTCACACACGTGGGCATTTGTCCCTGGCATTCAGTGAGAGCAAGCCCCTCCTGAGATGGGTTGCCGGATCAAATACAGGAGGCCCAGTTAAGTTCTAATTCAGATAAACTGCAGATACTCTTCTGGTCTAAATATGCCATAAAAACTGCATTCAACCAAGCATCCTGTGTTGTTTGCTAACTCTGGCAGCCCTGCTCCTGAAAGGATTGTTTGCTGCTGCCAGGCCTGAGATTCACGAGGCACAGAATTTGTTTCCTTTGTTGCCTGTGGTATTCCTGGCCCTGGAGGCCATGTGAATTGGAACCTGCATACCTGTGTGAGGACAGTTCCCAGCTGAGACCTCCTTGCTGGCAGGGGCTTTCTTGCCATCTCCCTTCCTGAGGGTGCAGCCCTCAGGAGCTGGGCTTCTGTAAGAAGTCAGTCGCAGCTCCCCACCTTGCACGGACGCGTGCTCTGCCTTCTGCCTCAGGCAGCTCTTCACATGTCCCCAGGGCAGCTGAGGCTTCAGCTCCCCACTCTGGTTTTCAACTCGCTCTTCATCTCCAGCCCCTGGTGATTTCTTGTAGAGCTCAGCAATGCATTTAAAAGCGTTTCTAAACGTTTTATACCATGAGGTTTTTCAGGATATCAGGGCTGCTGTTTTGCTGGAAATGGAAGGCTCCTGTTTTTCTTTATGATCTGAAGGCCTGTTTTGGTTGAAGGCTGGTTCTTCCTGTGTTCCTTCTACAGAGGATCTGAGTTGGAAGCTTTATTGCCCTCTATGCTCAATAGGTATTTGCTCGGTGAACCCCCAGGATGGAGAATTTTTTAAGTCCCCTACCCTCAAGGCATAGAAGAGAAACCTGGCTGATAGAATTCTTATCTTCTGTTATAATCAGAGAATTCTATCCAGGAGATGCATCCAGGCCCCTTGGGAACACTAAGATATAAAGAATAACAGTTGATCCCTAACACTTGCTGCTCAGCCTGACGTTACAGACACAAACACCCTGAACATTGTCATCTCAACGTTTCACATTTATTCACTTGTCACTCAGCAGATATTTATTGTGCCAGTTACTGTTCTTAGCATTGGGGAATTAAACAAAGTCCTGCCCTCAAGGAGCTTCCATCCTAGTAGGAGGAGGGAGGGCAGGTGATAGATAGACAGATAGCAGGGCATCTGAGCGCTATGGAGAAAATCAAGCTGTCTCAGGTGGGAGCTGTTCTATAGAGAGAGGTCATGGGTACCTGCTGACAGGCAGGGATTCGGAGACGGGGGCAGGCTTGGCGTATTCTAGGAATGGAAGAGCCCTCGTGGTGAAATGAAGGGGGTGGGGAGTGGCAGGAAGAGCTGGAGGTGAGGTTAGAAGGTAGCAAAGGCAAGATCAGATAGGGGCTGTAGGCTGTAGTGTGAAGACTTTGGATGAAGTCTTAGTGAGCCTGTAAGCCATTGGGGTGTTCTGAGAGTGATAGAAGCTGAGTTACATGTTAGAAGGATCGCTCTGCTTGCCATGTTGGATTTGACTGGGGGCAAAAGTGGAGGCAGAGAAACAGGGAGTGTTTCAGGAGTCTGGATGAGAGATGATGGTGACGTGGCTGTGACCCTCGGACTAGCTCACCTTCCCTTCCGCAAGACCCGCTGTTACCAATGGCAACATTGCTCTTTCTTTGTACTGCCATATTTGTTCTTACTTCTTAGGTTTCCAAAATGGAACCAGTTGTTGTTGAAGGATTAAAAGTAATAGGGTAATCAGGGAGGGGTGTGACTGCAGGGGGTGGGGAAGGACGCTGCTCAAGGTCCCAGCCATGGATGTGAGCATTGGGTTAATTGCTTTTTGTTTAGACTCGTGTGTCTGGTACTGGGAAGAGAAGAGTGGAGCAAGTATAGGCAACACCAGGAGTCTTATTCTCAAGTGAGTTAGTCGTGAGGTGGTAGTTGGGGTGACATGGGGTCATGGGGGGTTCTAACATGGGAAACTGCTCGTTGTAACAATGGACTTCTGTGTAATGGCTCTTCTTTTAAGGCCTCAGGTACTTATTTATGGATATCTTTTACTGACCCTTATCTCAACCAAATTCACTGATTTGTTGAATGAGCCAGAAAGGGTGGCTCACTAGAGAACTTCCCAGGGAGCAACTAGACGCAGGGGAAGCCTGGCTAACCTGTTTACACATTGGATGAAGCTGTGGTCCTAACCTTCACATTAGAAGAGAGCTCCACATCGTTTAGGTTATCCTTATCAGTAGAGCTCCCATTCTTTCATAAACGGAAACTTATTTCATAGGTTTTTAAAGCATGAAAACCAGTAGGAAGACAGAATTCTTCCCCAGCTGAGCTTCTATAGGTGGCTCGCCCACACCTCTTTCAGCACTTCATTTGAGCCACTCACCTTTATCAGATTGTTCCACGGCATTTCAACCTGGGTCTGTCTGCTCAGACTCATACTCCATCAGTTTTCATAAAATTAAGTTCTGCAATTACAAGGACAATGAGCTGACCTGCGAGTGAGCAGGCCGGAGTGGTCAGGGATGCTGCTGCAGAGACGAGGAAGGGGAGCTGGTGAGGAGGACCAAGCTCCTAGAGGGCCAGGAGACCCAGCCACGCACTCAGCCCAGGCAGCCAGCAGAGACACCACGACACCCGGTTCAGATGCTGCCAGAAGGTCAAGGGTGGTGAAGGCTGAGGAAGCTGTGGTTGGTGAACCTCGAGAGAACAGTTTCAGTAGAGTAGTGGGGACTTTTATTAGCTTGTTATTTCATTTTGTTTTTTAAAGGCTGAGCCATTCTCAGTGTGTTTATAGGCAAAAGGGCAGGTACCAGTAGAAAGAGAGAGAGAGAGGGTACAGAGGAGGGACAGGGCAGTTGATGGGGCAGGAATTCCAGAGGCAGAGGAGGGGTCCCGGGTCCACCCAACAGGCCATGGCCCACCCCTTGACGAGTCAGGAAAGTCCCCATAGGTCCCATGCCAGGGGCAGGTCCCAACTCCTGTGGGAGGAGGAGCTTTGAGGGAGAGTGGAGGTGCACTTTATAGAAGCTGGGCCTTGGTTGTCAGAGGGAAGAGTTGTAGGCATGGATTAGGGCTCTTTTCTACACCAGACAGAGGAACACCTCCGAGGGGTCAGCCCCCGTGCGAAGGGGAGACCTAGAACCTGCCTATAGGGTGCCATGGTGCCATGAGAGCTGACATGGCTGATCGCTCAGACTGGCCTGGCATGGTGACCACGCAGCACACATTGGCTGCTGTCGTCGAAGCCACCTTGTCGTTAGTTACCATCACGGGTGCTCGTTACAGATCCAGGTTCAGACAGTAGGTTGTGGCTGTTTGACCTCTTGCCTTTACATTTTTATCACATAAGAGAAGCACTGTGTGTGTTCAGCATCAAGTGCACACATGATGTGCTAGCCAGTGAGTTTCCAGCGTAGATTTTATGTGAAGATGTCTTGACCAGCTGTTAAAGGTACACAGTCCCACAACTAATGAACACTCATGGTGTCAGATTTACACATAGTGGTTTGTGTCCCTGTGCATCCTGTCACCTGTGTGAGGACCTGCCTTTTCTAGGTCTCTCCGAAGCCTGTTCTTTCCAGTCAACTGCACACTGGAATGGAGACTCCAGGAATAGCAGTGGGGGAAGGTTAGAGGGCTGACGCTCTAAACCCTGGACAGTGCTGACTCGCAGCAGTAGTGCTGCCGTAGGTGACCCCGAATGGGCTTTCTGGATCCCTGTCCCTTTGCCTCCCTGCCTGGATGTGTCGATGGGTGGTCGACTTGGAAGTAAAGCAGGAATGCAGCAGCTGGGAACCAATAGCCTCCGTTCCCGTTGTGGAGACTTCCTAACTCTTGTCTCTTCTTACCTGGAGCGTTGCTGCCCATCTGAGCTGAGAGGGCCTCCTGGGAGAAGATTCCCAGCTCCTCCCTTGGCTGGACAGGCTCAGGGGCTCCGGGCCTGAGTCTGAGAAGCGTCTGGTCACAGGGTCCAGCCAACTCCTTTTGCATCCTGGGGTTTCATAATTTTTGCTTTTGCTTGACCTTGTATAATTAGAGGTACACCACACACATTTGGGCACAGCAGTCTAAGTCACTGGTGCCCCTAGAAGTGGCCCATGTCCTGGGAGCTGATTTACTCAGGGGATAGAGTCTGTTTTTCCTGGAACTGCTTCACGGGGCCTCTCAGCCCTGATGGCCTTGGAGTCAGGCGCCTAGTCTCTGCTTCTGCGTTGTGGAGTTGTGATACGTTTCTATGGTGGCCACCACTTGTCACTCTACAGAGCAGTTAGAAGGCCTTTCAGCCTGTCACTGGGAGCTCTCCTATCCTGTGTATTCATCTGGTGCTCATTCATTGCACTCTCCATGCCAGACACTATGCTCAGACGCAGGGACAAAACAGAGTTCCTGGAGACTTGTCAACTGATGGGAACCACAGAAACGTGAACACAGAATGTGATGTGGTTCCCAAGTATTGGGGGACCATCAGGAGATGAGGAGTTCAGTGGTGGTATGAGTGTTATGATTTCAAGAATCTAGGAACTTGACAGGATGAGTGGAAGTTTGCCAAATAGGAATGGGGTCTGGGGTCCTTGGGTCTTCCCCGGGAGAAAGAGCGGTATTTGTGAAGGCTAGAGCCATGAAAGGACGTAGTACTGGCGAGAGCAAGGTGGCTGGTTTGGTGGCATCGGGGCATGTGTTACATGAAGGGAAAGGAGAAGAAGCGAGGGAGAAGGTGAGCCGAATCAGATCACACAGGGTGAGTTTAGGCCTTATGCTAAGCCGCGTAGGGAGGAATTCAGATGTCACACAGTCACAGAATCCTGAATTGCGTTGTAGGGAGAGGACTTGTATTGATCCTTTATGATGATTTGTGGGCTTTATTTAGAATTACTCATTGCCTATAAGAACCCTGTGAGGTAAATTTTAAAGATGGGGAGACGGAGTGAGGCTCAGCGAGGTTAGCTCAAGGTAGCACACTAATGAGCGAAGACATGGAAGATGGAAGTTAGGGGTGACAGTTCGGAAGACATCTTCCTGGCTGGTGAATGGCTTCTGTTGGGGAATAGCAGGTACACACTGTGGGCTAGAGTCTCAGAGGGACTTGATGCCCTCTTCGTGGTTGGCAATAGGAAGGAGGCATGGACGCTTGAGCTAGGAGGTACTTAGGACTGATCTGCTAGCCAGCCTGCAAGGAGTAGGGAGAGGCTGGCGGCAAGGGGGTCTCCTTGGAGGGAGCACTGTAGGATGAAGGGTGGAGTGTCATTGGGTGAGCAGGACCTGAGGGGAAGGGATGAGAGTAGAGAGAGTGGAGAGAGAGGAAGCTGCCTTAGAGTCCAGCTAACTGAGCGCCTGCTGTGTACCAGGCCCATGCTGTTGCCACAAGAAGGCACGATTATTATTACTCGCATTTGTAAATGAGCAGTGAGGCACAGAGAGGTTATCCTAGGTCCTCCAGTTCCTGGGAGGGCAGGTATGGCCTCTGGCCCGTGGCCACGCTGCCTTTCATTTCAGCCCTGCATGCGTGACTGGGCTGCTGGGGTGAATGTCATGCACAGACTTAGGCTTGGGGGTCCTTGTGTGATAGTTTGTGTGTGAACATTCCCTGTTTAACCGTGTTGGTGACATAAGGACAGAGACTAGTGAGAAAAGATCTTTCAGAAGAGAAAGGATCTAAGATTTTCATATGAATAGAGGTATTTTTTAATTTTTGGTTTAGTTTTGTTTTGTTGATCCTGTGACCTCGGCATTTCGATCAGTCCTGTCAGTGGTCTGGCTGGAGTCCTGGTGGCTTTCAGCCATCCGTCAGTACTCCAGGTGACTGCCGGAGCAATCTGAGGTTTCACTTTAAGTGACGTCTGCAGGGGACATGAGTACCTGGAGTCTGAGAAATGTTTATCAACATATGTTTCATTCACATAACCAACAATTCTGTAATTGGAATTGGCCCTATAAACGTTCATGTAAATACTGACCACGTGCATGACAGGCCGCTAATTTTTTAAAGTCATTTTTCAAACACTGTATCAGGTTGCTTTTATTTCTGTACAGTCCTTCTTTGGGGTAGACAAACTGTGAATTGGTTTCCACTTTACCGATTCAGTCTCTTTTCAATTTAAGGAGGCCAGATGCTATTAAGATACTGTGCTCCCTCCGTGAATCTGATCGTGGCCAAGACAGTTGCTAGGACAACAGAATCTTCTGTTTTCTCTCCTGCTATTTTTATTTCTTTACTATCTCAAGTTGTTTTCATTTTCTCTATCAAGTTCTCCTTCGCCATTTTTAAAAATAGAGATGTTTAGTAACTTTAATATGTTAACACTGTATGTTCTTGCCTTTATGAAATTCACTTTAATAAAGTCAAACTTGCAATAAATAGAAAAGCATTAGGATCAGTGTATCTAAAATGCTGAAGAAGAAAAGTACAGACTTGACTTTTAAATTTCCTCTTGACATTCAAACCTTAGTTAGAGCTTAATTTGGTATCTATTTGTTATACTAAAATACGAATTCTCAGTTTAGAAGTTGTTTATTTGAATGTGGAAGTAAATGCGTAATACCTTCTGTCTACCCTCCAGTAGTTGGGGCTGGAAGAGAAGTTAAGATTTGCCCCACATTTGTGCTTCTGTCCATGCTCCCTGGGAAGTTCATCATTGAAATTCAGCATTAGCTTGTGTGTTCCATTATTTATATTTCTACATATGGGAAATTACTAACATACATCCCTTGGAGGAGACAATTAACGTGAAAGGTAAACTTTTACCAGGTGCACTGATTTGTGTGTAATTGTGGATTCCCGTGTGGCATCTTTGGTACAGAATGATGACATGGTGTCTTACACGCAGTCTGACAAACCAGGAGTGCCCTGGCTGTGCTCTGTGTTCAGTCATTACTTTTGTTTAGAATTTTTTGAAAGCATACTGTTTTCAGGCATTTAAACAGGTGCTGGAGTTAGGAGCGTTTCTGTTATTCACAGCTAATCCTAGTTAAGCAGGATTAAGATGTTTAAAGTATATGATACTGTGATACTGAAGGCAATGAAGATAAGAGCTAAATATGGAGGTATTTGTAATAGGCTGTGGTTAGTGTGTTAAAATAGAAGACACTTCTTTTTAAAATAAAAAGATTGTTTTGTGAAAATTGACTGATAGAATAAGATTTCTTTGGAAAGTTGACTTCAGTTTTGTTACACTTGATTTTCTATTACTGCTTCACAGTAATGGAAAACTGGGGACATTGTATCTCAAAGAAGTAGTGTTAATAAATAATTTCTACAGTGCTCTTCTTTAAAATTAATGAAAATTTCTTAGCAGAGCTTATTAGCATTTATATGTAATGATGGAAAATAGGAGTTGGAAATTGGAATCCCCAAGTCACCCCAGAATTATTTAGCAATTTTAAGCTCCTCAGAGCATCTAGAGAGAGTCAAGTCAGTCATCCTTAATGTAACCCACTCCCTCCCCCAGTGGAGTGTAGCAGATCCAGAGCAGGCAAGGCTTTGTTCAGTCCTTTTTACAAAATTTTCCTTTTACAGTGATACAGGACAAGATTTGATGCTGGAATTAATACGTATATTTTAGTCCCCCAGGAAAACTCTCAACTAAGAAACTCTGAGCATCATTGAATGTCCCTGAGGTGGCTACAAGGAAATAGAAGTTCCCCCACGACAGTACTTTGAGGTACATGCACGTAAAAGGTGTTGAGAAAAGACTAGAGTCAGCCTTCCCAGGTCAGAGTGGACTGTGGACCATACCCTAACAGGTGCCCAGGAATCTCACAGCTGAAAACTCGAGCAGCATAGCTAGTTCAGTGTATACTGATTGAGGGAGGAATGGAAAATTGGAGGGAATGAGTAAAACCTAATCGAGGCAGTATATGATTGAGGGAAGACAGAGCTATTACATTCTTTTCAAAAGTTAACAGCACACTAAGTTGCCATTTAATTCAACTAATATTTACATGGTCTAGTGGAAAAAAGGTTTCTGGACTTGAGAATCAAAACATCTGGGCTCTAGTTTCAGCCTGCTGCTTGCCAGCCAAGTGACCTTGGGCAAGTCATTTAACATCTCCTTTTTAAAATAGGGACAGTGCCTACCTGCCTACCTCGTGGTATCGGGATCACACGAGATAATACTGGTAATAGGACTTTGTAGGCTGCACACTGGTGTCATAAGAACATAAATGATTGCATTGGGCGTCACTTTAGGATGAGTACCAAAAGGAAAAGAACGGATTCAGGGAGTTCTGAGAAGGATGCCCTCACTCGGTTCGCATCAGGAAAGGCCTCATGGAGAGAGGGGCACTGTTGAGTGGCAGAAGTTTGGGAGGAAGAGATGGCTCGGCAAAGCATTCTGGGAAGAACCAGTAGCTTAGGCAGGAAGTAGAGAAAAGACATGGCAGATGCCGGGAATAGCGAGTGACTGCTATTCCTGCACATTCTCCCTGCACATTCAAGGAGGGTCTGCTTGGAGACCTTCGAGAACCCTCGATTTACCTGATGGGAAGATGCTATGCAGGGGCTTGGGGGGCTTTCTCCAAGTGATGTTTCCTGAGGACATTCTACCATCAAGTCACCGCACTCACTAAATGTCTTTTCCTACTTAATTGTTATTTTTCATAAAACAGTGATTATTTTATGGTAGTTCTTTCATAAGAGTAATTCTCTGATAAATATCTGCATGGAGTGGTGGCTAGGGCTGGAAGAATTAGAGGCTGTCCTGGCAAAAAAACATATTACTGGAATTGAGAAGGTGGTCCATAAAAATGAACGCATCCGTGATGTCTGTTGCTCTCAGCCAGCCTGCAGAGAGGGGCTCTCCTGGGCAGAGGTTGGTCTCCTCCAGCTGACAGACTCGCTCTTTCTTCACACTTCAACCCTGTAGCAAGTGAGGCTCAGATCTACGTCTTATCTTCCTCTTTTCCTGGCTTCTTTTAGGTTGGTTGATTATTTTCTGTAATTCCCTTGTTGACTTATTAGCTACACCTCTTTATTTCCTTGTTAATGATTGCTCTGGGGTTTTGCAATATGCCTCTTTAACTTATCACAGTCTAGCCACTAATAATCAATAATGTACGACGTCACACATAATGCAAGCTCCTTTCAGGAGCAGACTTCCTGCACCTCCTCTGCCCTTTGTGATGTGATTCTCATGCATTTTACTTCTGCACTGGTTATAAACCTCACAATGTATTGCTATTCTTTTGGCTTTAGACAGTTGTCTTTTAAAGAAATTAAAATTTTTTCTTTCCTATTTCATTCTTCCCCCCATAACTATCATTTCTGGTGTGTTTCATTCCTTTGTGGAGATCCAGGTGGAAACCTGGCATGAGTAACTTCTTCCTATAGCTGTTCTTGTAGTATAGGTATGGTTGATGATGAATTCTATGAGCTGTTGTTTGAAAAATGTTTATTTACTTCAATTTCATTTTAATAGATATTTTCATCCAGTATAGAATTCTAGGTCAACTATTGCTTTTCTTCCAACAGTCCGGATACTCCATAGACTCCTGGATTCCGTGGTTTCTGATGAGAAGTCTGAAGTTATTCTTATCTCTGGCTGCTTTTAAGACTTGCTCTTGATCTCTTCATCACTAGTTTTCAATAATTTAATTATTTTGTGCTTCTGTGTGGTTTTCTTTGTGTTTAGCCTGTTTGGGATTTATTGAGTTTCTTGGATGTGAGGCTTTATAGTTTTCATATCATTTGGAATATGAAAAAGTCATTATTTCTTCAGATTTTTGGTCTCTCCCCCTCTTTCAGGGCCTGTAAGTACAGCTATGTTGGATGACTTGATACGGTCCCACAGGTCACGAGACTCTGTCTGTTTCTTTTTGGTCTTTGTCTCTCTGTTCCTTATTTTGAATAGTTTTTGATGCTCCATCTTCAAATTCACTGTTTTCTTCTGTGGTTATGTAACATGCTACTAATTCCATTGAGTTCTCCAACAAAGAGAAGCCAAAATGGGATTAGATGTTGAGATTTTGGGGGGAAACACTTGTGAAGGATAAAGGGGAGAGACCTGAGGTGGCAGAGAGAGCCTTTAGACTAGATGCCAGTCTGACATCTGTGACAGGAAAAGAGAAACAAGGAGGATGGGGTAGGAACAGTCCAGGAAAGATTTGGCCCTGCTGCTGGGGTGTCCTAGAGCCAAAGGCTCCTGTTGGAGGACTCCCACGTCCCACAGGAACAGGCTGGCATGGAACCTCTGCTGCTCCCAGGCACAGGCTGAGCGCCTTATGTGGCACGAACAGAGGCCCAGCAGCTGGGGCCGTCCGGCGTTTATGCTCCCCAGCAGGACATCTGAGCACATATTCATGGCCGCCACACCTATCTAGTGGAATTTTTATTTTAGGAATCCTATTTTTAGGGGCTGGCCCTGTGGTGTGAGGGTTAAGTGCACGCGCTCTGCTGCTGGCGGCCTGGGTTCAGATCCTGGGCGCGCACCAATACACCGCTTGTCAGCCCATGCTGTGGCGGCGTCCCATGTAAAGTGGAGGAAGATGGGCACAGATGTCAGCCCAGGGCCAGTCTTCCTCAGCAAAAAGAGGAGGATTGGCATGGATGTTAGCTCAGGGCTGATCTTGATCAAACAAAACAAAAAGAATCCTATTTTTTTTTAGCTCCAGAAATTCTATTTGGTTCTTTTTACATTTTCCAGTTCTCTCATTTTCATTATTCATTTAATTCCTTGACCACACTGAACATTTTTATAATAGCTGTTTTAATGTCCTTGTTTCCTAATTCATCATCTTTGTCATTTCTGAGTCGGCTTGATTTTTCCCCCTGGTTTTGGTTTACATTTTCCTCTTCCACACGTCTGGAAATTTTTCATTGGCTGTCATACATTGCGAACTTAATGTTTTGAGTGCTACGTTTTCTTTCATTCCTTTGAAGAGTGTTAGAATTTTTTCTGGCAGGCAGTTAAGCTACTTGAAAATCAGTTTAAGCTTTTGGGGTTTGATGTTGAAGTGTTTTGGTGAGTTCAGAGTAGTCTGTCTTCTAGGAAAGGGTTAGCCGAGTACCTGGATATGTCCCGGGAGTCTGCCTGCCCGTGTGTGCAGGGAGCAGGCACCCTGCTGTGGCTACTGGGAACTCAGCTGGCTCAGCCCCGGGTGAGCTCTTGGAATCGCTCACCTTGCAGCCGCCCGGAGTGTCCTTCCCCTGAGGTGGCTCTCTGCCCACCTCGGGGAGCTTTGCCCCATGCAGGCACAAACTGTGCTCAGCCGAAGACCAGCTGCGCCCCATCAGGCTGATGGGGCGCTTGTATGCCTAGGTCCCTTCCTGTAAGGCTCTGCCCTACAAATTCAAACCACCTTGACCTGCATCTCCTCTGCTCAGTGCCACCACCAGACTCAGTTTGTCCAGTTCGTAGATGCATATGGCCAGAGGGCGAGTCCCGACCCTGTTACTCCCTCATGGCAGGAAGCCACAGACCATTATCTGGCGTGGATTGGTCTGGTGGCTCTCATACAGTCCATCCCAGCGATAGAACTGAAGGTCAAGGGCTGCTGGAATCAGGGTGACTGAAGTCCACTCCAGCTGCTCCTGCAGGGCACGCTCTGCACGGTCCTGTCGCCCTTGCTCCCCCACCTTCCTCCCAAACTTGCCCCTTCTCCACTGACCCGCATCCTGGCTGTACCTGTTCGTCTTGGTCGGGTAGGATTTCTCCATCCTCTCCACTCTTCCAGCACCTTCCGTCTTCTACTTTGGGCTCCTCCCACTTTCCAGCTTGTTTTATATATTCTATATATTTTAGAAGGTTAGAGAAGGTGGGACTTTTATTCTTACCTTTCCAAGCCACAGGAATTCAGCGTTTCTTCCAGGAGAATGAGTGAATATATAGATTTTTTTCTCATCTGATTTCTGTCTAAGCAGCTGGCATTTGAAGCACTGTGTAGAGTGTCTCTAAGCTGTATGTATGAGAGAAGCACCTTGGGGAAGCCTCGTGTGTGACCTTGGACCTCATGTAGCCACGTCACAGCACAAATACCAACCTGGCTTGTGGCATTTAGGGATGGGTATCTTTTCTAAAATCAGAACTCACCCAGGGCTTAAAATAGAGTCTCACAATCAAATTCAGTGGCATCACTTTGGATACAAAAGATACCTATTTCAGCCACCCCTGAAGCCACCCTGGAGCTCGTAATTCACTCAGTCCCTGCCAGCTCCATTGCGTAACTCAGGATCTGGCACGTGTGGCACTTCATGACTGTTTGTTGAATAAGTAAACTTACACCAAGTAGTAAAATCAGCTTCAATGCCCTGTAGTCACCTTGCCCACTTTCTTTTAGGACAGTGGGCAGCGTATTTTTTCTGTAAGGAGCCAGGGAATAAATACTTCAGGCTTTGTGGGTCATGTGGGCCTCTGTCACAGACACTTGGCTCTGCCGTTGTAGCGTGAAAGCAGCCACAGCCAGCATGCAGACAACAGCCTGACGGGGCTCCTGTGAAGCCTGACTTACAAGAACAGTCAGCGACCAGGCTTGGTCTGCCGGCCGGAGTTTGCCGACCCTGCACTGGGCAGGGAAAGGCCCAGAGCCTGGTGTAAATTCACAGAGAGAAGTGGAAGCCCTGAATCACCCCGCAATAGAAGCATTTTTATGGGTAAAAAAGGGAGATAATGTGCTATAAAGTTTAAAAGGTACAAAGAGTGTACAGGTAAGAGTAGCTCTCCTTCCTTGTCCCCAGCCACCCAGTCCCCCTCCTGGAGGCAGCCCTGGTTGAAATTTCTTTTGTATGTATCCTTCCAGGGGTAGTATATCCACTGTGTGTGTGTGCGTGTGTGAGTACATGTGCTTGTGTATGTGAGAGAGGGAGGGAAGTACCAAAAACCTGTCATATGCTATTAACTAGGAGGGATATCACAGTTTCCATCATTTTAAATGCTAGTTTAAATTAAGCCTGACCCTCTGACACACATTCATTCCGGAAGATACTTTGATGTTTGTGTTTGCAACTTGCTGGGGTCTTTTCCTTACGTAGTAAACTTTTTGATTTCTAATGGAAAATGGAAAAGGTAGAGAAACAGCCTCCTGAAAGTGTTAAACTTACCAAGGTACCAAGAATTCAGAAATGCAGTGATTGCAGAATTATCCTCAGGCTGTGTGTTCAGAGGGGATTTCCGAGAGTGAACAGTGAAAGGTTTTATTCTGAGTTGCTCTCTCGCTCCTCAGCCTGTGTACCTTCAGCAGATGCTCCGACTCTGACAAGATTAGGATGTGGCTGGCCTGCTGCTGGGATATTTAACTGCACACCCTGTCCAGTTAAACACGCATACTTCTTTCTTCTTTACTTTTTACTTTAAACACTTCATAAGTAACAGTTCATGTAATATTTTCATAGAATTTTTGAATGAAATTGTATAGTTAGTAAAGAGGGGACCTTCAATTAGTCAGAATTTCTCCTAAATATTTTCCTATGCAAGAAGAAAATTAAGATTAGAATTAAGTTCAGCTGGGAGAACCAGAAAACAGAAACAAAATATTGAATGTTAGTGGCTTAGATAAGATAGATGTTTGTTTCTCTCTCGTGTACAAGTCCGAAGGGATGTATTCTAGAGATGTCTGGCAGTTCTGCTCCACGAAGTCCTCTGGGAAGCAAGCTTCTTTCTGCTCACCCAGGGGGTGGCCCTTGTCTCTGTGGACAAGGTGGCGCCCGAGTTCCAGGTAGCAGAGTGGAGGAAAGGAGAAGAGGAAGGGGTAAAGGTGAGCTCATGGCCCTTCCCCGTGCATGCACTTCTCAGCCCCACATTCGGGAAGGTTTGCTGGTGCTGAAGGTCTGGCGCGGCCACTGTGGGTTCCTGAGTGATGTCCCTGCATGAGGAGGTGCTGGGAGACTCCTCAGGGTATCAGGGGGAGTGTTTGCTCCTGCCATGAACCAGGTGTTTGTGGTTGGAGGTTTATTTGAATGAGCAAGTGCAGAGAGGAAGTCAGGTAGAAGAAGCAGCCTATTTTGCCTTCCCTCCGTGGGAAATGCTCCAAATGGAAACCCTCCCCGGGAGGCTCTGATGGCTTAAATGCACTGAGAAGGGACCCTGAGGATCTGAGACCCTTCTCTGGGTGTCAAAGGCCGGTGAGTGCCGCCCCGAGAAGTCCAGAGAGCAGACTTTGTGAGGCAATGAATAGATACAGCTGGACTCGACAGGTTTGATATACTGCTCGTTTTTATTCCCTACTGTATGGTTTAAAATTCAGTTTGCAAAGGTGAAAGCAGAGCCAGACTGTCACGTACCCAGCCCTTCCTCAGCAGGTGCTGCCGTGATGGCCCACCTGGCCGCCAGCGTTGAATGGCAGCTTGAATTCAGAAACCCTGGGAACACTGACCAAGGGTGTCCCGGGAGACCTGCAGGCTGGCCGTTGTGCAGGTTTGCCGCGCATGTTGGTGAAATTTGAAAACCTTTCAGAAGATCTTTCGCTGAGAAGTAAACTTTCTGTTCCTTGGACATAATGCTGTGGCTGGTCCTTCAGATAAAAAGAAATTATTTTCTGGTAGGACCAGATTTTAGATATGATAAAAATTAACACTGTTCTTTTCTTGCTATAGCATTTGTGTCTTAATGGCAGTTTGCTAGGTATTTTGTGGATTCAGAGAAACCTGGCTAGGGCATGAGCCCAAGGCTCGAGCTATGATCAGCAGCTCTCTGGCCTGCCCTTCCTGTTCTCATGCTCAGTGGGAGCCTGCTCCTGCCTGCAGCCTCAGCCTGCTCCTCTCCACTGGTTCCTTTTTCTTGTGGTGCAGGCGTGCCCAAGTGCCATCCATCGTGAAAAGCAGAACATACCTGGAGGAATTTCCTGTGGCTGCTGTAAAACTACCACAAACTGAGAGGCCTAAAACAACTCAAATGTGTTATCTTACAGTCTGGAGGTCAGAAGTACAACATCCAGGTGTCACAGGGCTGGTTCCTTCTGGAGGCTCTAGAGGAGGATCTGTATCCTTTGCTTTTCTAGCTTCTAGAGGCTGCCTGCATTCCTTGGCTGGTGTCCCCACGTCAGTCTAACTTCTGCTTCTGTTGTCACATCTCCTTCTCTGATCTGACCCTCTTGTAGGACCCTTGTGATGACTCTGGGCCCTCCTGGATCATCAGAATGATCTCCCCATCTCAAGATCCTCAACTTAATCATGGCTGCAAAGTCCCTTGTGCTGTGTGAGGTCACATCTGGTCACAGGTTCTGGGGGTCCGGGTGTTGACATTTTTGGGGGGCATTGTTTTGCCTACCACAACACCCTCCCTTGTTACAGAGACTCTACCCACCACCCACACACACACATGCACACACACCTGCTCTTACCTTGTTTCCATAGTCCAACTTTTTAAAAGCAGACTCCCTCCTTCTCCTTCTTTCCTTTGTTACTGATGGTGTCTCACACCAGTGGAGCCTATTGTCAGAGCGGACAGACACTTCTTAGTCTGATTTGACTTGAAGCCCATTGTGTCACGTGCCCCCCGCTTCGCCTCCTCCCTCGGCCTGCTCACCACTCCTCAGTCCGTTTGGCCAGAGCTTCTTCCCCCAGGAATCAGAGTTGTTCTCCACGGCCTCTTCTCTTCTCAGATTTACCCTGCTCACCCTCATCACTTCGGACAGCGTCCCCTCCCTCCCAGCTGCTGGGTGGTGGCTGTGCATCTCTAAATCTTCAGCACAGCCCTGTCTTCGAAGCTGCAAACTCAATTTTCCACTTCCTGGTGGTCATCTCCACACACTGGCCTACAGTCTGTTCATGTCCTGTTTCCGCAACCAGGCTGGATGGTCACCTTCCCTGGGGAAATGACCTGCATCCCCCAATTCTGCTCCTCTGTATAACCCAGGACTTCTGGAGCCACTAAGACCGTCAGAGCCAGATGCAGGTGTTAGTCACTGCAGCCCTCGCACAGGGGTGGCACCTGCAGCTGTTCTGGCCCAGTGACCACCGTATGCCAAAGTGCGTGTCGCAATTGGAGAGCAGAAATGCCAGTCTCCCTCCTGACGTCTTCCTGCCCCTTCTGGTCTCCTGTAGCCCGTGCAGCAGTGCCGGGCGTCCGCCTCTCCCAGAGTGTCCCCCACTCTCTCTGCTGTCCCTGGGTTCCGCCTGCGATGAGCATGCTGAGCTGTCCTGGTGCTCTCAGGTGTGTGGCGCCTGCTCCTTTCCAGGCTCTTCCCAAGATTATAAACTCCTGGAAGAGCTGGATTTTTCTTTCTTTTTACCCTTCTGTATTCCCAGAATGTTTTTGGCACCTGAATGAAACTTCATTAACAGGGTATCCTGGATAGAAAGCGGGAGACAATCTGCACCTCTCTCCTCTCCCCATTTACCAGCTCCCTGCCTCTAGATGAGTGCTGATTCACCCGCTGTTTTCAGTCTCCTGACAGCCGGCTAGTGTGCTGCAAGTTACAAATACCACTTCACACCCACGTAACCAGCAAAGGAGATGCGGCTCGAGTGACTGGAAAGATGGAGGGTGGATCCAGGGCTTCTCCTCAGAGCTCTGTCTAATCTTGAGAATGAAGTGCAGAGGTTCCCTCGGTGCACCGCACACGTGCGTGACTGTGGAATGAGGCTGCCCCTGTCCCCGTGTTTCTGTCCATGCCTGGCTCCTGTGTGAGGCCGCGGGAGGGTGCGTTTCAGTGACTCGCCTTGGTATGGTGTGGCTGGCCGTGAATGCCTTTGCTGATTAGAAGAAAGGAAGGCTGATTTCTTTTTAAAATGCTTTTAGTTCTTGCTCTTCAGGGCAGGATTTGGAAGATTTTTGTGTGTATGTGTAGAGTGTGTACAAATCTACTGTTAGTCCACATTGATTTGAAAACATGAAAAAGAAAACAATATTTTGTTCCCGTGTAACTTGACAAAACATGTTGTGTTTGAATTTTTACCTCGTCCTATGCAAATCTTCCGTCAGGTTTTAGGGTGCACCTTGCACAGCCCCCTGGTGGGAGCCGCCCCTGGCTGCAGCCGGCGCTGCCTTTTACGACCTTTGTGACCACCCGCGGCCACCTCGCCATCGCTACAGACTCCTTTACCCAGGGAAATGCTCTGTGACTGTGTGAAATAGTCTCTGTTTGCCATTCCAGAGCCACCCTTTCTGTGCTCTGGGAGGCCAACCTCTGGACTGTGTCACCTGGGCCCCTCCCCCGGACCTCCAATGGGATACACCAGTGGGAGGTGCTCACAGGAGATTGGCGGGTGAAGAGGGGCAGGGCTGCTTCCACCCGTGGCTCCCGTAGGCCTGGGCGGTTAACAGCGCCCACCGTGGTTCCCCCTGGAACACGTTGCCTCCTTGGTTGGTTTCCTTAGCCCTGCCCACACAGACCTTCAAAGGCCCTGTGTTGAACTCACTTTGGTCCTCCTGAAAGTGTGCTGTTCCAACCAGGACCTAGAGAGTGCAGCGACCTCTTCCGGTGTGATTTCACCCATGGGTTTTTCGCCATTAACTGTGTTTTCAAATCATGACGACCAAAGCATAAGAACAAGTGCTGTTTCCCAGACCACACGCCACCCCAGGTGTCTGCATGGCCTGCTCCTGTCTCCAGTTTTCATCCAAGTGTCACCCCACTGTTCGCTTCACATCCCTCCCAGAGCACTTGTCACCCTCTTAACACTAACGGGAACACTTGAGTCGTTGGTTTGCTTTTATGCCCTCTGCCAGGGTGGAAGCTCTTGTAGGCAGAGTCGTGTTGAGTTTTCTTCCCGCGGAATCCCTCACACTCAGAACAGGACCCCTACAAAGCAGGCCTCCCTGGTGCTGAGGATGAACGGGTGCATTGGAGAAAGCCCTTGGGTGAGCTGGGGAACCGGCCTTCCATTGTAACCGATTGTAACAATGGCTTTCCTTCCCACAGCTGCCGGGCCGCAAGTACTGCCCTGGGTACAATGCAGACGTGGGCGACAAGTGGATCTGGCTGAAGTGACCGACCACCTTCTGCTAAAGCTGCATCACAGTGGTGCAGCTGCTGCCAGTCTGCCTGGTTCTCATGGACTCCATGTAGCTTTAAAATGAGGGGGGAAAGTAATGATCCAAAAATTGCACAGTGGAAGGAATGGCCTCGCGAAAGCAGTCCACCCTGTAGTGTAGCTGAGGGAGTGGAGGGAAGCTCTGCCATGGAAGAGGGTTTGGAACCTTCTAGCTTGATTCTGAATGATCTGTAACTATCACTGAAGAAAAAAGTCTGCTGTGAAAGACAGATATGCTAGAAGGATTTCATTTCATGGCAGTTCTGCCTTGTGTCAGGCAGATTCTGTACACTCTTTCTTCAGACCTCAAGAAATAAAAGTTCCTGTGGCCCTTATCTCAGCGTACCTCTGGACACACATACGTGTCGCGTGCACACACACCTTTATCTACCATTTTCTAACTGTTGGCTTTGGTGGGCTTGGTTTGATTCAAACGTATGTTAGGGTTGAAGAGTTTTTCTGAAGCGTTTATTTTGTTTGCTTTAGCAGTGTAACTGCTACGTTAGAGAAAGGGAAAAAGTGAAGAGGAAACACACAAAAAAAAACAAACTGCTGCAGGTTTATAGAACAATACATTTGTTTTAAAACAGATTTTGAAAGTCTTGTTGATGACCATCACCAACTGGTCTCATAATTCCTTCCTCTGAAGGGAGATTCCAGCTTAGAAGGTCAATGGGAGAAAACACAAAAGCAAAATAATATACTTTTTTTTTTACCTGAAAATCAAGTTGTCAAACAAAAATGGGTAATGGGAGAGAAAATCACATTTCTTTGTCCATCCCCTATGGAAACTTAGAAAACAAAAGTAAAATTTCTTGCTAGCTAATTGTAAGTTCAACATTTTAGTTCAGGAGTTAAGCGGTAAGTTGTGAATCCTATTAAATTCTCAGTTTTTTACTGTAGAGCTCCGCTGTGTTCAGTGTGGTAGCTCCTAGCCACTTGTGACTGTTTAAATTTAAATGGATTAAAATTAAATGCAATTTAAAATTCAGTTCCTCAGTTGTGTGGGCCAGTTCACGTGCTCAGTTAGCCACATGGCCAGTGGTTTCGGTATTGGACAGCGCAAGAGAGGCCATTGTCCTCATTGTGGAAAGTAGTGCCAAGCATTGCGGCGATGGAGCATGCTTTCCCTCCATCCCTCCCTCCGTCTTTTCTTTCTTCCTATCTTTCTTTTTTTAGGTTTTAAGAATTGAAAATAAAGTTTCCCAGCGGTTTTTGAGTTGGAGTCCAAGTTTAAGTGGCCAAAGTTTAGCATTTCACTAAGAAGCAAACTGCTTTAATCATTAAATGAGAGTGCAGCTAGGCATGGGGCCAGTGCTGGAGTGTCTTTTGGTCTAAGTGCCCCACAAACCCATTAAGGAGAGGAGGAAGGAAAAAGAAAAACATCTTTAATTATCTTGGCTGTTCCTCACGTCTGGGCTGTGATGAGCTGACTTGTTGCTTCACCTCGACGTTGCACAGCAGTATCCTTAACTGTCAGGGGGTCTACTATATGGTCAGATTACTTTCATGAGACGGATCCCTCTTCAAAACCTAAGCGTCAGTTCTAGCATTGTGACGACTCTGTGCACTGATAACTCCTTTGAGTTTGTGTCGCGCCCGTGTGGTGTACATTCCCTGGTGGTGTGGAAAGTTTGTACTTGTAGTGCTACACCAGCTAATCTGTTTCATTTTCTGGGCAGAGAAAAGCAAATAAGTAGTGTCCAGGTCTTCTCTCCAAATTGAAGCCCTGAAGAGTTTAGAAGATACCCCCTACTCTCTGTATTCCAGAGCAGTACATGATTCAGTTTCATAAGAATGCTTACAACCCTTAAAAACACCCAGGGTTGGAATAAAACTGCATTTTTGAACATTCCATATTGGACTCTTCAGTGCTTTGAGGATCAGGAACTAAAGATGTTATTGCAGCAACATGGTTTTAGTTCGCACAGGTGTGCATTTACAGGCATGAGACTTTTATATTTTTTTCTTTCTTTTTTTTTTTTTTGTGAGGAAGACTAGCCCTGAGCTAACATCCGATGCCAATCCTCCTCTTTTTGCTGAGGAAGATTGGCCCTGGGCTAACATCTGTGCCCATCTTCCTCTGTTTTATATGGGATGCCGCCCTGGCTTGATGAGCATGGCTCGATGAGCGGTACCTGTGGACCTCGGACCGCTGAAGCGGAGTGCACACATTCAATTGCTGTGCCGCTGAGCTGGCCCCTCATTTTTTTCTAAAGTACTTTTCTGTTCTATCCAATTTTGTAATTAGAAGGTTAAGAACACTTAGCTCCTTAGAGGGAATTACTTATGTCCACCTCAGCAAAGCAGGGCCCACCTTGGTGGGCAGCCAGGGGGTTGCCCAGCCTCACCCTGTCCACCTGCTGCTGACTGGTGTCCACTGAGCGGCCACCTACCAGCGGCAAACAGCCGCTCATGCTGACAAGGTGTGTGGCCAGAACAGCAGGTAAAGAGGCCCCGCTTCCAACAGCAGCTGTGCTGGAGGACTCATTACGTTGTGTTTTCATCTCGTTTCAAGGGTTGGGTTCTATAATACAACAGAAACAAAAGAAGCTCTTGTCTTGCTGGCCAAAGCTCAGTGTGTTTGTCAAAAGCCCATTTTTTGTCAAAAGCCCGTTGGCCACTAATGTGGCGTGGGATCTCTCTGTGTCCTGTTTCCCAGTTCTGGGTTGGTCGTTCTTTGCAGTGCACATGACAAAACAAAGAGGCAAGCAGCAGCTGCCTTCTTGTAAGAGAGCACAGTCCGTGCTCATGCTGGGTGCAGAGCTGCAGGGTTTGGGGTTTGGCAGAGTGGGGGCGGAGAGAAAGCAGTAATTACTGTCATACATTTGGGCTTTAGAAGAAAAGTGTGTGTAGGCAGCAGTCGCTGGCTGGTCAGAGCTGGATGAATGGAAGCATGTGCCCGAGTAATTCTGGTTTTACATCTGGACAGAAAGAAAAACTGGGAACCTGAAGCTTTGCTTAGGATAATCAGGAGCGAGAAAGTGCTGAGGCAGCCCGTCTCAATAGACACCCCATTGCAAGAGTCATGGAGGACTTTTTTTAATTTTACAAAGGAAAGTGCACTTTTAAGTGACACATGGGTGACTTGAAGTGGGAGGTTTCCTCAGGGAAGAGGCATGCTGGCCCTCAATCCTCCCTCGAAATGCCTAGTTCTCGTGGACCCTGCTGTGCGGGGTTCCCCACCTGGATTCCATTCCACCAGGCTGCAGAGCTCCTTATAAACGCCTGCCCAAAAAAATGTAAGACTTCTACCTGCAGAACACAGTCATCTGGTCCCAGCGTGGCTGACATCGCTGAAGGCGGCGTACTTAAGGATTCTTCTCGCAGGCCGCCAGATGAAACGCAGTCAAGTCTTATCCTTAAACATGTAAATAAATTTCATTTGTACTATTGACTTACTAGTTTTGAAATTCGTAACTAAAAGTTCTTTTAATAAGAATAGTAACACATTTTCACAAGTGCTGTGTCCTCAGTGAACATCTGAAGCTCCCTGCTTAGACCCAAATGCTCATTGCATTTGAGGCAACACTCTGGTACTATGTAGTTTCATGGAATAAACTTTTTTTTTTGAGGCTGTGCTTAGTGATTACATTAAAAATCCCGGCTTTGAATTTTTAAGAAGGGGTTTTCCTCTGGCATGTTTCATGTGGAGGTGAATTCTTTGATACAGTGGATGTTTGTGGATCCTCCTGTGTCTCAGGCACCATGCGCAGCCCTGGACGGAGGGCGGTGAAGAAACAGAAGTACTAACCACAGCTCAGAAGAGATGCTCGGGCTGCAGCTCCAGATTTGGGGTCCTCATGTGTAAAAGCGTTAAACGCCGTGGGGTGAGTGTCTGGGCTGACGAGGCCCCGGCCTGACCCCCAGGGCACCGAAACACAGACGTGCGCAAGCTGAAGCATGAGAGTGTGGCCTTGGGTGGCGACAGAAGGAGTCGGCATGTGGCTGGGCTGCTGTCTGAGGTGGATCCAGGACAGGAGGACTGATGGTGATGCAGCCTCGGCCTCAGCGAGAGCTGTGTCCAGAGGTGGCCAGAGAGCCTAGTGGGTAGATGCAAGGTGATGGGAATTAAGGAAAGAACAGAACAAATCGCAGTGAGCTGGGTCCTGTTAAATTGTGAGTTTTCTATAGTAGAGCTCCACTACAAAGTCACTCCCTCCAAAAACAAATGACCATAATACGCACTTCTTCGTCCCTTGTTGTTGAGCCTTGTTATGTTTGGGAGCCCAAGTGGAAAGGTGGCTGGGACTCCTGAAGCAAGGAGGTAGCGTTTTCATCTGTCTGCCCCTCCTGGACGGGGGGGTCATCATTCCCTGAGACTTGGAAAAACTCTCAGGCCTAAGGCCAGACCCTTTCTTTGTCTGAACATCACAGTGCAGAGTGTACAACTGAACCCTTTTGTAAAAATCTGGGAGACTAAAGGGTTATTTTAATCTTCATACTCTAGACCTACCAGGTGAAGACAGGGGCCGCAGCCCTCCCCCGTGTGGTCATGGCGCCAGCACTTCTTAGGGAAACATCTCTGCAAGTGCTGAGCCATCTCGGGTCACCTGTCCGCAACGAGACCAGTGACAGAGCCCCTGTCTTAGCCTCCCTCCTGTTTGTAGTGCCGGCTACTCAGACGTTCGCACCCTAGAGAAGTTACCGTGGGCGTGATGAAGACGCCGGTGGTGGTGTGTGAGTTTTGTGCACCTTGTAGATGATACTGGGGTGATCAGTGTCCGCCTGGGAGCATGGTCCCCCAGGTTACCTGGGGCTCAGTCAGCCATGCGTCAGCAGCTGGGTCCAGAGCTAGGCCTCCTGTTGGGAGCAGGGATCAGTGTCTGCAACGGCCCAGTGTTTCCATGGAATAACTTCAGACCCCTGCCCTGAAATCTGGTCCTTGCGCCAGGCCCACTCTCCTGCACCCGTCTTGGCCACTGGCCCACCATCTACCTGCCGTATTGTCCAAAGTGCTTTTCCCTACAATATGCAGCACCAAAGTGCTTTTCCCTACAAAGTGCTTTTCCCTACTGTGGTATCTGCTCCTAGAGTTTTGCCTTGTAGAGTTCTGCTGCCCTTCCCCCCTCCAGGCCCTTACATTGGAGTCAAGGCTGCCCCTGGACCCCGTGTCCACAGAGGTGGAGCAGCAGTGGTATCAAAGCCAGAGTTCATTGTCCGTTGGCCCTTGATTCAGAGCTGCTGACTACCCCCCTCCCTAAGAACCCAGCTTATAATGAGTTGGGTCCCCTGGCCCTGCTCCCATCTTCCCCTACGGCATGGTCCAGTCTCCTGAAGCCCCGGCAGGCCTCATAGCCAAGGCAGCACAAAACAGTAATCCAGACGTGATGGCCATGCCCTGGTGGACATCTGGTGCTATGTGGGTCTTCAGTAGACTCACTATCCTCCCCTCACCTTGTACGCCTCTTCCTTCCATGTCCTGGGTACTGGGTTCCAGGAGCCACCTTTGGAAGAGGACGGTGGATCTGGACCCGAGCAGCTGGCCAGGTAGTCTTGGTGAAGCCACTCAGAACCTTGATGAGGTGGCTGAGTGCCAAGTTCAGGACAGCACGAAGACTAGTGTTGGTCACAGGACAGCGATCTTCTGGTCTGTCTGCCATCCAGAGGCCTGACCGCCTGCACTGGTTCTCCGTCCTTTCACACCAGATACTCTGATGGCCCTCCACCCTTCCTTGGCCCCTTCACTTCTGCAGAAGGAAGATGGAATCTGCCCCGCCCCAGATCCCCACCATTTTCAGATTGCTTAGATAGTCTCTCTGGGCAGTTTCCCACGTATATGCTATCTGTGGTATTTGTATGCTTGACATGAAGCTTGCTTTCTTACAGATAAATGTAATAAACTCATTTCTGTTGAAATAAAGAGCAAGAAGACTTGCTACGCACTAGCCAAAGCCGAAATTAAAACGAATCCCTTCTGTGAACGGGGAACAATCTTGCTGAGAGAATGTAATTTAGATGCAGAAAGAATTCCAGCTGGCTAGAAATCCCCACTGCAAAACGCCAGCAACACGAAGCATTTGTCTGAGGGAGCGCTGTCCATGGCAGGGAAGAGGAGGAGCGCAAACAGCTGTGGTGTGGGGGGCTTGGACTTGTGTTTCCAGGATGTGTGGCCAATGGTGTTAGTCAATTAATCATGACTACCAACGGCATCGTGCGGTCAGAGGGCCTACCTGGTCCTGCGCTGGCTTTTCCCAGCTGTTAACAATTTTACATTTGTGAGTACAAAAAGAAAATCTCATAATTTTTACCTGGTCAGAAATGACTTGAAAGACGGCAGACCTTTTTTTATGTTTTAGCATAAACAGCCCTTTGCTCTCCTCTGATGAGGGGCTGTCACTGTTTGTTCATCTAATGGGGACATATGCAGTCCCTGCTCCTTACGTGAAGGTCAAGGGTCAGCAATGTGTGGAGTTACCTGGCCGTCTTTAAAGGTGGGCGTTTGCCCCTAAATGCCCCCTGCTCAGAAAGCTGGGTGTCAGTGAGCCTCCCCGGGGCTGAGACGTGCCCCTCAGAGGGAGCTGCTGCAGATGCAGGTGGGGAGACAGAGAGAGGGCTGGCTTTTCCCTGCAGAAATCCAGGAGCCAGGCCCTGGCACCCAGGGACAGCAGTGGCATTCTTTATGGAGCTCCTCCTCAGAGAGGTACCAGTGGGTTTGTTCTGGAAGCAGACGGTGTATGTTAAGTCTGCAGTTCCTCAAGAACTCTGGACACAGCGTTCAAGCCTCCGGCCTTTCTAAGGGCCAGCCTCCGCCTGGCCAGGGTTCCCGCAAGCCACCACCCCCTGTTCAAAAGGCTGCTTTGAAGAGCCGTCCTTGTTGCCGTGTACAGCTGCTTAGGCCGTCTCACTGCTTTGTGGTGTTCAGTGACGTCCCGCATCACCTACACCCCTCTACAGCGGTGGACTGCAAGGACAGTGTCACACACGTGGACAGACGTGTGCTTCGGCGTTGAACTGCGTTGTCTGGAGAACACGCTCCCGGTTGTCAGATTCCCGTCTGTCCTTTTTTGAACTCTTTACAACTCTGAAGGCGTGGGTAACTGACAGCAACACAAACACTGCTGACAGACGTGCAACCTCCACCCTGTCCAGCGGCGTCTGGTGGATCCCAGCCACCCGTGTGGAGAGCCAGTTTGCCTGCATTTGCCCTGTCCTTTACTGCTCCTGAGCTGTCAGTGCTCCATTCTTTGGACTCTCTTTTGAGCCAGTTACAACGTCAGTCCAATTCCTTCATTGAGAAGGATAAAATCTCTAATGTGTTCCTTTTTATATCTCTATGAGAGTAATGATTTTCCTTCTTTTCTGAAAATTTTCTTGTCCTCAGGGGACACACATCTCCTTATGGGGCTGTGTGAGAATGTCTTTGGGGAATAGTTCAAAGAATGAAATTGCTGATGTGCCAGATGTTATGGGTGTTCAGCAACATCTAGTTCTCGCCTCCTCCTGGGAGCTCAGAGACCGTACTCCACGCCCTTAGAGCCTGGCAGAACCGTGGGACTCCTTCAGGCCACTGGGCTGTGAGGAGAGGTGACACAGCATTTCCACGCCAAAGCAGAGAAGACCCCTGACCAGATCTTCGTGCTCCATACTCTCGGCTCCCCGGCCATGGTGACAGGCAGTGTTTTAGGTGAGGGTTGGCAAACTGTGGCCCACGGGCCAGCTCACCACCTCTTGTAAATAAAGCTTTATTGGAACATAGCTGCCTCTTATTCATTTGCACATCCTTTGTGGCCGCTTTTGCCCTCTAAGGGCAGAGTGGAATATTTGCAACAGAGATTGTATGGCCCACCGAGCTGAATATATTTACTGTCTGGCCTTTGACAGAAAGTTTGCTGACAGCTGTTCTAGATGGTGGAGCTTCCATCCTGTGAAGCAGAACCCAGTTGCAGCCCATGTTAGATACCTGGGCAAGAGGCAGCTTTCTGTTGGGTGAGTCGCTGAGATCTGGGGGTTTGCGCACTAGCAGGCTGCTCCTGGCCGGCTCTGGCTGCACAGGGCGGGTTGCTCCACAGAACTGTGGCTCCGGTCTGCACTCCGGCCAGTTCCGTGAGGGTCTCCACTGCCCGCAGCCCTCACACATCTGGCATTGTCCAGCTCCCTAACTGTTTCCAGGTGAAGGTGTCAGGGATGGCCCTGGTTTCAGTGTGCACTTTTCTGTGTGCTAATCCATTTGTGCCTCGCTTTGTGTGCTTGTGAGCCTCCTCACACTCGCTTCATGTGCTCAACTCTCCGGATTTCTTCTCTGAGTCGCCTGCTGTGTTGATGTGGAGAAATTCCATTTCTAGTCTAGAAATTGTAGATATTATAAATATTTCCTACCACTTCTTCAATTTTTCTGCATGGCTCAAATCCTTTATAATGAACTTGTATAATTTTTACCACACAAAAAAAGGGGATTTTTCTTAAAAATACAAGGAGAAACAAAAGTGTGACAAGAACAGAAATGCTTTAAGCAGCAGTGGAAACATTGCACTAGGTGAACGGCCACCTAGGGGAACTATTTTGAATGTAACAGCATCAGCATCACTTCCTTGGATATATAAGCTTTGCTAGTTTGTATTTATACTTATTTCATATCAGAGTTCTGCTCACGTTCTCCCCCCGAAACCCACAAACATGTTAGTGGTTGCCCTGTGGGGTGGGGTTGAGTAAATCCCCTCCTTGGTAAGTGGCCAGAAGACGCTGGCGTGTCTGGGGCGCACTGAGGCTGAAACCCTATGGACCCAAGACAGCCGCCTCTTCCCACTCACGTGGGAGCCAGTGAGACTTTTGATAACCCTCCCAGGGAGGATGCAGTGCTGTCAGCTGAGTTCCTGACTGCTCACAGGCCCCAAGAGTCCCCCTGTCTGCAGACTAGGTCACCAGCCTGCATTTACCTGTGCTCTGAAAAGTCAGTCATCTGTGCGAAGTCTTTCCACCAAGCAATACGTCTTCCAACTTTATGGTTGAACAGGAACCAGATCGTCAGTGGGAGACACTAATATCGTCATTACACCGTGTTTGTGTGTTTTATTGAGTTTGCATGCTTTCGAATTGACACTCGAAAATGCATTTGCCATTCTGTCTTCTCTGCTTTGTTTGGACCATCTTTCATCCCACCCAACAGGTGCCGTGAGCCCAGTCTCCTCTCCCGGTACCCCTGTTAGCGCCCAGGCCTGCCATGTTGGAAATGGGCCTGGCCAACACGGCCGCCTTCCACAGCAGCTCATCATCCCAAGCAGCCCCAGCAGGAAATGTAATTAAGCACAGCCGCTCCGAGCACAAGGCACCCCGAGAAGATATGCACCCCTGGAGCAGTCGCCAGTGGAAACGCGTCGTACCACACACAAACACAGGGTGACTTCTTCCGTTATTTACATAGCCTCTGACAAAATAGGAAGTGACTAATCTGTTAGACAAGTCGTAGGCGATACGCGCAATCCCCGTGCACTCTTTGGCGGCAACAGGCCAGCAGTGGTTCTGGTTGGTCTGTGCAGCACAGATGAATGCCTGAAGATCTCAGGCAGCCGGTCTGGCAATCCATGTTTGCAACAGTTATGTCACAGCAATGCAGACACCACGCAGGGAGTGCGTGCTCCCAGCCTGCCCTCTGGGCACTTCATACCTATTAACTTGTTTATGCCGCACAACCGCCGTTTGAGGAATGTGCTGTAATTACCCCTACTTTACAGATGAGGAAACTGAGGCCCAGGGAGGTGAAGGAACTGCCCAAGTGGAGCAGTGGGGGCCCACTGGTAAGTGGGAGTGGGGTCCCTGAGCACTCAGCTCCACTCTCTTCTCTGTGAGGCTGTTCTGGCCCCACAAATACAGTACACGTGATTGAGCAGAAAATCCAGGGCAGTGACTGGGGATCTGGTGTGAAAAGGCTGTGAGCTAGAGAGACACCAAAGAAACACAACCGTGAGCATTCATGGCTGCTGCCCAGGACCCTAACGTTGACTCACTGGGTCCCACTGGGAACAGCGTGGTGAATGGGGTGCTGTGAGCAGCTGCAAGGTGTGTCACAGATAATTGTTACAGTAAAAGTCAATGGGCTGGCAGCAGAATGGCTGTAATAAAACAGGCAGACAATAACAAGTGTTGACAAGGACGTGGAGACACTGGGGCCCTCCTGCACTGCTGGTGGGTATGTAAATGGTGCAGCTGTTTCAGAAGCAGTTTGGCGCTTCCTCGAAAAGTTACATGTAGAATTATCATGTGACTTAGCAATTCCGCTCGGTATCTACCCAAGAGAATTGAAAACACATGTCTATGCAAAAACATGTACACAAGTGTTCGTGGAAGCACTATTCACAATAGCAAAAAGTGGAAACAACCCAAGTGCCCATCAGCAGAGGAATGGATACACAAATTGAGGAATATCCATACAGTGAAATATTTTTCAGCCGTAAAAAGGAGTGCAGCCCTGACACAGACTGCAACGTGGGTGAACCTTGAAGACATTACGCTAAGTGAATGAAGGCAGTCACCAAAAGACCACGTATTACATGATTCCACTGATTTGAAATGTTCAAAATTTCAAAGCCAGAGAGACAGAAAGTAGATTAGTGGTTGCCTGCGCTTCAGAGGATAGGGGAATGGGGAGTGACTGCCAGTGGGCGCCAGAGGTCCTTTTGGAACGATGGAAATGTTCTAAAATTAGACCACAGTGATGGTTGCACAACTCTGTTAATTTACTAAAAATCATTAAACTGCTCACTTAAAATGGGTGAGTTTTATGATATATAAGTTATGCGTCTGTAAAGGTGTTAAAAAACTGAGTGGCCAGCAGAAACAGCTAATGGGTTGGAGTTCGGTTTTTACTGACGCTTTCGTAAATCACAGCTGAGCACCGTGGTCTCTCGAGGGGACGCTGCTGACTGCCTTCCCCGCACCCTCCCCGCCGGCTGCGCCTCAGCTTCCTTTTGGCTCCACTCCTTCGCCCTGGAGTTGGAGCCAGGCTCCGGGGACACTACCGATTCCCTCCACGGTGGTTCATCTAGAGGAGGCACATGAGCCGGTTCTGGCCCACGGGACACAAGGGCAGGGCTGCTGGGGCTTCCAGAAAAGATTTCGTCACTTTTAAGAAGGAGGCACCAGACAAGATGCCCATTCTCTGCCTCTGGACATCGCCACGTCCACACGTCCAGCCGTCTTGTAACCATGAGGGAGACCAGCAGAGACATGGGAGGATCCTGGGTTCTGGAAACTTCTTGTTTAAGTCAGTGTTTGTAGAGGAATTCTGCTACTCGCAGCTAAAATCGTCCTAACAGATCATCTATATTTGTTCTATCTCCCTCTCTCTCCGTTTCTCTCTCTCCATCTCCCTCTCTCTCTGCCTCTCTCTCTCTCTTCCGCATCCTCATGAGTGCTCTTGAACAGAAGGAAAGGCTGGATCCACATTCAGCATTTTAACAACTGGGCAAACCCACTGCCTCGTCAGCTCTGCCGAGCCCGGGCTGCCCAGTATTGACAGTGTCCTTGATCACGGGCAGTTTCCAGGTACAGCAATCCTGGACGTTTCTCAGACAGCAGGGGTTCCTCCCGGTCAGGAATGACGACAGGGGTGGGACTTGTGCGGGCGTTGTCTTGATTTTGTGGAGAAACTTTAAACTGTGAGCTAAACAATGGAGACAAAGGAGAGATTGAAAGCCTCTGTCAGCAACTACAGAGTGGAGTGCAGAGCAGTTACTTGAGTCCACACCAGCTGCTGAGTGTGTTCCCGTCGGCCAGCCAGGTCCAGGGACTAGGGGTAGAGAGACAGGAGCAGTTCTCCTCTTACTCTGCCATGAATTAGTGACCTTCCTACCCAATGACACAGACCAGTGTGCACATTAGGAAAGTGACTTTTCACTTGATGAGTTGAAATTCATTCACTAAATGTGCTGAGTGGCTTTGGGTTCACTCTGACCTCACACCTAACATGTCTGCTGGGGGGGCAGGCAGCTGGGGGAGGCGAGGAAGGTACCCGGTTCTTGGGCAAGCCCCTTCCAAGTTGCACCCAAGGGAGGGTTAGGAGGACTCTCTGAGGATGGGAGGTGTGCAAGATCCACGTGGGGATGCTCAAGTCCAAAGGCTCTGAGATGGGAACCCCTGCACCCCGGGGTGAGCAGAGGCCGTCCATGGCAGGACAGTAGTGAGAAGTAGCTGGTGTATCATCTCTGGGAGGCTAGGTCCAGGGGACGCCATGGGGACTGGGATCCAGAGGCGGGGATGTGGTGTCAAGGCTGATTCCTGGGCTTCCGGCCTGTTAATTCACTTAGTAAACAAAAATGGTATCGTTTTAATCTGGATCAGATTTTCCCAGGGGCAAGTGTCCTGATGCATCTCTCTTCCCCGTGGTTTGGGGAACACCCCTTTCACTGATGTTCAGGTTGTGCCCTGACATAGCATCCCATAGACCACGAGACACTTGATAACACTCGAAGCATTTCCACACGGGGGTTTGCAGGACCACAGCAGCACTGTAAGGACCGTGAGGGACAAGGAGGAGCCCTTTTAGCTGTGTATCAGAGACGAAGGCTCAGCAGATGAAGGTCCCATGGCCGACGCGGGGTGGGACCAGGCCACCCCACCTTCTCCTGGCCCAGCTCACCTCCCCCAGACCCAGCCGAGGCCTCTTTCCCCAGGTGCAGACACACATCTATATGGCCCTGGGGCTCCCTCAGGATACATTAAGAAGAGGGAAATCATGGGTAGGATGGAAGCTAGATCTTGAAAGATCTTTGGCCGCTATTAAGAAATGCCCCACCTAGGTGGAGAAGAAGGGGCGTGAAGTGGGTGGGAAGTATTACTTCTGGGTTTGTTGTCAGCCTTGAAGAAGTGGGGACATGACATGGCAGCCCCTGGCTCTGCCACCCTCCCCACCCCGGCCCTGGGCCTACACGGCTCTGCCCCTACATGGTAGGTGCCACGAAGGCTTCCACCACCTAGATGGACCCTTGTTAGGGCCTCAGATCCCACGGGGCAGCAGTTATTTGTCAACAGGCCTGTCTTGCCCACTGAGGGAAGCTTGAGTGGAGGGTGGTGTCATTCATGTGTAGACCTTAAAAATGACTTCAGATAAATGGATTAACAAAATCTATTATGTATTTTGACCAGAGAGTCTAACTTTTGGAAACATATTCCAAAGAAAGATCTAATTTACAGAAGGGTTCACAGCTTCCTTGTCTAAAACAGCCAGACACACGGAAGTAACCTGTGCACCTTGCTGTCGCCAGCTCACCAGGGTAACCGTGTCAGTAGCAAGACAAAGAAATATTCTGCTTCTGTTAAAGTGGAACCATGTGGACCTTGTGATTCTCAGAAAATAGTTTTTAAACTGTCAAAAGAAAAACAGAATGTGAAAGAACACATATACAGTTATTTCAGCCACATAAAAATGTACAAAAATAGGGATTGAAATCTAGCATATGAATTAAATCCTTGGTGTTAAGTGGCATAAGAGTATTGGGGTATTTGGTTACCATTTTTCCCAAATATAAGGATAGCTATTCAATAAAAATTCAAATGGAGCCAGGCTCTTCAGAGCTGAACCCCATGAATATGATTTGGCCAAAATCATATCCAGGAGATACCAGTGTCCGGCTCTCTCCACAAGGCCAGATGGAGGGGCTGGCCGTCTTTCCACAGGACGTGAGGGCTTGAAGGGCGTGTGCAATCCTTGGACCAACCTTCTCACTTTGTTTATTTTACATCCACTCAGTGAGTGAACACGCATGTATTGGGCACCTGTTGTGTGCCAGACACTGGTTTGGACCCTCAAGATCCCGGAGGAAATAGTCTGTGCAGACAGCCTGCCTGAGGGAGAGAGATGATTATGGGGGGTGAGTGGTGTCCCCCAAAGATATGTCCACCTGGAACTTGTGAATGTGCCCTTATTTGGAAAAGGGGCCTTTGTAGATGTAATTAAGGATATTGAGATGGGATCATCCTGTGCCTTGAATCCAATGACAGTTGTCATATAGGGAAAGGAGAGAACACAGAGAGAGACACAGGGATACCAAGAGATGACGAGGCAGAGACTGGAGCGATACATCTACAAGCCAAGGAGTGCCAAGGATTGCGCAGCGCCAGAAGATGGGAGAGGCAGGGCCAGGCTCTTCCTCAAAAGAAACCAACTCTCAGATACCTTGATCTTGGACTTCTGGCCTCCAGGACTGTGGGAGAATGAGCTTCTGTAGTTTGAAGCCCCCGGTTTGTGGCGCTTGGTCCCAGCAGCCCCAGGAAGCTCATGCAGCAGGAGAGAGATCAGCAGACAGTTGTATGCTGTCCACCGGCAGCAATGGGCACTGGAAGAAAAGTCATGGAGGGCACACTTGTAGAAAGTGTCGAGGTGGGCTCTCTTGGGGGGTCGTCTCCGGAGCAGAGCCAGTGAATATCTGGAGAAAACATTCCAGATGAGAACAGCAGGCACAGAGGCCCCAGGGGTGGAAGAGTGTGTCGTGCTCAGAAACCGCAGGAGGCCACAGTTGAGGGGGACGTGGTGGGGCCATCGCAGGGGCAGCAGGGCCCCCAGGACCACGTGTTTGGACTGTGAGCATCAGGACCCCTCTTTGGAGGGTTTTGACCAGAGCAATGACTTGGTTTGGTAAATTCGCTGTTTCTGGCCCAGGTTCTCCCTGGCAACACAGAGTTTCTCCCCCTCTCCTAGTCACTTGAGACTCACCTCTGACGTTGGCCAAGGCGGTGTGCTCTTTGAGGGGGGGAAGGCATCTTGCTCATCTCGGCACATGGTGGGATGTGTTTGCAGTTTACACCGTCAGATCTGCACAGCGAATTCACAGTAACACAATAGGATGTGGTACAAAAAAGAAGCCTAATACTTTGCCCCTCTTAGGAGTCATTTTCTGGAAGGAATATTCTAGAAAAATCCTTGGAAACACCAAAGAGAACTTAAAATCACACTGCTGGACGGAGCAGGCAAGACTGGAACCATAGGGCCTGGCAAGAGGGACCATGGGGGCTGACACTGGGAGGGGAGGAAAGAGAGGATGGGGGCGCACCGTGCCTCCCACAATGCTTATTGCACACGCGTGTGTCAGAGTGGAAGCCCCAGGAGCCATGAGAGGGCCAAATGAGCCAAGTCACCAGGCAGCCCCACACATCTGATGGGCCCCAGAGGAGACCCCTGGGCAGGCTGCCCCTCGCAGAGGGTGGGGTCCTGGGTCTCCCCTAACTCGGTGTGTGGGTACAGCTTCTCATCCTGTGCAACCAAGAAAAATGGAGTGATCCCGTGAAAGCAACATAAACTTACTGGCTGCCGCTCAAAGTTCTGTGATAGTTGGGCATTTTGAAGGTTTCTAAGCTCCATTTGCTCCCGTATTTTTTATCTTTTGACCACGCCCCCCCCATGACTACCCTGTTGGGCAGGACCACCATATTACGGATGAGAAAGGAGGGGTTCAGAGAGAGTGCCTCGATTGAGGTCATGTAATCATGGAGGGCTGTCACATATTCACGTGTGGACCACGGAGCGCGTGCATTCAGCTGGGGTGTGGGCTCCAGGGGTCACCTGGGAATCCCAGCCGCACAAGCCTCTCCCGTGGATGGTCGAGTGTCGCTTCCCTCTAGTGTGTGGGGAAGACCGAAGCCCACCTCACAACACCTCCAGGTCCTGCCCGCTGACAGCAGGAGCCTGCAGGCAGGTCTGAGGGGGGGGACCAAGCACGGCTTACGGCGTCTAAACTCTGCCCCAACATTGCCGTTCGGAGACGATGCTCTTCTCTTGATCAGACTTCGCTCTGGCAAGGAGACCAGAATGGTCCAACGCACAGCTGAGAAGCTTTGACAATGCTCGTAATAAGAGCTTTCTGGAACACAATATCAGGATCTGTGAGTAAGCTATCTGGTACTTATACAAAGAGCGCAGGATGTATATTGAGCCAACTGTAAAGAACACGGAATTATTGTTTGAGGAAGTAGCAAATAGCCAGGTTCACGGAGGGGGCCACCCACAAGTGGACACTTATTAAACCCACTCTGCAGCAATCCACCCCGCCTGACTAATCCTTTTGAAAATAGAAGTCGTAATTGCCTGTCTCTGGCAGGTAAGGGCACCTAACCTCTGTTTTTGCTGCAGATGTGGCGTTCTCCCTCATGGCCCTCAGCAGCCCCCGTGGGTTGATGTTCTCCCCTAGCCCTGGTCTCAGAAGGGCTGTCCTGTCGGGGGTGGGACACACGGGAGGATGTGCGTCAGACCAGCGGTTATGAGACAGGTGTGAATTACCCCCAAGCCCAGCCTGGGGTAGTCAGCTTTAAGAAGCGCTTGGCAGAGCCCAGCGGGAGCCTGAGAGATGAAACGCACTGATGCACCCCAGGACCCCTCTTCTGGTTCCCTGGTGCGCACACCTACCCCACAGGGCTGCCAAAGGATGTCTTACATCTCTTCCACATACCCCTGTCTGCCCCGCACCTGTATTGTGAGCCCCACAGCGGAGCATTGAGGGCAGCAGAGAGCGTGGGCATCTCGGGCTTGTTTCTCCCCCACCCGGGTCCCCGGGGCTTTTCGGAGTCGCCCACCCTCTGGCATCTAGCTTGTAACGAGGTTGGATTCAACAGTTTCCAGATTTCCGCCCGGATCACCACGTCCTGGAGTTTCCCTAATGGGTGAGGCCTGGGGACATAAGGAACAGAAGATCCGCCCCCTCCCCCCCCACACCCAGGCCTCTCGGTGCCAGAGTCTCCCTCCCTCCCTACCTCCCATCCTTGTCCATCTGTCACCTCCCTGTGCACAGGCACCTTCGAGGGGGCTGAGGTTACAGGGTCGCTGCCGCCCCCTCGGCTGCAGTCCCCTCCCCCATCTCTTCTTTCTCCTTCCTCCATGGCACTGTCGCCTTCTGACCTGCAGGGTCTGTTTACTGTTTATTTCTGCTTCCTCCCCGGGGCAGAGAGTTTGGCCTGTCTGCGCCCTGCTGTGTCCCCAGGACCCAGCTCACGTTCTCCCTGTTGAATGAATCTATCATGGGTTCCCCAGAGAAACTGAACCAACAGGAAACAGAGAATGAGAGAGATTTATTTTAAGTTTTAAGGAATTGGCTCACGCGACTGTGGGGCTGGCAAGTCTGAAATCCATGAGGCAGGCCGGCCATCTTGTAATTCAGGCAGGATGTGATGCCAGTCTTGAGGCACAATCCTTTTTTCTCCAGGAAACCTCAGGTTTTTTTGGTTTTTTGGTTTTTTGCTTGAGGAAGATTCACCCTGAGCCAACATCTGTGCCAGTCTTCCTCTGTTTTGTATGTGAGTTGCCACCACAGCATGGCTGATGAGTAGGGTAGGTCTGCGCCGGGGATCCAAACCCATGAACCTGGGCCACCAAAGCACAGCGTGCCGAACTTAACTACTATGCCGTGGGACTAGCCCCCTCAGTTTTTTTCCTCAAGTCCTTCAGCTGATCAGATGAGGCCCACCCACATTATCAAGGGTGACCTCCTTTACTCAAAGCTACTGATTGTAGATGCTAACCACACCTGCCAGATACCGTCACAGCAGCACCTGGATCACTGTTTGATTGAGTCGTGGGCACAGCGGCCTGGCCAGGATGGCACTTGAACTGCCCATCTGGGGGTTATGTGGGAGATCCAGGGCACCAGAGTTGGGGAACATGTCCATCATGGGAAGCCAGCAAGCTTCCTGGAGGAGCAAACAGTGAAGCAGAGACTCTAACAATGAACTACCACCCCTCTGCCAATAGCCCCCTCCCCACACCTGCCAGACCCCTTCACCTGGCTGAGGGCAGCTGTGCTGTCAACAACCAGATGGGGATGGGGAGGCAGCAAGGTGGGGAGGGGCCTCACAGTTGCTCCACTCCTCCCTGGGTGGGGTGGGGGCGAGGATGGAACTTGAGAACCCACTTATGTTTGGGAAGAAGGGCGCAGGAGCAAACATGAAGGGAAGGTGGAGAAATGCCCCTCATCCAGGAGGGGTATCCCTGAGTCTACGAAGGCAGCGACCTTGGGAGGGAGGTGGCCCTCCAAGAGGTCGCTTGGGGAGGTGGGGTCTGGTAGGAGAAGGATCGGGAACTCGGGGGTGTGGGAGGCAGCTGGGGGTTGCTGGGGCTGTGGTCAGAGTGGTGAGGGGGCCGCGCTGGGGACGGAGGAGCGAGGAGTTTCCCAACAGACAGCGTCGCCGGACGGCCGCACTGACCTCGTGCGAGTCCACGGGACTCAGGCAGGCATCCCTAAGGAGTGAGCCGCCGGGACAACTCCCTCAACGTGGTCAGAATGAGGTGGAAAGAGGAGGGCTGGGAGGCGGCTGGGGAGGTTTACGAGGAGAGTTTGGTTTTGAGATCCGCGCTGGGAAGGACCAGTGGCGAGGAGGAGATGGAGGCGTAGGGAGGCCGGGGAGTGACGCGCAGGGCTCCCGAGGAGACAGCGGCCGAGGATGGGCCCAGATGGAGACGAGCCGCGGGAGGAGAAGAAGAGACATCTAAGTAACAACAGTGTGCACTGAGCACCCACCGTGAGCCGGGCCTTGGGGCGCACAGGAGGGAGCCGCCGTGGTCCCTGCTCCGGGAGCTTACAGGCACAAGCAGGACGGCCGTCCTGTTGGGAACAACCTGGCTGTTTGTCTCAGAGCAAAGGGGCAGTCAGGACGGGCCTGGGGGGTGGGGGGCTGGGAGCGACATCTCTGAGAAGGTCTGGGAAGATGGCACCGAAGGAAGAAGATTTCAGGTGGAGAGAGAGGCAACGGCGAGGGTCTGCAGACTCAGGCAGGGGCCCACGGGTCAGATGCCGTGTGTCCCCGTATTTCATCAAATCCCGGACGGCTGAGCGTGAGATGCCAGAGGGCTGTGACAAGGAGAATCACTCCCAATTAAACCATTTTGAGACAAGAAAACATTGTGTCATCGCATATTTTGTGCTCATTGAAGAGCTCCTTTGACTCACATCTTCCTTTTCACGTGGGCACAGGAGGGAGGCACGAGGGCAGATCTGCGCGGGGATGAGCGAGTCAGCCTCCTCAAGGTCTCGCCCACCTTCTTCCCCTTCCAACTCTCACTGCTCTGAGTCACCTTTTACTCAGTCTTTGATGCCTGTGTTTTTCCCTCAGTTTCTTCCCCCGTGCTCCCACGAGCGGCTGACGCCGCCTGCGTACGGGAGCCACCTTCCGCTGTCCCAGGCAGCGACCCCGTTCTGCGGGCTTCCGAGCCAGGCTCACACACTGTCTGCTCTCTGCCCACAGGGCTGCGCAGCGCCTCCGGCCCCGAGATGCTGGACATGCATGTCAACGGTCACCTGTGACGTTCTGCGCATAAAGAGCAGTGGGGAGGCATGGGAGAGGTTGAAGCAGGGTGGCAGCGTGCTTTGATTTGTGTCTTTAAAGCTCAGCCGGGCAACTGTGGAGCCCGACTGGACGGAGACAAGTGTGAACTCGGAAGGTCAGTTCGGGCTCCTGACCCTGTCTGGGATGCCAGTGGGTGGCTTGGGTCAAGGTGGTGCTGGGGGATGGGTGGAACAGGAAGCGTTTGGAGGGGTGGCTGGCAGAATTCGCTCGTGCGGGGAGTAAGGATAGAAAGCAGTCTCGCTGCCCCTGAGGGTGGACCTGCGTCAACAGGAGTGGTGGTGCCGTTTCCTGAGACGAGAAGCTGCAGGTCGTGCAGAAAGGTTGTCTGTGCACTGGGTTGATCTAAGGAGGAGATGCCCAATGGTTGAGTGGGTGCCCCTGGAGCGGTGAGGGCCGGGCTGCGGATATAACAGGGAATCGCAGGTAACAGCATTTCACCCAGGCTCCTGGATGAGGTTCCCTACGGGGAAAGTGTAGTTGGAAACAAGACGCCCACTGTCACAGCCTCCCAGGGTAGGAGGCAGCAGAGGCATTTAAACCCAGCCGCCAATCACGGCTGCGCCTCTGCTCACTGCCCTTCCTTCTCGCTGCTTCTCCCATCCGCCGAAGTGGGAGCATCTGAACCAAACACACACAGCTCTTCCCTGTCCCCTGCAGTGGGCACGTGCCTGCCCCGCCCGGGAGGCCTCTGAGCCTCCAGGAGGGAACTGTCCTGGGGCTGCAGGGAGGGGCCGGGCAGACAGGAGGGGGTCCACACATGAGCTTACTGGGCAATTTTCAGAGCTGACATGGCTTTCGTTTTCTCTGTTTGGTTTCTTGTCTTTTCCAGCTCTGTTTTTCGTCTCATCTTTGTCTTCTCTTCTTTGCTCTCAGAATTCGTGGAGTTCATCCACTCTTGGATTTCTTTGAAAACATAAAAGTACCTTGGGTATAAATTTTCTTCTATTTCTGCAATAATTATGTCTTCAAAATGGCATTCTCACCTGCCCTTTTCCCCTGCAATACTTGTTTCCTTCTCTTGTTCTTTTAAAAATCCGAGCAGCCTCGTGTTGACGCCCCTCTCTCTGTGCTCACAGTTGCTGTGCGTGGAGTCAGGGCCTGCCGTCTTCTCGGGAAGCGTGGGTGGCCTTCTTGGCTTCAGTCCCTGTTTACCTGGGTGGTGCGGTTTTGTTAGTTTTTTCCCTTTTAATTTTGAAATGATTGTGGGTGCACAGGAAGTTGCAAAAATAGTACACAGGGGTCCCATGTACCCTCTGCCCAGTTGTCCCCAAAGTGGATAATCCAGTACAGAATCACAGCAGGAAATCGACATCGACACAATCCACTGACCTGATGGAGATTTCACGTTCTACCTGCAGCGTGTCTGTGTGTGTGTGTGTGTGTGTGTGTGTGTGTGTGTGTGTTTCTATGCAGTTTCACCATGTGTGAAAACCTATGTGGCCAGTGCCACAATCACACACAGATCTCCCTCTGGTTGCGCCTTAGAGCCACGCCCTCTCCCCTGCCCATCCCTGACCCCTGGCAACCGCTAATCTGTCCTCCATCTCTATACTTTGGTCATGTAGAGAATGTCGAATAAAGAGATTGTGCAACACGTGACCTCGAGAGACTGGCCTTTGTCACTCGCCTGGTTCCCCTGAGATGCGTCCCCACTGTGTGTCCAGTAGTCTACTCTGAACTGTCAGTGCTGTGGGTGTGGACCTGCCGCAGCTTGTCTGCACATTCACCCTGGAAGGACGCAGAGATTGTCTCCAAATTTGGGCAGTTACAGATAGAGCTCACTGAGCATCACGCACAGGTTTCTGTGTGGATGTAGTCTCCATTTCTCTGGCATCAATGCCCAGGAGTGTGATTACAGAGTCACACAATAACTGTATGCTTAGTTTTTATTAAGAAACTCCAAAGTCTTCCAGAGCACCGCCCCACTTCACATTCCCACTGGTGATGTCTGAGAGACATGGTTTCTCGGCCTCCTCACCAGCCTGGGGTGGGATCCCTGTTGTTCATTTCAGTTGTTCTCAAAGGCATGGAGTGCTCTGTTGCTGTGGTCTGATTTTGCATTTCCCCAGTGACTAATGAAGTTGAATGTTTGTCACATGCTAATCTGTATATCTTCTTAGTGAAATGTCTGTTAATGTCTTTTGCACGTTTTTAATTGGATTTTTTCTTTAACTGTTGAGACTGGAGACTTCTTTATATATTCCAGACATGAGTCCTTTGTCAAATGGTCTCCCGCTCTGCAGCACGTCTTTCATCCTCTCAGGAGAGTCTTTCACAGGGCAAAAGTTGTTAATTCTCATGAGGTCCAGTTTTACCATTTTTTGTTCTTTTATGGATCATGCTTTTGGTGTCAAGTTTAAGGATTCTTCACCTGGCCTAGATCCCCAAGGTTTCATTCCGTGTTGTTTTCTAGAAGTCGTATAGTTTTACATTTTACGTCTCAGCCCGTGGTTGACCTTGAGTTAATGTTTGTGTGTGGGGGAGACCGGGGTCAGTGTTCACTTCTCTGCCTGGGGATGTCCACCTGCTAGCACACCATCGTGGGGAAAGTTCTCTTTGTTTCCCTTCGTCATGGAATTCCTTTATTTCTGCTTTGTTCCTGCAGGATATTGTCATTACACTGGGTGTAGGATCTGGGATTGACAGTTCTTTTTTGGAAAATGCCAATTCTTTCTGGCCTCGGTGCTTTCAGATGAGAAATCTGCTGTAATTTAAATCGTCATTCCCCTCTAGGTAATGCCTCGTTCCACCAATGGGGGTTTGAGTAATATTTGAATATTAAAAAGAGATATTTTACCAACTTGGTAGAAACACACACTTACAAACGAGGCGTTAGGTGTCTCTGTAATTTACACTGGTCTTCTATGCTTTGCTGATGGTAAAGGATGAATGTAATTATGCAATATTGTTTATCATCAGCATATTATGGACGTAAATGGCCCATTTTCTCTCAAACTTGAGACCCTTAAAAAAACATGTCCCTGAGTCTGACATAAATGACTGCCCACTATGTGGGCAAGCCACATGGCACAGCATTGTTTGTCCTGACCATGTTCCTGCTCTACCCACAGCCAGGCCAGGACCCGGGGGGTCTGTCCTTTGTATGGCTGCTCCCCTGAGGTCGGCTGGGTGGCACTGTGTCTTCCTCTGTGGATGAGGAGTCAGGCAGCCTCTCGTCCACAGAGCAGCCCCAGAATGGTCCCGGAGGCTGGGCTCCCAGGCTGGACTCTGGGGTAGGTGGGATGTGGGAGCTGAGGGAAGGAGCTCAGGGTTTACAGACAACAGGAATCAGGTAAGGGGTGCAGATCGTGGGGCGAGAGCCTTCCCAGCCCTTCCTCCACAGGCCCCAAAGCAGCTCAGATGGCACCCACTCATCCCTAGATTGGGAATGGTTTGCTCTCCTCGCCACACCCACCGCCCATCCTGGGCAGCACTCCTGGGGGGCATTAAAGAAAAATTGCACTAGATGCTTGTTACAAACAGCAACCATCATTTGTTCCAGATGATTGCAATAGGGGACAGAGATTAAACTTAACTCCCAATACAGCAGGGACGATGGGCATGTAGAGCCAACGGCAGAGTGAGGGAGGGTGGAAAGTCACCAAGAGGGACTGGGCGAGGTCTCAAGGCTCGGGGACTCTTGACGAACTGCTAGTGGGATTCTTTGCTCAGCAGGCCAAGGGCAGGGCCCAGTGCAGGGAGGGCTCAGAGGAGCCAGGCTGGGATTTGGTCAGGAGGACGTCCTATCAGAGACTTGTCTCTGCCCAGGTCACAGGGAATCCGTGTCTGATCCCCCTGGGCAGGGAGCCCCCTCCGCATTCTCACATCCTTCAGCTTCAGGGGTGCAGACACAGTGTTGAGATCCCCTTCTCCCCTCACAGGGGAGGGCTCCCAGGTTGACCGGTGGCCCCCAGCAGGAAGACAGGCGCAGGCTGCAGACTTTCGGGTCAACTGTCTGCAGTGCCAGGCTGCCTTCAGCACGGCTTCCAGGTGGTTCAGGGTAATGGGCACCTTCCCAGCAGAAGTGGGACCGGAGAAGGGGACGCCCAGGACACTCAGCAACAAATCAGGACAAACTCATTTGGGAGTGATTGTTTATACTTGAGGGGCAATTAAGGAGGGAAGGAAGAAAGGGTGGGGGGAGGAGAGGGGAAGGAGGAAGGAGAAGAGGGAGGATGGGGGGGAGGAGGCAGAGGAGGGAGGGAGGGAGGAAGAGCCTGAGCAAAGAGCAGAACACCTGCCAATCCGTCCCGCCCCGAGGTCCGTCTGGTCCTGGCTTCCCGGGACCCACCTGTAAAGATGAGCCTGGACCCTATCCCTTTGGTGTCCATGGAACCTCACTAATGTCTGACCCAGCCTCATACTGACCCAGTCTGCCTGGCCCTGAACCCCTCACTGCAGGACCCAACCTCAACTCCTGCCGCTGGTCCCCTGTCCCAGGGGGGAATTCCATCCCTAAACACTCAAAGTGAGGCCCTCTCCAGTGGATTCTGGCGTGGCAGTCCCAGCCCCTGGCTCTCGCACCCCAGGCGGCCTTGGCAGGAATCCCCTGGTCCCGCTCTGTCCCCACAGCAGCCCACCCTGTCTGTCTCCCCTTCCCCAAGCAGGAGGGCGAGACATCAGGATGTCGGCGCCCACCTTCCCGAGTAGAGGCTTGATCAGAGAGTGCCCCAGGGGCCTGCTCAGATGAATCCTACAGCAGTGCCTGCGGGCAGGGACCTGTCTGAGTTTATTTTGAGTCCAACCATCATTTATTTTTTTATTGCAGTAACATTAGTTTATAACATTATATAAATTTCAGGTGCACATCGTTGTATTTCGATACTGTGCAGATTACATCATGTTCACCATCCAAATACTAATTAGAATCCATCACCACACACGTGTCTAATCACCCCTTTTGCCTTCCTCCCTCCCCCCTTTCCCTCTGGTAACCACCAATCCAGTCTCTGTCTCTATGTGTGTGTTTGTTTTTGTTTTTATCACTTGTACTGAGTGAGATCATTTGACTTTCTCCCTCTGACTTATTTCACTTAGCATAATACCCTCAAGGTCCATCCATGTTGTCACAACTGGCTGGATTTCATAATTTCTTATGGCTGAGTAGTATTCCATTGTGTATATATACCACAGCTTCTTTATCCATTTGTCCCTTGATGGGCACTTAGGTTGCTTCCAAGTCTTGGCTATTGTGAATAATGCTGCAATGGACATGGGGGTGCATGTATCTTTATGCATTGGTGTTTTCATGTTCTTTGGATAAATACCCAGCAGTGGAATAGCTGGATTGTATGGTAGTTCTATTCTTTATTTTTTGAGGAATCTCCATACTGTTTTCCATGGTGGCTGCACCAGTTTGCACCCGCACCAGCCGTGTATGCGAGTTCCCTTCTCTCTACGTCCTCTCCAACACTTGTTGTTTCCTGTCTTGTTAATTATAGCCATTCTGACAGGCGTGAGGTGATATCTCATTGTAGTTTTGATTTGCATTTCCCTGATAGTTAATATCCTTTCATGCGCCTGTTGGCCCTCTGTATATCTTCTTTGGAGAAATGTCTGTTCAGACCTTTTGCCCATTTTTTAATTGGGTTGTTGGTTTTTTTTTGTTGTTGAGTTGTATGAGTTCTTTAGATACTTTGGATATTAACCCGTTATCAGATATATGGTTTGCAAATATCTTCTCCCAATTGTTAGGTTGTCTTTTCATTTTGTTAATGGTTTCCAAGAGGTGAAAGATCTGTACACTGAGAACTATAAAACATTATTAAGAAATTGAAGAAGACACAAAGAAATGGAAACATATTCCATGCTCTGGGATAGGAAGAATTAACATAGTTAAAATGTCCATACTTCCTAAAGCAATCTACAGATTCAATGCCATCCCTATCAAAGTTCTAACAACATTTTTCACAGAAATAGAACAAAGAATCCAACCATCATGTTGATTTGCAAATCGTAGTCTAGTCCTGGGGGACCAGCCTTGGGCTCTCTGCTCTTGGCTGCATTTGTCAGTAGGCCCATGTGTGTGTGAACAGGGCACTGTTTTAGTCACTCACACTGCCTGGGTTGTTATCTCCGAGTCTCCAGCCTTTCTCAAGATGTCCAGGGAAAGACAAGAGAAGCTGCTGCTGCCTGCTTGAGCCTCACAGGGGCTGTGGAGGACAGAAGGGACGGGCAAGACCAGTCACCTCCAGCCACCCCTACTCCTGGGCCTGGAGCCCTCCTGCTTCTGCGAGGCTCACCTCCAGCTACACGGCGGCCATGGGCTGCGGCCCCACCACACAGGGACTCGGAACCCTTCTCCGGAGGCCGCCTCCCCGCTGTCACTTCAAAACTGCTTCTTCCCAGAAACCATGCGGGGCAGCTGGCTCTTGGCTTCCAGGGAAGTGAAGAAGATGTCACCTCCTTTTGGCAAATGGGGCGTCTATTTGGGGACCCCTGTTCTCAGTTTATTGCCCAGGAGAGAACATTTGAGAAACAATCTGCAGCAACGGCCCCAAATTGGGCGTGACCGTCTTCAGAAGCCTTTGGCTTCTCCTTCACTTTGAGGCCCTTGCCGGAGCCTCGGCCTCCAGATTCCATGCCAGGTGTCAGCCTGAGCAGCAGCTGTCCGGTTCAGCAAGTGCTGGCCTAACCCACTGCCTGCCTCATTCCAGAAAATTAAGAGGCCCAGTCTTTCCATCAGAAGTGTCCTTTCATGGAATACAGTTGGCTTTTCGGCAGCATCTCTGAAGGCAGCCTCTGTCTTCACTGGCCGTTGTGTAATCACCTCCTCTTCACCCTCTTGGTGAGGGAAAGTCCCCTGCCCTAGAGTTATGGGGATGGCCAGGCATGCGACACTGGACAACTGAGATGGACAGCAGGTGTGAGCCACATATACTCCCAGCCGGGGGAGGGGACACCGCACACCACCCAGGGCCACAGGGCTGCACTCGGGGACAGAGTGAACAGCGAGGGGCCATAGGAGGCAGGCTTTGTAGTGACAAGAGGGAGACATGGCCCCTGTTCCTGTGGGAGGATGTGGTGGGCTTGTTTGAATGATTCTGTGGACTGGCAGGGGACTGAAGCCACTGCTCAGGGACAAGCAGGCCCTGTACCTGGTCCCTGTGACCAGGAGGGCTGTTTGTTTGGGGGATCTTATCAATATGTCTTAGTCCACTGGGGCTGCCATAACAAAATATCATAAACCAGAAGTCCGAGATCTGGGGGCCAGCATGGGTGGGTACTGGTAGGAGTCCTCTTCCTGTCACACAGACAGCCACCTTCTCGTCATGTCCTCATGTGTCAGAAAGAGAGAGAGCTCTCTGGTGTCTCCTCTCATGAGGGCACTAATCCCATCATGGGGGCCCCACCCTCATGACTTCATCTAACCCTAATCACCACCCAAAGGCCCCACCTCCTTATACCATCACACAGGGGGTTAGGGCTTCAACATATGGATTTTAGGGAACACGTTCAGTCCACAGCACCAGGGGAGCAGAGCTTTGGGCTAGATGGTCCGAGGCCCTCCCAGTTCACATGTCAAGGCTTGTACAGTGTTTTGCCTTCATTTTAGGCCTTGCCCCACAGCCCTCCAGATGGGCCCAAGTCCACACTCCTCACCTCCAAGAGAGGTCTCCCACTGACATTCTCTTTCCAATGGCACGAAAATTCATAGGGTCTGTAAAAAAAAAAAACAAAATGTAAGTTGGGAAGAGTGAAGTTTGAAGAGAGACTGCAAGGTGGGAGAAATCCTTTTGAGAACCAAGTAAAGTTGGGAATTATTCTTGTTCACATATTGGGTGTCTGTGAGTGACTCTCTCTTGAGACAGGACCTCATGGTCCACAGGAGTTATTTGGACTACGTTAACAAGAACGTTAAAGGGGCTGGCCCGGTGGCATAGTGGTTGAGTTCATGCACTCCACTTCAGCAGCCTGGTGTTCATGGATTCAGATCCTGGGTGCAGACCTACACACCGCTCATCAAGCCGTGCTGTGGCGGTGTCCCATATACAAAATAGAGGGAGATGGGCACAGCTGTTAGCTCAGGGCCAATCTTCCTCAGTAAAAAATAAAAGAGAGAGAGATAAAAGAAGAACATTAAAATCACCTATGGTCCCAGCAGCCGGAGGCAATCACTGTCGATATTTTGGTGAATTTTCATTTGTATCATCTTTAATAAGACTGTATTCAATTAAGACGACATTCATTATTCATTCACTCAACAGATACCGTATGCTCTTTCGGGTTAGGAACTGTTCTGGGTGCTGGAAGTAGAGTGGAGAAAAAAACTGAAAATATTCCTGCCCTCAAGGAGCTTACGTTCTAGAAGGAGACAGACTTGAAGTGGGTGCATAAATGGAAGTGGCATGAAGGACAGCACGGTGGAGGGGGCGTGGAGAATGGGAAGGGGTGAGATTTGAAGCAGGAGTTGGGGAAGGCCCCACTGCAGAGGTGACAGGTCTGCAGGAGATGGGAGACGGCCATGGGAGAAGGTCAGAGCCAGCTGGGTCCTGGGCCTGACCCCCGTCCACATAGGCGGCCACCTCCCTTTCCTAATGGGGTCATTAGCAAGCCCTCTGCGAGGACAGTGAGAACACAGGTCTTAGAAGACCCCCGTTAGACTTGGTCATCGAGCTACTGAGAGGCAAAATTGCACTTGGTTCTGAGGCTGAATTTCCGACTCCATTCGTGAGGGTGTGACCCCTACCCCACCCACCACCAGAGCCTGGCCTGGGAGTCAGATGGTGGGAGAGGAACTCGTAAACTGTAAAGAGCTGTTCCCAGGAGCAGTGGCAGCCCTCAGTTCTGTAGGTGATGCTGCCTCTTTGGGAGGGGAGGGCCATGTAGAAAGTGTGAGATGACGTTGATTGCTGGACACGACTTTGAGAACTCGGCTCTTCTTTGGCCTCTGAGCCCAGCACCTGCCGTCGGGACACTGACTGGGTCGGCCAGCCAGTCGTTAGGGAGGAGGACGGGCATCTGGGAGGCTGAGGTCATGCTCGTGCACTCTGAGCCGTGTCTCCTCTTCCTGCATGAAGGCCTCCAGGGTCTGCTCTGGTTTAAAGTCCACGGCGTCTCACTGCTCAGGGGCCATCTGGACCTCAGCAGAGAGTACCCACTGTAGGATTTCCCCTTGATGGTGCACGCCCTGGCTGTGTGCAGGAATGTGTGTGGCCTGTCCGTGGCACCCTCCTTAACACGCATTTCATCGGGGCAAGGATCCCTTGTGCTGCAGAGCAGGCCCAGCACAGGACGAGACCCCTTCATTCAGGCCCAAATAGCAGGGCGCAAGCACCCTTCCCCTAAGGACATCTGGAACAGACCCACCTGGAACATTCCAGATCTCCCCTCCCCAGCCCAGAGTTGGGGCCACTGCCAGCCATGAGTGGCCCCAGGTCCACCTGCCTCCACTGCCCAGCACTGCACTGTGGCCACTGAGCCGGGCAGCCACTCCCCTGCTGGAATCTTCCGACGGCTTCTGGTCTCGCCGGGGAGGCCACAGACCCCAGACTCCCTCCTATCCCGCCCCCCACCCTCCTCAACCTCTTCTACCACTGCCCTCCCTCTCGGGGGCCCCAGCAGCCGTGACCCTGCTCTCTGCTGGCTGACCTTTGCCCTTGGCCCCTCCAATGGCCGAGGCAGTTTCCTGGTTGCATGCCTTCACACCCCTTACTCTCTGACATGATCTTTGCGGGCTTTGTTGAGGGTCCAGTGTCCTCTGGTGGTGAGCCCAGCAAGAACCGGCGTCTGTAATGGTGCCACCACCCAGGGGGTGCTGAATGAGCGTCCGGGCGTCCAGTTCAAGTCTGACCTCTGCTTGACCTCTGCCTCTTGGCTGTGGCCGGGGGCTGGGGGCTGGAGGCAGACCTCACTTTCCTTTGCTGTCAAAGGACCCACAATAGGATTCGCCCCAGGGTGGGTGAGTCCTCCGAAAAGCGACATGTGAAGCGGTCCGCAGAGCAAGGGCCAGCACGGCGGTGGCGGTGGGGGCGGCGCATGGCCAGGACAGAGCCTGTGCACGAGGAGAGTGGCCATGAGAACAGGGGAGGGCGCCCGCCTGCCCCGCACTCCAACCTCCGATGAAAGCACAGCTGGGGATTCGCGGTGCTGGTCCCGAGATGATCCGCAGTGTCTGCTGGAGAAAGTCCTGACTCGTCAGCAAAGTCGAGGGGTGGGGTGGCCGTGGATGTGGCTGTAGGGATGGGATGACATTTTCCAGAAACTGTAAGTGAGAATTTCGAAGCTCTGGGAGAGAAAGTGAAAATCGGAAAGCAGCAGGGAACCGGGGGAGCTGGAACTCGTCCAAGACTCTAGGTTCCATCGACGTTTCCAATTTGGGGAGGCGGCGGAGGCTCGCCCGGTCCCTGGGCCTCTGCTCCTCCATCGTTACGGAGACCTGCACAGCAGGAGGCACGACAAACGCTGGCCCATCTTGCTTCTGGAGAGAGAAGAGCTGCCATCCACCAGCACGGCCACGGGCTGGTGAGGGCGGCGATTCGGAGGGACGTGTTGCTTTCCTGACACTTGAGGCTTCCTCCTCCGCTCCCAGGAGGGGCCGGCCCTGGACGGAGGCACTGTCCTCTCCGGGTCAGGCCGTGTCAGCTGACCCGCTTCCTCCAGGCCTCTCCAGGCGGCGGGACCTGCATGGGACAGGAGCCACTTAGGACCTCAGGACCTCAGGTCCAGACCTCAGCCACAGAGTCCAGGCTGCAAACCCAACTTGCCGTCAGTCAGGTGGAGAAGCCTTTTTGGGGAAGGACCGGCTATTCAGTGAGCCCCCACCCTGGCCCCTGCCTGCCACTGTCTGGACCAAATGAGGAGACGCAGAGCAGGCCTGGCACCTGGAGCATGGTGGTGGGGAGAGGGCAGAGAGCAGAGGCTCCCGGAGGCTCAGGCGTTTGAAGGAAGCGGCTGCAGGGAGAAACTGACCCTCAGAGCAGTCAGACGGCAGGGAAGGAAAGTGCAGGAAGTGGCGAGAAACGGCAGACCCGGGGCCCACCTTCCAAACCACACAGATTTTCTGACCGTATGTATAATAGGCATAATTTATATTCTTTTCCTTATAAAGTGCTTCCAGATGATCTCTTTTCTCTCTTTAAACAGGGCAGCAACTGGCCTCTTTGGCAGACATGCTCATATCTTCTCTGTGGCCTTAGAGGAAAGCAGAACTTCGATCCAGAAGCCTGGGTCTAGAAGGCTCTAGAGCCATCTGGTCGCGTCACACGTGGAGAGGCCGGGGGAAGGCAATGACGTGCGAGTCGTGGCGTTCCCAGGTGGGGCGTGCTGGGCTGAAGTGGCCACGCCCTTCCCATTCACCTCCAGACGAGTTTCAGAGGGTGCCTCCTTGCTCTGTGTTCAATGCCACGTAAACGCAGGGCACCCCTTGTTGTTACGGTCATACTCCTGGAAAACGTGTTTTAGAGTCAAAGCATACTTGAGAAGTCTGGTTTTCTAGAGAAATTTGTCACAGCTTAAATGAGATCTGAAGGTGGCCTGGATCAGACAAGAAAATCCTCTTGAATTCCACTGCTTGCGGCTCACTGCCCATGGAAGCTCTGGTCCTCAGTTTCCCCATCTGTAACACAGGCACGTGACTGACCTGAAGGGATGCTGTTTGGATTGAATGAAATGACCCAACCGCAGCCGGAATGGCAGCTGGGCTCGCAGCGTCTCTTACCTTGAGTTACAATCGAGTCAGACCTGCATTAGGGACCCCAGGAGCCCAGAGCCCTCCCCAGGACTTCTGCCTATTCTGGGGAACTCCCCACCCCGGCCCCTCCAGTCTGACTCTTGATGCCTCGGTCCAGGTGAGGGAACACCTACCACCTGCTGTGGCTCAGTCACCTTCTCCTGTGGCCCCACTGGATGCTCCTAGAGCAAGGATGCCCATGCTCAGAATGAGAAACAACGTATCTCATAGCGCGACCCTATCCCGCGAACGTGTGTGTGTGTGTGTGTGTGTGTGTGTGTATAAATGTTCGTAGTGGCGAAAGACCCTTCACAGAACAGCCCTCTCCTCGGGCCTCGCCGTCCAACGTCTTCTGTGTCATTGTTCTCCATCGATTCTGCTCACTAGGAGGAAACGCTGGTTGTGAGCCACTGAGCTGACTTCCCAACCCGTTTCGTGAGTCATCACTCGCGTTTGGAGAGCTCTGGTGGAGAGGGCGTGATGAGGGTTCTGGGTGAGCGGGAGGTGATTATTTTCCGGAAATGCAAACACAGGAACCTTCGCTGTTAGCTACAAGTCCCTCTGCTGCATCTGCACCTGGGCTCAGGCGCCCAGCCCTCCGAGGGCTGAGTGGTCAGGGCTCTCTCCCACGCTGCCCCTGCCCAGAGACCCTCCTCCAGAGGCCAGAGGATGGCACCCTCACGACCCCAGGATGACTGTGCCAGTCAGCTTTGCCAGCTAACCCGGTGCATACCCTCACCCCACAAATATGAACCTCTCCCTTATGTCGAATCTGAGGCCCCGGAACCTTCTCTGCCCGACAACGATGGGGCAAGACGGCCGGTGATTAAACATCTGGCCTCTGAGGCCACCAGCCTCTCTAGCTGATCTTGGGGAGTTTGGAGACTCGTCTCCTTTGGAATGAAAGTTGCTGTTTACTGACCATGTCCCGGGTCCAGGCCCCAGGCTCTGGTGCAGTTTCCTGTTAGATCCTGGTTTCTGAGAAAGGGGATCCTAATACCCGCCCCGCTCTGGAGAGAAGGCGGGCAGAGGCCTGCGGACGCACACTGAGCTTGGAACAATGCTGCTGCACTTTCTTATAAGGACTCTCAGTCTCTATACTGACCCCGCCCCTGCCCTGCCCCGCGCTGGGCGCCCATGCTCTCCTTGCCTCACGCATGCTGCAATAACTCAAGTGCCTACGAGCTTAACGTGCAGAGAGGAGGAAGGAAGGGGACTCTTTGGTTCTGATCTGGCCACCTGCCCCCTCGGGGGACCCCCTAGGGCCTGATCTCTTTGGGGGTGGGGAGCCCAGGGGTTCAAGCTCGCTGGGAGCAAAGCCTGTCGTCTGCAGCATCAGCTTCCCGTCCCAGAAACCCAGTCGTGTGTTGGGGAGTAGAGATAAAAGCAGTGTCTGGAGATGGCTCCCTCGGGGGGCCACCCTTCTGGGCTCAGGGTGCTGGTGGGGGCAGGAGGGGGCAGGAGGAGGGGGAAGAGGAGGAAGAGGGGACCAGTCTTCCTTCTCTCCTGCAGAGCCCAGAGCTGCACTCATGAAGGACAACAGACGAGAAGACTCTGTTCATGTCTGCCCCCTCACCCCTGCCCACCTTGGGGGTCCCACTAAGTCTGTTTGCTGAGCCGACCCTCTGGGGTCAGGGGCCCACGCCCTCCCGAAGGCCCACAAGGGCTTCCCACACTCGGTCTGTGTAATGATCTTGGAGACTTGTTTTCCGGTTGTGGGGAGTCGCCACTCCTCTCTGGGACTCAGTTTCCCCATCTTCAAATGAAGACTTTCCATGAGCAACAGTGACTTTCAGACTGAGCCCCGAGCAGCCCCTGTGGGGTGGGTGGTGGGGGCAGAGGCGGGGACAGGCGGGGAGGGGTCTGTGCCTAGGGGAACTTGTTGATGATGACAGATCCAAGTCAGGGACAGGGTCCGGGAGAGGCAGTCACTCTCGTGTCCCAGCCAACGTGGTGGGCTGTGCTGGGCTCCACCCCGGTGGTGTGTTAATGAAGCAGATGCAGGAGATGTGGAGTGAGGAGGGGGCATCAGACAGAGAGAGGCATTCTCCCTCCTCTGGTCCCACCCCTTCCTGGGCGATGTCCCACCCCTGTACTATGAGCTGTCCCAGGAGCCCCTGCATAAATTCACTTCTCCCCTTAAACTCTCCCGGGTCATTCTGTCATGTGCGACCAAAAGTCCTAACTCATACTTCACCGTGCAACATACAATCGTGTAATTGCTCCAGACTGCTTTGGTATGTTTTTAAAACAAAAACAGAAGGATTTTCGCTTCCTTCTAGCTATTAACTTTTCCACAAATCCAACATTATAAACATCAATTACAGGTACTGTTAGAGAAAGGTGGTCATTAGCTGAGCCCAGCAGGGTGACTCAGGCCGCTGGAGAAGGGACGTCTTGTGACAGAATGCAGGCATGCTGGAGCTCATGGGAACACTGATGGTCACAAGACAAGAGGAGAGCTGAACCACGCGGGCGAGTATCTGAGCGGAATTTCTAGGGCCCATCTGCCTCCTCTCTCCTGCACTTTCCACCCGCTTGACAATCTACACACGTCCTGGGCCCCGGGCCCTGCTGACCTTGGAAGCAATCCACCTAGTTTGGAAGGCGGTGATGCTTCATGCTGGAGCCCACGGGAAGCGCGAGAGTGCGAGAACCACTTCTGCAGGTCAGCTTTGATCTGAAATGCCCACGTCATTGCATGTAACGTTCAACTTGGACAGTGGACAATTTAATATGAAATATGATGCATTTGGTTTTGTCCTGGCCAGAATTTTTTTCTAGGTACACAAAAAACTATTGGGAATGTTGAATAATTGTTTCATGTGAAGATGGTATGAAGAAATGTTCTAATCCAGTGTTTTCAATCCTGATGTTTGCATGTAATTCCAAGGGGTTCCTGGACCCTCCACGAATTGCTCTGTTTTGCTTACAGCATCTCCTCGTGAGGGCTGACAGCGGAGGAGCATCTTCCCTCAGCCACATGTTGTATCGGACCAGGGATAGCTCTAAAGATATGAAGCGTATTTCTTTTATAAGCAGCAATCAAACGTATAAGTGCACTGCTTTCTTCAAACAGTAAATGGGAACTTAACAAAATCTGTCCACCCCGATGTGTTCTGGATCGACGTAGGAACCTGGAGAAGCTCTGACCTGAAGAGACACCTGGAGTCGGCAGAGACTGAAGGTGTCGCAGTGCACCAGTGAACGAGGCCGGATGCCCACGAACACACCACACAGCCCTTAGTAAGCACCAGGGACAGAGTCTGCTACACTTTGCTCTGCTTTATCTGAACACAGCGGTGTGTACTGGCGTTAAACACTGGGTAATGTCTCAAGTAAAACGTACATCCACGTGTTCCTCCAAATATAAGAGACGGTCCTGCTGGCCCACTTCCTTTATTACCAGCTGCTCAGGTGTCATCTCATCTTCTTCTTCTATAGCTCTTTCATAATTCTCGACTAATTCCAACTTCTCCTTTTTACCAAGGATTCCCTGAAATTACAATGCTCGTTCTAGTCTTCAGTGTCGAATCTTCCATCTTCCATGAAATGCCGAATTCTTCCATTCTTCTTATGCAAATGTAGCAGCAACTCCTGTTCTAGTTCATTTCTCTCACAGTGACAACATTGTTTCATTCACGAATTCCTGGAGCGATGGCTGTTGAAGGACCCTGACTGGAAATTACTTGTTTTGCTTCGTGTCCTAAGACTATAGGTGTAGGCTCAGTCAGCTGGGAGGCAGTGACATCAGGCCTTCCCTTCACACCCTGCAGGGGAACCTGCTGCCTGCTGTCTCCAGCCGACTTCGGAGCTCAGCGCAGCGCTGGCGAGCACATCAGAATGCACGGCCACGCCCAGCGTAGCTGTGGTCCCACCATCTTGGCCCTCCTGTGTGCCTCAGCAGAGCCCACGCTGGCTGAGACACGGGAGCGACTGCTCCTCCTGGACCCTGTCCCTGGCCTGGGCGTGTCATTGCCAACAAGTTCCCAGGGCGCAGACCCACGACTGCTGTTAGGGCTCCACCTGGGTCGTGTTTTTGACCCAGGAGAGATGAGGACTTGTCCTCCAGGCTCCACTGGGGGGACATCTGTTGGGGGACCTGGCTCCAGCCCAAGCCTCTGTCCCCCACGACTATTATTTGCAAATCAGGATGACTGTTTGAATCAAAATAAGCTCCAGACAGGTCCCCACCCGTAGGCACTGCTGCAGGCCCCTGGGGCGCTCTCTGATCAAGCCTCTACTCAGACGGGTGGGCGCCCACATCCTGACATCTCGCCCTCCTGCTTGAGGAAGGGGAGGCGGACAGAGTGGGCCGCTGTGAGGACAGAGCAGGACCAGGGGATTCTTGCCAGGGCTGCCTGGGGTGCGAGAGCCAGGGGCTGGGAGTGCCACGCCAGAGTCCACTGGAGAGGGCCTCACTTTGAGTGTTTGAAGGATGGAATTGTGACCCTGGGGTTGGGGTCCTCTTGTGAGGAGCTCAAGGCCAAGAAGACAAGGCTGGTGTGGGACTGGGTCAGACCTTAGTGGGGTTCCAGGGACGCCAATGGGATGGGGTTTCTGGCTCACCTTTACAGATGGGTCTTGTGAAGCCAGGACCAGCCAGACCTCGGGGCGGGACGGGAACTGGGACTACGTTTTGCTCTTTGCTCAGGTTGATCTGACTCTCAGAGCCAAGTTCCAGCACCTGACGGGCTTAACTGTTTGTTGCCTGGCCTGATCTCACATTCTTGAAGTCACCCTCCATTCTCCCCGGAATCTCGAGAAGCTGTTCTCATTTTTCAGGTGTGAGTTGTTTTCCTGCTGGTGTTTTGCTGTGTTCATCAGGCTAACATTTTTTGTATGTTTTATTTTTTAAGTGTGCAATTCAATGGTTTTTAGTATATTCACAGATATGTGCAACCATTACACAGTCGGTTTTAGAACATTTCATCCTCCCAAGAAGAACCCCATGCCCTTTAGCTGTCCTTCTCATTGTCTTCCTGTCCTCCCATGCAGCAACCACTAAGCTACTCTGTGTCCATATAGATTTGCCTATTCTGGACATTTCCGTTAGTGGCTCTTTTCACTTTGCATAATGTTGTAGCATGTGTCCGTACTTCTTTCCTTTTTATGGCCAAATAATATTCTGTTGTGTGGATAGACCACATTTTGTTGATCCATTCATTGGTTGGTGGACATTTGGGTTGTTTCTACCTTCTGAATATTATGAATAATGCTGATATGAACATTCACTTGCAAGTTTTTGCATGGATGTATGTTTTCATTTCTGTTGAATATTTACCTAGGAGTGGAATTGCCATGTCATATGGTAATTTCATGTTTAACTGTTTGTGGAAATGCCAGATCATTTTCTAAAGTGGCTGTGCCATTTTACATCCCACCAGCAGCGCACAGAGGCTCCAGTTTCTCCCATCCTCGCCAGCACTGGTGTTCCTTTATAATCCCTTAATATCTGTAACGTTGATGGTCATGTCTGCCTTTTCATTTCTGATCCTAGCAGTTTGAGTCTCTTCTGTTTTTCTCTTGGCCCATCTTGCTAAAGTCTTGCAATTTTGTTGGCCCTTTCAAGGAGTCTGGCTTTGGTCCATTGATTTGTCTCTATTGCTTTCTTATTCTCTATTTCATTAATTTCCAGACTATTTTTTATTATTTCCTTCCTTCTGCTTTCCTTTTGCTTTAGTACACTTTCTTTCTCCAGTGTCATAGATGGAATGTTAGAAAGATTTGAGATATGTCTTCTTTTCTTAATATAGTCACTTCAGCAATACATTTCCCTCTAAGCACGGCCTTAGCTGCACCCCATAAGTTTTAGTATGTTGTGTCTCCATTTTCATTTATCTCAAAGTATTTTTTTTTTTTTGTGAGGAAGATTGGCCCTGAGCTAACATCCGTGCTAATCCTCCTCTTTTTGCTGAGGAAGACCGGCTCTGAGCTAACATCTATTGCCAATCCTCCTCCTTTTTTTTTTCCCCAAATCCCCAGTATATAGTTGTATGTCATAGTTGCACATCATTCTAGTTGCTGTATGTGGGATGTGGCCTCAGCATGGCCGGAAAAGCGTGCGTCGGTGCGCGCCCGGGATCCGAACCCGGGCCACCAGTAGCAGAGCTTGTACGCTTAACTGCTAAGCCACGCGGCCGGCCCTCAAAGTATTTTAAAATCTACTTTTTGATTTCTTCTTTGACTCATTAGTTATCTAGGAGTGTGATGATTAGCATATATTTGCACATTTCCCAATTTTCTTTCTGCTGTTGACTTCCATTCCACCTCGGACACAGATTGTGGTATTATTTCTATCCTTTTACGTTCACTGAGGTTTATTTATGGCCTAATGTGACTGCTCTTAGAGAACGTTCCATGTGCACTCAAGAGGGATGTGTCTGTTGCTGTTGGTGGGTGCAGGTTCTATAGAAGTCTACAGAAAATGCTACTTTAGGACCTTGGTCCTTCCACGGAGCTGCTCTCCAACGCCCAGACCTGGATCACAGCTTTCCTGCTTGGAGACACTGTGGAATGTCAGCGCCAGAGGCTGGGGCTTTGTCCCTGTGCCTCTCAGCCTCTGGAACAGTGCCTGGGTCAGGGCCAGCTCTTAGAAATAATGGCTGAATGAATGAACCCAGAGAAGAAGTCTCAGTTCACTGGAAGCCGTTATCACACCTACCCAAGTGCCCCCTGTGGTTCTTCGTTCCTGGACTCGTCTCTGCTAGACAGGCCCTTGCTTATCCATGTCCCTCCAAAGGAGGCTATGCAGGTGTGCACCTGCCTCCACACCTCGCAGGCGTCCCTGGAGGCTGGTGCTGGAATGGAACACCTGTCGGGAACTGAGGCGTCCTCCACCAGACCCGTGCTCTTGGTCGATGGTCGTATGTGGATCCAAGGACTCGCAGACTTCATTTCCTTTCTCATCACGACATATTCCACACACAGGCAAGTGTGGACATACTGTGGCCCTCATCTGTGTGCCCACAACCCACATCAACCAGACCCACAGTGGAGGGGCATCTCAGCCACCCTGTGCCCAGAGGTGGTGGCTTTCCAGTGTCGGGGTGACCGTAGGAACGTCCCCACCCAGCACGCGTGACCTCCAGGGCCAGGCATGGGGCAGCCATCGGGTTCCCCCACTGCTGGGCAGAGTCACTGGCACAAGACACAGGGGTCCAGCCCTGCATGCTCCCTGCCTCCTGGTCAAGGCTTCAGGGAGAAAGGCGAGCACCGTGTCTGTGCACACAGCCTTTCTTTCTTGTTTCTGCTTGTTTTATGAGGCCTGATTGGCTGTTCAGGGAGACGGTGTTGGCATTTGCTCCAGGAAATTCGCTCTGGGATGGAAGCTCTCATTCACGCAGAGGCTGGGTTTAGGGAAATCAGACTCTGCTTGGTTATGATTAATGGAGATAAATCTGCCCGAGAGAAGCTAAATTTAACAGAAATGTTAGCCCTCCACTTCCACACTCCACCCTCAGCCACAGGCAGACGGTGTGTGTTGCTGTTGGCCAGGGCCCAGATAACATCAAGAGGTGGAAAACAATCCCCAGAAATCTGAAAAATGTTGAACAAGGAAAGAAAATGTTCAATCGACCAAAACAAGCAGAGATACAATCTTGCCCCCTGGGTTTTTACACTGCCGGGTCCAAGGCGGGGAAAGAGAGACTGCAGGAGAAAAATGTGCATTAAAGACACAAGGCCTTATATCCTCAATGAGGATATAATGCAAAGTGAAATAAGTCAGAGAGAGAAGGTCAAATACCGCATGATTTCCTTCATTAAGTAGTAGATAATAACAACAATAAACAAACACATAGGGACAGAGATTGGATTGGTGGTTACCAGAGGGGAAGCGGGGAGGGAGGAGGGTGAAAGGGATAATTCGGTACATGTGTGTGGTGATGGGTTGTAATTAGTATTTTGGTGGTGAACATGATGTAATCTATGCAGAAATAGAAGTACAATGATGTACACCTGAAATTTTTACAATGTTATACACCAATGTTACTGCAATAAACAAAAAATTTAAAAAATAAATAAAAAGACACAAGGCCTATGAAGACAAGAGCAGAGGGCATCCTTCACAAAATCACAGCCCCGGAGGGACCCTGGGACCCGCGGGGCAAGCCCCACGGTGAGGCAGGAGCGGGGCAGGGCTTTCCCAGGCTTGGGGCACGGCCCAGCCGGCGTTGGAAGGGCCAGCGCACCCTCTCTGTTCTTGACTGCAGACACCATGGGCTTCCAGGGGAAGTGAGAAGGCTCTCCACATTTCTCCTGTTTACCAGCTTCTCTTTCCACTCACTGATGTGTCAATAATCTGTGAGTTTTGAAAATGCATTCATTCCATCATTTATTCCACAAAGATGCACTGCGCCGGGCAAGGGCAGGGCCTGGGACTTGGGGTCCCGTGGGAGGACACCCCAAATGGAAGTGAGAGGGTGGGGGAGCCTAGAGGTGGGATAGGGCCACCGTCTGGACTCCGAGCAGGTCCACGTGGGGCAGCCTGAGGAGCAGGGCGCCGTAATCCCTCGCTATGTTAGTGGAACCCTGCTGGCTCGCTGCCCTTCAAGACGATGTTTCCAGTGGGTTCCGCGCCTGGTTGGGATGGGAGGGTTGTTGGGAAGCATCAGGGCACGATTTTGGTCCTTCTCGCTTTGATCTCAGGTTACGCATCTTTAGGAAACACTTTGAAGGCTGCAAAGTGCTCGACTAAGGAGATACTCCGTTTTTATGAATTCAGTGTCCGTGAACGGTCCACCTAGGGTCCGTGTTGGGGAGGGGGAGTGTTGACCAGGTGTTCCAGATGACTCGTTCACCACGGTGGTGGGGCTGGAGACTGACCGTGGGCAGCAGGGAGACAGTGTGGCCCCGACCAGGCACGACCCTTCTCCGAGCCTCATGTCGTGTGTCTGTGACCTCAGGGTCCCTGTCTCCATCGGCATTTGGGGCTCTGCTGGTGCAGCTTTGCGCAGGGCCTTGTGGTGTACACTCTGGGTGGGCTTGGAGGAGGGCACTCTGAGGACGTCCCCTCGCTGGTGCTGTGGGAACCGCCCCTCCAGTGTGTGTTGGGGGAGCTGTCACTCTCCTAACAAGTGGGGAAATGGCGGAGTTCCACTCTGTGTAAGGCACTGGAGGGTGCCAGCTTTTGGAAGGATTTGGGTTTTGAGGGTCCAGGGCAAGGCCTGAAAAAGCTCACTTGTTTCTCCCAGAGCCCGTGGCTAGGCCGGAGAGCTGCAGCTCACTGACAGCTGGGGTCTGACCAAGTGGTGACCCGAGCCCCAGAGGGCCCCCAGGCAGCAGGAGGGAGCAGCAGAGGCCACCGGCCGAAGAAACTCACGATGGTCATCGGGCCAGTGGTGTCCTGTGTCGGGGTGCAGCCCGTCCCTCGTGCTTGTCACTCCAACACCACCGCAGAGAGGGAGGGAGGAGTGTGTCCTCCAGCAGGGGAGCACCTTCTCACTAATCTGCTCTTTCTACACTGCCCCCTCCCCCAAGCCTGCCTGGAGGGTTCGGTTAGTTCTCAGGTCCTGAAGAAGAACGCAGCTCAGAGTCACCTTCTCTTTAACTGATAGAAAACATAATCTTTTTACACAATTGTGGTGCACAGAATTCTAAAGATTTCCACCCTGCGGGGTATGCTTCTCCGTGGAGTGGAGGATGGGCGGAACCTGTGGACACTCCACGTGACAAAGAGGACTTTGCAAATGTAATTCAGGTAACTGACCAGCAGACTTTGAGTTCATCAAAAGGGACATTATTTGGGTGGCCTCGCCCGATCTCCTGAGCCCTTTTAAGTCTGAGTGTGGGGGTCAGAGCAGAGGAGGCACAGGCTCCTGGAGAAAGCAGTGTTATGCCTGCCTGAGGGCCACAAGGCGCAGGGCCACGGGAACCCTCTACGGGCAAAGAACAGCCCACAGCTAGCGAGAAAATGGGGACCTCAGTCACACAGGTGCAAGGAAATGACCTCAGCCAATGTCCTGAATGAGCTGGACAGACGGTTCTTCCCCAGAACCTCCAGAACCTCCAGAGGGGGACGCAGCCCTGCATGTTGGTTTTGGCTTTGTGAGACCCTGAGCAGAGAACCCCAACATGCCGCACTGAACTTCCGTCCCACAGAACTGTGGGCTAGTGAACTGAGTGCTGCCTAAGCTGCTAAGTTCATGATCATTTGTTTTGCAGGACAGATAACTATACCAAAAGCAGTGCAGATCCGTGGTTCCAAAAGGAGCAAAACCAGACAGCAAAAGAAAGAGAATAAAAAGCACTGATAATGAGTCCATCTAGACTTGACTGCTTAACATCTTGCTGAAGAGCCTTCCAGATATTTTCTCTATTTCTCTCTCTCTCTCTCTCTCTCTCTCTCTATATATATATATAACAGCTTTACTGAGCTCTAGTTGACATACAATAAACTTCATGTGCTTAAACCGTATAGTTTGATAAGTTTGACATGTGTTCACACCCATGAAACCTCTCCACAATCTAGATACTGAACACATCTGTCGGCCCCAGAAGTGTCCTCGTGAGCCTTTGAAGTCCCTTCCTCCCACCCCTAACTGTCCCCTAACCCCAGGTTTATGGTGACACCTGTTGTTATACATTAGTTTCATATCCAAGAATTTTGTGTCAGTGGAATTGTGTAGTATGTATTCTTCTATTTTTTTTTTAGTCTTTTTTAATCTCTGTGTTTCATTTGGGTGGTTTCTATCACTGTCTTCAAGTTTGGTAATCTTTCATCTGCAGTGTCAAACCTTCCACTAATCCACCCAGCCTGCGTTGCATATCAAACACCACAGGTTTTGTCTCTGTAACTCTGATCGGGGTCCTTCTGACGTCTCTAATGGTCTGTTAAACATGACCTCTCCTGCTCGCTCCTTGCACACACAGAGTAACATTCTAACCCTGCCTCAACATCCTGTCTCCTAATGCTGTCGTCCACCTCACATCACCGTTAGTTTCAATGGAGTTCTTGTCGTAATGGGTCACACTTCCCTGCTTCTCAGCATGCCTGGTAATTTTTAATTGGATCCAGACGTTGTCAACTTCACCTTGTTGGGTGCTAAGTATTTTTGCTCTCACGTAAATATTGGTTTCCTCAGATGCATGCCCTGATCAGTACGGAATACTCAAGGGAGAATGCCCTCCATAGGATCTGCTTTATCTCTGTGCAGTGCACCCCCCTCCTCTATCGTCTTCTGGACTCCAGCCCCTAAACCTCCCATACTTCAAGCTTGGGGAGTCCTGTAGGCTCCACCAGGGTCCCCTCCATGATCCATAGCTGGACACTCTCTGGTTAGTTACCGGGGCACTGGTGGGGCTTGGCTTGTCGTTGTTTCCGTTTCTCAAGCCTAATGTCCTTCATTTCCTCATGTCCTGAGTCTTGAAAAGAGTCCTTTCCTGTGTTTTGTCCAGTTTTTATTTGGTTCAGACAGAAGGGTAACTCTAGTTCCTGTTATTTCATCTCAGCCACAAGAAGAAATATTGATATCTATTTTGAACAAGATAGAGTCGTGCCAGACTTAGTGTTTTGAAACCTGATCACTATGCCTGGAACTTGAACTTTCAATCCTAAACGGGGAGTAAGGTCAAGCTGCTGAACCCACGGTCCCCGCAAGCTCTGCACATCACTGATGGCCGGGAGCGAGGCGGAGACGTGCCCCCATGTGATACTGGGTGGTATACCAGATGGTTAAGTGTTACTCGCGCCAGGGCTCAGAGCAGGCTGCACAGAGGGAACCCCCTGAGTTCTAGCTGTTACAGCAGAAAGCCCCCCAGATGGTTTTTGTTTCCAATAATGCCTTAGCAGTCCTCTCACACTTTCTCTTATAGGAGAGCTCCAAAATGTTTTTCCAGCTTCCAGAAGGAATCTCCTTGCGGTTCCAATTAGAATTGAATGTGACAGTGACATTTGTATATTCCTTTCCACGTGAGCTTGAAATGCCCCTTCCACCCTTCTTTCTCTCGTCCCCAAGGGCTGTTCTTGCATCTAGCACTCAACACAGCTGACCCCCTCCTCACCACGCACCCACTGAGGTGCAGAGATGCCTCTTCAAAGGGATCGCCAGGGACTGCGAACCTCCCCACGCCTGGCCCCCGCTGATGCCAATGCGAGGACCCTCCTTCTGAGTGAATGATACCGTTTCCCTCCGTGAAAGGCCTTTGTACTCTGAACATTTTGAAGCAATTAGCAAATCAAACCAGGTGAACACAGGCACCCTCAGCAGAAGCTGGATTGAAGGTCAGCTGGATGTCCATGACCGGGTTCAAGCCCACGGTGGCCCTACCTGACCTGCGGGCGGTGGTGACAGGGGGCTCAGCTGAGCAAAGTCCACAATGCCCCAGGTCAAGCCGTGCGGGTAGGACCTCAATGCAGGCTTGTGTCTCTGGCCCTGCCCCGCCCTGCAGAGTTCTAAACTGCCCACAGTCATCAGTTCCAGCTGTCACTGTGTGTGGCCAGGGAGTGGCTCAGGTCAAAGGTGGCCAAGGAGAGGGTCAGGGGTGACAGCTTGACTTCTGAGGTCCTTTGCAAACCCAAGACCAGACTTGTGAGCAGGGCAGGGTAGTCAGGGATCCTGGGAGATCTTTGTCACCTTCCTAATTTGCCTGGGGAAGGCCTGGCTGAAGTGGTGGGTTTGACCTGTGAACTCTGTTCAGGGCATCTGGGGCACTGTCCCTAGTGAGGAGAGGGCTGTCTCCCAGCAGAGGCCCAGGGAGACAAGCTGGAGGAGAGTGAGCCTGCTCGCGCCCAGGTCACAGCTGAGGTCAGGTCCTCGCTGGACACCTCCATGGCCCCATCTCACCGGCAGGAACCCCCTGAAGTGTGTTCTGGGGAACCCGGTCCAGAGAGATGTTAATCAGGGTCAGAGTGGGGACGGGGAGGAGAGGGGTGCCACAGGAAACAAGTTTGGAGACCAGGCTCCCTCTCAAGGAAAACTCCCACCCCGAGCGGGTAATCGTCGTCCAGAGCTGGAGTCCGGCCAAAGGCCAGGGGGCGGCAGCGTCCACGGGGCAAGTCACCCAGAGCCGTTCACACGCCCCTGTGGTGAGTGTTGAAGTAAAGGGGTCTTGTTGTAACACTGTTTCCCAGATTGTTTTTTAAACCTAAATTTAGTTGGTTGAAACAACAGTTTCTGGTCTTATGACCAGAGTAAGTCCATCTCTTGGTCCACCCCAATTTCCTGTGCTGGGGCCTGGAGAGCCGGCTGCGCCCAAATATCGTCCTTCCCTGTCCAGGACAGAGGGCAGGGACAACGCCCTCAGGAAATTCACTGCCACGTGAGCTCCTCTGATGAATCGGCGTCCTGAGAATTGTCATTCTGTGGAGCTTCAGTCTGAGCGATTGTGTAATCACTTCACTATGGCAGTGAAACCAAATGAGAGAAAAGTCAGTATTAATTCATATGAGAGACAAAAATTGGTGTTTCTAGATCACCAGGACACCTTCTTTAAACCACAATGACAAAAACATTCTACTTGCACTGTCTGGAAATCAAATCAGAAGTGATAATTTAGTAATAAGATTTACGTTTATGTAATATACATTTATAAAACACTACCGAAAATCATAGTCCTATTGAGTCTCCGTTGGAGTTATTCTGTAATAGCTTGTATGATAGCCATAAAACCGAAAGAGAAACAAGTCTAATTTATTTTAGAAGACACAATCCTGGCTGTGTTTTGAGCTATTTTAGTGATTTTATTAGCAATAACAAGGACACTGTAATTACACTGCTTACAAATAGGATAAAATGTAAGAACTAATATGTGTTGTTTAAATACTCTGCAGTTACAGAACATTCTCTAAGAAGGATATTCTAAGAGGTTTCCATTTGAGCCATTGATTAATTACTTCATGGCAATAAAACTAGAGAAAATCAAAATCGTTTAGTGGAGAGAAAAGGAGAAAAGCGTGCTGCTGCGGCCCTGGACCTTCAGAAGCAGGCTCATTGGAGGATGGGGGCACCTCGGAGGGGACGCACGTCAGCTTTCAGGCCGTGTGGACAGCACTTGCTGTAGACGTTTCTCGGCACCTCAGTGGGGGATGTGCCGGGTCAGGGGAGCTCTCGGTGGGAAGACTCCCAGGCAGTTTTTCCTCCCATTCTGGAATCTGAGGAAGGACAGAGTTTTTCCCAGGAGCAGCCCTCATCCCCCCCCGACCCCTGGGGCCTCTGCCCTGGGACAAGGGGGCGAGGGGAGGATGGAGCCTGCGGGCAGCACTCTGCTCCCGTGGTGGGAGGGTTGGATCAAAACAGCCTGGCCTCCCCTTCCGACTGTGGCAAAGCTTTCCCAGGGTGGGGATTTCTCCTGTGATCTTTAAGAGCATCGACTATTTCACCTGCTTCAATTAATCTAGGGTGCATTTGGATTCTTTCTTCATCAAGAGTTTTAAAATAGGTATTTAACTCAGCGCATCAATCTGCGTCCTCAGAACCCCTTTGATTCACCTTCCAGGTGGTCTGTTTCTATGAATTTGTTCCATCCAATCCCGAGCTCCCTTCCCCGAGTGGTACCCTCATCTCCCCAGGTGTCCACCAGGGGCTCGCTCCCCTCTCTCTCCAGGTTCCTGATATTGTTTCTGCTGCGGAACAAGGTTACCCTGACTTCCCTGCATCCTTCAGCATCCCAAGAAGGCAGCTGTGGGCTTCCCTGAAGACGGCGATTTTCTGCCGAAGCTTTTCTGAGAGCGGCCTGACGCTGTCCCCCGTCTCCTGGTGGGTCATAAGGACGCTAAGGTGACAGCTGCTTGACTTGGGGCCCACTCTGCTGTGTCTTTTCAGACTGGATCTTTCTGGGAATGTCAGCCGTAAGTGCCACTTGTTTTGAATGTTGAGATTTGTCTTCTTTTCTTCCTTTTCGAAAGTGTCTACTTGACGTCCCGGGAAGAGTTGGGTCTCTCTTGCTCCTGGTTGGTGGCCTCCAGTTTCTTCTTTTGGAAGCTGGGCTCCCTAATCCAGTTTCCACTGTTCGCATTGGGTAACCCCTATTATTCTGTCTTCCAGTTCACTTATTTTTCCTCTGTCTCCTCCATTCTTCTCTTGAGCCTATCCACTGATTTTTTTTTTTTAATTTTAGTCATTATATTTTAAGTTCTAAAATTTCCATTTGGTTCTTCTTTATGTCTTCTCTTTCATTGTTGGGACTTTCTATTTTGTTTTCTGAAACTTTCTAGCTTTTCATTTATTTCAAGCATATTTTTAATTGCTCGTTGAAGCATTTTCATGACGGCTGCTTTGAAATCCTTATAGATAATTCTGATATCTCTGTCGTCCCGCTGTTGATGTATTTTGATTTTCTTGTTTCCTTCAGTTTGAGATGTTCCTGGGTCTTGGTATGGCACATGATTTTCACTTGCAATCTGGACACTTAGTGTGTCACGTTATGAAACTCTGGATCTAATTTAGTCTTCTGTTTTAGCTGACTTCCTGTGACAGTGCTTTGCGGGGGAGGAGGGGCCCTGCCTAGTTAGTGCCAGGTGGAGGGTTGAAGTTCAGGCTCCCTCCATGGCCTCTGCTGACCCCTGGCGGGTGGGCTCCAGTCACTACCCTGTCATCACAGGGCGGGGACAGTTCTGGCTCCCCGGAAGGTCTCCACTGATGCCTCCCTGTATCCAGAGCAGTACTTGATGTGTAGAAATTTATCTTAAAAATGATACATCAGTTAGGATATTTACAGCTGTAGGAACAGAAAGTCCAACAGCACGATATGGACCATCAGGATATTTCTCATGACACTGACAAGAAAGCCACGGTCATGTAGTCTCAGGATTAGTCTGGCAGCTCAGTAATGCCATCAGGGATCCTGACTCTTTCTATCATCCTCCTATGAATGCTTCTCAACCTCATGCCTACACCACATAGTTGCAGGCAGCTGCCACTGGCCCAGGAGTCACATCTACATTCCAAGGCAGAACAAAGGGAGAAGAGTAGCACCAGGGAACTCTCCTCTTGCATCTATACTTCTTATTGGGAGGGAAAAGCTTTCCCGGAAGTCCCCCTGCACTCTTCTTACATCTTATTTGGCGTGGGTCTGTCATATGCCCGTCCATTGCTGCAAGGGATGCTGGGAGAATGAGCATCTGGAAAAGGGGATTAGGATTTTCAAGATCAGCAAAGCAGGGGGAGAGTGTACTACCCCTCAGAATATGGGCTCTCCACCTGCATCCTGAGCCAACAGGGAGTCTCTTTGGGAAAGGGCACGTGGGTTGGGACGACTGCTGGGAGTCAGAAAGCCATCCTCACAGCAGCCTTTTCAGCAATGTATTCAATCTCCTTTTGCGCTAATTTCTGTGTCGATGATCTCTTCTCAAACATCAAAACCTACCCACCTGCCTCCCCAGCCCCTTCCACGCGGCAGTGCTTGGGCACATGGTGTGTGCACGGAGGAACATGCTTGCTTTATCGTGGCTTACAGCCACTTCAGGAGGGTTCAAGCAGGGTGTTGCGTGGACGTGGGTGCAGGGACAGGCGCAGAGACACCCTCCTTTCACGGATTTGTCCTGACTGTCCTCTCTTGGGTCAGTCTGAGGCGTTTACCCCACTCAGGCATACATGAGCTTGGGCATGATGAGGAGAAGGAAGGATTGGGTTCATCACTTCCCTCCTTCTTTGTCTCCCCATCAGGCATGACAGGGGCATCCATCATTTATCTTCTCCAGCTGTGTCCAGATTCTCCATGATCAGGACTCAGGGAGAGAGGCAGACAAAGGGGCCCTCACCACTCTTTCTGCTGATGCCAGAAGCGAGGTGTCTTCACTGGCTTGTCAGCTGAGGTCGGGGAGGGAGGGGCTGTGAGGCAGTGAAAACATGGGAAACAAGGGACTGGAGAGCAAGAAAAGCCACAGAGAGATGTGGTCGGAGGAGACAGGAGACACCAGCGCATCTGGAGAAGATGTAGAGAGGTGGCCAAAGGCACGGCGGGAGACCATTCACCTCCTTCCGTTCACCCAGCTCTCAACACGTACTGTTGCCCTTGGGTAGCAGAGGACTTTCAAAGGCCTGCCAGGACAAGAGGGGAACAGACTCAGGGTCAAGGACAACAGTGCGATTTTATCATAAGTCAAGGTACGCTTCAAGAAAAACGTGAGAGCATAAGCAAGTTACTGATGTTGAAGGCAAAGGACCGTGTTCCCCAAACGCTGGAATGCAGCACACAGTCTGTGTTAGGTTGCACCTTCCCAGGGAGGCCCCTGGACATGAGGTCACCCCTGGAGGTGATATCCCCTGGAGGTGGTGGCCCCTGGAGGTGATACCCCCTGGTGGTGGTGTCCCCTGGAGGTGATGTCCCCTGGAGTGATGTTACCCCTGGAGGTGATGTCCCATTGAAGTGGTGCCTCCTGGAGGTGGTGCCCCCTGGAGGAGGTGCCCCCTGGATATGGTGCCCCCTGGAGGGGGTGCCCCCTGGATGTGGTGCCCCCTGGAGGTGGTGCCCCCTGGAGGTGGTGTGCCCTGGAGGTGATGTTACCCCTGGAGGTGATGTCCCATTGAAGTGGTGCCTCCTGGAGGTGGTGCCCCCTGGAGGAGGTGCCCCCTGGATGTGGTGCCCCCTGGAGGTGGTGCCCCCTGGAGGTGGTGTCCCCTGGAGGTGGTGTCCTCTGGAGGTGGTGTCCCCTGGAGGTGATGTCCCCTGGTAGTGGTGTCCCCTGGAGTGATGTTACCCCTGGAGGTGATATCCCCTTGAACTGGTGCCTCCTGGAGGTGGTGCCCCTTGGATGTGGTGCCTCCTGGAGGTGGTGTCTTCTGAGGTGGTGTCCCCTGGAGGTGGTGTCCCCTCGAGGTGGTGCCCCCTGGTGGGACATTATTTTTGAACACTATGGGGTCCAGCAGGAGGGAGGCCCAGAGCTCGGTTCTGGACACGCCGTGGGGAATGAGCAAGCTCGGCCGCCCTCAGGGGAGCCTGGGTTCCCCTGGAGGAGAGACAGCGACAGGAGAGGTTGACTCATAAAAGAGTGTGACTCTGCAGAGGAGCTTAGAGGCTCCGGGGGCAGAAAGGAATGCAGACATGCCCTTCCCTCCTCGAACACTGAGCAGAGACGCAGAGGGAGGAATGGAGACCTGGGGTACCGTGCCACACCGAGGTCCCCTTGCCAGACGCCTGCACACACAGGCCTGGTGCTCTAACACCGGACGCTCCTGTTCCTGGCAAGTCCCCGGCTCTGGTCGATCAGCAGGGGGAGGTGGAGAAATGGCCCCATGTGATAACGACAGAACTCCGGGACAGTGGACGGCTGACAGTAAACGCGCTCCTGGGACATTGAGAGATGAGCAGGCTGTCCTGTGATTCCTTTGTTGGTTCCCTTTGTTAAAACAAGAGAGATAGTCATCTGTGAGCCCAACACAAATGACTGGAAACGCGGCCCCAGTACCAAGTCTGTGTCCGTCCAATCCGGTCAGTACTGGCTTTGGCTGTAGAGACCTTGCAGATCCCCTCTGCTGCCCAGAGCCCTGTCAGGAACAGGGAACAAGGAGTCATGGATGTCAGTAAAATTATCTAAAATCAGAAGGAAACCGTGCAAAGGGAACTCTCATCTGCAGGGGAAAAATCGGATTAGACAGACAGACAGCTATGTATCTAGATCTGGCATAATATTTAGACCAGACAGAGCCCAGGCAAAAATCAGAAAAGAGACCACATTGATTTTGAGAACAAAAAAGAAAGAAAAAAACAGAGACTTTCTCTGCATGGAATGTTCTTGGTTGGCAGGTTAGGCCTATCACTGAGACCACCTGGAAGGGAAGGTCGTGCCTAGAGGTCAGAGTGTCTGGGGACCGTCTTAGCCGGCTCCCACCACTTGGTACCCCCAGGCCTTCGCTCCCTCACCTGTGGGGTTGCGGACTGGACCAGGAGGGCCTCAGGGCTCCAGGTGCGGCGGGTCCCCCCAGGTGGAGCCCTGCTCTGCCAGACCAGTGTGAGAACTGGGAGAGGGGGCTGTAGCTCCAGGACACAAACCCTCACAGAGCTGGAAGAAGCCTGGGCGGCCCGGTGATGCCTGCTCTTCTGCCTGACGGTGAAGCCGTCCAATGACATGCAAGACCCACTTAACACTTTCATCAGTTTTGTCAGTGGTATTCTTAATAAGATTTTCTTTCTCAAAGGGGTTTGACAAACATGGAAGCAATCAGATTCAGCAGTATGGTCAGCATGAGAGCTCCATGCAAAAATCCAAAGCTCTCCGTGCGCCAGCAGAAACCAGTCAAGATTATAACAGAAAAACAGGTCGGATTTCTGCAGATCAAAACCCTGCAGAAACACGTGCTTAGAAACAGGCCGAAGAGTAGCTTTATGGGAAAAGTCATAAAACTGCTGACAGACACGGAAGCCCAAAAAATTTAGAACGAGGCCATGCGAAATGAAAGAAGACTTCCTATTGTAAACATGTTACTTCACCCCCCAATTAACTTATAAACTCAATGCAAACCTAAGTGAAATTCCACTAATGTAATAGGAAAAAGATTTTTCATGGAACTTGACAGTGATTCTAAAATGAGTATGGAAGTGTAAGTTGCAAGCAATTTTAAAATAGAAAAGCAAAGAGATTCTTTGTTGTTGTTGTCGTCCCTCTCAGCTGTGGACGCAGAGTCGGTATTTACAACAGCATGGTAGCATGCAGAGATGGACCCCTACCTCAGTGGACCAGGAGGAAGGCCCAGGAAGAGGTCATTTATATGTGTGAACGGGGTATGTAAGAGAAGTGTCATCCCAGACCAGTAAGAGAATGACAGCCATTCACGAGAAAATGCCACTCGTGCGGGAAAGATTGCATTCCTACCCCACACCATACACAGGAATGAATTCCAGACATATTTATTAAAAACTTAAGTGTGAAAAAATAGGGAGTTCAAAAATTATTCCAATATAGGAGAAAATACTTTTACAGTGAGATGCGGAAGCCCTTCTTTTAAAAAAAGACATCAAAACAAAATGCACAAAAGAAAAATATGGATGAATTTGATAACAAAATGAGATTTATGACATAAGAGATCAAAAACTAAGCTAAAAAAATAAGCACAAACTGGATAAAATGTTATCAATATCCAGGCAAAGATGAATGATCCAGAATGTATAAAGCTATCCTGCAGATGCCCAGGAGACAGAGACACAGCCCCACGGAAAATGGGCAGAAACAGGAATAGCAGTCTGCAGATGGAGAAACACAAATGACAAAAAACACACAAAAAGGGCCCTCAGTCATCGGTAATCAGAGGGATGCAAAGTGAGACAACTATGATACACTTTTCATCTGATTGCAAAAAGAGTTTTCTAATATCAGGTTTGGGGCGATATTAGAGTATATGGCTCTCTTAGACATGGCGCGTGGAATGTACCGCCAGGGGGAGCTTGGTGGCATCTAGTCAGATTTTAATGCCAGTATCCGGCCAGCACCCCACTTCCAGGTATATGACGAGGCCCCTGTCACACGGCACGGGGAGGACAACGCTGTTCATGGCAGCCTGGTTGGTGTTGGGGGAACGTGCACCAGTGAGGGGACGGATAAATAAAATGTGGGTACAGCCACTCTGGAAGTAACGTGGCGTTGTCTTAAAAGTAGACCACGTGCTTCCAATTCAACTCCTGGCCATCCGGCCTAGAGAAACTTTCACACAAGTGTACTAGCATTTCTCTACATGACAACACTGTTTATTTAAAATACCAAAACTAAACAGAGAAGCCCCAAATGCCACAGACAGGAGAATGAACGGTACACGATGGACCATTAGTCGTCAGAGAAAACCATAAGGTGGACGGCTCGAGACAGCCCACGTGAGGCTGGTTGGAGAGCGAGTCGTAGAAGCCAAATGCAGCCTGGCATCCTTATTACAGACCTGGAAGCCGGCCCCCACTAAACAGAGGGTTCACGATGATACTTACTGGATAACCCCATAACAGAAGAGCACAGGACTGAGATCCCAGCATTCCGGGCAGCCCCTCCCTCTTGGGGAGGAGCCTGGGTGTGAACGGGGAGATTCCAGCGTCACGGGTTGTCCTGCCTTGACACACGTGTGTCACGCCAGGTCTTTTGTATGTGTATAACATCACATCCCATGCTATTTTAAAATACGGCGAGTCACCCATTGGAACACACAGGAACAGACCGGATTCATGAGGGTGGCTTGACCTCCAGACCGATGTTTGTAGAGGAAGCAGGTTGTAGAACTGTACCTAGAACATGAGATCTCCATGTGATAAAGACACACAGTAACGCTGTCCATTTCCTAAGATGGAGTGTGTTGACAAAGGTCGGAAATGATATCCGACAAACTCATAAGGTTGGATACCCCCGGGCTGAGGGACAGAGGCTGGGGCTGGTGGGGAGTGTGGCTGTGTCGAAAGGGCTGTTGCTCAGTCGGTTATGTTTTAGCTTTATAAGGCATTGTAGAGGAGGGATTGCTTGTGGCATGATGGCCACCAGGAGTTAGTAGGCTAATTGAAAAAGCCCAAGTGGGGAATCACAAACAATGTCCATAACCATCCTAAACATGTCATTTTAACCTAAAACACAAATACTGTCCACTTGGCAGTCCTTGTACGTGGGCAACACTCTTCCTCTGATTACCGGCTGCTGTTGGAGTTCCGGGATCTTCCTTGAGTAACCCACCCCAGTGCGTCATCTATGCAGTCCAGTGTCAACAAATAAAAAACGGAATGAAAGCTTAGAGACACTTGCAAAATAATCTAGTGTAGAATCTTTCGTTTTTACAATTTTTTGGCCAACCAATCTTTTAAAGTTGTCTTACCCATGCATAATTCAACTGTATTTTTTTAGTGTCTCACCTTTATTAAGACTTTCCAAAGTATGCAACTTAGTTTCCAAAGAAATAACTCCATGTATGCACTCTCTTTTATCAGTGTATATTTGTTATAATTAAATGACACAATAGCCGTACCAGATAGAGGTTTCAGTATTTTTCTTCCGTTTGCTGCCTCCATGCTCTCCTCATCTCAGAGTCAGGGAAGGAGGCTCCAGAATCCTATCCATGGACCCCCAGTCATGGCAGGCTCTGCAAAAGGGGGACCCAAGCGGAGGGCTCCCACCTTTCTGCAGGCCCTCTGCGCTCTCCCCCTGCTCTGGGAGCAGAGCTGCCGACAAGGACGGCTGGACAGGCTGACAGTGGCCCTGGAGGCCCGCGATCAGGAAGCGTGGGTGAGGTAGAACCCAGGAGCTGAGGATTTGGTGCAGCTCCCTTGGCAGGGCCTCCCATGACGGGCTCCCTCAGGCTCATGCATCCCCACCTCTCTGGCCCCACATCCCGCTCACCTCTCAAGCCTCATCCCTACTCCACCCACAAGTGGCTGGCCCTCAGGCCCAAGTGGCTACTCCCTGGACACGCCTGGCCCTTTGCTTCCTTCCTGAGGCCTCTGCCCAGATGCCTTGCCTCCCCTCTCCCTAGTGATGCCCCCTCTGACTTTAATGCCTGGCTCAAAGTCCAACCGCCACAGGGCAGTCCCAGGCTCTCCTGGCCAGCTGTCCTCTCTGTCCCCTCCACAGCCCAGCTCCTCCCTCTTGGTCTTGTCTCTGCTGGTAAGCCATGAGCTCCTGGTGGGGCCGGGACCTGGATTTCCCCATCCCTGCCTTTGTGGAGCACGGAGCACAGGGTCTTGTGCACATTAGACTCTCAATACCCATTTGAGTCAAGAGGATTTTCTAATCCATAGCTAAGTGGTTCGTTATTTTGGCTTCAATTTTATCCATTCTTTTCTTTTCTTCTTTTTTTTTTTTAAGATTCTGACTGACATTCAGAGGCAATATATTCTCTCTGAAATTCTCAAGCCATTGCCCACCAGTGTGATGTGCTTACAAAGAAAGCCCCACATTGCTTCAATGGCTGATTTTCTGTCCATTTGCCAGAGGGCCGGGGAGCTGAAACCAGCCTGATACACGTCAGGCATAAAACAAAGGTCTGATGCCAGGTTAGCAGGGCGGCCAGCGGGCTCCCTGCAGCCTGGTGGGTTCCCGGCACCTTGCGGGCGTCCACAGCTCACAGCCAACCCTGCCTTGCCATGTGCCCAAGGGGCATTGGGACGGGAACCACATCTTCCCTCCCAGGGTGGGAGGTGGGGGTGATGCGGCTGTGTAACTCACATCCTCAGGCCCTGCAAGAGGGTGTCCCTGCGGATTTCTCTCTGGGCACTGCTGAGAGCCATCCCCCAGTGGGCAGCATGCACACTTCTCCAGGTGGAACTTAGCAAGGGGAAGGGAGGTCGGAGGTGGCCGCGGAGAAGAGTGGCCGGCGGCAGCTGGGCACTGGGAACCCCTCCATCCCTGGAGCTGCCCACCAGCTGCAGCCGCTGCTTGTCACTCCCCAGCCCTTCTTGGGGCGTCACATGGAGGATCCCAAAGGGGAAAAGCCCAGAACGCAGCCCTGGACCGAGTCGGAGCGCCAGGTCCCAGCCTGGCCCACGTGCCGGGCAGAGCACTTCGGTCTCCTTGTCCCGGTTTCTCAATGTGTCAACGGGGCTGGGTGAGGCCCAGCTGCGCGTGGGCCACAGAGAAGCGAGTGAGGGCGGTTTGAAGGCCCCCAGGGGCACCGGTAAGGGGCTGCTTGTTGTCATCATTACCCTCAGAGCTCACCCGGCTGGCCGGCTCCTCTGGCGTCGCCTTCTCTGCCCTTCCAGACAGGTCAGACCCTCTGCAGTGGCAGTGGCCCTTGGCCATGGTGCACACTAGATCCTCTGGGAGCTGTCAGAAACACCAGTGCCCCTGTGCACCCATCTAATGGGTTCTCTGGGGCTGCAGTCACTCTCTGGGGCTGCAGGAACCATAGCACTGAGGCTGTTCCCAATTTCCCTGGTGATGAGAATTCCTTGGGGCTCTCCTTAAAATGCAGGTTCCTGGGCCCCAGTCCAGACTGGCTAACTCTGGGGCAGAAAGCTGAGTGGTCAGCCAGGTCCACAACGATGCTCATGGGAGAGCCAAGGAACACACTCTTTCTAAGCTCAGGTGCCCCTACCCCAGACACCATGTCCTCCCCTTCCTGGTTCTTACTGTTCACTGCGGTTCAGCTTGTCTGTGGGTGAGCAACTTCTGCCTTCCCCACGAAGTCTTAACCAGGTCTGACTTTGCTCAGCTCTGCATCCCAAAGCCTGGCATCTAGTAGGTGCTCAAGAGATGTTTGTTGAATGAATCAATAACCTGGCTGTGACTTTCAGCAGTCACTTACTTCTGTATTCTTACTTACTATACTTACTTGTGATATGGAGATATTTCTACCTCCTCATGGGATAAGGGTGAATTTGTCTGCGATGGAGTTTCATGCCTAGCGTTATTGGTGTTCTCACTAAAGATATTAGCAGTACTGACGAGCAACCCCGTGACCCCACGTGGAGCGACAGCATGGCCATCATCCAGAGCTCGCAGAACTGAGGCAGCTCCTCGGCGGCACTGCCACGTGAGCATCTGCCATCTGCATTTAACAAGATCGCAAGGGGCCCCATGTGCTCAGCCCCCAGGGAGGAGCCCTCCAGTCTCCAGCACACGAGTCCCCAGGGGCCGCTCTAAGGGGACTGGCCAGGAGGGACCAGGCCTGGCTAGGGTGTGACCCTCCCTCCTCTCCTGCCAGCCCTGGAGGGTCAGGGGGTGGTTTCCTATGGCCCCTTGAGGAATAAGTCATGCGAGGATGTGCGGCAGGGGGCGGAGGTCCGTTATCAGCGAGAGCCGCCATCCAAGGAGCCTAATGGCCTGTTTCCTGTAGGCCATTGATCTGCTAATGGCTTCTCCCCCTCTAGGCCAGCTGTCTGCCATTCCATGCGCTCAGAGCCTTCAGAAAAATGTTATGTTTTCGTGGTATCAGCAGGAAAATAGGAAATGGCCTGGAAAACGGGCTGCGCAAAACAATGGTTTAAGGAGACAGAGGTTTGGATAAATAGTCCTGGTTGCCCTTTGGAATCTCTGGATGTAAACACACACTCAGGAATGCGTGTTCTGTGCTGTGAGAGATAAACAACCTGAACACGAACCAGGCCAGCCGTTCTGCTCCAGCAAGCGTTGCTGGCTGAGGCAGGAGGGGCTGGGGGGGGGCGGGCTAGCGGGGGCCCCCAGCTGCTCCCGAGTGCAGGGGCTCATCCTGCGGCCTCAGCTGTGTGTGCCGACAGGTGTGCTGCTCACCGCGAACGGGGCTTGTGCGGGGATCCAGGGCTTCTGCCAGGTGGGGTCGGGTCTGGTGCCCAGGGAGGACGGTGCCTCGCTGCCAGAGGAGGGGGTCTGGGTCGTGGTCTGCCTCTTTCTAGGACCTGTCTGCAGGTAGCCGGGCTCCAGGATTTGTTCCAGGGTCTTTGGAGGCGGCTTCTATGATTTTCTATAGGATTAGGGGATTTTAGAGTCAGTTTTACAGATAAACTTACCCAAGGAGTAAAATAGCCTGGAATTAGCCCATTGGCTCTTCCACAGTGAGAATGAGGCATGGCCTGCACAGCTGGAGGGGTAGGCGACCCCGAATTAGCAATATGTTTAATACTCCTGGTAATGACTGAGACGCCTGAGCCCTCCTCCTGCACGGGGGCAGAGTGGGGGTGGAGACTAAGCTCTGCACACGTTGCCCTGTTTGACTCTTAGGTTGGCCCCACGTGGTGGGGACCGACGTTGCAGCCACTGCCCTTCTGAGATTACGATGGAGATGTAGCCCCAGGGAGGGGAGGGAGCTTGGCTCAGACCCCTAAGGCTGAGCTGGCATGGGAATGGGGTGTCCTGCTCCCCGGGGCTCCTTTGTCATTGGGCCACCTCTACCATGTGGTGGGTACCAGGCTGACGAACTCAAGGGGCATCTTGCCGAGTTGAAGCTGCCATCCGAGCACCACCCCATTTAGAATCAAACTCCAGTGCCTTCCAGGAGACAGCCGAAAATTCTCATCCCAGCAGAAGCCTCGGCTGACAGCTAACAGATCGGGCTCCTTGTCTCCTGAGAGGATGCTGTGGGGGAAGAGGGAGAATCCCCCTCTGCCCTTTCCCTTAAAGTTCCTATGGCTGGCCAAATAATTAACAAGACAGGTTAGCAGGAGAAAATAATACAAAGTTTAATAATGTGTATACATGGGAGAAACCAGGGACACTGAGTTTCTCAACACAATAGCAGAAATTCTCGTCTTAAATACCGTATTCAGCTAAAGGCAAAGGAGGATGTTGGGGGTGAGGGGAGTCAGTTACAGGAGATCACCACTAAAGCACAGTAAACAAGAGTAAGGTTATTATGCAGATTTAAGGCCTCACCTTCCACATTGATAAGTTTCTAGAAATGAAGTCATCCCCCCTCTTCCCAGTACAGAGAGGGAGACATCTTTACAAATGGAGATTTCCCTTATAAATGTAAATGTTTGTCTGGCAACTCCTTGCAGGGCCATCTAGAGAATGTGGCCAGAGACAGAATTTTTGATAAGATGGGCTTGTTGGTGCCTTTCCTATTGTAACATCTATTTTACATTATATTACAGCCATCAGATAGTAATTCCTTCCTGGAACAGATCTATGTCAAATTCTTTAGGCAGTTAGTGGGGGAGGTCGAATGTCCATCAGAGAAAACAATCAAAGTAAAGAGATATATTTCAGGGTGGCCAAATCTCGATCTCCCACAATGCCACAGCAAGTCCTGCGTCTCAGCCTCCCCCCACCACATCTGCCCACCTGGTGGTCTCAGATGCACCCACTCACTCAGACCCTTTGCCTGCCTTCCCAGTTCAGACCTTGAACATCCTGGGGAAACATTCGGCAGTAATAATATATGTGGTGCTTCTTTTTTGAGCTCACAGTGACTCGCAAATACAGTTTTATAATAGTTCTTCTCCGTTCTAAAGGTGGGGCGGTGGCCTTCAATGACCTCCCCCTTCCCAATTAATATTTGTGTTCTGGTGAAGAAACTAGGAATTAAACAGATGCCAAGAGCTGAGACACAACTGGATCTAATACAGGCGCTCTGCAGGCCGGGGCTCAGGCCTGCAACCTCCTCCATTCAGAGAGCGAGGAACCATGATTTGCAGATCATAGACAAGGACAAAACAGAGTGGAGTAAGAAGAGGAAGGAGGGATGTGTAGACAAAGATTTGTAAAAAGCAGTAGGGATGGGGAGAGCTCCTGCTTTGCGTTCTGGCCCTGGGTTCTTTGTGGCCCGTGGGGCCGTCCACACAGTGAGATCCCTGCTTCACGACGCAGCTGTTCCATTCTGGGAGAACGTGGCTTGTTGACTTATTTCTCACAGAGACTCAAAATAGCTCTCTGTGCATTTTGCCCATTATCTCCACTTCCCTTTGGATTTGCACGTATAGAGTCAAGTTGCTTCAGATTTTCAAATACTTGACGATGCACATGCACTTGAGTTTCCTTTTCAGGATGAGTGTCTTGGGTTCTCTCATCTGGTCTTGTATGGCAGAGCTTCTGGACCTCCTCCCCTGTCCCATTCCAGGTCCTCTGCTCTGGGAAGGCCATGATGGCAGCCCTGCAGGTATCAGAACTCAAAGCTGGACTACACTTCCCAGCATCCCATGCCATTAGGGACTACACTTCCCAGCATCCTGTGCTATTAGAGACTACACTTCCCAGAATCCCATGCTGTTAGGGACTGCTGTGTCATGCAGTCTGGCCAATGGAATGTGGAGGATGGATTGGGATTCCTCCAGACCTGGCCTAGGAAGAGCCCCCACCTGTGTTACTCCCTCCCTTCGGGCAGACTGGGATAGTGACCCCAGGATGCTCTTGGAAGCCATGTGTTCCAGATGGCAGACCCTCCTTGGCTGGATCCCTGAGTGACCTTGTGTAGCACAGCACCATCTCCTTGCCCAGACCTGGAGCCATCCCTCTCTGTGGCTTCTGTTGAATTGTGCTGTCACATGCTTGGGGCTCTCTGTTAATTGCATCCTCTTCTCCTCCAGCAAATACATTCGCATAACGGGTAGCTGGCAGAAAGCCAGTGGTTTTGTCACTCATCCACGCAGACTTCCATATCTGCTCCCAGCTCTGTGGGTGTTGTCTGACCTCACATCATCCCAAGGAATACATGCTCAGGTGCCACCAATATTTTAGTGTCCTCATAGCCCTGTGGACTCTTGATGAATCAACTCCACACTCGAGTCTCTCCCCCAGATTCACTTGTGAGCAGGACTGGCAGGGCCGGAAGATGTACCCGAATCAGCCTCCTTCCACATGCGGCCACTGCAGCCATAGCTCATGTTCTCTTAGATGGAGACAAGCTGCAATGTGCCAGTGGGTAGATTGAAATTATTTTTCAAAACCAGCTGAAGAGTGGGGCAGCCAGCCGTGTGGCCAGTGACTCCAGGGGAGACGAGGGGACAGCGGCGGTGCTCGGGTTTCAGGCTCTCAGTAAAAACAGCGGCTCCATGCTCCTTGATGCACCACTTTTTCCTAAAGGAACACATTTCTCATTACTGAGTTTTCTCTGGCATGAAAAGGAAGAGTTTTTACACGAAGGAGAAGGTCGCCAGCCATCTACCAATCACAGAAAAGCAAAATAACACAACCTCCCTCCTTTTCCCTTCACCTCACATGACATTAGTCCAATTTTATGGCCAGTGACTTGGGGACACCTTTTATTTCCCGTTAAATGAAAATGAGAATTGTCTTGAGTGATGAATTATCTGGGCAACCCTGCCAGAAATGAAGTATGCTCTGGTTCTAAAATAGAATAAAATATACAAGTATCCTTGAGTGTGGGTTGTCTGTGAGTGCTTACTTTTTCCGTCCCAGTCTGGTTTTCCTGGGGCGAGGCGGGTGGTGGGGGGATGAGGACAAAGGACCCATGCCCCCTGGAGAGTCCAGTCTGAGGACATGCAGCTTGGAGAGCCACTGGAGAGCCCCCAGGTGGTATGCTCTTGCTGGGATTTTGCATTCCTGTATGGAAAGGAGAGAACTGAACCCATTTCAACTCTCCGAGGCCTGGCCCGGCCCTAGCCTAGATCCTGCAGCGTGGCCATCCTCAGCAGCAAACCTCGCCCGCTCCACCAAGCCCAAGGACGACATGAGGTACTGCCCTGCTCGCAGGACCTAAGTCGAGTGGGGGAACAGTGCATACACAGGGGGTGCAGTGAGTGGACAGTAGGACTCCGTGACACCTTATAAAAGTGAGCTCAGTGAGTCCTCACTCTGCTTTATAGATGAAGAGACCATTTCAGAGCCCATAAGGGTTTGTCCAAAGCCCCAGAGCCTGTAGGAGCTGGGAGTCAAACCTCCACTTGGCCAACTCCTGCAAGGAGGGCACTCAGGTGGGGTAGGGGTCTGAGCCTGGCCTTCCCACGGCTGTGGAGGGAAAGGGGCCATGTGAGGAGTAACCAAAGAGAAGGTCTGAGGCAGGCTGGGTCTTTCCAGACCAAAGGGCGGGTGGGGATCTGGGTTTTAGCCCGTAAATGAGGGTGTGTGAAGTGAAGGCGTCAGATGGTTCTGGGGGGCGTGGTCACATGGTGTTGTCGCCAGGATGGGGCAGTGATGGGGCCTCCCAGGTCCATGAGAGAGGGGTCATGGAAAGTGGACGTGGATCTCACCCATCTGTGTCCTGCCTGGTAAGGCCAGGGCTCCCTCGTCCCCCCAACTTCTCGCCTCGTTCCACTCCCCCACCCACCCAGCCAGATGGGCAGCCCCCACGGGGTCACCACCTCTGCCTCAGACTGCCCTGGGAACCCACATCACGATGGGCAAGAGGCTGTGGGGCCAGGAGGGGTGACAGAGGCCAGGACCGAGGGCCAGGGAGGCTGGATGGTGCAGGAGGCAAGGCTTTGTGCTGCCCGCAATGCTCACGGTCCCATCAGAATTCACCTGTCAAACACACATCCCGAGATAAAGTTATTAAGAATTCTAGACGATGACCACAGAGCATTAAGTCCGAACACGGGGTAGATGCAATGCACTGGTCACTCACCCAGTGGGCTGGCCCTAACCTGGGCTGAGCCGCCAACGTCTCCTGCCTGGATTACAGCAATGGCCTCCCTGCTTCCTTCCTCGTCATCTACTCTCCCCACATTGGCCACAGAGACCTTTGAAGACTATGAGTCACGCCGTGTCCCTCCTCCGGTCACAGTCCCCAAAGTCTTCCCATCTCACCTGGAACCAGATCCAGAGTCCTTCCAGGCTCACCCAGTCCTCATGCTCAGACCCCTCCATTGGCTTTTCTTGGTCTCCTACAGGTGCCTGGAGGCCTGTCACTGTGTCCTTCTGCCTGGGACTCACTTTCCCACCCCATCTCCAGAACGCATTCCTCTGTTCCCCAGTTCTTCAGGATTTGCCTCAAATGCCACCTTATCAGAGCTCTTCCCCTGGCAGACCAGCCATAACGGCAACCCCTCCCTGCCCCTTCCCAGTCCTTGTTGTATTTTCCTTCTTAACATGATTCACAGCCTGGCTCATTGGACACTTGTTTCTTTCCTTGTCTCCCTGGCCACCCTGCCTAGAACGTAAGATGCAATCTGTTTACCTGTGTATTTTCATGCCTATAAAGTTGCCTGGTACACAGTTGGTGCTCAATAAATAATTATTGAATGGATGAAGAAAAGAAAGACCTCTGAAGTTGCATCTCGTCATAATCAACTCCCATTCATTCTCAACCCCAACTGACGCCAATCTCCCCTACCGTCCCCTGCCTAATACGGGGACAGGAAACAGGATCAACTCACCCCAGACCCCCATCGCTGCCTCCACACCATTCACCCTCCCTTGTTTTGGTTCTATTTTTAAAAATTCAAATCCGCTTTATTGAGGTATACGCTACACACAGGAAATTCGATGAATTTGACACACATATACCCCATGTTCTCACCACCCAACCAAGACTCAGAGCATCCCGTCACCCCAGAAGTGCTCTCTGTCCCCTCTGCAGTCCCTCGCCCACCCCCACGCTGATCAACCTCCATCCCTGCGGGTTAGTTTTGCAGTCTAGACTTTCATACCATTGGAATCTGGCAGCTGGCCCTCTTTTGTTCTGGCCTCTTGCTCAACATAATGATTTTTGAGATTCCATGTCAGTGTATCAATGATCTGTGCCTTTTTGTTGCTGAGTAGTATTCCATTGTGTGAATATACTACAATTTGTCCAAGGACATCTGGAGTGTTTCCAGTTGGGGGTTAATATGAACCCTCTCATACACGTCTTTGTTGGGACACACGTGCTCATGTCTCATGGGAAAATGCTAGTGGAGTTGTCGGTTCATAAGTGCTTTAGTTTCCCAGGGCTGCCACAGCAAAGTGCCACAGCCTGGGTGCCTTAAACAAGAGAAGAGTGTTCTCTCACAGTTCTGGAGCCTGGAGCCAAGGTCAAGGTGGCAGTGGGGTTGGTTCCTTCTGAGGCCGTGAGGGAGAATCTGTCCCAGGCTTCTCCTCTGGCTTGTGGTTTGCTGACACACTGTTGCATTGCTTGGCTTGTAGATCTCTGCCTTCATCTTCATGTGCTGTCTCCTTGAATGCCCATGTCCAAATGTCCCCCTTTTATAAGAACACGTCATGTTGGATGAGAGGCCCATCCTACTCCAGTGTGAACTCGTCTTACCTAATAACATCTGCAATGACCATATTTCCAAATAAAGTCACATTCTAAGCTATTGGGAGCTAGGACTCCAAAATATGAATTTTGAGGGGACACAACTTAACCCATAACAATTGAGTAGGTGAACCTGAACTTTAGAAAACTCTGAGAATCAGTCCCATGAAGTGGCCTTCCTTGGTTTTGAGGCTCATGACGTCCAAGTATGCCACCCTTTACCCTTCCTCGTGGTCATCTAAGGACCTCCTGACAAGCCCCTCCCAAATTCCTGAGGAATTTTGGATGCTGGCTTATCATCTTTCCACACAAATACAGACACCATTCTAGATTTTGAAGCCCAAAGGGGCCACATATCCACCATCTTAATCCCAGATCCCTCAACTTTCTCAAAATTATTGACCCTCACCATTATGCAACCAGACCTACTCATGACCATGGGCATTATCTTGGCATTACCCAGAACTGCTCCATCTCTGAAATTTTAATCTCCACAGTCTGTACCACAACCTCCAACTTTCTGGCTCACTCATCCCCTTACTCTCTGACACCTGCTCTGTGACCTGATTGAGAGGTCAATTCTCGTACTATTTAGGCTCTTTGGGTTGCAGGTAACAGAAACTCAACATAAATTATTAGCTCACCTACAGGGCAAATCCAGGAACGGATGGTTTCAGGCACAGCTAGAGCCAGGGGGTCAAGGGAGGCAATCAATTATTTCTACATTCCTCTTCTTTCCTGACTTCTTCTCTTCTCTCTTTCTCAATTTAGATTGGTTTATTCTTCAAGCAGATGCCTCTACCTGGCTGCGAAAGTGGCCACTTGAAGCCCCAACTGTGGATTTTTATGGCTTATGATCTAGAAGAAAGAAAGAAAACTGTCTTGTTAAGTCCAAGTATCAAATCTCATGGAAGGGCTATGATAGGGTGTACTTGACCCACACGTGCACATTGGACTGGTCATTGGCAACAGGGGGACATCATGGCATGACCAACACCACCTGTGCCAGGGAAAGGCTGGGCCCCGTCACAGAGGGCCCCTCTGGAGTCAGGCTGTCTTGGCTTCACCATTTTGACCCAGTAGACATTTTCACCCTGAGAGAGTTTTTGACTCCAAGTTCATGAACTATCATATTAATCAGCATTATAGCAACAGCTGTTGACATTTGTCAAGGAAGCGTTTTCTGAAGCTAATTCCATTAAACCAGTTTAGTTCTTGGATCAAATTTCTGCACAGTGCAGTTAACCAAATTGTTTCGATTTTTATTTTTCAATGACGATTTGACTCATCCCTTTTTGTGGGGTTTTTTTGTTTATTTTTAATCCATGTCTAATTTCAACAACTGTGTCTTCTGCTCTAATGAATTTTCTTTTGTGGCGATTACTTCTACAAAGGCAAATTTCTTGGATAATTTGCACAAAATTTTGTTAAGAATTTTTTATTCTTCTGTTAATCTGAGTCCTAAGAAATTTAACATGAGTATTTTTAGATACTGTCAGTTTCATTTTCTGTTGATCATTTCTACCAGCTCTCACTTTTCCTGGTTCAACTTCCTAGTTTTCAATGTTAACAATGACTTTTCATGGAACTTTTCATCTATAACAACTTTTACTGTATACAACTTCAATTTTTGTTGGCTTAATTTTGTGTTATTTCTACCAGTAATATTAATTTTGAATTGGGAAAAAGTCCAAAGCTTGCATTTCTTAGCTAGTCCTGAGAAGACAGCATGCAGTTGCTCTTGGACGTTCCTCTTGACCACAGCTGCTCTATTTTATGTCTAATCCAGTTCTTTTGTAAGTTTATAGTTACTCTATGAGCTATGACAGAACTAAGTGTTTGCACGGGGTCAGAATGTCTCCAGATTAATGTGGCAAGGTCAAAAACAATCCTCTGATCCCTCCAGAGCCATGGAGGGTAGATAGAGGAGAGGCCGTTCCCTGGGAGAAGCTGGGTGTTGCTCCTGCAAGAAAGGTGGCGGGAAATAATGCTTGGAAATAAGATGATAATGCCCATGGTCTCGTCCATCAATTTCTCGAGATCTCTCCTTCCCTCTGGCTGTCACTGTTGGCTTTATCCAGCTTATGACCCGCAGCGCCCTCTTTATCCACTGATGCCCCCAGTCCGCTTGTCCCCCAGGGTTCTTAGGCAGGTGCTTGACAGATTACCAATGAAGGATCCACCCAAGGCTCCCTTTCTCTACCAGTACCCAACGCTCCCCTCCTCTATCCATACCCAGTGCTCCCCTTCCCTCCCCATACCTTCAGGCTGCCAATTGCCCCTAATGAGTAGGGCCTCCAATCACAGCTGTCACCCTGGGGCTGCACAGGACTCCCTGTCCGAGTCTCACCCTTCCTCGACACTGATTGTGGGCTTTCCTTCTCTGCTCAGGTGCTTTGGGCCACCCCTTCCTTCACTCTAGGCAGATGTCCTGGCTCCACACTTCTCTGAGCAGACAGAAGCTGTCATGTAGGATGCCTGCTCACCTTCCTGCGACCGCACTGCCAGCCTTACCTGCGTCCACACTTCATCCTGTGTTTATCTTCTTCTTTTTTTGGGTAGATCAGTCCCCTCCCCTGTGCCCTGGATACCCACCCTCTGGCGTATTAAGGACCATTCCCCAATGACTACCTCTTTATCTCTGTTGTCTTCATCTTCCCTGTGCAAGGGGCTGGCTCTCCAGGCTCTCTCTCCTGAGCCCTTTGCTCCTTCCCCTGACTCAATGCCCATCGTCCTCGTCACTCTCCTGGACCTGCCATCTTTAATGATGCTCCTCTTCTGGGGCCCCCTGTCTTGATGTGGGCTTGCTGCCTCTTTGCTCCACCTTCCAGCCAGCCCCACCTTCTCCCACCTTCAGCTCTGGATCCCAGATTCTAACCCCAGGTAGAGTCCTTGCTTGCCCAGGAGGGGAGCTTTGTTCCAGATTCTTCTGTTTGTTCTGCACTCCCAGGGCCTTTCCAGAAAGGCAGGCCGGCAGGCGGGGCATCCTAGGTCCCACCTGCTCCTGCCTGTGGCTACTTCTGGCTCAGACAATGGTGTGGGCACACCAGGGCTTTCTGTGTCTATCTCCCAGCCTTGCCCAGGCTGGCTGAGTCCTGAAGCTGAGCGCCGCCTCCTGGCCCGACAGGGCCCTGGGGTGGCCTGCTGTCCAGCTCGCAGGAGAAGGAAGGAGGGAGGCAGAATCAAACTCAGCTGGTCTTCCCTCCAAGGGCCACTTCAGCCCCTCCTGTTCCTGGTGGGGATGATTCTCTGGGCAGGTGGCCTCATCCCCCACTTTCCTAGAGATGGGTGCTGCCCACATTAGGCCACAGATCCAGGGCTGCGGGGTGGCATGGGGCAGCACGCGTGTTTCTTGACCTTGGGCTTGGGGTGGGGAGGCAGAAAGAGATTGGTGCATCTGTTCTAGCTGGCTGGGAATCTGCTGCTTGAATATTACAGGGGTTATTCCAGGCCCTGACGTGTCAGATGGCCTCCAGAGCTCTAGGTCAACCTGAGACACTCCTGGGGAGAGCTAGAGGGCTGGACAGATCTGCTGCCATCTTCTTTGGCCCTGAAGTCATTTCTCTGGGTCGGAGCTTGGGCTTGCTCCAGTGTCAAAGGCAAAGATTCAAACAGCAGCCTGCCATTTCCAGCCCTGTGATGGAGCATCGTGTTCTTCACCTCTCCACGCTGGTGTGATGATTGTCCTCATGCCCAGATAGCTGGCAGATTGAGTGAGCTAATGCTTGTAAAATACTTCACGTAGAAGCTGGCATAATCCTTCCTGTTACATTCCATTGTGATTATTCATCTTCCATAGGCCCTCTGTTAGATTCAGGCTTGTAAAAATATTGACACATGTGTTTTCTTCCTCCTGAACACAATACGCTCTTGTGCGTGTTCTGTACCTTCATAGTCAAGGCCTGGAATTAAAGAGGGTGGTGAGGCACAGACACGTCCTTGTCACCAGATGTTCCTGACTCCCATAGGCCTCGGCCCCTATGATCCCTGTCCTTGGCTGTGACACCAGCCATCACGAGTGCCCTCCCAACTCCACCTGTGTGAGCATCTTCGTCCCTCCACGAGGCCTCTCCAAGCTGACACAGTCAGACTTCTACTATCCTGATCCTTTCATCCCTCTTAGGATCTCGATGAAATCTACATACCTGTCTCTAACAACCCTCCCTTCACTTCGGGATATTTGCTAGGAGGCCATAACCTCCAATTAATTTAGACTAATATTCGCTGTGTTGGCACCATCACCAGCTCTTACTCCGGTCGTGGCACCACCCTCCTAGGAGGCATCTCCGACGACCCCTCTTTGCAGTGTGATCACTGACCCAGCGCCCACAGGGTATGAGCCCCATTTGCTCTGTGGTTGAGATAGAGAGCTAAAGGCTCAGAGTTCCTAATTCTGAGGAGTAAATAACCTAGAAAACAAGGAAATGATCATTTCAACACAGGGGACAGAGACTCTGCAAAGGTGCGATTGGATCACAGCACAGGACCCGAGCCTAGACTGGAAATGCCATGGAGGGTGACACCCAAACTGAGTTTTGGAGGAGGCATAAAAGTGGGCCACATGAAACCATAGGGAGAAGGTGTTTCCAGGCGGGAGGAGCAGCGTGTGGGAAGGCCCAGAGCATGGGAGAGCGCGGGGTGAGGGAGGTCGCGGTGATGGTGATGCGGGGATGAGAAGAAGGGTCCTGTTTTTAACCAGTCACCAGGAACAGGTGTCAGACCTGCCCTGGGTGGGGTTCCTCTTCCAGAAACAAGTCAGAAGGCCAGAGGAAGGCGTTGGGGTGTCCAGGAGCTGCCTGGCCACCTCACCCGGACTCACAATGGACGTTTTACACTGCCGGGGATCGGACCGTGTCCCATCCCTCTTTCCTGGAGTGAACTTGAGGGAAGGTCCTTCAAATGGCTTTCTGAAGTCGGGTTTAAAAATGTCCCTAATGCAGGACTTGATCCAGAGCTCCGGCTCTTGGTCGCAACTGACTCCTTCTGTGTCGCTGTTATCAAGGAGGGCGGCCTACTGTAGTGAGCACACCTGTGCCCTTCACACACCTGAAGTGGCTCTGCCGTGGGGCCTGAAAACACATGCTGCCTGTGACCTGCGTGAGCCTGCGGCCCACGTGCCTGTGAGTCCACGGGTGACGGCCGGTTGGGTCCGGTCACCGCGCCCACACATGCACACGTGGGCCTGCTCTCACGTGAGCTCGCGCTTCTGTGTGTGGAGATTTGTGCCAGATTGTGCTCTCATGCTGGATTTTAAATTGGTTTTTTTTATTATAACTGAAAGTGGAAAATAATATACCTCTGGAATGGTATTAGCTAATCTTCCACAGTAATAAATCTGTGTGCTAATGGTTTGTTTTGTGCTGTTTGGTTGTCATGGTGACAGGCTGCATTAACTAATAAGTTTGTTTTGAGAATTTTAACACCGGTTTGCCAAATGTTCTCTTTCTGCTGCCACGGCTTAAGCTTTTACAGTTCTCATGGAGGGGGATTAACTTGGGCTTCAGTGTCCTTCAAGCTCTTAAAACAGCCAGAGCCCCTTCAACAAACACGACTTGAAAAGTCTGAGAAGATGTGCCGTCTGTAAACACATGAAATAATGGCACTCTAGAGATGCTACAGGAAAAAAAATAACCAACCAGGCTGTAATCTCGGCTTTTTGGAATACATTTCAGTGCAGGGATGTCTTGATGGTGGACAGGAAAGTCAGGCGTCTCCTTCAGTGTGGGACAAGGGCTGGGGTAGAGGACGCACCAGTCCCTGCAGTCAGCAACCCTACCTGGGCCCACCTCAGTCTCCACCTGACGAACTGGGGCGGGGGCGCTGGGGCATCGGGCCAGTCAGCCTGCTGCCTTGAGAGAGGGAGATCCGGGGTCTGGGGATGAAGCCTGTGCTTTGAGTTTATCTATGAATCTCCAAAAGGGGCGCTGCCCTCACATGAGACACGTGGGGCAAAGGAGGGGACTTTAGCCGAATCAGAAGGCCCCCTGGGTCCATGCCTGCCTAGTTAAAATGCTCTGGGCTCAGGATCCCCACATGAAGGGAGGAACTTCCTCTGTCCGTGGAGCAGCACTCGACAGGACCTAACGACGGCAGCTGTGGGAGCTGCCCTCTGCGCGCCGACTTGCTCTGCAACCCCTCTTCCTTTGGTTTGCTGATTCCTAACCCATCCTGTATGGATGACATGCCTGCCAAAACCTGAGCAGGGAGGGTGCCCCCAAAGAGGGCTCTCCCCTATCCCGTCCCTGGTGGCTGCTTGGTTCTGCCAGACCCTCATCAGGGCCCTGGGGGACGATGTCCATGACCCGCCCCACACACAGTGGGGGTCAAACCAGTCCTCACGAGGCTGAGCCAGTCCTCAGTCTCCACCTATCAGTGAGGGTCTCGCAGGTGATAGTCAGACCTCTAACATCCTCATCTGTCCCTGATGCTGAGATCCCATGGAGGGAAGAACGTGGTCTTCAACGATGGACCGTCCTGGAGGTTGAAACCTCCATCTGTGGTGGGACCCATCTGTGGCTCTGAAAATGGGGAGTAACTAACAAATTTAAAATATGTTTTGAGCACCTACCACGTGCTTAGCACTGTTCTAGGAGCTGGTGGAACGTGGGACAGGGTGGACCACACCCTGCTCTGCAGAGCCTGGACTCCAGGGGCTGTAACAAGCAAGGGAACGATCAGTACAGAATTCCAGCTAGGGGCAGCACCAGGAGAGGCCAGGCTGGGTGGGCCGGGGGGTGTTGGAGGGGAGATGACTCTGGAAAGTCAACCAGAGAAAGCCCAGGAGGGGCGACTTCCAGGCTGAGACCTGCGTGAGGTGAGATGGACAGACCCGGGTCGCGGAAATTGAACCCCCTCCCTCGGTGCCGGGACGAGAGCGCAGAGTAGGTGCTCAGAAAGCAGCGTGGTTTGTCAGGGGGAAGGATGCTCTGCAGCTTCTGGTGGCAGAGAAGCCCATGTCCTGCCTTTCAGAAGAGTGGGGGCTCCTGCTGCTGTTGACAGAGGCCTGTCACCCCTGACCAGTGTAGGGGCTCGATGGCAACCCAGCCTTCCTGCGAGAGACGACCTCGGCCCTCCACACAACGGGAGAAAAGGGACACTGTCAACTTTGTGACACTGGAGCGAGGCAAGGCCATTGGGTTTCAAGAGTTCAGAGTTCTTCAGATGCATTTGGGAAGTAGTTTATAGCACTGAACTTACCCTCACAAGCCATGGAGCCTCGGGCAGCTTGCTCCAGGTCTCTGCTCCTCACTTCCCTTGACTGTAAAATGGGTGAGTAAGAGCTCCTGCCTCACGAGAACATCGTGACTATTGGAAGAGTTCATGCAGGTAGCACTCTTAGCACACTGCCTGGTGCTCAATAAATACGAACGACTGTATCCGTTATCTCTTGCTGTGCAACAAATCACCCAACAAGCGGCAGCTCGTGATAGCAAGCATTTTATTATCTCGTGATTTTCATGGGTGTCAGGTAAGCAGTTGGGACCCCAGGGCAGGGGGGGCCGTCCCAGGGTTGGGGCGGTGGTCCAGTACAGACAGGTTCTTCTTCCAGGGAAACCCCCTCGCAGCTGGAGGGGGGCTGGATGGCGGCCTGGCCTGGTGCTGAAGCAGTCCTGGAAGATGGGGCGGCAGACACTAGGAATGGGGAGGAGGCTGTGCATCAGGTGGCCCAGGGAGGGAGGATGGGGGAGGGAGAGGAGCCCCGGGTGACCCTGGGTGCCACTGGCTAGTGGGGGAAGGAGCAGGAGTGAGAAAGAATTTGTTTGCAGGGAAAATAATGATCTCAGGTTTGGACCAGCAAAGGGTGAAGTCAGATGGAGAAGAGAGGTGGGTGTGGGTGTGTTTGTGCATCTGATTGAGCGGCTCAGAAACAATGCTGAAATGTTTAGATTGTAAGTGTTTCCTCTGTTGCCCACTCTCATGTTTTATTTTGGGGGCTGCAAAAGGTAATATTAGGTGATGACGGACTGGGAAGAACCATTGTAACATATATTTTTGTACGTAATTAATGTTGAAATTTTTACAGTGGGACGTGGTGCCTGTGTATTTGGAATGGAATTTGTCCCTGATCTCAGTGTAATTTCTAGAAGTAACCCATATGAATATTTGTAATTACTCTAAACAACGAAACCAATAAAATAGTGCAGAAACGCTTTATTGCTCTAGAGTATCTTTTTCTATTACCACCACTGTTATGTGCCCCCCAAAATTCATATGTTGAGGCCCTAACCCCCATGTGATGGTATTAGGAGGTGGGGCCTGTGGGAGGTGATTAGGATTAGATGAGGTCATGAAGGTAGAGCCTCTCTCTGTCTCTCTCTGTGTGGAGCACAGAGGAAAGGCTCTGTGAGGACACAGCGAGAAGACGGCTGTTTGCAAGCCAGGAAGAGAACCCTCACCAGGACCCGAATCAGCCGGCACCTTGATCTTGGACTTCCAGCCTCAGAACTGTGAGAAATAAATGTCTGTTGTTCAAGTGCTGGGGTCTGTGGCGTTTTTGTAGCAGCCGGAGCTGACGAAGACGACCACTGAGAATCGAGAAGTAACCAGGAAGTGTTCTTGATGCACTAAACTCCCGCACTGACTCAGGGCGGATCCTTCAGACCCTGCTCAGAGCCCACTCCCTCGTGTTTACACACGATGGGAACACACCTGCTTATCTGGTTTCCTAAAGCACAGCAGATCAGGACAACAAATCCCAGAGGAGGAGGAAGGCTTTCCAAGGCGGTACCATCTGGAAGTTGCTTCTGTGATTAATGATAATAATAAACAAGAAGAACGCAGAGAAACCAGACAGCAAACAAGGAGCCAGAGCCCTTGGCTGTGGGACAGCTCAGGGCTGGAGCGACGGCCCTAGCCTTCCTGCGTGCACTGCGTGGACCGTGTAGCATGGAAACTTGTGTTCAAGTCAGGCCACTAGGGGACAGGAAGTAAAACGGCATTAGAAATAAGTCTGCCCACGTGCAAGTGTGAAGGCTTAGTGCTGACGGGCCTCCAGCTGCCCCGGCCTCTTGGTTTCATAGCAAGGCCGGGCTCAGCGGGGCCCAGCGACTAGCTAACTAGTCACCAGAGCCACATCCAGCACTTTCCGGCCCAGGCCTGTCCCCTGCGGGAGAAGGAGACTCGAGGGGCGCTTCGCATGTGGTCTCGGGGACGGAGGACTGGCTCCTTCCCCCCGGTGAGCCCCACGTGAGCTGGGCACGCGTTACTTGCGGGGTGGCACAGGGACACAAGCCGAGTCTAGAGCATTTTAACAGCATGCCTGGAACCGTGGGCCCGACGCAGCGCGGGGTGTGGAGGACACGCCGCTATTGTGGAATGGAAACTCTGTCTGTCTAAAGGAGAAAATCCATTTATAGTTCATTTCTGACTGGATTATGGTATCACTGCCAGCAGAACAGAGAAAAGTCTCTGCTTTTCCAAATTCTAAAGCACTTCACTTTTTCCTAACATCACAAATTCCTTGATTCCACTTCAAAGCACCTGGGGATGCCAATTCCACTTAGCGCTAAGCCTCTGACCGGATTCCTCTGACCAGTGTTTGCAGCCCGGCCATCCTCTCCCCCACGTAGCCTCTCCCTCTGCCCCCAGGGAGGAGCCGTGTCTCTGCTCGGAGGCCACAGAGGAGCACAGGAGCCTCTGTGGCTGGTGCTCTCCATGAACTTGATTCCCTCGAGGCGGGTGCAGGGAAGAGACTGGGAGCCACCACCACAGACAGGGGAGATGAGAGGAAGCAGCCTCGCGCCCTGCTACAGCTGCCACTGCGGCTCTGACTGGGAGTTGTTCTTTCTGAACCGGGCTTGGCTTCCAGGACTTGAGGAAATGAGGAGAAGGAAGGGCCATTCTCTTCTGAGAAGCTCCCGTCTTCTCCGACAGAGGGAAGGGTCATGTGGGACCAGCCAGTGTCTTTGTCCTGGACACAGTAGGCTGAGGGTGTCTGCCAGGGGTGCACATTAGGCCTGCAGTTGCCCCTTTAGCATCTGAGGGAGGTGAAGCCCACTAATTTCCAACTTCAAAATTATTTACAACCTCTTGTATTTGCACAAAGCTTTCTGGGGCTTTTCTGTGAATGAGGTTGGCTGCCTTGGGTGGTGACAAAGATTCTTTGCTCAACTAAACCTTAGTCAGGTTCCTGAACCTTCTCTTGGGCCCACCTGTGCACTCCCTGGTAAAATCCAATTTTAGCAGGAACTCTGCTCAGTCTCACCAGAACCCCCAGCCCCCACATCTGATCACCCTCGATATCTGATGGGGGTCCTCATCCCCCACTACCTCCAGGTGATGTCTGATCACTGGACCTACCTTCAGCAAGAATCTGTTAGGTCGGGTTAGCCAGAATGCGCCTTCACCCCTGATGTTCCCTCTTGGTAATTTTCCAGCTGCTGACCCCACCTTGCTCCTTGGCTATAAATCTCCACTTGTCCCTGCTGTCTTTGGAGTTGAACCCAGTTCTATACTGAGGTCTCTTTCCCCTTATTGCAATAGTCCTGAATAAAATCTGTTTTTACAGCTTTAACTCCTGTCTGGCTCTGCATTTTCTTTCACAACGGTCACGGCCATTCTGAGAGATAAGTCAGAGGTTCCCATCTCAGACATAAGGGCACAGGCTCCGAGACCACAAAGCACAGGCCTAGCAACAGTCTGCACTTCCGTGGAGTCAGAGCTGGACCACAGCCAGGTGTCTGCTGACTCCCTGCTCCATGGCTTCCGGTGTAGGCATGGCCCTGGGCCACCCTCAAGTCAATGGTGGAGGTCCTCAGTGACAGGGCATCTCAGCTGAGCCCAGAGTTCTGATGGGACTTTGTCACAGGAGAAGAGAAGGGAGTGAGGGAGCCGACTTGGGAGCAGAAGGGGCAGGAGTGAGAGGGAGGAGAAAGGAGCAAGCACCCGCATAACTGGGACTAGCATGGTGCTACCAAAACTTGCCCTGGAGATCCCTCTCAGGGGATGTGTGTCCTGCTCACGGCCTGCCGTCCACGTGGATGACGGAGACACCGAGGACAAAGGCACCTTGAGATCCTTGTTCTTTCTGTGTGGTCCACAAACAAGCAGCATCAGTCTTGTCTGGGAGATTATTAGAAATGCAGATTCTCAGGCCCCACCCCCGACCTTGTGAATCAGAATTCCCATTTTAACAAGGCCCCCGGGACTTGTGAGCAGGCTGAAGTCTGACGAGCTCTGCTCTGCATCACACGGAAGAGTTAAGGAGGCCTTACAGCTTCCGTGGCGTGATACCTTCTCAGACAGCCCTGGCAGACACCTAACGGACTAGAATCCTATTAAAACCCTCAAGTTCATTTGATCTCTATTTGTGTTTACAACCTGTTTGCTCTATTCCTCTGTTTTGCATAATCCCAGGGGGACAGTGATGCAAGGTGATGTTGATACTCAATGAGGGAAAAGTCTCTTAAATGGAATTGTTCTTGTCAATTTCCCACAGCAGCTCTCCGGGCACCGTGCCTCCCATTCCTGACCATGTCCAGGTTAGGTCACCTCACTTTCAGAAGCCAAGGCATTTGGACAGACATCCAGCCTGCAGAACTCACTGCAGGAAAAAGAACTCCACTTTCGCTGGGCTCATCTCCAGTTCACTGTGTTTTACTGGACTCCCACGGCCCCACATATAGTCTTGTAGGGGAGGAAGGAAGACCCTGTCCCAAGAAACTGAAGAAACAGGACTAGGCCTGCTGATGCTGGTCTGGAAAGCACGAGAATTTACTGGGTTGATTGAGTGCACATATTGTGAAAAGGAAGACCATTAATTCTACATGACAAAAAGAGTCATGAAGGGGCAAAGAAAAGAAATGAATATTTATTGAAAGTATTTTGTTCCAAGCATTATGACCTGTACATTTTCACGTTTGACTTTGCCATAAGACAGCAAACAGATCCCATTCTCATTTTTAAGATCAGAAAACTCACACTTAGATGTGAAGTCATGCTCCTAAATGTCCATTTTTCCATTCAGCCTCCCACCCACCCACCCACCCATCCACCCACCCATCCACCCACCCATCCACTCACCCATCCATCCATCTATCCATCCACTATTCTTAACGATGTCTCTGTGGCTTATGGGGACTTAAAATGGTTACATGTATTCATTGTTCCTGACGCTCAGGTACAAAAAGTGTAATATTTAATTTTTATTTCTAAGGAAAATTAAATATGTTTCAAGTGCCCCATTCACTAAGGGGGAGGAGCCCAATATTGGGTAATTTTTTTCACAATGCCTTCCCCATTCCTCCCAGAGGTGTACCAGAACCCCAAAGCTACACAAACACTGTTCTCGGTCCAGGTCTGGTTTCCTTTCAGAGGAAATCGCAAGTGGTTCCTCTCCCTCAGTGCCCAGCTTTCCATTGGGACTTTGGTCAGGGCCCCCAAGGCCATACCGCTTGGTTCCTAGGCACCACAGGCACCAGATAACCCCCATTTGAACCCTGCTGCCTCCAGGCACTCTCCAGGTATAGGAGAGAGAGACCCCACCAGCCCCTAGCTGTTCCTGTCCTGGCAATCCTGGCTGTGATGAGGCAGCCATCTTGGACATCCAGCCCAGTAGTACCTTCAGGTCACCCACCATCATCCATCCTCAACCTCATGAGAGACCCCAAGCAAGGACTTCCCAGCTGAGCCCAGGCAACCCACGGAACCAATAGAGATAGTAATACATTGCTGTTTAAGCCACGAAGTGTTGGGTTGTCAGTTACAAAGCAGTAGATAACTGGAGCAAAGGCTAAACATGAGACACCGACAAGTGGTGGCTCCGCCCTAAAGTAAACCTCCCACAACAACTCTAGTTTAAGAAATGCCAGGGAGTGGAGAGCAATGGCAGGTGCAATCATCTCGCAAGGAGAAAGAGACGGAGACTCAGTGCCTGCTCAATCACTTCTACTGTACTCCACTGGCCGAGTGAGCTACTGAGGCCGGCCCAGACTCAACGGAAGGGGCAGCAGGCGCACACAGGGAGGGAAGAAGTGGGTAGGGCCACTTTTGGAGACTCTACACAGACTCGAGACCCAGAAACATGTCCAGCTGGGACACAAGGCCTGGAACTCAAGGTCTTAGGGTGGGTCTTGGGTGGGGAGAGGAGATTAGATTGACAGGAAGGGAGATGCATTCTAACAAAAAGTCACCAGATAAATGTTTAAGTTTCAGTTTATGGAGGCAGAACAGAAAGTTCCCTTAAAGAATGTCTAGTGTCCATTGATTCTAGGACTCCTGGGGGTTTTATGATGAAGACTCAGGGCCGGTTGCAGAGGGTAGAAGGAGGATTATAGGGGATTCTGTATCCTAATTATTTATTTCTGTATTTATTTATTTTTCTAATGACCAAGTAAGATGATACTCAAAATGAAACTTCAAAGGTTCCTCCCCCAACATGCAAAAATAAAAAGAAAAACCATAAGCCTCAAGATATTAAGAAAAGTTCTAAAATAGAGCCATGTCAGAGAAGCAACCCTGTCGGGAATTAATCTGTGTCATTACAGCCCCTGTCATTGAAACCAAGAGTGGGCAGTGCAGGGCTGGGTGCACAGACAGACCACTCCAAACAGAAAGGTGGCTTCTCAGAACAAGTGAGAAGAAGTTTGATTTTATTTTTTAATAAAATGTTTTACGAAAAGTGGCTTGGTACATGGGGAAAGAAGACAGTGAGTCCTACGTCTTTAAAAGTAAATACATCCAACGTCCATCAAAGAATTAAATAGTAAAAGCCAAAATACGAATGTTGGAGAATCACTCAACGTTAAAAAGGTCTTTTTTTGTATGTCCTCAACTCTAGAGTTCATAATGGAAAATATTGACAACTGTGACTAATGAGTATGTAAAACAGCTGTACAAGAAACCCGTCTCCCACCAGGTCAGAAAGCCAACTGAGAATCTGGGAAAATATTTTTCGCACACCTGGCTAGCAAAGCCCACTATGTAAGCATATTTATGATAAATTAGAAACTGAGCCATCCCAGTAAAAGAAATAGCAAGAGGACTGCACGGGCAACACAGATATACACACGAAAGAAATAAAAATAGCCAATAATTATATGAGATAAATGTAAATATAACAGTAGGATTAAAAACAATTCCTACTAGATTCAGAAATATTACAAAGACTGAAAAATCTCCATGTTGGCGAGAGTATTCTTTCACGGTTGGTAGGAGTCTTAAATTAGAATTATCTAGAACACAGTTTGGGAGCAGGTGTCAGAATGCAAAATGTCTCTGACTTCTGGGTCCTTATTTGTTGTAATGGAGATAACGCACAAGGTTAAAAGAAGAATGCACAGAGATGCCCTTATGATATTGCTTATAAAACAAAGTAAACAAGGAAAAAACCAACCAACAAAAACTCTAAGTGACCATTGACAGAGACCGGCTCTGTGGGCTATGATAAATACACGGGGATGTCACACAATGATTAAAAGCAATGATGCACAGGGCTCTTTGTTGATGCTGAAGTCTTTCTATAACATATTGTTGGCAGAAAAAAAAAGCCAATTTCAGAAGAACACGCATATTGTGACCCAGTTTATGTAAAATTGTAAGCTTGCATTTGTAGGGACAGGAATCAGGCTCCTCTCACCCCAAGTGTCATTTCCCTCGAGTGTGTTTGGGAAAGAAGGGGTCTCACGTCCTTTCCCAGTTTTTCCAGGAGTGTGTCCCACTGCCTAACTGGAGCCAGGTCTCGGCATTGGTGGGCCCTTCGTTCTTCTGGTTCTAATTTTGTAGCTGGAAGGGTGCTGAGCCCGTGTCAGCACCTCGTGTCTAGGAGGTTGAGTTTGGTTGGCGGATTTCTACCTTCTCTTTCTATTTTCTGGAGTGTTTGATTTTTTTTTCACTTGGGCACATATCATTTTTGCAGAAACAAAGAATAATTTTTCACAGATAAGCACTGAGTTGTGTGTGGAAGGCTAAGCATTCCTACTCTTGGCAGGGTGTTTGAAGAAGTCCAGAACGTTTATCCAACCACAGAGGGATTTGAAAACAGTGCCTGGTGTGTTGCGAGCTGCCAGTCCTAGGATAATGATGATCCTTCCCACTCGCTTCTCATGTTCTGGCTTTCAAAGCATCGCAGGTCGGTTATCAGCCATGGGATCTTCAGAGGCGCCTGGAGGGCAGTGATGAGACATGGCCTTTCTCAGAGAAGCAGCAGTGCCTCCAAGAGGCGTGGACACTGGGCTTGGGCCCGGCATGGAGGGCCCAGCGTCAGGGACAGCATGGTCAGGAGGTGGCACGAGGAACAGGCGCCTTTCCAAGTCCCTTCTATCCCACTGTGTTGCGGAGGAATGTGCCGTGGCTTCATTCTGTTTCCTCATCATCCTTCCTCTGCTGGTTATACAAGGAACAAGGATGCGGCGAACGGACGTGCACAGTTCTGTCCCTCTGAACTGCCGAACTGCCCCTCCGCAGAGTTCCCACCTGGGGTGCAGTTCGCTAACTAGGGCTCGCTGGAGTGTGAGCGATAGCCTGGGGCTGAAAGCCGCATCTCCTCCCTCCACACCCACCTGCCTTCTAGGACACTGGCTGAGACCACCAGCTCAGTCCTGGCCCCTCTGTGCTCCGCCTGCCCTGTGCACCTGAGCTCAGTTTGACGCACGGACAGGACACGGCACCTTGAGAGGTCGAGCGTGAGTTAGTCAGGGAGCACGGCTCTAAGAAGCTCATGCCTCCCTCTCGCACCCTCGATGGACTTTGACACCAGCCATGGTCATTTTCAGCCTCCCCTTGAGGGACTGAGGTCTGAGTCTCTCTCGCACCTCCTCATAATGTGGTTTGGAATCAGCATCACTCAGGAACTGATAAACCAAAGGTGAGAACGGCTTCAGCGACTTCCCAGGAGTTACCCAGGGTCACGACTTAAGAGGAAAGTTCTTAATCGTGGGGCCTGCGATGGGATCTCTGCGTGCACATCCTCTCCTCTGGGGCCAACACAGCCCTGCTCTGCAGCGTGTGGCTCAACCCAAAGTTACAGGCCCTCTTCCTGGCCTGCAGCGGCTCTCTGGGTGGAACCAGCCAGGGCTCAGAGGCCAGAACAGGTTCCCCTGGGCAAGTGCTGGGAGGGGGCAGACAGCAGGAAAGTCGGCTTCTTATTAGCAAGGCTGCTTCCCTCATTAAGCAAAAGAGCAGAGCAGTAATAAAACAGAGGACTCTAGCACTCTGGGGGGATCCTGTGGTCTGGGGAAGTTGGCTGAATGGGCAAAAAGGCATTAACAAAGCACATCAAAAAGTTAACTCAATGTTCAGGTAGGAGTCTCGCAGCAATTGGTAAGACCTGAGTAATAGATGTGACCATCCCAGGACACCCCTTCCCTACCCAGAAAGCACAGTTGTGTTGTGACGTATTTCATCTTGTATAGCCTTTCAATTTATGTCATGGTAGCCAACTATAATACACTAGCTGTTTAAGTTAAACGTTTATTCTGAAAGGGGATTCTTCCATGTGAGTGTGTATAAAGCAGAATAGAAGTTTTACCCAGGCAGGAGCACGCACGTGCTCTCTTCTCACGAGGGCACCGGCCTTGTGCCCCTTCCCTCGTCCTCTCAGCCTCAGCCAAAGTCAGACAGGCAGGTTCTTGGAGGCCTGGGACCTGTAGACCTGGAGAGACACGTGCTGCGCCCCTACCCCACCAAGGCCTCCTCCTGTCGACCCTCACAAAGCACCATTTCTTTGGTGCTTTGGGCAAATGCCCGAGTGGGTCCTCTTCTGCCTGGTTTGGCTGCCACCTTCCTCCAAGACCCAGTGAAACACCGAAGTTTAGTTCCTTCATTTTAAAATCAGGACTGAGAAGAAATGAGCATCATATCATGGAGATTCTGGAAGTCCAGCCCTTTTGTTTTACAGGAAAGGAAACCAAGGCTCAGAGAGGGTAGGAGGTGTGCCCAGATCTGGAGACCCACCGGTCAGTGATGTGACCTCAGATCTAGCTCCAGGCCCAGGGTCTTTGGCCCCACCTTCCTGCCCTGGGGCCCTCAGCCTCCTCCGGGAGACGAGAATGTCTAGGGACCATGGCCCTTACTCAGAGAGGCTCAGAAGGCTCCCCAGGAGGCCTGAAAAGGGAGTGTCCCAAAATATTGGGCTGCAAAGGGGGCTGTCAGCCAAATATGGCCTGTTGTCCTGGCCACATGTGCATGGACAGTGGTTCTCGCTCGCTGAACGTCAGTTCCCCAAGTAGATACTGGCACCCTCACTGTACAGAGTAGATGAACTATGGACATCGAGGCTGCCAGCACAGGCTTGGGCTTCACAGGCCTCTGTGGGTCACCGAGAGCTGCGGTTCCCAGGTGTCGGCTCTGGGGAGAGGGCCGCACCTGTGGGGGCAGCGCAAGGGTGAGTGCTTGCAGCTAGGGGACATCTTGCCTTCCTAGGCGGTGCATGTTCTGTTAGGACGCACCTGTCACCTGCACAAATCACCATCACCTCCTGACAAAGTCTCTTCAAAACCAGCCACAGAGCTATTCCATTGCCCTCTTCCCACTTCCAGATACATGTGTCTTTGCCTTGATGGGCCAGTGCTAACTGGCGTTTGTTCCCCTAAAGTGACGCGTGACCACAGTTTAGTGTTTTCTGTCCTCAGCTGTCTCTAGCTTGTTCCTTCCCTCTGGATAACAAAGTCGTCCTCCCCTTTCCCCTCCGCAGGCGGCATGCCATATGCTCCCCCTGTCACATCAGAAATGCTGGCCGCCCTCTGCTGCCCGGTGGCTGGCTTTGGGGCGACCATGGCAAAGGTATTCCTGGAGGGGACTGATCGCCAAGGTGGAGACCCCAGGAGCCAGGCAGCAGCTCACCAGATGGAGCCTGGGGGTCCCCACGTTGTTCTTCCCGATCTCATTAAGAATTTGTGATGACTCATGTGGCTGCTGGTGAGACGCTGCACTGCTCCTCCCGGGGGCACCGGGGCCGTGACTCCAGGGAAGGTGGGTGTGCCGGACGCTCTGCGTGTGTGAGCCAGTCCAAAAGAATGATGCTGATGTGGAACTTTAAACCCGGTTGCATTCAGTGAAGACCTATGGGGAACCTGAGAGAGAATAACAAGTGCCAGGTTCTAGGGAAGCTGGGGAGAGCCCACCACGAGCTGATGACTTCCCAGGGTCAGACCCACTATGGGAGTGCAGCACAGGCAGGGAAGGGCCCAGCAGACATCAGGGAGGGCTCCCTGGAGGAGCTGTCCTAGGAGGGGGCTGTAGAGGATGAGAAGGAGCTCACCAGGCAGCAGAGTAGGGAAGCGGGTTGTAAAGGCACAGTGGGCCCCAGGCATGGTGTGAGGGGGATGCAGGAGGGAGGACAGTGCTGGAAGGGTGGGGGGTATCCAGGGGTCACCTATTCAGTTTGCAGGAGCTGGAGCCCAATTTTAAAACTATATAAATAATTATTTGTTTCGAATGATAAGAGGAATTCACATGGGTGGAAGGGATGGGTCAGGGGCTGGGGTGATGGGTAACGAGTCATGATCTTTAAGGTCAACATGTCTTTAAGGTGAAGACTGGAAGCTAATCTCATCCAGCAGGCTTGCAATGGCTTGCCCTGAGTCGTGGAAACGTGGCTGTCCACTCTCTGGGATATGTTTCTATGTTGTTATTTTATTTTTGCTGGGAAACATTCGCCCTGAGCTAACATCTGTTGCCAAACTCCCTCTCTTTTTTTTTCCTCCCCAAAGCCCCAGTGCATAGTTGTATATTCTAGCTGTAAGTTCTTCTAGTTCTTCTATGTGAGCGGCTGCCACAGCATGGCTACTGCCAGACGAATGGTGTAGTTCTGTGGCCACCAAAGTGGCAAGATGACAGAATTTTCACCCTAGGCCATCAGGGCTGGCTCCATTTCTATGTTTTCAGCCTTCTGACAATGAGAGTGTGGGTGCATGTAGGCATTTGTATCATTTCACAATTTGTCCCAAGATTTGGCCTGACCTTTATAAATGGGCGGGCTCCGGCCATGCTGAACTCAGAGCGGTTGTGCTGACTGTCCAGTGTCTGACTGTTCTTTGATCCCTTGTCCTGGGGAGTGACTATCCTTAGGGTCAATGTCCCGTCTGTCTTCCATGCCCGTCTTCTCTGTGGTGCTGCATTTTCATTTTATCTTTGTCCTTTCGCTCTGCATCTGTGACTGTCTCTGGGGGTTGCTCTTTCTGTCTCCCCTTGTTCTCTGCAGAGTCTCCAGGCCACCTCCTCGCCTGCTGGTGGCTGTGCCTACATGCTCCTCCCCCTCTCACTCGGCTGCTCCACGGTGCCTGCCTGCTTCTCTGCCAATTCCATTTTCATCTCGTCTGTCACTTCATTATCTCACTCTTCAGTTCTTTTCACAGAGTTCCTTGAATTTTCCTGAGAACACAGAGCAGATGCTTTCTAAAAATTGCCTTTTATCCTGTTGTGAACAGTGACTCTATACTATATATATTCATATATATACACACACACATATACATACATATATATTTTTTTAAGGAAGCGCTGCCTCTGCATCTTGAGGATACGTACTCCCTCATGCGTGCTATAGAATCCTTTGTTCATCTAGATGATCCTGGAAGAGAAACCGCTTTCCCAGGCCTGGTGGGGGGACTCTCTTGGTCCCTGTCACTGTCCCTGGCTGTACGGAGAATCTTCTTTCATAGCTCATCCATGGAAGGGGTTTACCTGCCCAGTGAGGATCGTGTCTGGTCGTCCACAGGAGTCTATCTGGAGCAGATGAAAGGGTCAGCCTGGGCCCAGGACTACAACCTCTACCCCTCAGCCATCTCACAGGAAAAATGGAATTTACTCCCAGATAATGTGAAAGTTTATAATTATCTTGTTGCCAGAAAGAATGAATAAGCCCCAGAAGCCCCAGATTGCTTCCAGGCTCAGTCCCTTCCTCCTGCCGGCTTCCTGTTCCCAGAAGGCATCTCCACCCGCTGTCCACGTCCCCCCAGCCCAGAGGTGGAACAGAGAATGGCCCGGCGTGGGTGTAGACATGAGATGATTGACATGGCCCGGAAAGTGGCTCTTGCTCAGTAGAGTGTGGCTGCGGTGGGGGTCTCACCCCCACGAGCCCACCCCAGAGCCTGCCTGTCTGAGGTAGGGAAGGAAGCACAGGTGGAGAGAGAAACATCTACTCCAGTTCCTTTTTTCTTGTTGTGGCTCTGTTGTCTCATCTCAGTGACACCACTATGAATAGTGGAAATCCCGCTGGTGGACTGTGGACCAATATTCCCAGCTCCCAGGGCTTTGACATGAGTATTTTACTGGGGAGCTGGTGACGGGCAGTGGGCAGATTTAGGGTACAGTAAAATGCGGGTGCTACTCCAGGCTTCTTTCTTGTGGATCATTTTCACAGTGCGGGGAAGTGGAGTGGAAATTGTTTGGGGCATTTCTCCGCCTAAAGCGTGACTGATGCCTCGTTGGCTGATGAATCAGCTGCAGAACCAATGGGCCAACCATGAGGAGCCTCTCGCATTAGGGAGAAGGGAGGTGCCTGCCAGGGTGGGCTGAGGGGTGCCTTCACCCCGTCTCTTCTCGGCTGGGTCTGGTAAAAGTTGGGTTCCTGTGGCAGTCCACTGGGATTGAGATGTGACTACCAGACAGGGAAAAATGCAGGGGAAGGGTCAGCGAAACAAACCCCGCTTATGCCCTTGCTGTCTCAGAGGGTGGCAGAGACAGAAGCAGGAGTGCCCGAGCTGGCCTCCTGGGGTAAGGGATATGCTCTTCCCAAGGCCCGCCCTGGAAGGACTCTGACCCCGTTTGATGTCTTACACCTGAACAACTGGAAGCGAGCCCGTGTTTCTCACGCACAAATGGTACTTACCCAGGGCTTCTAGGTTCCTTATAATGGTCCCTCCCCTTCATATACTGTTTTGCTCTGAAGTTTTCTAAATTATTTCCTGGGATTTAACTTCTCCGACCTTAGCTCCATTTAGAGAAGACGGCAGGGGAAGGGTGTTAGCTTCATGTTGTAAGTGAGGGAACTGATGCTCAGGCAGCTTAAATGCATAACTGGTGGACATGCAAGCTGTGGCTTGAAGCCAGGACTCTCCCCACGGCCCCCCCACACACCACACCATTCCGTCTCCAACAAGTTGGGGGGCATGGGTTAGGGTTAGGGTCTTTCCATATAGGAACCACTTTTCAGCAGCAATTCTAACTCCACACAGAGTATATGTTCTGTCCCCTGCTCCTCACAGAATTGAGGGCTGCTCTGCCAACTTCAGTGCTTGGCTTAATGCCCCTAATTGTTGGTCCTTGGGGAGCATCTGGGACTCAATGAAATCCTCTCTCCTTGGGAAACGTACAAATCGTTACTGTGTCTTCCTTGACTTCTGAGGTGTAGGGGAACCTGTTAAGAAGGGAAGCTCGTTCTCTTAGTGGGAAAAGAGATCAAAGAGATGAGGGCATTGATTATCTGAGACAATATCAGCAAACTTACTGCTCACCACAGAGAGTCAGTACAGAGGCTAATTGTTTACTCAGGAATTTCAAGAACGAAAAGAGAAGAGAGAGGTGAAGCATAGTTGATCCAAAGACAGAAGCCTTAGATGTACTTATTTGTTCTTGGCATAATTTAACTTTTTATGGTGTACAATTTCAAACATAGACAAGCCCACACGGAATACTATAATGTACCTTCATGTATCCAACACCCAGCTTCAACTATTGCCCCGTGGCCAATCTTTTTAATCTAAATTGCCTCCTACTACCCCCTTCATCTGTATTATTTAGAAGCAAATCCATGACATCATAAACTATCTTCCGTAAATGTCTCAGCATGTCTCAGCATGTATTTTTAAAAGATAAGAACTCATATTTTTAGGCATGATGATTAGGTTTTGTGGCTATGTTAAAAAATTTCTTAATATCATCAAATATCAAGTCAGCGTTCAAATTTTCAATTGCCTTATAAATGTCAATTTATTCTTTTTATATTTTGTTTGAATCAGAACCCAAATAAAGTTAACACAGTGTGACTGGCTGATGTTTTTGAAGTTTCTTTCAATCTTTAGATTTCCTTTTCATGTTTTTCCCTTTGCCCTTTATCTGTGAAAGAAGCACTCCTGATGTATTTCATTTTGTGCATTAATTGTTGTATTTCAAGCTGAGGAGGAGAGCAAAGAAAGAAAGTCTGGGGCCAGTGTAACTCCACCGGGTTTTTGATAAAGGTGCTTTCTTATGATTTTTCAAACGAGGAGTGCAGAAGGGAAATTTGGGATGTGTACACTCTGGTCCTTCTTTGCTCTTGGTTACAGCTCATAGTTCAACTCCCTGTGACTGTCTGAAGAATGGTTTGAGACACATGCAGTTCCCAAATTTTCAGAAGAACTTCTGAAGATGGAAGACAGAAGTATAAAGCTCAGAGGAGGATCAAAAAGGTGCTTCAAGAAGTCAACAATAGTAAGTAACACTATTGAGCACAGGCTGTGTGCCAGGATTTGGGCTTAGCCTTTTAAATGGATTATCACTTGGATTTATTGTTCCCTTTCTAACAGAACAAATGATGTCATCTGAAACTGTCTTTAAATTGTCACAAAGCGCTCATTCTTCTTCCTAATATTCTGAAAGCTTCACTGGAAAAGACCAGACAGAAGTCATTTGCTTTACCTCTTGTACCTCGCAAATAGGCTCAACAAATATTTGCCGTTCGTGGTCTGGAAATCCACTAGCTTGGGAAAAAAGGGAGAAGAGATGAAGTTCATTTTTATCACCCACCTGTGCCAAAATAGGCATTACAAGATCAACGGGAAGACTTCCACCTCTACAATGGTGAACTACAGTCACCACTGCCACCGAGAATCATTTCTAAAAATCTGGATAAATATATTTTAAAAATACCTTTAAATTGCCAGAGAACTGTCAAGGCAAAGAATAACTGAGGGGTCAGGGTCCTGGAGAGAAGGAAAGCCCAGAGAGATGAGCCCAATGTTTGACTCTTCTTCCTCTCTTGAGACGTTCACAAGCATTGGTCCCCAAAGACTGGCAGGCTGAGCAGAACACCCCAGCTGAGAGGCTGAGGCACCAGAAACCTGACGGGGCTAGGGACAGCAAATGGAGCAAGTGGCCCCCAGAGAAGAAGGGCCTGGTAGAACCCCCAGCATTCATGCAAGCCAATAGATCGACCTTCCCAAAGACCCACTCAGCTCAGCCCCAAGTGGTGTTAGGAAACCTTCTCTCCCCATTAGCTAACTACCAGAAGCCAAAAAGAAGTCTCTTTCAGGAAGATAATATAATCCAGAACCTCGAAGTATGCCTCAGATATTTCATACATAATGTCAAATGTGCAATCAAAAATTACCAGACATGCAAAGACAGTATTAAATGACCAAAATCCAGGCAAGAAAAACAAATGATGGAAACCGATCTAGAGAAGATACAGACATAAGAGCTATTACAGACTTTAACAGCACGGATTAATGTGTGTAAAAAATAGCTGATTACACAGATAATTTCAAGAAAGAGCTGAAAATTATGAAAAAGAAAACAATGGAAGTGCTAGAACTGGAAAATAAAATGACTAAATTAAGAAGTCATTAGGTGGATTTAATAGCAAGTCAGACACAACGGAAGAGATTAGTGAAGTGGAAGGTGGTCCAGGAGAAAACAGTCAGAAGGAGGCACTGAGAGGCAAAAGGACAACAAATGCATAAAAGACACATGGAAGGGGGTGACAACATCTAACACACGTGCAGTTAGAGCCCCAGAGGAGAGAGAGAATAAGACAGAACAACCTTGAAGATGCACTGGCTGAGAATTTCCCCAAACACTGAAAACATCAAGCGACAGAACCAAGAAATAAATAAAAAGAAAGCCACAGCTAGGCTTACATAGTAAAACTACTATGCACAAAACCAAGGACAAAAAGAAAAGGTTAAAAGAAAATAGGTCACTTCACACCCATGAGGATGGCTACTATAAAAAAATACACAATAAACAAAAACAGAAATAAACAAGAGTTGACAAGGATGTGGAGAAATTGGAACCCTTGTGCACTGTTGGTGGGAATGTAAAATGGTGCAGCTGCTCTGGAAAACGGTATGGCAGTTCCTTAAAAAATTAACAGTGCATTTACCATATGATCCCGCAATCCCACTTCTGGGTATATACCCAAGAGAAGTGAAAGCAGAGTCTTGAAGAGATATTTGTACACTCATGTTCATAGCAGCATTATTCACAACAGCTGAAACATGGAACCCAGGTATCCATCAACAGATGAATGGATAAACAAAATGTGGTCTAGCCATACAGTGGAATGTGATTCAGCCTTAAAAAGGAAGGAAATTCTGACATACACTACAACATGGATGAATCTTGAAGACATTATGCTGAGTAAAAATGCCAGATAAAGAAAGACAAGTACTATTTGATTCCACTTATAGGAGGTACCAGAGAAGTCACAATCAAAGAAACAGGAAGTAGAATGGTGGTTGACAGGGGTTGGGAGAGAGGAGAGAATGGGTAGTTAGTATGTAATGGAGACAGCGTTTCAGTTTTGCGAGATGAAGAGTCTGGAGATGATGGTGTTGATGGTTACACAACATTGTGAACATACTTAATACCACTGCATTGTACACTTAAAAATTGTTAAGATGATAAATTTTAAGTTGTATATTTTACCACAATAAAAAAAACTTAGGAAAAAAAAAGAAACTGGGCTGGAGGTGGGGAAGATACATTATTTTCAAAGAAATAAACCCGACAGCTGCTGTCTCAACAGAAAAAATAGAAGTCAGAAGACAATTGAATGACATCTTCCAAATTCTAAAAGAAAATAATTGCCAATTTAGAATTTATGCCCAGTGAAAATATCTTTTAGAAATAAAGGTAAGACAGAGGCATTTTTAAATAAAGCCTGAGAAAATTTGCAATCAAAACACATGAACCAAAGGTAATGAAGGGGAATCTTCCAGTAGAAGGAAAATGATCCCAGATGGAAGCATGGAAATGAAGAAATAACAAAAAAGAGTAAATGTCTGGTTGATTTAAGTGAGCATGGAGTATCTACAGCAATGATAATCGTGGGCTGTGAGGGCTCAGATGGGTGTAGAATTGTCACGTGGCAACAGGAGCATAAAGGTAAGTGAAATCTAAGAATTCTTAGGCTTTGCATTGTGTTGAAGACACTAACTTATTTTAGAATTTTATAAGCGAAGGATACATACTTTAAATCTCTAAGCCTAAGATAACCTCTAAAAGAAGAGTAAAGGAATGTCCAACTAAAGATCTAAGAGAAGGTAAAATTAAATTAAAAAATGAAAACTAACACTAAGTAAGGTGAGAAAGGAGAGAAAACGGTACACAAAATTGAAGGAAATAGAAAAAAAACAATAAAACAGTAGTTTCAAAGACCAGAAAGTGGGAAACAATATTTGCAGTACGTGTAACCCATGACTCAAATCCAGAGAACTGTGTATAAAGTGCTTTTCACATCCATAAGAAAAGTCAGAAAGCCTCATAGAAAAATGCGCAAGAAGTTGAACAGGCTAGTCACAACAGAGGCTCCTAATTGGCCATGGACATGGAAAGTCGCCTCAGTAGTCATCCGGGAAATACAAAGTAAAACCACTACCTTACCACGCTTACCAAAGTTGGCGAGGACGTGGAGCACAAATTGGTACACCTACTTTAGGAAGCATTAGGGGTCCCTGCTCAGCAGAAGATATTCATACCCTCTGTCCCAGAAATTGCTCTGCTGGGTAGACACCCAGAGAAACTCCACTTGTGTGCCTGCAGACATATGCACAGGAAAGAAGATCCCCCATCAGTAGAAGGAATACATTATGGCGTCTCATTAAGTTCCACACAGCAGTAGAAATGAATAAACTGCTGGTCCATACCCTAACAGGGCTGAATGTTACAGACGTAACGGAGGGCAAAAGATGTCAGATCCAAACGAATATATGCTGTATCTTTCCATTCATATAAATTTCAAGTCAGGCAGAATTTGTATATGATGTAAAAGCCAGGAGAATGTTTCCTACTGGGGAACGAGGGACAGGTGGTGACTGCGAAGGGCCCCGGGAACTGGATTGCTGTAATGCTCTATTTGTTTTCTGGAAGTGGCTCAACAGGTGTGTTCACTTTGCGAAAAATCCAATGAGCCACACACTTCTGATTTGGTACTTTTCAATGAGCAAGTTAAACGTCAATAAAAGAGTGTGTTTAAAATACTAAAAGAGGCCAAGGGCCATTTTAGAGGTTATGGTTATGTAACTGCAGATATTCCAGGAAGCTCGTGATTAAAAGCCTGGTCTAGAGAAAGATGATGTAATTCCATTAGAACACTGTCTGGAGAAAGTGCAGTGGCTTTAGTAGTTGGATAACGTCGCTAGCCTAGTGAGGTGCTGGCAGCTGATGGATGGCGAGTGTGTTCGCAGTAACACTGCATGGCACCCGGGTGCACCAGGAGTGGCTGCAGACCCCCACTGCCTTAACCAACGGCTGGCCAGTGAATATGATCCCAGCCGGGGCAGGAGCGACCCCAGAAAGAATGTGGCCCCAACTTGTCCTTGAGGAGCCGAGCTGACTACAGCAGGTGCAGACCATGCAGAGAGTGCAGCCTCCCTGGACCCCGACTCCGGCCACCTCAGTAGCCCTGGGCGCATGGCCTTATTCCCGTATTCGTTTGCTTGAGTTGGTTGGTTAGGCTAAGCTAATCACTTAGCTTTATCAAAGTCACCAACCCAGTGGCCCCTAAGCCCACAAGAATTGGCTTTATGTCTCAGGCTCAAGGCACAGAAATTCCCGTCTGAAGGAACCCAGCCCAGTCCGACATGGACAAGGGAGGAGGACCAGCATCATCGGAGGGCGTGGGCTCCTGCAAGAGAAGGAGGCACAGAGCTGGGCCAAGTGGAGCGGAGCACACCTGGGTCCCGCCCCAGACTCACCTTTCAGACAAGTCACTCTTCCTACAGTGAGGAACTAGGAGGGACAGAGAGAGGCCAGGGTCCCTCATCTGCTATCAGGATCCCTCCCTGAGGAAGGCAGCACTGGGGTGCGAAAGAGCTGTGCCCCAACACATCAGGCCCCGGCTCTCCTGTCTGCATTAGTTGTGATTCCCCTGGTTGAGAAACTGTTGGGAGAGGTGACTCTTTTCCTTCTACTCAGTTCAATCAGCAGCCCGAGCCCTCTTGTAAGGTGGAGTCCGACCTGTTGCTGTGGAGGATGCCCTGATGCAGGAGCCACGTGGGCATGGCAGAGAGTCTGGGTCTGTAGTCAGAAGCTTTGTCCTAGGGCTGTGGGCACCCCCCCGTGTGGCATGGCCCCCTCACTCCTGCATGTAAGGATTTGGAGGCCTGACCTCCTGGGGCCTCTTGCTTGAACGCTTTGATTCGGTGGCAGCCTAATAGCTGACGCCAGTTCCTGGTCCACTTTCCCTTCTCTTTCTGCTTGAGCCCCTCCGCTTGTATATTCACTCCAAGAGAATGGCAACAATCAATTCGGGGGAATAGCACAGGCTGCATAACTGTATTTTTCACAGTGCTTCAAAAATTGCCTGGAATTGGGTGCCTGGGTCCTTGCTGGGCTTATGAACTCAGAATCGTGTCCCAGAGAAGGCTCCCGAGTCGATAATAGAGTTCCATAATGGAAACACTCCTGAGATCGGTAGCCATAGCAGTTTTAATGGTGCACTTTGTAAAAGAATTTTTAATTAGGCAATGTTCGTTTACGGTGCAGCATTATGCTGGGGTCCTAATCCTTCGAATTAAGTGGCTGATCGTGAATAATACCTCTCGCTGTTCTTGGAATAGTTCTGTTCTGCACAGACCTGGTTTCTCTCTTTGAGAGAGAGGTATTACGTAATATTTATGTAATAGAGTGCTGTTGGAGTCCCAACAGGTAACAGGATCACTGAGGTATGCTTCTTGAAAAGATGACTCCTCGGCTATGACCTTCTACTTTTAGCAAAACAGCAAGGCTTACCTTATTTTCAATTTCCATCTATAGATTACTTAATATTGGCCAGGGTTATGGACGTGTATGAAGGAGAATGGGGGGGCTCTGGGTCAGCTTCCTTGTTTGACCAGTAAGGAAAGGAGACACAGAGGTCCAGTCACCTGCTCACGGTACATAACTTCTTAGCGTCAGTGCCTGAACAGACCCTAGTTCTTCGGGCTTCCAGCCTACAGAATACGTATGCATCGAAGGAAATGTCCGTTTGTAACCTCTCAGCTTTGTCCGCGTGTACAAAGGCTGCTGTCAACATGCACGAGTGAGCTTCCAAGCTGCTTCCTGGTGCCTCATGGCTTTTTACAAAAATCAATACTGTGTCCTCTTCCTGGGGTGCATGATGATGCAGAGTAATACCAGTTGGGGTTACACAGCAGAGAGTTCTTACTGAAAAGAAACCACAAAACTAACAAGAAAGGCTGATTTGAACATAACCTGTTAGCATCCCACCACATAATTCACGCATAGCTCCATCTGCCAGCCTGTAAATGATCTGAAGTGTTTCTCTCGTTGGAGAGTGGGCATTTTGACAGAACCTATTAGCTGCCGGAGCTGTTGAGTCAATAATTCTCAATAAGAATGTGTATCTGAGCGTTGATGGTGGGCTACAGCCTCCGAGCACCTGCTGGGGGTGGTCAGTCAGAGCTTAAGTGATGGCCCCAAGTGCCTTGTGGGGATTCTCCCCCTGGGTAGAAGATGATATCCAATGGATCCCAATTCCCCGTCATTATCCAACAGCCCATGAGCCCATGACTACCTCAGCCCAGCTTCTCTGAACATGTGCAAGTTTTTTAAGCCTCTCTTTATAATGCAAAGGGGTATTCTTAAAATAAGGTACAAAGGGGCTCGAAGATGTAAAAGCCACGGTCGGGCCCTCAAGTCTCGCCATGAGCCTGGAGGACTCTGGCACTGCTCTTGTGAGCCTATTTGGACATACACATTTTCAAATGCTTGCTCTGTGTTCACTTATCCTCCTTCTCCAGAATGTTCTTTAATCACCATTCCCTCTTTCTGCTTCAAGCCCGCCTGAAGTCTAGTCAGACCAGCTGATTCCTTGGTCCTGCCCCTCGAAGCTGGGACGTGGCCGCCCCCAGAGCGAAGGAGGGTAGAGGACCAGGGCACTGCCATGACCATCTTCCTCTGCCATCCCAGGATGCTGCCTCCTGGCATTTTGACTGGGGGGACTTCAAAGTTCACCCTATTCGGTTCCCTCTCTTTACAGACAGGAAACAGAGGCACTGAGAGCTTGCAGCTTCCTGCTGCCCACAGAGACAAGTGAAGGCTGGGCTGGATGGCTCAGACCACTGGGCTCTGGGGCAGGGTGAGAAAACACTGTCTGGGCATCTGGGCTGGGACGAGGGGCCACAGCCTCTCATTTCCAGACCCACCTTCTCCCTGTGCCCCAGAGCTGGAGTTGTGTGGGTCACCACTTCTACAGGATGGGCCTCACACCCACCCCCAGGATTCATGGGATGTGCTCCATGACCACCCTCAGGAAGGAATAAAACCTATGGAAGCTGGGCCCTTTCAGTGGGCTGAAACTGTCCTCATGCTTTATGTAAAGCATCCTTTTAATGTTGGTGTGACTCTGCATAAGGAAACAGAGACCTAGGGATTTTGCTAATGGCCCTGGGTCACACAGCCTCAGAGGGAGTTTCAGGATTCATCCAGGAACCCTGATCCCTTTCTCACACCAACACCCACATGCGGAGCCCTGCTGGTCATAGCTAATATCTACAGAGGGGGGGAGTCCAGCTGTCACGTTTCATTAGTTTAGGGCACTATTAATATACACAGCAGTCCCCCTTATCAGCAGTTTCACTTTCTGCAGTGTCAGTTACCTGAAGTCAACTTAGTCCATGGATATTAAGTGGAGGGCCGGACCCGTGGCCTAGTGGTTAAGTTCAGTGTGCTCTGCGTCGGTGGCCCCGTTTCAGTTCCCGGGGGTGGACCTATACCACTTGTCAGTGGCCATGCTGTGGCAGTGACCCACATACAAAATAGAGGAAGATTGGCAACAGATGTTAGCTCAGGACAAATCTTCCTCAGCAAGAAAAAAATATATATATATTAAATGGAAAATTCCAGAAATAAACAATTAATAAGTTTTAAATTGCACGCTGTTCTGAGTAGCATGATGACATCTCGTGCCAAGATGACACCTGTCACCTTGCCTGGCCATTCACGTTGCCTGGGACGTGAATCATCCCTTTGTCCAGCGCATCCACACTGTAGACACTACCAGCCTATTAGTCACTTAGTAGCCGTCTTGGTTATCAGATCAACTGTAGTGGTATCACAGTGCTTGTGTTCAAGTCACCCTTATTTTACTTAATAGTGTCCCCAAAGCCAACTTTATTATTAGTTATTGTTGTTAATCTTTTACTGTGCCTAATTTATAATTTAAACTCATCATACGTATGTATGTACAGGAAAAACAGTAGGTATAGGGTTAGGTACTTATCCAAGGTTTCAGGCATTCACTGGGGGTCTTGGAACATATTCCCCTTGGATAAGGCAGGGCTACCATACAACACTTTTACAATATGCAAATTGAAGCACAGTAACTAAAACAAAGTAGTTTGATAGCACAATTCTCTACTTTTGCTAACGTGTTCGCTCTTGTATTTTATCAGCTTATTTCCTTAGCCTGTTTTTGACAATAATTGCTCTGTTGATCTAGAATAAATACAAGCTGGCATAGCCAATGAATGAATTCTCATGAGAAAAGTAAGTAATATTGAAGTGTATTTCGTTTTCCCCAATGCTAAGATGTTTGTCAGAAAGGGAGAGAGAGGGAGTAGAATGCTTATGCTGAGATGCTTCATCCATCACTTTAATTAAAAGTGGGAATTTAAAAATATCTTAATAATTTCCTGTTGGTTGGATCTAGAAATCTGAGTTACTGGGCATTTCAGTCTTGACATTTGCATCCAGACAGCTTCAAACGGTGCAGTTGGAAAAGCTGTAAACCCAATCAGCTACAGGTGGGGTGAGTAACCTTTCAAATGACAGGAACTCGCTAGTGGTGAGATGGAATTTGGCATCACAGATTCCTCAGAATGCATCTCTGTACCTTTGGCTCACCTTCTTTATAATTCCTGAGGCACTAGATTTTAGAAATGAGGAAATGTCTTATATGACTTACGAACAAGATCACATTTGTCAGTGTGTTGCTTTCTCATTACAACCGTGGCTGCATCTGTGACACCTGTCACCTTGCCTGGCCATGCCAACTGTTCCAAACAAGAAAATGGTCTTAAGGGCTGGACTTGTTGGAATCTGCACCCTGACTAAGGTCTTCCGAAGGGTAACTTCTTCCAACCTACCAGTGTGCCTGGGGCAGACCCATCGCAGTCACCCTGATTTCATTTCTAACTTACTCCGCTCTAATGACATGCCACTGTCTCTGAGATAGGCACCTCACCATGGTGACACAGTGGCTCAACCAAAGCCACCACCATCACCACAGTTTTCAGTGGAGCTTTGGCAGCTGGGCTTCCAGGGATACCATCAAACAAAGACAGGGCCGAGAGTGATGGGGACACTAAAAATGGTAAAAATATGCAATCTTTGAAATATTCATTTACCGATCAACAAAATAATTACATTACATTGCTGGATCCATAAAATAGTTCTATTAATAAATGAATTTCAAAAATAAAATTCTTGTTAAAAATAACATATGTCTGTGTTCATTAAGGTAAAATAAAACTTCTTAATATGGGTTATCTGAATACTAAAATAATATCATAAGCACATTATTATTGGCATATATTCATATACTGCACTTTAATCCATCACTTAGCCACTTCTCTTTTCATGAAATTTATCTTTTTATCTCTTTGTAAGACTACAATCTTCAAGTTTTTGTCTTGTCCTTGATAAACTTGAAGTTGTAGACATTTCATTTGACTCTTCTCCACTGACCACAATGTGTTTAATTGAGAAAATATTCTTTCTATCAATGCTGATGTATCAAGTAAGCTCAGAATAATTCTGCTAAATGAAGAATAATCTTTTTTGTGTGTGTGAGGAGGACCAGCCCTGAGCTAACATCCAATGCCAATCCTCCTCTTTTTGCTGAGGAAGACTGGCCACGGGCTAACATCTGTGCCCATCTTCCTCTACTTTATATGGGACGCTGCCACAGCATGGCTTAACAAGCGGTGCGTCAGTGTGTGCCCGGGATCCGAACCGGCAAACCCCGGGCCACTGCAGCGGAGCGTTCGCACTTAACTGTTTGTGCCACCTGGCCGGCCCCAATGAAGAATTATCTTAATTCTGTTTTTCATATATGAATGTGTGAATATTTCAGGCCAAATGTTTTCCTAGGTGCTATCTTTATTCTTTATGCCTCCTTTTAGAGTACATTTCTTTGGCAAATATATTTACAAGATAAAACTTGTCAAATAAATTGTATTTATGATTCATTTGAATGTTTCACCATATTTAGATCCTATAAAATTGTAAGAGTTCTTAATTGAATTCCATTCTGGTATAGAGCATAAATTTATCCAATTAAGAATAAGTGTTTCCTTAAAAGATTTTTCCCACAAATTGAGACATACCAAAGCACAGCCATAGGATTTCAAAATTAAATCTTGTACACGGTTGGCGCTCTCATCAGTTGAATGTGTTCAGTTCTTTCTTTGACTTTAGTCCATTTACATTTAATGTAATAACTGATAAGATTGGTTTTAATCTTGCCATTTGTTTTGTCCCATCTGTTTTACCCCCTTTATTCCTTTTCACTGTGTTTTAAAAATATTTATAATCAAGTGCTTTTATTGTTCTATTTTATTGGGTATTTAGGTATACATTTTGTATTTTCCTTTTAGAGGTTGCCTAGAGATTGCAATATGCATTCTTGATTTATTACAGTCCACTGTAAAGTAGAACTTTTACCACATCCAAAGCAGTGCAAGTGTGGTAGCCATAGAGGTGCTCTGAGGGTACAAGAGACCCTGATGCAGGGGAAGTAACGGGGGCAGCCTCCAGCTGCTGCCCTGCAGATCCACCATAGCTTCAAGCTGAAGTGGTCTCCCACCAAGGGGGGAATATGCTCAGCCAATGATAGAGCATGGAGGGAGTGCAAAGCCAGTTATTCCTGCCCATAGGATTCCAGTCTTTGTCTGGGGCTCCCCAATGGCCTGGCTGCACCACAGTTTTAGGCTCTTCCTACCCAATCCCTCCTCCTCCCTTCTCCTTCACTCCTGCTCCCTTCCTCCTCGTCCTTCTTAGCTGTACCCCCAATCAATCTTTTGCAAGTCCAATTTAGTTTTGATGTCTGCTTCTTAGTACCAGAACTGACAAAAAGAGAAACTTCCAGGAATATAATTTACCCCCTACTGTCATTTCTGCTATCTTGTGTTTTGTAAGCCTGACAAACATAGAAGTTACTGTTGTTTTAGACAATTAATATTCTCTTATATTTACACATAATATTTGTCCTTTCTCAAGCTCTTTTTTCCTTTTGTGGTTCTGATTTCCAGCTGGGACTGTTTTCCTTCAGTCTGAAGAACTTTTAATATTTCTTGAAGCGTGGGTCTGCTGGCAATGAATTCTCTTTGCTTTTGTTTTTCTGAAAGTGTCATAATTTTTGCCTTCATTTTTTAAAGATTTTTGCGTACAGATTTCTAGGTTGGCAGAATCTCTTCCCCCCACCTCCCCCTTTCATTTCAAAATATCATTCCATTGTCATCTGACTTCCATTAAACCATTTACTATTATTCTATGTCTCTCACATTCTGTTCTTTATTTTTTTCTTCTATTTCTCTGATTCATCTTGGGTATTTTCGATTTACTTATCAAGTTTACTGTCTGTCCTCTGCAGTGTTCAGGATATTTTCAGGTCCACTGAATACATTTCTCATTTGAGGTATTTTATTTTTCAGTTCTAGAATGTCTGTTTCAGTTCTTTTATAGGTTTCAATTCTCTACAGAAATTCTACATCTTCCATTTTGAATATATTTTGCCCTATTTAATATATTAATCATATAATTATGATTAATTGTTTTTAAAACCTTGTATGCTAACTCTGATATCTGAATCACCAGTGAGTCTGATTTTCTTGTCTAGGGATAAAAGAAGAATTTAGAGGAAGACATTATTTCCCTTCAACAAGTTTAAACTTTCTAGTGTACTTTCCTATATTTCAAGGATTATGTCCCTTCTAGTTTGTTCTTTTTTGTGTGTGTGTGAGGAGGACTAGCCCTGAGCTAACATCTGATGCCAATCCTCCCCTTTTTTCTTGAGGAAGATTGGCCCTGAGCTAACATCCATGCCTATCTTTCTCTACTCTGTACAGGACACCGCCACAGCATGGCTTAACAAGCGGTACATTGGTGCACGCCCAGGATCCGTACCTGTGAACCCCAGGCCGCCGAAGTGGAGCACACACTTAACCGCTTGCGCCACCGGGCCAGTCCCCCTTCTAGTTTGTTCTTGATTTGGTTTCTCTCCAGTATCTTGAAACAGTTCATTATGCACCAATTTTTTAGCTTTTATAAGTATTGTTGGCAGGAGAATTAAAGCAACAGAAGCTATTTTATTTATTTATTTTTAATTTATTTATTATTTAGTTTCATGGTTGAAACTAAGCTCTCCTTTACTTTTTTTTTTTTTGCTAGTTAAGTTTCAATGCCTTCCTAGTTATGGCTTTGTTTTGAATAATTGTGCTTGGTAAAATCTTCAAAAGCTAATTCTTTGACACTCCATTCACCTAACACTTTAAGATTTCAAAAATTTTTTTTAATAAAGTGCCGTTAATAGCATTGTAGGACATTCAAGTCCTACAGAACTCAGATATTCCTAAAATTAAATTCATGATAGACGATAAAGAGAGAAAAACTGAGTTTTCCTAGGGCTGCCATAACAAACTGGGGGGCTTAAAGCAATAGAAATATATTCTCTCACAGTTGTGGAGGCAGAAGTCTGAAATCAAGGTGTCCGCAGGGCTGGCTCCTCCTGGAGGCCGTGAGGGAGAACCTGTTTCACGCCTCTCTCCAGCTTCTGACGGTGGCTGGCCATCCTCGGTGTTCCGTGGCTTGTAGACGCATCCCTCCAATCTCTGTCCCTGTCTTCATGTGGATTTCTTCTGTGTGTGTATGTCTCCTCTTTGTCTCTACATCCAGATCTCCCTCTCTTTCCTCTCATAAAGGCAATCATCATTGGCTTTAGGTGGTCTGCTGGCATTGGGCATCTCCCAGTCTCCAGCAAGGACCACAGTTCATGGCACAAGTGTCTGGTTCGCCCAGTGGCCATCGAGGCAGCCGCATCCTGACTGGACGGACTAAGTTCCCTGCTGTGAGGGAGGGCCAGGCTCTTTCAGACCTGGCTGGAGCCGCCTTTGCCACCTCCTGCCCACATGGCAACATGGATGAGCCTCCTGGTACCCACGGCAGCTGTGAAGACTCCACTCCTCAGCTCCGGGAAGCCACTTAGCCTGGTGCCTGCACGAGGAACGGGCTGGATCACCTGCCCCTGGGACCCCTGAGCGCCTACCGCCTCCAGCCCTTAGGGCCCTGTCACCCTGGGCCAAGGGCTGCAGTTGGGGCTGATGGGGGCCAAGGTGGGACCCCAACCAAGGCCTGCTGGCTCACCCCACTCTGTGCCTTCCAGCCTATCTCAGATACCATCAAAAAGAAGTTTCCTTCCTCCTTTTGAAATCAGAAGGCAGGCCAGTCCTCCTCTCGACATGGGGAATGTATCTCTGTTGACGGCAAGTCACAGGGCTGGCCTACATTTCACCTGGGAACCAAATACTCAGCCGCTTGCAAGTGATTTACCGGCAAATCCGGTTCACAGATGCCATTCTCAGGGACCGAGAGAGGAGGGGCTGGCAGGATCTAATGCAGCACCTGGACCTCAGCCACGCTCCTGGCCCGAGGCAGGGCCCAGGCCCTCCTGAGTCAAAGGCAGAGAAAAGCCATTGTTGCCAGGTTTCTGCATGGCACCCTCAGCCCTGCAGAATCAGTTCACTCACATGAGAAGCAGAGCTCCAGGGGTCACTAGGGAGCCACCTGGGCTTGGGGGCAGTGTGGCACCGGGTGAGGCCAGCAGCCGGGAGCCTGGGCCGCACGCAGCACGCTCTGGGGAAAGCCGGCGTGTGGCCTTGGGAAGCCTGCTGGGCGTCTCCAGGTCTGGGCTTCCCACCTACGGGCCCGTACTGGACAGCTTCCGGTGTCCTTAACACTTACTTTTACGTGATTTAAGTTGTCTGGTGTCCCAGAAGCCAGTAAAGGGGATTTAAACTAAAGAGAGAGACACAGGGTCTCAGCCTCCCCTAGAACAGTGCTGCTTCGCTGAATGGCACATCAGTGTGGTTTGCAGCTGTTTTGCAAAGAGCACTGAGTGTCTACAGGCCCTGGGGGGTCCCTGGCAGGTCCAGACCTGGTACCTGCCCTTTAGTGGAGTCGAGGGGGCAAGGTCCACTGCGAGAGGCGAAGGCCTAGAGCACAACACGGGCCACGCCCAACCAGCGGCAGCAGGAACGGAGTGGCCAGCTCTCCGGGGCTCCCAGCACTGTGTCCTGGATACTGGGAGCACATCAGTGGGTGAGGATGAGTCATGGCGTGTGGGGGCTCACTCGGTCACAGAGCTGGGACGTCCACCTCTTGGGAATCGCAGAGCCGGAGGAATTTAACACAGAGAGTGTGCACAGGGGGTGAGGGCAGAGCCTCACCCTGGGGAAGTGCGCTCAGTGGGGTCTCGTCAGGGACTGGAGACTCGGTGAAATCAGTTAGGCCGTGACTTGGTTGCCTTGGGCTGTGGGCAGGCATATAGACACAGTCGGAGGGATGGGGCCAGAGGGGCTGTTTCTCCAGAGGCTGGGGCTGAGCAACCCCAGTGTCGTTTGGGGGGCTCAGCGTCTGAGTGGGCTGAAGATTAACTGCTGCCTGGGATCGGGTGTCTGAGTCATACCCAAGCTCCCCACGCAGAGCAGCCCTGAGAGCGTCCCCAGGCCACGGGGCTGGAAGGGCACGCTCTGAACGTGGTTGACCATCCTGTTCCCCCGAGGGTAGGAGGGGCCCCTGGTTGGAGCCGAACTGGGACTGATCACCCTGTCCAGTGGGTAAGAGCTTGGACCTGAGTCAGAAGGGGCCAGAGTCCACCTCTAGGTCTGCCCCTCGTGGTGGCTCTGGCCTCAGGGACAGTCCCTTCTCTGCTCTGGGCCTCAGTTCCTCGTCTGTAAGTGGGGTGGCCATCGCTCTTCTTCCAGGCTGCTGTGAGAAGGGGCAACGGGTGCAGAGCCCTGCGGAGAGCAGCAGGCTACGCAGGCGCTGGTCGGTGAGAGTTCTTCCTGATGGTCGTCATGCTGGCCCTGGCCCCCCTTTTCTGCACGGCACCCCACAAGGCTCATTGAAAGCCCATTAAGCTCATGTTTATGGCTCCAAACAGGCTCCTCTTTACCAGGCCACTGATTATCCAGGTTAACAACAAACACCAGGGCATTTGCCGGGCTGCCCTCGTGGGTTCTGAGCTCAATCCATTGAAACCATCTGCAAAAACACCAGGAACGCTCTGTGCATGCTCTGGTCTAACTCAACAGCAGGCGTTCTTCACTCATTCATTGCTTCAGCAAGAATTTGCTCAGAAATAACCGTGAGCAGAAGCCATAGAAGGCCCTTCAAGCATCTCGCCTCCTTCATCCTCCACTTAAAATGCAGGAACATAGACCCAGAGAGGTTACCTGCATCCCCGGGCTACACAGTGTCAGTAGCCTAGGTTGGATCTTAGCAATGGTGGACCCCAGCCCAGGGGGCCGTGCAGGGGCCGCACCAGCCTTCCTGTGGTCAAGGTGTCTTTCCTATTTGCTCTACCTCTCCCTGGGGCAGGAGGCAGTTTCTCCAGCCTGAGTGAGAACCCTCACATGCTCCCGGCACATCCTGATGCACAGCTGAGACCAGGAGGAACGTTTGGACAGGTCTGACAAAGGCAGTGTTTGCACCGAGCACCCTGCTTATGTCCTCCCCTCCCTGCATGGGAATAGGAAATAAGATCATAGCCATAAAGCAAGTATAGGGCAGAAGATGGCCTCTGGCAGCAGGGACAAGTGGGGGACGCTGCTTCCAGAACCCTCCAGGCCAGGCATGGGAAGATAGATGGGCTGAGCATGGGGCTCCTCCATGGCCGCCTGTCCCCAACCCTGCTCCTCACCCAAGGACACAGAACTCCTATCAGACAGGTTTTTATCTCCCCACGCAAAACAAGATGGGCAGATCTCCCGTAAAGAAGTGAAATGAATTGCATAGGTCTCGGTGCCTGGCACTTAATATTTATTGAGTGAACAGGAGGCCCAAAGTAGTTGTGTGGCTATTGGTGTCCCAAAACATAGCTGTTCCCGAGATCCACATTCCAGCATCCACCTGTCAGACCCCTGCTCCCGCTGGTTTCCTTTGCTTCATCCTTCCGAATATCTGATGATCCTGAGTGTCCATTCATATAGTTCAGAAAGCCTGCACCATAAAGGAGAGAGATGCAGAAAAATAAAGAAGACTGACCCTGAGGGAAATGAGACAACGCAGGGAGCAGGAAGAAAATGTAGTCACAAAGAAGTCACAGTTCCCCTCTGTGGCAATAACAAGGCTAGAACATCCAGAAACAAGAAGAAGGTGCTGCAAGGAAGGAACAGGAGCAGTCCTGGGAAATAAAAACCGTGTCTGTCAAATCATAAAACAGAACAAACCCTCAACAGAAATCTTGGTAGAGAAAGTTGAGGAAATCTTCTAGAAAGTAGGACAAAAAGGCAAAGAGATGCAAAACACGGAGACACAGGAGACAAATCGAACACACTCCCTCTAGGGGAGAAGAGATGGAGCCACCATGCCGCTCAACCAAGAGGAACCCGGGGCCAGGGACTGGGCACACGACGCCCTCGCCGCTGCTCTGTCCTGGGAGCATCTTGTGCCCCCTCCTCAGAGAAGGATGACTGACATGGGCATCATTTAAGCCTCATTTGATTGGATCTCACCGCAATTTTGTCAGTTCTAAATTTTGAAGATGTGAAATTGAATTTCAGAAAGGTCACGACTGGACAAAGGGCTGACTGTGAGTGGCAGAGGTGTAGACAGGGCCCTCCCTTGGGGGCCTTCAGCGCCCCCTCCCCAGGACAGAGCGACACTCCCCACACCGGCTTCCCCTCGAAGCCGACCCGCTGCAGTGCGCGTTCCTGGCGCCCCATCAAGGCTCACGGGAAGGCATGTGGGCCCAGGGCCTATTTAACAGCACAAAACGAAAACCCAGCCGCTCCCACAGAGCCTCTCTCTCCAGCGCCTGGGTTGATTTTGCGCCTCACCTTTCAGGATTTTACTAGGACATTTAAACGGAATTGAGCTCAAATTTGTCAACGATGGTGCAGTAAAAAGAGAAGTCTTTCCACTACGAAAGAGCTGTGGTCCGTGATCAAGTGGGAGGCAGAGGCTCCGCCGGCGTTTGGACTGGAGGAAGAGCAGAGCCGCAGGGAAAACATCGCGGTCGTTGCCCGTTGTTACAGGCCTCAGGCGCACTTCAGAAGAATTAACAAGGCTAATGTTTTAGGTCCTGAAGGCTACATTCTCCCCCACCTATAGCGCCTTCCATAACCTTTTATGTCACAATCAAAGGATAATAGTGGCTGTGTGCTCTTTACGAGGTGGTAACAGGCTCGCCATGTGTCCCTGTGAAGCAGCTAAAAGAAATTCATGACTATCCTCTTGGGAATCTGACTTTCTGGGTCTATCAACATGGTACTTATTTGAAGATGAGGCTTGTGGTTTTTGAGTTAAGAGACGAATGAGTCTCTTCCACATGTTCCCGGTGAAGGCCGTTGTCGAGGCTGCTGGTGGGCCCTCCAGTCCTGCTTTCCTCTTGCGCCTCCGTGGGGTGTCCTCCTCCCGCCTGCGTAGGGTGACTCCTTTTGGGGGGAAATTGTTGAAACGTTCTACGTCGGACTCCCCCAAAGGGCAGGTTTCTCCTTCTGCTCACGTAGGAGACCTAGTCTTTTCTCGGCCTAGGCCCCTCTGAAGAACAGCTTTTAGGGATGAGAGAAGTATTCAGACACTGCAAAACTTGAGACATGGAAGGAACATCCAGAATGTGTTAACATCCCTCCATTAACACCTGAGAAACTGAAATCAGAAACAGCTGGATCAGGTCTCGCCAGACATGGGTTCTGGATCGAGACTCAGGGACTCTTGTCCTCTCTTCATCTTTCCTCTGCACTTTCCTCCTTTTCTGAGAGGGAAGGGCGTCCTACTCGTCTCTGCTGATTCTACAGAGCTTGTCCAAGTCAGAACTCACACTGGCTCCAGGTTGCCCCACTATTCCAGTTCTGTTGGTGACCCACCTGAAACCTGACTCATCGCCTTGACGCTGGCGTCTTGAGGGTCCCGGGCCCTGCTGTCACTTCCTTTGCAGGGTTTCCTCCTTGCTCATACCCTCTGCTTTGATGTTAGGTCAGTCTCCATCTTCCCACACCCGGATGACAGCACCTTCCTCCTGTCTCCCCAGTTCCACGAGGTTACAATCTAATCTTCCAAAACCACCACGTTCATCACCAACCCCTGAAGCGACCTCTAACGCTTCTTTAGGATCACAAGTGACTGTGGTAAGGTGAACAGTGTCCACCAGGGACCTCAGAATGTGACCTTGTTTGAAAATAGGATCTTTGCAGATATAATTAGCTAAGGGTCTTGAGATTAAATCATCCTGAATTTAGGGTGGGCCTTACAGCTAAGGACTGGTATCCTTATAAGGAGAGGAGAGCACAGACACAGAGAAGGCAGTATGACAATGGAGGCAGAGATGGGATGCGAGGGATGCAGCCACCAGCCAAGAAACACCGAGGACCCCCGCAGCCACCAAAGTTAGGGGAGAAGCAGGAATGGAGTCTCCCTCAGAGCCTCCTGAAGGAGCCAACCCTGCTGACACCCTGATTTCAGACTTCCCACTTGGAGAAGAATCATTCTAAGACACCCAGCTTGTGGTACGTTGTTACAGCAGCCACAGGACACTAATATGGTTACCTAAACCACAAAGCACTTTAGAGAAAACTCCCTCACCTTACGGATAAGAAAGTGAAGGTCAAAATTGGTGAGTAAACCATACCACCATCCTCGGGCCATTGTTCAAGAATTAAGACCCGGGTCTCTGAGCTCCAGAGCAGAGCTCTTCCCTTGGCATCATCAGTACTGCCTGTGTCAGTACTATGGCCCCCACCATGGGGTCACATACCCTGTGTGCTGAAGGGGCTGCAGAAACCATGCAGTGTGCATGCCCTGGGTGAGCTAGTGAAGCCCTGAGCACTATCCTTCATCAGTATGGCCCATGCCTGGCCTTCATCATCATCTTTCCTCTATGACTTTCTATACTGTTTCTATTTCTTATTTTCTGTATATTATTATGTGTTGGCATCCTAAAAACCTTCATGGCTGGGGAGAGACTGCCCCTCCCGGGGGCCAGCCAATTCTTAGAGACAGCAAAGGACCCAGCAGGAGCATGCCTTTGGTATGCAAACTACCCAACCAGGGCCAGGCCTCCTCTGTCCAAGCCTGCCCCCAGGAGGTAAGATTCCTCGGCCTTCATCTTCCTGGGGCCAGGTGTCAGGCAGCTAGGGACCACTCCTATGGCCCAAAGCCCACCACACTTATTCATCCTATTCTGTCCTACACTGTAACTCTGCCCTACCCTGCCTTTCTTGTGGAAACTCCAAAAAAGGCCATGACCTAGGCCCTGCCCCACTCCTGTCCCTTCTGCCTCTTGACCACCCTCTTGCTTCCCACGTGGCCCAGCACGCCATGCCCCCTGTCTCTAGGAGCAGGCAGTACGATAAGCTTTGTCTTCCTGAGCCTCTCGTGTGTCTCACTGGGCGTGGCTGAGGCTGCTGTGCAGGCTCCTGTGTCCCACTAGGGGGTCTGTTGTGCAGCCTTTGGGCTCAGTGTCTCTGAAGCTGGTGGCACCACCATCTTAGCTGCTGGCTGCCTCTTTCCCTCTTTCCTGACTGTCAACCTGGGCCGTGTAACATACGGAAGGCATTCTGGGGGGAAAGACCCACTTCCTGGATCTGTGTGGTGGGACTCTGGAGTCACTGCTTTCTCGTTTGTGATCAATCTCTTATAGATTTAATCAATAACGTGAAGTCATATGTCACTATAGGGGTCCTATTTTACAAGTAAGAAAGAGCAGCTGTTCCTGGAAAGTGTGAAAACTTGTACTTTAAGTAAATATTTTCATGAAAAAAAATAGCTCAAGGAGTCCGTCTTCCATTTTAAATCTACAGTAAATAAGTCTTGAGAGCTCGCTCCTGATTCTTGGGTGCCTTTGATCAATGAGGCTCTGAGTTATCCATCCTCCAGGTGCGCGTGCCCCAGGAAAAGGCGGCCCTGGACGTCCCACCCATCAAGGGCAGAGAGTTCAGAATGGCGTTTGCTTGACCAAAGCATTTTCAAGTCATATGACATCCAGGAATTCTCTAAAACGGATTCCTTTATTGTGTTCTAGCATCTATTTATGGATGGGAATACTAGTTACGTGGGCCCACACATACAGTGCTGGGCGTGGAGAAACACTCTCCCCCTGGGAGGGAGTCTGAGCCCCTCCACGACTCCCAAGTACAAGGAGAAGATCTTCAGTTTGAGAGTCCTGGACGGTGGCCTGGGCCCAGAGGAGCAGAGAGACTGAGGCTGTGGGTGAGTCCATCCTCTGCCCAAGGGCAGGTGCAGGTGAGGGTAGAGCCCAAAAGGGAAACTGTTAGAGCAGAGGTCATTGATCCCACCTCCAGGTGTTAGCTGACCGAAGGCCACTGAGGTGCACATGGGTGTCTGCCATCCTTTCCCACTGCTGTGACGCCGAGGGATCACGTGACATGCCAGGCAGTGACTCCTCAGGACCCTGGCCCGTCCAGCTCTCTCACCCTCCCTCAGAGGGCCAGGATGACTCAGTTCACTTCCAGGAGGTCACCTCTGCTTCAGGCTGTCTTTCAGGCAGACCTACCTGGGTGAGATCATTCAGGCCACCTCCAGCTGGATCACAGCATCATAAGCCCCACTGCTCACAGTCAGAGCTCGGGAAGATGCTAATTCTGGTGAGCGCGACGGGCAGGGGCAGGTGGGTGTGTACATGTTCACGGTGGCTGCAGCAAAGGTTGCAAAAGGCGTGTTCTGTGCTCACTCTTCACCGTGGCATGCATCCTTGGCGTGCCTTGAGAACAGCAAGGCTCGGCACGTGAATGGTGCAGAGGGGATGGGTGATCGAAGCACATGGACTGTGACCCCACTCTGCACTCCTGACCTCTGCGCTTTGTACAGATGGGTGGGCTCTGAGGGGCTCTGCCAGGGTGACCTGCAGAGGGCAAGGCCTCTCCAAGGCCTCCAGCTGCCTGGCTGGTAGGAGCATGACATGTCCCAAGTGCCCCCTCTGATCCGGACAGCCATGTGTCCTGGCACAAAGGCCGCCGTGCCTGATGTTATAATTTTCCTTTCTCCTCCCATTGGTGGCAGTGTTTGTGATATTTTTGCTGCTTGGCAGAGCTCAGCAGCCCTGCAGAAGATTGTGTTTAGGGAGAGGGACAAATGTGTAATTTCCCCCCCGCATTAATGACAGCCGTCCTAGCGCTTTGTAGCCTCTGCGTGGGCACCACGTGTTCCGAGACCATAGCCTGACGCTCTGCACGCGCACCGTCTTCGTGCATTTCCAGGTGGAGATCACAGAGCACCGACCCCCAAGCGCAGGGCCCTTCTGTGGATTGCACAGGTCACAGGCCCATGGCTCTGGCCTGGTTACCAGCCGAGCTTTTGGGTATGTCACCTCTTGTCCACTCAAAGTACTGCCGGGAGAGACAGAAAGCCATTAGTGGTGCCCAGCGCTGAGGGTGGGTGCAATGGTGGGCTGACCAGGGGCAGGTTGGAGGGGGCTTTGGGGGGTGATGGAAATGTGACGATAGTTTCACAAGTCTGCGAATTTACTGAAATCATAGAATTGTAGCCTTATGGACGATGGGTGAATTTTATGGCATGTAAGTTATGCCTCAATAAAGCTTTAAAAACCAAGCTGTAGGGTGTTCAGAATTCATAGTGGAAATGGTCCTGGACGGCCAGTCAGCCACCGGGATCTACCTCTGCTCTCACTATTCCCTGCCTCAGTTTCTCCATCTGTGAAACGAAGGAGGGATTTCCAGAGACCGTGTGCCCTGCAACTGTGGGCCCCCCTGACTCTGAACGCTGCCTCAGCCTGCCGTTCTCAGGAGCAGCAAAAACCAGGTGGTGCCGGAGGTGGGGCAGGCGAAGGTGGTCCCCTGGGACCAGGCAGGGACCACTCCTGTGGTCGTCCTGCGACTGCCACCTCTCAGACTGCAGCTGGCGCTTGGCGGGTTTGAGGGGGCCCTGTGCCAGCAGTCCCCAGGTCGTCACAAGGTTCTGTCTGCTCAGTAGCATCCTCGCCACCATCTAAAAGCCTCAGAGCCAGTGTCTGCCAGGCCCGGAGCTACGACGACGGGCTCTCATGCTGTTCCAGCGTGGTCTCCCTGAATATGTCTGTCATAATAAACCTCCAGTGTCCAAATAACATGTTGGAAATGTGGCTCTGTGTTGGGGCTTGCACGTTCAGAGTAATCACTGAGTTTGCACTGCTGTTGGAGCAGAGAGTGGGCGGAGAGCCCTGGGCACGCGTACCTGGCCGCCCAAGCTCCGTCACCGGCCTACACAGACACAAGGGGCACGAGGACCAGGGGACCCAGAGGGCACAACCATGAAACTTTAACAGCAGCCAGTGGGTAAGAGAGAGCTGAGCACATGGTGCACCAGCCACGGCTCCTGCAGATGCCGGACAACGCCCAGGGGCGAGGGCAGTCACTGGATGTCATCTCGGCCCGGGGACCCCCATCAGAGGCCTGCTAAGCTCCAGACTTCATCCACGGCCACAGTGTCTCTTGAGCCAACCTCTCCCAGCCCCCGTCGGCAGGGGCCCCATCACAGAGAGGAGTGGAGGGAGGGAGATGAAACCCGAGATCCTGACCTTAAAGGACTATTTCCAATTCTGACATCAGACCAAGACTGCGGTCCAGGGCGGGGGCTCTTCAGCAAGCCCCGAGCAGAACGGAGAAACAAAGATGCCGCATTTCCCTGGCGGGTGAGTGTGGTGGGAATACATTTGCATCTCCCCACCACACACGTGGAACATGAATATTCAGCAACCAAAGGTGTTAGGGTAAAATTAATTGATTCTGATTCTTTTTGAAGCCTCCCTCCCCCACACACACAATATCTGACATGGTTTTCTTTTGGCAATGCACGTTTGGTTTATCTTTGCCAATGGCCAGTGTGAAAATAAGTACGGTGAAAATATGGGCACGCGCTTCTAAAGCGCCCAGAGGAGGACTGGGGCAAGTGCAGGCCCCCGACCAAGACCTCAGCATGCACTCCATCTTGGGGTGACCCCTAACCAGTCCTGGGCTCTGGCCCTAATGAGTGGGGCCCAGCTCCTTTCCTTCCACACAGCATTTCTCATGAGTCCAGATTCCTGTTTTCTCTTGGGATTGCCAAGAAAATGTCACCTACGGCATCTGTCTTTCTTTCCTTTTGATTGAACTGGCTGCCCCCAGCAGATGAGCCTGTGGGAACAGATGGGAGATTGAAGGCGACCTTTCAGGGGAGGCTTAGTCAGCAAGGAGGGGACATGGACGGCCGTGGAGAGGCGAGGCAGGGCAGTTGGTCCAGCGTGCGGGCCCAGCACTGCCTGCCGGGGGGAGCTAGCCTTCCCCCCTGTGTCCGGCAGCAGTGGGGGAATCTAAGATCAAGCTCTATTCCTCCTTGGAATCACAAGTACTGTTTTTGCCAAGCTGGCTACCATACACACTGACCTTCCTGCTGACATGTGGCCCAGGGTTAGACCTAACTCTTTACCCTCCAGTTGGCTTCCTGAACAAAACCTTTGTGAGCTTGTGAGGTGCCCAGTGTCTCATGCTGGGTCATTGGTGCCCAGAGATGAATCTGATACAGCCCTGCCCTCACACAGCTGGACTCACGCAAGAGAAGGACACCTTGACGCCAACAGTGTGCCGTGGTGGACAGAGAGGCATGGGACACGCCAACCTCCAGTGCTCCTGTGGGCAGGGGTGATGGACACCGTCTCCTACAGGGGCCAGCAGGGAGCCGACTGTCTCCATCTGAGAGGCAGGAAGCAGGCCCAAAGGGGCTGCCTCAAAAACCTGCCCCTTCAGCAACACCACCAGCTCTTGGGAATAAAGATGAGCTCCCCGCTGGTGGATGGCTCCAGTGTCTGTCTCTCCTCCATGCACCTTCATTTGCCTCACCATCCAAACCTGCTCCCGCTACACGGGACCTCTGCCATGAAACACTCCTAAACGCGCAGCCCCTGAGAAGCCGAATAGGCGGTGCAGTGGGTGGAACCCACCCACGTGGGGTGACTCTGTCCAGTGTAGGTCAACTGCCTCTGTGATCTTGGGCAAGAGAACGTGTGAAGACACGAGCTGGCATTAGAAGGCACTCAATAAACATCAGATGAACTTGAGTCTGTGAAATGGGGTGACAAGGTGTTCCAGGTGTCTACTGCTGAGTAACACGTCACTCCTGGATTTGGTGGATTAAAATAACAACAGGTACTGAGCTCACCTCTCTGCAATTTGGGCAGAGAGAGAGTGAGACAGAGATGAAGAGACACAGAGAGGGTCAGAGAGAGATAAAGAGAGACAGAGAGACAGAGACATGAAAAGAGACACAGAGGTAGAGAGACAGAGACAGAGACATGGAGAGAGACAGAGACTGAGAGGCAGAGACAGAGGCAGAGAGAGGAAAAGAGGGGGAGAGGGAAGGGGAGACAGTGACAGTGGGGCATGCTGCTCAGCTGTTTCAGGAGGATGGAAGAACCCTTCCCTGCCGAGTCAAGAGCCAGGGTGGAATGTTGACCAGAGCCTGTGCAGTCCCTCAGGCCGCATGGGCCAGGCCTCACTCTCCGGGACCCTGTGGGGGTGTGGAAGGGCAACCAGGGGAGGCCAGAAAGAGCAGGTCAGCTTGGGAGAATCTGCCCCGGGGCAGGGGAAGAAAGAGCAGCCCAGCCTCCCCACCCTTCAAATAACAGCCGTGGAGCGGTGCAAAGAGGTCCCACGGGCCACAGGAGCCCTGGGTGGGAGCACTGGTCCTGACACCTCAGGTGTGAACTCCCCACGCTGCTTCACATCCAGGCCTCAGTTTCCTCGTTTAGAAAACACAATGACAACTGCAACCACCCCCCAAGCTTGAGTTGCTGTGTGTGATGCTAGGGGTCCACCATAGGGCACGTGGGTTCCTTCTCTGACTCAGATCAGCCTGGTGTTCATGAAGCCATATATTTTGTCCCCGAGATTGTTGCACAGACAATGGTTTTGACTGTTACCACTGACCCTTCAAAAGCTGGTTAATGTCAGTCCTTCTGCCGTCCACACAGCGGCATGTGGACCTGCAGAGCATGGCAGAGCCTCCTGGTCCCCCACCAGGCCCTTCATTTTCAACCCTGGACACTCCCGAGTCCTGAGTGATGCTGGATCTCTTTCAGCAGTTGGAGCATCAAAGGAAAAGGCACCCCACACAGAAGAAAGAAGATATTAACTGGTAAAGGCCTCTCCGGTTAGGGATGAGGGCCCACGTCCCCCCACTTGAGCAGCTCCCTCAGTTTTCCCTGGAGTCACAGCGAGTGAGTGGCCGCACTTGCTGACTTCCCTTGCTGGATCATTTCTGTTTGCCCTGACCTCAGAGAACTACGTCAGGGCTTGTCCAGAGGCCCCGCCTTGCCTCTTAACTTGCTACCTGGTCCAAAGGAGCACCATGGGGCTCCTGCGACGCCCCGGCGAACAGTCGTGGAGGGTCTTCAGAAAAGGGGTTATACCTTCCCAGGAGATGCAATCAAGGTCAAACGAAACTGCAGAAACATTTGACAAAGCAAAGTGTGCTGTACGAATCGAGAAAACGGAGAAAACAGGGCTGTCCAGGGAGTCAGCCCAAGTGTAGGACACGTAGCTTACGGGGAAGACGGGCAGGTTCTAAGAGGCCGTGGTGTGCTTGGCCAGCGCCAGTGATTCTCCGCCTCGCCCGAGGGGCCTCGAGACCATCGTGTGCGGGAGCAGGGCCACCTGCTCGCTGGCAGGGAGAGCAGGAACTGCCTGCGCCCGTGGAGCTGAAATTATCCCTTAAAGAAAATATGCAAGCAGAATGGCCTCAGCCAGATTCTCCCTCACTACAAATTTGTCTTTTGGCCAAAAAGAAATTCTAGTCGATCAAAAGGCAGCCTGCAGAGCCCGCGGATTCTGGCGTGTTCTCATCTCTGCCGTGTGGCCCTTTGTCATCTCCCCATCCTCTTTCCGTCTCAGTCCTCTGACAGGCTACTTCTGCCCGGAGTCCGTCGGCCAGTGGGATTCCCACTCTCAATTTCACCTCCAGTCTCTGCTAATCGGCTTCCTTTTCTGATAAAAATACATTCATGTCATCTCAACTCTCTTCTTTCTTCTGAGAAACAATCTAGTTTTTTTTTTAACGTTTTCTGATTTATTCTGCTTTATTTCCATTTCTTTCTAGGCCTCCTTTTCTCCACGGATCTTGAAATTTCCAAATTACTTATCCCGTCCTTGGAACAAATCCCAGCCAGGCCTCCTTGCGGGAGAGTACCACATCCGTGTCACATTTAACATCAGACTTGGAAGGGACCCTAACTGGCTGTGGCTGACCCCACTGCCTGGGTTTATCCTCGGGAAACCAGAGCCCAGAGAAGGAGAGAAAATTGACCAAAGTCACAAACACAGTCGAGGTCTGAACTGTGACTATAAATCCTGTTTCCAGGCTGGGCCCTGCTTTGCTGCTTGAAGGAGAGGGTCAAAATGTCAGCAGCAAGAGGGTGAAAGCAGTGAGGCCCGTACGCTCTTCCAGAACTTGCCATTCCCCACCAAGAGGTGACATCTCTTTCCTCTTCTCTTGAAACATGAGGCCTGGTGGCCACCTCGCTGAATAGGATGCTGCAGAAGTGACTCCGCGTGATTTCCAGGGGCAGGACATGCAAGATGAGATAGTTCCCCCTAGCTTATCTTTCTCTTGGGACGCCCACCCTCATGACCTAGCCGCCACGCTGTGAGGAAGCCCAGGCCACATGAAGAGGCCACAAGCATTCAGGTGTTCTGGCCGACAGCCCAGCTGAGGTCCCTGTCCACAGCCAGCATCAACCACCAGATGGGTGAGTGAGCCTTCAGATGCCCCCAGATCCTGCCTTCCAATCCCCTAGCTGGTGTTCAGGGCACAGTGAGGAGCTGTCCCACTCCTGCCTGTCCAAATTGCAGGTTCGTGAGGAAAATAAATGTTGCCATTGTTTTAAGCACTAAGAACTGGGGTGGTTTGTTATGTAGCTTTGGTAACCGTGACAAGCGACTCCCGCTGCACTGCCCAAGACGAACCACTTGTGAAATGTGCAACAGGAGCCAAGTGAGGCCACCTGCTCTATGGGACTGGTGACAATAAGTCAGCTAAATGTCAGGGAACACCAAACAAAAGCAGATTTAGTTTAGAATAACTGCCCTGTGGCCTCACATTCTGGCCACGGTCTGCTGGGAGGCCATGTCTATTGGGCATTGCTCCGATTCTGGCAATATAACCAAGGGACTGTGAATTAGGATGGAAGGATGGAAGCTGTGTCCGGGAAGGCACACATGAAGATCCTATGGAAACCCTTATCTTACTACCTGTAGCTTTGGCACACGGGCTCTCAAAGGCAGCATGACGCTTCTCTCCCTGTTCTCTAGAGCTGAAGGGCTTGTACCCAGCTTAACCGCAGTGTCACAAGAGCGTTCAAGAGGCAGTAAAATGGAATGAAACGTACGTTTGTGGGGGCTCTGGGAACAGACCCTGCCACCCCCTTCCTGTTCGGAGGACATTGTTGCCAGCAGATCTGCCAGGAGCCACTTCCTGCTGCCCCAACTCATGCCTGGGTGTGCCACGTGGGTTCTGCCCCCAGGTGCAACGCCCTGGGCTGTGCTGGGCTCCCCTACCTTTGTCTGCTTCCTTGGTCTCCGTTCTCCATCAGGAGCAGGTGAGAAACATCTTACACTCTGGCTCTGACACCCCACCTGTGCAGGGGTGGCTCCAGGTGTGTGGGGCCTGAAGATTTTACAACCTTGAGAGCCTACAAGAAAAAGAGAGAAAAATTGCAAATACAAATTTAAGTATAAAAGTGACTATTTATTTGGAATGAGGAAAAACTGCATCCAATTATAATACTTTAAGAGCTGACAAATACCCCAAGCATCACAAAAGCCAGAAGAATAACATCATTAATCATTAATCATTATCCACCTGTCATCCTTTTCTCGCTACATATTTTTTGGCTGCGTACTTTTTTTTTTTTTTTAAAGATTTTATTTATTCATTTTTTTCCCCCCAAAGCCCCAGTAGATAGCTGTATGTCATAGGTTCACATCCTTCTAGTTGCTGTACGTGGGACTCGGCCTTGGGTTGGACGGAGAAGTGGTGCCTTGGGGCGTGCCGGGGATCCGAACCCGGGCCGCCAGCATCAGAGCGTGCACACTTAACCGCTAAGCCACGGAGCCGGCCCTGGCTGCGTACTTTTTTGATGGCCTCTTCATCCGACTATGTAATAGCATTTTCTACAAAGCAAAGAGAAGTATAATTCAATCTCCTCCAGCATGGTTGACGAATTTTTTTAATTGTTGAAAGTTTAGGAAAGTTAATTTTAACTTTGCCACTCATTGTTGGCAACATCAAGAGAAATTTTAGTATTGTTGTTTAACTCAGGAAAACTTCCATCATATTTCTTTTATACCCAAGTTTTAAAATGTCCACGTGTTTCACATTTTCTTGGATGGTGACTGATAAATATTCTTTGAATTGATGACACGCTGAATCCGCTTTGCTCTGTTGAACAGATAGATGGTTTTCAGGAGACAGACATAACACATTGCTCATAAGGATCTCGCCCCACTAGAAGGCACCTGTGTGAGTGAGAGGCCCTGACACAAGCTTCATTAGCTTCATGTAAATTTGCCTCTGAACCTGCATGTCCCTGGGCCAGCCGCTCAGCGGAAACGCGAGGCCATGATACCCACCTCCTGGGGCTGGAAGTATTCGATGCAACAGTGCAGGTGCCAGGCTGCTCCTAAGCGCTTGTGAGCTTTATTGTTGCTGTTATTATTATTATTGTTTGTTGTTGTTGTTGATAATCCTGGCAGATTTCTCCAGGAATCTATAAAGGGTGTAATGATCATGTGTATTGAGTTGCCTGGATGGATCCTCTATAAAACGCAGGTCCTAGAAACCTCAGCTGGCACTTTATGAGCAAAAAATTAGCATCCTTTAGGGGATGGGGGCATTAGTTAAATGAAAGGGTCTGTCATTCCAAAGGAAGACCACGTTGTCCTTAAAAACTGGTGGCGGCCCTGTTAGCATGGCATACACACCTGTTGGAATGGTGTAGTATGACAGCGCCAAGTGCTGGCGAGGATGCCCAGCAACCAGACTCACACATTGCTGGCGGGAGTGCAAAATGGTACAGCCAGCATGGACAGTGGCTTAGAAAGTCAACTATATACTTACCAAATGACTCTGCAATCCTTCTCTGGGTGTTTGCCCTGGAGAAACAAGACTCACGTTCACACAAAACCTGTCCGTGGATGTTTATAGCAGTTTTACTCATGACCACCAAAACCAGAAAAACCCAAACGTCCTTTAATAGTTGAATGGTTAGGCAAACTGTGGTACATCCATATTGTGGAATACTGCTCAGCAATAAAAATAACTAACTGCTGATACACACAACAACCCAGATGGATCTCAAAGGCATTACGCTAGGTGAAGGAAGCCAGTCTCAAAAGTCTCCATATTGTCGGATTCCATTCTGAAAGACACCAGTCTGGTGAAGGCGGTCAGAGCGGGGGTGTCCAGGGGTTGGGGTGGAGGAGGGTGTGACTATAACGGGGAAGTACGAGGGGGTTTTCCTGGGTCATGGAATGAGATGATGTCCACATCCTGATTGTGATGGTAGATACACAAATCTGTACATCTGTTAAAATTCATAGAACTGTGCATCAAATAACATCAATGTTGCTGTATGATAATTAGAATTTAAAAGCTGAGTGAGCTGCATTCTGGGTCAGTCATCCAGAACCTCACCCAAGTCGGTAATAGGGGAGGGTAGATTTCACATTGCAGAGCAGGATTTAGACCTTCTCCTTCTAGAAGCACCCAATGGTGGTGGTGTGGGTGGAGCCTGGAGGGGGACCCTACAGGGCAACCTCGTTACAGGCCAGGGTCCATAATCCAAGAGATGAGGGACATGGTTTGATGAGGAGGGATCTGGAAGGCCTGGGGAGGAGGGAGGGAGCACAAATCTGTACATCTGTACATTGTGAGGGGTACAAACCAGGAGTGGGTAGGGGTAGGGAGAGCCACAAGGGTCAGGGGCCCTGATCAGAGTCCCCATGTGGGTGATGGCCAGTCCTGGATCGGGAGGGCAGGGGGAGTTGATCCTGAGAGGTGGGAAGGGCTGCGTGCCAAGCTCTGCAAAATGCCAGCAAAGCACTGCTGGTCTAAAAGTGAGGAGGGGGCACCCAGGGAGGAGACTGGAGGGTCACCAGGGCCCTCGGCTCCTGCAGACACTTCTGTTCATGCTTCCAGGGAGCTGGGTGAAGGCGCCCACAGGGCAGAGGGAGAGCAGCATCAACTCATCCTCACCTCTTATGAGGGAACCCCAAGGGCAGCCCAGTGGGACTATAACCAGCAGGACACCCAGCTCCAGTCCAGAGAGCTGATCGAGGCCATTGGAGCAGCTCTTTTCGTGGCATCTACCCCCACGGTATGCAGCGTTTCTAATTTTAGAACACGGGTTGTCATGGCAACAGGATGTAGTTTTTTTGTTAAGTATAGTGGCTGTTCCAGTTTTGTAGTGCCCTGTGGACAGGAGCGTGTTTTGCTCTGGAGAGCACGTAGGATACTGTGCGTAAGCCAGGATGAAAAAGTCAGCATTCCTCAGAGACCTGGGGAAATGTGTGATGAACAGCATTTTCAGAGGCCATGAGAGGCTAGGGGCCGAGGGCTGTGCTGTGCTCAGGCCCGTGCACCCCCCTGCTCCACCAGGGGCGAGAAGCCCAGGCTTGGGGGCCATGACAGGGTCACAGTTCTGGGTCCCCGCTCTGGGCATGATATGTGAGCTTTGTCTGCAGGATGGGAGGATCTTCCGTATCCCTGGGGCCTGGGCAGACTCTGCACCCAGTGGCCTCTGCTGCAGCCTCTCCATAAACGGCAGCACCATGTCCACTGTATAACGACAAGGCACGATGACGGGTGTGAGTGCAGGACAGCCGTTTCCCTGGCCTTGTGCCTCCCTGCGAAGGAAGACCAACAGACCGAGCCCGGCTTGGGCCTCCCCAGAAGAACCACCCACTGACACTGACTTGGGGGTGGGAGGGCACTGAGCAGGCAAGCCCCCCGGTTCTCTTTGGGATTTGCCTGCCTGCAGGAAGCAGACTGTCTCTGCTCCTTGAGGACAGGATCACAGGGACGGAGCAACCCTGGTGGCCCAGCCTTGCTGGTAATGGGGGGCACGTCTGCCGAGCTCAGGGCGGCAGCAGGCGTGAGCCTGCGTGGCCACAGACCCAGGCCGGGCTCACCGGGTACCTTGGCAGCAGGTAAGCTCGCATGTTGTCACCTGCTCTGACTCATGCTGCTGCCTCTCATCTGCCTCTGAAATCTCAGGAGTGTCAGGGGTGAAGGACCCTGAGGCCCCCGGCAGGAGCTATGCTGAGGGACCCCAGGAGTTTCCTCGAGGACACTGCCCAAGGGATGAGAATAGCTGCATGTTCTTAGTAAAACTGTGCATTTCCGGCTCTCCTCCCAACTGTCGCTGCAAAGAGCCTAATCCATGGAAAACCCTCCAGCTCTTTCCAGGAGTGCTCGGGGATCCCCATATGCACCCCCAGACATCTTCTATTGCATTATTTTTTTTTCCCATTTGCCTTTTTGTAAGAAACAGCCACAAATCAACTTTAAAAATGTAGAAAGTTCAATGGAAAAATAGGCACAGCCTGTTAACAGGGCTCGCTGAAGGGACCCGGGACGTGATTTTTCTCAAGCTCACGGGTAACCTGACCATGCCATGCATTTGGCTTCAACTAGCAAATTGAGTCCTAGCCAGTCCTGGCAAGGGTGTGGGGGAAACTGGCAAGTTCCGGCCCCGCTAACCGGATGCAGTGGAGTGAACATTGCCCCCAAGAAAGATACGTCGACATCCTAATCTCTGGAACCTGTGAGTGGACCCTTATTGAAGAAAGGGTCTCCGCAGTTGTAATTCAGTTAAGGATCTTGAGATGAAGGGATCACTTGGATTATCCAGGCGGGCTGTAAATTCAGTGATCTATATGATAACATATAGAAACAAGGCAGAGGGAGATCAGAGAGTGTAATGGGCTGAATTGTGTCCCCTCAAAAGACGTTGAAGTCCTAACCCCCAGAACCTGTGAATGTGACCTTATTTGGAAATAAGGTTCTTGCAGTGGTAATCAAGTTAAGATGAAGTCGTTAAGGCAGGCCCTGCTCCAACATGACTGCGTACTCGTAAAAAGGGGAAATCTGGACACAGAGACATATGCACACAGGGAGAAGCTCATGTGAAGATGGAGGTAGAGTTTGGGGTGACGCTTCTACAAGCCAAGGAACGCCAAAGATTGACGCAAGCCGCCAGAGGCTGGGAGAGAGGCCTGGATCGGATTCTTCCTGATGGTCTCAGAAGGAAGCAACGCTGCTGACACCTTGATTTTGAACTTCCGGCCTCCAGACCTGTAAGGCAATAAATTTCTGCTTTACTAAGCCACTAAGTTTTTGATACTCTGTTATTGTAGTCCCTGGAAACTCATACAAGGTATAAACTGGGTATAAACTGCCCAAGGTATAAACTGCCCGTCCCTGGTGCCCATCACCGGGAGCACGGATCATGAACGGCAGTGGGCACACACTCTGGATACCATGCAGTGATCTCAACCAGTGAGCTAGATGTGCGTGTGATCACACACACAGATGTGGAGAGAAAAGTTCAGCAATGAGGCCTACAGTGTGACGCTCTGTGTCAACCAAGAACTCAGGCTCAGAAGACGATGTTGTCCGGTTGACTGATGCACATGGAGGGGCATGTGTCGAGTATGTATGTTTGTGTTGGAGTGAGACTCAGGGGGAGGAGAGAGGAGGAGGTGACACCCAGACCGGTTTCTCTGCCTGCCACCCTCCTCCCCATGGGATTATCAGAAGACAGTGACAGCTGTCTGCTATGAGCAGAGCCAACCGTGTGAGATAGTTGGGACACTCACGCTCATGCACACACACATGCACACACAGCCAATAATGGATAAGCCACCCGGAAACTGTCAGCCAGCAAAGGCCTAGGGCTTTCCAGCACCTAAGCTCCCATGAGTGAATGGAAAACAAAGATTCCACTGGGAATTAGAACGTCCTGCCCCAGAGCTGAGCTACACAATTGTGAAAACAGTAGTTATTTGGTAAGAAGACACTCGTCATCCTTGGAATCACCATCGCTTGAGTCTCGATGCTATTCTGATAGCAGCTCTTGTTAGAGCACATTAGGGGAGCATGTGACAAGTTGTGCTCTTTTGTGCAGCTCAGGTAGGAGAGTGTAGGGCTCGTCCCACAGATGCACATCCACTGCGCAGCTCCCCTGGGAGGTGGCCGGGACAGAAGCGTCAGCCACCTCCCGTGGGCTGGCCTTGGACCCCTTATTTTCAAGTCAGGCAGATGATACAGGGAATCCCTGAGGTCCCGAAAACCACACCCACTGGTTCATATACTGGCATATGCTCAACTGACCATTTATACTTGGACTGGTCAGAGTAGAGGCAGCCAAAGAAAGCCACATGGCCACTGGCTGGTGACACGGCCTGGAGAGAGTCGCAGCCGCCATGAGGCCCTGTTTCCTGGGCTGTAAAGGGGGTAAATAACCCTGCTTATGGGCCACACAACCCTGTTCATGGGCTACACAGCCCTCTCATAAGCCATGTGGCCGTGCCCCACAGGAAGGTGATGAGGCTCGAGGAACCACAGAGAATGTTAAAGTGCTCTGAAACTCTGACAACCCATACCTCTGGGAAGAGTTATGATACAGGGTTAAATGTCTAATTCCTGTGGGTGTTTAAAACACTTCCCTTCTTGGTGACTGTGATCATGTGGGCTCTAGGGAAAGATAGCCCCTAAGCACTTTACCTGCTTCTCTCTCGAAGCACAAACCCCCTGTATTAGTTCCCTATTTCTGCTGTAAAAAATTACGACAAAATTAGTGGCTTCAAAGAACACATTTATTATCTCACAGTTCTGCTGGTTAGAAGTCCAGCATGGGTCTCACGGTGTCTGCAGGGCTGCATTCTTTCCGGAAACTCCAGGGGTGAATCCAGTGCCTTGTTTTTTTCAGCTTCTAGAAGCTTCCCACATTCCTTGGCTTTTGACCTCCTTTTTCCATCATGAAGGCCAGCAACACTGCATCTCTCCAGCCCTTCTTCTGTTGTCACAGCTGTCTCTGAGCACAGCTGGGAAAGGTTCTCCACCTTGCTGATGATGGCAGCTGCCTATTTTCACAGGTGCTAAGAATCTCTCAAAAAAATCCTTGAGAAGAGAGCGTAAGCATAAACACTTAAACATGCTTGACTTTCAACCTTTCGTCCACTCGTTCATCCATCAATCCTTCCACCCATCTATCTACCCATTCATCCATCCAGCCATCCATCTACCCACCTATCAATCCATCCATTCACCTATCCATCCACCCATCCATCCACCCATCCATCGACTTTTCCACCCATCCATCCTTCCATCCATCGATCCATCCACCTTTCCACCCACCCATCCTTCCACCCACCCATCCTTCCATCCATCCATCCATCCATCCATCCATCCATCCATCCATCCATCCATCCATTCTTCCATCCACCCATCTATCTACCCAACCATCCATCCATCCATCCATCCATCCATCCACCCATCATCCATCCACCCATCATCCATCCACCCATCATCCATCCATCCATCATCCATCTGTCCATCATTTACTGAGCCCTTACTATAGGCCATGCCTATGCTAGATTCAGAAGAAACAGGTGAACAAGACATCATTCCTGACCACTAGAAGCTCACATTTTAGTGGGGAGACAGACTTGCCAGCAAGTAATCCCTACAATAACCCAACACATGCAATTATCTCAATACAGAATTATATGGAGTGGGGAAAATTCCTTCTGTCTGTGCAATATGAGCACAATTCAGATGTGGTCGCTGCCCCCAGGAACTGAGATTGAGCAAGTGGCTTAGGAAATATTCACAAATCGTAAGAATGCAAGTCGGTAAGAAACCGTACTAGGAAAGGTCAAAGGGCAGCACAGATGAGGTGTCCTGGGATTTAACAAGATGGAGTAATTGCTTCCAACCTGAAGACCACATCCTGGCCTGGCCACTGGACATTTGCTCCTTAAGCTGGCCCCAGGTCAACATCTGAGCAACTTCCCTTCTTGTGCCATGTCTGGGGGTGAAATGCCTCATACAGACTAAAATCTGGATTTGAAATTCTAGCTTTGGGCTACTAATGTCTCTGAATCTAATTTTTCTCCTCTATAAAATGGTGATAATTGCACTTATTTTGGGAATGTTGCAAGTACATAAAACAGTGAATGTCAAGCCCCTGACCCACTGCTTGGTACCTTCATTGACCAGTTTATTCAACAAATATTATACACTTACTAGCGACTGAGTGTACATTGGTAAAGAAAGACAACAGGTGCACGGCTAGTCAAATGTGTGCCTCCATGGTGGCATTAAGAAGGGACAGACAGGAGGTAGCAGTGGATAATGATGGGGGGACACCTGCTTAGATGGGGCAGCCAGGGAAGTCCCCCTGAAAGGCTCAACCAGAGGCTGGGGAGGAACTGGTGGGCCAAGGGCCTGGGGAAGGAGCGCAGGTTCAGGGCTGGTTGTCTGCCCCACCCACCTCCTACTTGGCCTGGAATAAGCAGCTGTAATCTGCTGTGGGTCCCTGGAGACGTCTTAGAAGGGGAAAGAGTAATAATGCATATTTTATCAAGTGGAGGATGAGGTCACCGATGATTGATGCCTTGGTTGCTCCCGGCCCAGAGAGGCCGGGGGCTCTGCAAGCGAATGCCAGTGCCTTGAGGACAGGGAGGGCGGCCCCCTAGACCCCACCCACGGAGCCCTGGAGGACCATTACCAGGAGTGAGGATAGGGGGGTCTGCAGTGGTTCATTAGGTCCCCATGATGGAGCCCCGATCGATGCTGCTGATGGCAGAACAGAGAGGCCGGGAGGCGCGGAGGGCGTGGAACCCTCTGGCTGAAACGAGAGCTTAGAGAACTCAAGGAAGGACCGAGGGCTGGATTTGAAATGTCACTCACATTCAGGGTGCTTTTTTGCACATTTCATTCCATTTTCATGAGACTGTGGATTCAGAATAAAGGCCACTGTACTTCATCCATGAGTAGGAGGGGACAAAGAGACGGTTCTGAGGAAGCAAAAAATCTCACTAACCCCAGCTTCAGACACATTCTAGCAGTACGTCACATTCCTGCTCTGTTAGGTGCAAGCACTTGTCACATTGGTTTGAATTCCCATGATGGTGGTGGCAGATCATTATATCAGCTGTACATCTCAGAATCCTGGAGGACTCTGGAGACCACCTGGTCCACTCCACTGTCCTCAGATGGAGACACGACAACACGATGCTCAGAGGGAGTTGGGGTCACTCAGGAGCCACTGGGTGTGTGTTACAGTGGAGAAGGATTCTGGAGAACTGAACACCATAGGCTGAGGTATTGGAAACTTCCAGAAGGAAGGGGATAAAGCTCTGACCACTCCCCACATGGTTGCAGTGGCACAAGGGGTGAACTGGTCAGGAGGGTGAGCTCGCACCATCCTTTAAGGCCAAATTGAAAATTCGGTGAGAATAATGCCTGGTCCCATCTGGAGCCGGGGTGCCCTGGCTACGTGCAGGGTAAGGGGTGTGTGGGGCCGCTGGGCCTGGACCAGCTGCACCATTCAATCTGCTGCACTACCTTCAGGAAATTCAGGTGACACCTGCCTTTTCCAGGCCCTGCCCCACCAAGAGGGGTCTGGATTCTTAACTGATACTTACAGCTTGGGATCCAGAGGCCCAGAGATGTGTTGCAGTGTGCCCAAGCTCACACAGCCAGGTAGGGCTGAGCTGGACAGCTAACCTCGCATCCCGGACCAGGGCTCACCGAGCGTCCCGTGGCGGTTCCACACCAAAACCACTGGCCAACCTGCTGCTATTGAGCTGGTTTCTTCAGGTTTCCAGATCCTCGACCTGCCTTTGGTTAGAAAACACACACACAGGACGACGGTTCTTCCTCACTCGCGTCCTTCCATCTCCTGTGCTGTCCAAGAGGTGTAGGGTTCATATTTTTATAAACCACACTCACAGGGTACATCCACACAGAGTAATTATCAACAGTTCTTTGTTCCTCTGTTTGTTTGGAGAACACACCTTCCTCCCTGTTCTTAGATCCCCTGGAGACACTTTCTTGCTCTCCTTAAACCCTATTTCTTAAACTTTGTGTTATGAAATCTTCAGACGTATAGAATTAGAGAGATTCTACCCAAGAGAAAGGAAACACACGTCCATTCAAAGACTCGTGCACAAACGTTCGTTGCAGGGGCATCATCCTAGCCCCTAACTGGAAACAGTGCAGACATCCACTGATGGTGAACATGTGAACTTGCTTCCCTCACATCAGGCTGAAGCCCACAATGGCTCTGTTGAATTCATTTACTTTGAAAAGCAATACTTTTTGAATGCCCATTGTTACCATGCGTGGTCTACTAAACTAGACCATATTAGTACAGAGTGGCCTTAATTAAATATTAATAAGAAGGACTTTAATGAAGCAAGCACCCAAGACTGCTGGCATCCACCCACGGACTCCCCAGAGGGGGTCTGGGCTGGGCCTTAAGCCCAGCTTTCCCTCCAGGCTGTCTTGCAGGGCTCATTCCGGCCAGCGCGAGCCCCTGCAGAGCCCCTGTGATGGTGGGCCGGGGTCCAGGCAGACCCCTTTCCTGCCCTGTGCCTCCATTGGAGCTGTGGCTGCTTTGGTGATGCTGTCTGACCGGTGCCCATGCTCCAAGGAAGGCCTGCAGGGTCCTGACCAAGATGTACCTGGATGTCGGTCTTGAATGGATACCAGAGACCTTGTGCCTCACCCAACATCCACCCCCTCCCTGCCCACACCACTCAGTTAGAGAACCAGACTTCAGATCTTCCAGAGCAGGTCCCTAAATGTTCCCTGTGCATCCCCCCACCCCACCATAGTATAGTATAGTCATGCATCGCTTAATGACGGGGATACATTCTGAGAAACGCGTCGTTAGGTGATTTTGTTGTTGTTCGAACATCAGAGAGTGCACTTACACAAACATAGATGGTACTAATCTTATGGGAGCACCATCATGTACGTGGTCCATCATTGACTGAAACGTCGTTATGCGGCGCATGACTGTACTAGTAATGCTCCTATCTTCTGGAGCCTTGCAGCAGATGAAGGGTCTTCTCTGTGGTACCACAACCACTCATACCATAGGGAGAGACTCAGAGAAATTCCTGGGAGGGGCTCTTCACAAGAATTTACCTACCAGCCAGACACACCATCCCTGTTCCTCTGAAATATCTGAAGAGACATGTTCTAGATATGTTTCTCCATCGCACTTACAACCCAGCCCTGCACGAAGCCTGATCAGTCTTGTCTGTGTGTCTCTCTCCCACTACATGGTAACCACCCCAGGGCAGAGGTTTTCTTTTGTGTACTGATGTAGCTCTAGCACCTAGACTGGTGTCTGGCCCATAGTTGTAGACACTCAAAAGTGGTGCTGAATGAGCAAACACGCATAATTCAGTTCTTTCCATTGTAGGAAGTACATTCTAGAGCTGGGAAGGCACCATTGGTGGCATGATATATTGACAGTCACTTCTTCAAATATTTTATTGTGAAATGTTTCAAATAAACAGGAAGTTGAAAGCATTTGATAATGAGCATTTTTAGACCCATCCCCCAGACTCTTAATTGCTCTACTTGTGTCACCACATGTCAACCCATCCATCTACATGTCTACCCAATCATCTTTTATTTTATGCATTTCAAAGTAAGTAATAGACATCAGTACTCCTCTCCTCAAATATTTTTAGATGATTATCATTAACTATAGTTCAACAATTTGTTATGGGCTTTTATGCAAGTTCTACAGACAGTGAGATGAGTAAATCTCTCTTTTTCTTTTTTTTGTGAGGAAGATCAGCCCTGAGCTAACGTCCATGCTAATCCTCCTCTTTTTGCTGAGGAAGACCGGCTCTGAGCTAACATCTATTGCCAATCCTCCTCCTTTTTTTTTTCCTCAAAGCCCCAGTAGATAGTTGTATGTCATAGTTGCACATCCTTCTAGTTGCTGTATGTGGGACGGGACCTCAGCATGGCCGGAGAAGCAGTGCGTCGGTGCGCGCCCGGAGTCCGAACCTGGGCTGCCAGTAGCGGAGCTCGCACACTGAACTGCTAAGCTGTGAGGCCGGCCCAATCTCTCTTTTTCTTAGTCAGTCTGGCTAATGGCTTGTCTTGGCTGATCTTTCAAAGAACCAGCATTTAGTTTTGTTCTCTATTGTTCTGCTGTTTCCTACTTCACCTCTCTCTGCCCCAGTCTTTATTGTTTCCTTCCCTCTGCTGGCTCTGGGTTTTGTTTACTCTTCTTTTTTCTAGTTCCTTGAGATGTAAAGTTGGTTTATTGATTTGAGGTCTTTCTTGTTTTGTAATGTAGGTGTTTACAGCTATACATTTTCCTCTGAATGCCGCCTTTGCTGTATCCCATAAGTGTGTCATTTGATGAGTCTCAACAAACCCATGTACTGTGTAACCGGAACCCTATAAAGAGGCAGGGCACAACCATCCCCCTAGAAAGTTCTCTCAGGCCCTTTCCTAGTCGACCTCAGGGTACCCCTGGAGTCAACCACTTCTCCCATGTTTCCATTGTCAGTTGGCTTTTCTTGCCCCAGAGCTTCGCATACATAGGATCACAGAGTCTGTCCCCCTTCTTGTCAGGCTTCTTCCACTGGGCGTAATGCTTTAGAGATTCACTCCTTGTTTTCTGTGTGTCAGCAGGTTGTTCATTTGTATTGCTGAGCGGTACTCCATTGACTGGTGGACCACAGAAAGTTTATCCATCCTTCATTTGCTGATGGATACCTAGACCGGGTCCAGCATTTGGTTCTTATAAATACAGCTTCTAGAATGTTCTTGTCCAGATCTTTTGGTGGGATTCCTGGGTCATAAGGTAGGCGAACATTTAGTTTTATGAGAGAGTCATTTGTGATAAATTGTGATGCTGTCATGCCACTCTCTCCTAAAACTGTTGTGTGGAAATCGTTTCATCTCTTTGTTCTTCAGCTTCCTCCACCCCCAGACCCTGAGGCTTCAGCTGGAAATAGTCATGAAAACCATCATAAAATCCATGTGTTCTACCACCGTTGATAAGCATTTCCCCCACGGCAGGCCCAGCACTGGGGCTGTGGGCTCCATGAATGAGACTCGCTGTCGGGGTCCTGCTGGGTCGGGGGAACAGATCCACGACGTAGGGCAGCCGACTGAGATCAGACCCTAAAGTCTCAAATCCTGGTGGCTGGAAGTGGTGATGGCTCAGGCAGTTTTCCTGACTTTGTAGAGGTGGTGGCTAACTCACCTTTCAGGGACATATGGCTCTTAGTCATGAGAAAATAACTGTAATGGGCCTTTTGCTTATGTGAAGGGAAAGCAAATATTATACTCTGTGGCAGAAAAGCACTCGTCAGCGAGGATCTAAATTGCTCCGCATAATGAGGTAAATGGCTGTCTTCCTCTGGGTAGAATTACATCCTTGTTGATTATGTTTTCTTTAGGAAATTTCTCCTAAATATGGATTTAATCTGCATTGTTCCTGGAGGTGGCTGTTTGTTCTTAAAAGAGGTGAGTGTGTGAAAGTGTATGTGAGTGAGTGTATGAGAGCGTGAACGTGTGAGTGTGTTTGTGTGAGGTTGAATGTATGAGGTGTGAATGCGTGTACATGAGTGTGAGAGTGTGAATGTGGATGTGTGTGAGTGTATGTGAGTGAGTGTGTGTGTGTATGTGTGAATGTGTGAGTGCATGACTGTGCACACGCCTGCATCCCTGTTCAAGCCGTGGCCTCGGGGATGGAGGCAGAGCCCCGACACTGACAGAGAGGCAGGCTGGCGGCGTGAGCTCTGCACCCGCTGGAAAGGGGTGGGCCAGGGCCTGGAGCGCTCATCACAGCAGCCTACTCGTCCAGAGCCCGAAGCTCCCAGCCGCTGCTACAAGCCCTGCTGTGGGGCTCTGTCCATTCCTGTCTTGTCCTGGAGCAGGCCTGAGAGCAAAGTCAGTGCCCAGGAGTCGAGGGTCCGCTCCTGAAAGGTCATTTTTTCCTAGTTTCAATCTTGGGAAAGGACAGATTGAGGACAGAAAGAGAGGGCTTAGGAAGTGGACTTTTCCAGAACATGCCAGGGCACTGTCATTGGAAGTGGAGGGCTGCAGGTGGGGGACAAAGGGAGAGACCCCCAGTGGGGGCAGGCGGGGGCTTGAGCTGGGCGTGGACCCTCAGGGCGCCACAGAGAGGTAGGTATGCAGGCTGCTGCTTCCTTCACCAGAATCCCCACTGCTCCCTGGTAGCCTCAGGAAAGTGTGGCTGATGGAACAGTGGGGTCCTGATGGAACAGCCAAGTCGGGAAGAAAGAAGGGCCAGGCTTGTGTCACAGCGGGGTATGTCCATCAGGAGGGAACACTTGCAGGCTCAGCTCAGCGGAGCTGGTTTCCAAGAGACCAAGTGATCCAGAGACCAGGACTGCAGCCCAGAGCCTTCAGTGGGCAGAGGGCAGCGACCACCCAGGCAGATGTGTGGACTGCGTGAGCACCCCCAGAAGGCCCAGAGAACATGGCAGTTAACCCGGGAGGAGTCTCCGGTTCCCACACCTCTCCAGGCTGCAGGAGCAGACACTTGCCCGTAGCCCTGGAAGATACGTGGCAGCCAGCAATGCCCGTGGATAAAAGAGCAGAGAGGTGCAGAGGACCCAGCAGACACAGGACGGCCTTGTGGGGTAAAGGGGCCCGGCCAGAGCCCTGGACACGGATACACAGACGGGCTTGGTTGCCACCATGTGGGGAGGCGAAGACGGCAGGGTAGTCTGAACAAGGGATTCTCAAGGACCCGGACCCAGGACAAGCCCAGGAGATGGGCTGGGCTCCAGGGAGAGCAGCTCCTCCCCGCTGCCCAAGGCAGCCCCACAGAGAAGAACTGGGCCCCCACCCACCCCGTGTGTGGGGGTTCTGAGGGGCTCAGGGGCTTTCAGAGAGACCTCTGACTTTGCATGTGTACCACGCTCTCGACAAGGAGAGGCCTCCGTCAGCTCAAGGCTGTTGGCTGCGGCTCCCTCCGTGGCCAGGCCCCTGCAGGGGTCTCGCTGGGTGGGGTGGTTTGGAGGGAATCCAGCCCCCCCATCGCCCATCGCAACACCAAACCAATGTAAGAGAGAAAGACGCGTGAGGTGGAAGCCAATACCAGATGGACTTCTACCAAGGGGGACCACCACAGGGCAAGGTGGTCTGAGTCGGTAGTGTCCTGCTGGGGACAAAGGAGGGCAGGGGACATGGGGACAAAAGGAGAGAAAAAGGGACAGAGACAGACAGAGAGAGGAGGTCAGGCTCAGCAGGAAGGACAGCCCTCCCCTCTGCTCTGCTCCTTGTCCACCTGGGACTCGCTCCCCCAGGAGCCATCACTAAATGAGCCCCCAAGAAGCTGGGGGCCTGGAGGCAGGTAGAAGGTAAGGGTCCACGTGAACCAGCTGAGACAGGATGGATTTGGGTGGGTGGCAGGGGAGGGGACTGGGACGATGAGCCATGAGGTCCATGGTGTGGGGGTGACGATGGGGTCTTCACTCCACGGGGTGCAGTGGGGACATGTGGAGGCGGTCTGCACACAGTGTAGGAAATGAGAAGCTGTCCCCCTTGCCTGCCCACTGCTAAGTCCCGCTGGGCTGAGCCCGAGGCCTGGGGGGTGGGCGGAAGGAGGAGCTCAGGAGTCCTCTCCTGGGTCCAGGGGAGCTGAGTCTCCATTTCCCTGTCATTTGGATCACAGGATTGGGGGCACGGGGACTTTTCCCCTCACTGGTCTTGTCGATGTCCACCTCTTCAGGGTGTATGATGTGGCCACATTTGCTTGGTTCAGATGGCGTCATGACCTCTGCCCTGGAGAAGAGAGTGCCCCTTCACGTTGGCGATCACATAGGCATCTCCATTCCAGAAGGCGGGGACGGGGAAGTGGGGGAGCGGGTTCCAGGAGGGGCTGCCCACCCGTGGGCATCCTACCTGTCCTTGATGTCACCTGAGGCAGGTGCAGTTCCCAGTCCTAGCACAAGGGGCACGTTGACTCCAAACACAGCCTGGCCATAGAGATCCGCCTCACCACATCTGGACTCCAGAGAATTCCACGAGTCCCACCCTCGAGAGCCACCCGTGGCCTTAACCTCGTCTGCCCCAAGTGGAGGCCTCCAGAGCCTTCCTCATCAGAGGCCCTACAAAGACCTGAAGCCACGGGTCACCCAGAAGAACCCCTCAGGACCTTATCCTATCCACAGACGTCCCAGCCTGCACGCGGCCTCCCCAGGCAGCGGGGAGTGTGATCCAGGATGGCTGCAGCCTCCCGGCTGCCGCTGCCCAGTAGGAACCCAGGTGCAGGCCATGCATGGGAGACTCCAGCCCACTGGTCATCAGAGCTGGACCGTCTCATCTCCAGTCTCAGCTCTGGGCTCCATGGACCCACTGGGCGCTCACCTTGACCCTTTCCCGAGCATGTGCCACCACGGAGAGCAAAAGGGAGGCATCTTCCATTCCCGGACTACGCCTTCCCACACACTCCTGCTCTTCTTCCATCTCCAACTCGAGGTCCAGCCTGACCCTGGGAGCTAGAGGTCCGCGGTTAGAGCAGGAAGGGTCTCCACGGCGCCCAGATCCAGCCCTCGTTCTCCAGGGGGGCATCCTCGCACACAGCGCTCATGTCAAGCCAGCACCCTGGGCTCTCCGTCGTCCTGCCCTGAGCTGCCCACAGGCCACGCTCAGCCACCAGTTCAGAGGCACCCTACACTTCCCACCTGTCCCTGCCAAGGGTGCTCCTGAGGTCAGAGGGCACAGCCCAGAGGCTGTGCTGGTCAAGCTTCTGTTCTCCCTCTGCAGTCAGTCCACACTGTCGGCCTTGGTTCTAAACAGACTGTCTGCTCCACCGGTCAGGAGGCGCGGTCTCTGTGAGGCAGGGCTGGCATTAAAGGGGCAGCCGGCAAGCAGGGCCGCAACACGATGCTGAGTGACCATGGGGCCTTGATGTCCACCCACTGAGAGCAGCTGCCCACACGGCCCTGCTGGGGCAGGCTGGGGCCTGCAGGGCCTCCAGGACCCCCACCATTTCAGCTGCTTGCAGTTCGCTAACCACGCAGCTGGACTGGGAAAGAGGCACACCCTATCATTTCACTGCTACCGCGTCCCTGAAAGTATATTTTATTTATTGAATGAGGCAGGAGTGCCTGTGGGGAAGGAGAGCCCTCCACCAGCTGCGTGCAGGCTTCGCGCTGCATCCCCCATGGCTGCAAACATCCGTCATGTGATGATCACTCCCTCCACACCTCATAAACCAACAGCTCCTTCCACCACCCAGACAGAAGGGACCCCACGTGAGTGCCAGGCACCAAAGCACGAGGACAAGCCGGCTGTGCTCCAGCCCAGGGAAATTAGACGGACCCCCAGGCCATGAGCGGCTGTTTCAGCCTGGTTCTTAGAGGGACTCTCGGAGAGCTGCAGCCCAGGGCTCCAGTTCTAGGCCTGTGGGGCCTGGACTCTGGGTGGAGAAGGTGCTGGGCTCTGTCTGTGTGGAAACTGGGCACACCGTGCCTGCAGGGCAGGCCAGCCTGTCCCTCGGCCTCTCTTTGTTCCCTAAAGAGGTGAAGTGGCTATGTCCCTCCTAGGGGAGACATGGGCCAGGCAGAGGCAGGGCAGGCTGTGGGGAGCTCTTGAGGAGCCGAGTGTGGGTCCAGGCCACCCCTCACAGTGGATTGTCCCCCACCCAGCCTCAGTCTCCTTATCTGCAAAGTGGACTTACACCTGCACGTCCACTCCAGGAGCCATGGTGAGGCTCAGAGGAGGTAGCATCTGGGTGTGCACAGAGAAGAGTCTGGAGCGGCCCCTCGGCGACTTGTGTCCCACCTCACCCATGGCCCCACACCTCCCCGGCTCCTCCGGTCACCTGTCACATCCTCAGGAACCACTCACTGGCTCCCGGTGGCCTCATCCCTTTGTCTGGCTGTAATGTGCACTACCTGTCTCGGGCCTGTCCACGTGGGTTTTCCTGCTACGCCCGTTGGGACAGTGATCCCTGGTCCCCTGGTCCCCTGGTCCCCTGGTCCCCAGGCCAGCAGCTTCTCTCCTCCGCTGGCAGCAGCTCCCCCTTCCAGCCGGGTGGCCAAGCTCAACGCCCGCCCATGACTCCTCTAGGGACGCCAGGGGGAGCTGCGGACCCCCTACCCAACCTGGGAGTCCAGGTGCCCTCCTCCGGCATCCCACCGCAGGGGGCCACGAGTGCTGCTCCTGGAGTCTCACTCGGGCAAGTCTGCTCCCAGCTGTCCGCTTGGCAGGCTGCGCAGCAAACGAGCCTTTCTTTAGACATGGAAATCATGAATACGGCTTCGTGCGCGGAGAGAAAGGCCCACATGCGGGCAAGAGCAGACTGTGGCTTCCTCCAGGCTGCGAAGGCAGAGAGGAAGGGCTCTAACGGCCCCAAACGACTGACTGAATTTCTGAGCTTCCTTCTTGCAGCAGAGGCACAGTTCCAGCCCTTACCCCGTGACTGCTTCCTGGCCGGTTTCTGGCCCTCATCCCCACCCTGGGCTAGTGGTCCTTCTTCTCACTGGCTCAGTCTCCTGTGGGCGCCAGGGCCAGGCCTGCCCCACCCCATGGTTCCCTAGGGTCCTTGGGGAGGGCCACCCAGCAGTCACTACAGTTTCCAATACTGTACACACACTGCATGGTGTCCCCTTTCATCTAGCCCCAACTGCCACTGGGGAGAAACTAAAGCTCAGAGAGGTGCAGTGACTTGGCTGCAGTCACACAGCAAGTCCATCAGAGCTAAGTAGGAAGCACCCTGCCCTTTCCCCAGCTTGTGGAGCTGGGAGTGGGGTCACTTTCTGTGGGCCTGAGCTTGGGCAAGGGGCGGGGGAGGAGGAAGGCTGACTTTCAGCTTTTTACCCGACTGGTGGAAATGAGCGGCTGGAGGAGGGATGGGTGAGCAGCTGCACGTGGAGGAAGCCTGCCGGCGCATCCACGCTGCGCCTGACCTCGTCCTGGCCATCTCTCGTCCTGGGCCTGCTGTTCGCGGGCATTCACGGCTGAGCCCCTAACTGTGGCAGGAAGCTCTGGGACACCAGCACCAAGAAAAGTGTGGGTTTGAGGTGTGAGGCCGAGCGTGGAATTAATTCCTGCGCTCAGTCTGCTCTGGACCTTGAACTCCACTTTACCTTCGCTGAGCCCCAGTTTCATGTCTGTGAGGCCAGACTAATGGTCCTTCCCCTAGCCCCTGCCCCCCTGGGTTGTAGAATCTTTTGAATGGACCCCTCTTGCCCTCTCTGGGTTGGTAGGTGGGAATGAGAACACACTGCAGCAGGGGGCTGGTGAAGGCATCAGGGACATGCAGGGACCCAGGATATGAGCTCTGGGGCCTGCCCTTTGCAGACCAGAGTCTCTGCACACTCACCACTGAGGATGCTCTGCCCACGTGACTGCCCCTGGCACCCCTGGCTGGCCACCGCTGTGCTCAGCACGAGACCTGGGGCCGCCGAGGGGCTTTCAGGGGCAGAGCTGTGCCTCTGGGAAGCCATGCAGCCCAGAGACCTCAAGGCAGCGAAACCCGATGGCATCCTGTTGGGTGAACTGGCTGTGGGTCCTTCCAGGGCTCAGAGGCTTTGTGTCCAAGGAGGCTGAGCGAGGGCCTTGCTGGCCTGGTCAGGGGAAAGAAGACACCAAGGCAGCGGCCTTGGTCATGTGCTGACCAAGCGTCTGGCCAGCTCACCGACAGGCATGGGGTGATGGACGGGTCCCGCTGCCAGGAGTCACAGTGGCCCGAGCGCGAGGGAGCTGCAAGGTTCCTGTGTGTGGGTGTGAGCAAGTCCTTTCCATCCTGGTTCTGGTGACCGTGCCCCTCCCCAGCTTTGCCATCACCTTCTAAGGGGAGGAAATCCCACTGGCCCCTCACCCTGAAGCTCTTCCTTCCCGAGCAGCCGTGGCACAGGTGGGCCTTGGCCCTGGAGGGCCCTGGGGGCCCCAGCGCGGGACCGGAGCCAGGAGACTTTGCTGGTGGAGGGACGCTGGTCATAGCAGCCACCCGAGCCTCACTGTGGTGTGAGTCCTGTGAATGCCACCACGGGCTCAGCGGTGCACTGGAACATAGATAAGCAGATGCCTGGTAATCGGTTTAATGGGGCCCAAGCAAACAGGACCGCACACACCCCACGACCCAAGTGAACCCCCACGCTGCCTCGAGAACAGTCTTTCCTCCCCCTCCCTCTCCCATTCTTGCACCTTCTCTCTCTCTCTCCTTCCTGCCTTCCACTAGCAGATTCTATGAGCCCCTCCTGTGGTGATTCAAGGATGAGTCACATGTGATTTCGTGGGTATCGTGGGTGTAATGACCGTGATACAGAGCCGGTGGCGTGCAGCGTGGGAAGGACAGACGACGTGGGCGTCCGAGGTGGGAGATGACCCCTGTCAGGATGGGGACAGCCACTGGAAAGGCCTCATGGAGACGGTGGCAATGGGTCTGGAGGGACGGGCAGGACTCAGGTGTAGGGGGCTGGGGGCAGGAGCAGCTTTCTGCAGAGACCAGCAGAAGTGACATGGGAGCAACTGGCCAGCCCGGGAGCAGAGTGGGGGCTCCAGGGAGACAGCAGGGGAGGATGGCCCACAGGGATCTTCACCCACAGTCACCAGGAGTGACCACTGGGCCGGACTGGACGAGGACGAGGCAGATGAGGAGAAAAGACATGGAGAAATAACACCCCAGGCATCATGGGAATTGCTTCAGGGATGGTGTCTCATGGGAAGTATTATTCCCAGTTCACAGATGAAGAAACTGCAGCACAGAGAGCTCAGGGAAGTTGTCCAAAGTCACACAGCCAAGGGAGACTTGCAAAGCTAAACCAAGGCCCAGACTAGCAGTAATTATGCTGTGATCTTGTGTTCTTTTTCAAAGTGCTGGCCACGGGCCATCTCATTTGGACCCCCTGAAACTTGTAGGAGGTGGGCTGGGTAAATGTGGCCCCCTCCCCACAGGAAATGGAGAAGCAGGGATGCCCATGCACTCCGGGGGGCCAAAGGGGGCGGAGCCAGGGTTTGTTTGGAGGGTCACAGTGAGGGCTACCCGCCCACCTTCCCTGTCACCACAGAGCTCATGGGGCCTTGGCTGACGCTGGGCCGCGCCTCCTGGCTGAGGTGGGTTGTGGTCTGTCCTCATCCATGACTCAAGAGAACACACCAGGGAGGTTGTGAATGTGGAAGACTCAAGATTTTGAAAAACCAGTAACGGATGTGAATAAAAATTGCCAAAGGTATTAACACGATGGAAGATCTGAGTAGAACTGGCTCCCGTGTCTCGGACTGTCCGCCAATTCGCATTTCACCTCAGTTCCGAGGGCCTTCCTGGCGGGGCCCACAGGACTGCCCGGATCGTTTGCTGACCATGCACGATGATGGTGACATCTGTCTTGGGAGAGAGGTAAACGCTCTCGGGGGAGATAACCGTCCAGTCAGATCACACGTTGAATGGGTGGTTGAAAGTCACGTGATTTCTTGACCTAGAGCAAAGAGGTCCAGAGGACAGGAGGATGTTCTTCAAAAACAAGACACAGAAGAGTCTTGTATGTGTATGGGATCAGATGAAGACCCAAAGGGACGCGGGGGAAGGAATAAAATTTCTCCCCAGGCAGCAACCTCTCCATATGCAGCAGGGCCACTTCCTCCTGTGACAAGACCACTGCACAGGACCTCCAGCACCGGCACCACTGTGACTTGGGCTGTCCCACAATTCACACCTATTTCTCCAGACCCTCAGCTCGCAAGTTCTCTCCACACAGCTGCATTTTCCCTGTGTGCTTAGTAACAATGCCAGGGCCTGTGGGGTCCCCGGCAAGCAGAGAGGGGGCTTCATCCACTTGCTTAGCCCCTGCTCCCTCCCGACAAGATCAGAGTTGTCCCTGCTATCCCTGCTCCCAGCATGGAGGGTGACCTTTGCTGTGTCTGAGACACAGAAACATGGATGTCGCTACCCACCCTGACAAGAGGCAGACAAGGGCAGGGTCCATCACTGACCCCCTCGTTCTAGAGAATTGCCGCCTCTCCCAGGACACTGCAGTACTTAATCCACGTGAGCACTGAGGGGGAGGGGAAGGAGGAGGAAGGGCAGATGAGAGAGATGAACAAACGCCTCCAGGGCCCTGGAGGGGCTCCCCACAGAAAAGAGAGGCTGGAAGTGCTCTCACCAGGACTGTCCGCCCAGGGCCCCGGGGAAGCCAGAGGTGCAGGTCCCTGCGGCTAGTGGAGCTCGGAGGTGGGTGGTTCCCGGGGTCTGAGAGGCCCTTTGTGGGCCGCCTGAGGGCCCAGGTCAAACGCTCATCTCCTAGCCCACGGCTGGGGTACTCATCAGAGACAGCTGGGAGAGGACCTGGTCATCAGGCAGCCAACAGAAGCATAGTGGTTTAGGGACCCAGGCAGGTGGCCCATCCAGGACCCATGCAGGTGGCCCATCCAGGATCCATGTAGGTGGCCCCATCCAGAACACAGGCAGGTGCCCCATCCAGGACCCGTGCAGGTGGCCCCATCCAGGACCCAGGCCAGTGACCTCATCCGGGACCCAGGCAGTGGGCCCATCCAGCATCCAGGCAGGTGCCCCATCCAGGACCCAGGCAGGTGGCCCTAATCAGGACTCAGGCCATGCCACCATCCAGGGAAGGTGCTGGGGCCAATGCCCCAGTGATGGTGTCAGGAGAGGTCCCAGATCCCTAGGGGGGCCCCTGATGGTGGGGGCGGCTGTAAGTCTAATATCCAACCCCGTAGTCCAGCCCCTGCAGTTAGCTCCCTCCCCACTCAGGTTTATTCTGAGGCGGCAACACAGACGGCTCCACACGGGTGGACAATCCCTTCCCCTCATTGCCCCACTGGTGCCCACTGCTCAGTCACGCCCAGTCGACCTGTTTTCAGACTCCAGGCACTTTGGGTAAATGAGGACCTGTCCTGGGCATCCTGCAGCCCCTCCTGGACTTGGCAGAACTACAGGAAGCTCTTCTAAGGCACCTGCAGGCACGTTTAACCGGCTGCAACCGCTCACAGCCTGTGGACATGTCATGAACTCGGGGGCCTCCTGATGTCTCCCCTGGCCTCCCCCTGCCTCAGCCTGTACTGGAAGTGGGGAGATGGGCATGCGGTGCACATGCAATTGGCAGGAGGGGCAGGAATGCACAGACCCAGCCATTCCCAGAGACTGTGGAGAAATAGTGGGCCAACCTCTGCAGGGATTGTCTCCCGAATTCCTCAGTGGGCCGAGCCAGCCATACATCTGAACGAGGCAAATGAATGTCATGACCTCCTGCCGAGCACCCAGCACCAGAAAACTCCTACAGGTGGGTGGGAGACGCCAATTAGCCTCACCACTCAAAGGCTCCTTTCAGCCGAGTCCCTACAGGCAAACACCTGCGATGCCCACCTGGCTCCGGGGTGGGGGAGTTCCCCACTGAGCCAGCCCTGGGTTCAGGATCCCCAGGCTGCAAGCCTCACGCTGCTCATGTCTCCTCCTCCGGGAGGGCCAGAACGAGGCAGCAGTCAGCCCTTCCTGGTTTAAACTCCGCCAAGAGCAGGTGCTGGGGTGCTGCCCGGAGGAACCCGTGGACGGGCAGGAGCAGGTTCTCCCTGCAGCCCCCTCTGTTGCCCAGACAGCTGGGCCTCCCACTTCGCCTGGGATGCAGTAGAAATGTGGGGCGTGATGCACCCACTCTACGGTGTGCCTGCCTCCACCACGTGTCCCCTGGCCTGGGCCATCCACCATCCCTGCCTGCTCTTCTGCTGGCATTCTCCTCGGGGATTCCAATCCCTCATCAACGACCCCACCATGGACCAGGAAAAGGACGGCCCCGCCCCCAGGGCACCAACAGCCCAGGGCCTCTCCCAACGCCTCCCGGACCCCCGTCTTCTTATCTCTCAGGTCGCCTTGGCTGAGGGTTGTCATGCCCCCACCCTGCACATGGAGGTGCTGCCTCCCCGGCCTGCCTGACACTGAAGGCAGGTCACCCTCCCAGCCACAGGTGCCCCAGGTGGGGCCACCCTGGTGTGAGTGGCCCCTTAGCCCACCAAGACTCGCCATCACTGATGCCGAGGCCATCAGCTGTGGAGTGTTGGGCACAGAAGCTCCCGTCTGCACCTCAAGGCCTATGTCTAAAGCCAGGTGGGGCCTCTCGTTCAGAGCTACTGTGGGAAACAAGCAAACAGTAGGATGGGGCCTCCCACACTGGAGAGCCAGCCAGGGTTTAAGACACCTCACCCAAATGGTGCAACCATGAGCCTTGGAGGCCGGAAGCCCCGCTGTGTGGCCTGGGCAGGTGATCGACTCCTCTGAGATGCCGGAAGGGATGCTGTCTGCCAAGGAGGTCTTCCCGCCCCATGGTGAATTCTAACATTCATGCGCAGCAGTGGAGCCAGGCGCCATGCTGGCTTTCAGTGTCACACACACATCTCGGTCTCCCCATGCAGGGCCCAGCCAGACTGTACTCCACAGAGCGCCATCAGCACAGCCCAGGTCTGTGGGCACCTGGCTGGCTGGGTACTGGCTGAGCAAGGACTGCGTGTCTCAGCCCAGGGTCCACCTGGCCCCGTGCGCCCAGCATCTCCCAGGCTGCCCCTCCCATCCTGCAGGGCAGCCCACCGTGCTCTGCTGGTGAGAGTCCTGCCTGCTCTCAGCCCCCCGCCACGCGCAGGAGCGGCTGGAATGCAGGTGTCCCGGAGCTGCCTACTCTCAGCCTCCGTTTCCTCTTCTGTCACGTCAGGGATCTGGGCTGCATTCCCTCCCAGGCCCTTTCCAGATTGAGAGTCTCTCTCTAATGCTAATGAGAGGACAGCACATTTCTTTGAGAGATAGTAAATTACAGCATAAGATGTGCTTCAGAATACTAGTCTATTCTTTGGAAATTAATTAAAAAATAAACAAGGTTGATGGGATAGATCCTTATCTCAGATCAGACTCTGAGGCAGGTGGTGGTTAGCTATTTAATCACACTGGGGAAGTAGCAGGAAGGAAGCGGGGGTGGGTTGGGGCAGGGGTGCCGGGCTGCAGCGTGGTGGCCACAGAGGCCTCAGCCGTCCCCCAGGGGCTCTGCAGCCAGAATGGCTCTGCAGTGTTGTCCAAATTGAGGTGGGGGCAGGTATCAGGGGGCATCTTGGACAAGGCAGTATCATTCTGCTGAGGGCCGTTCCCAAGAGGTCAGCAGCCAGCCCTACCGGCTGCAGCGGGACCGAGGGCCTTTGTCCCAGTCACGACACAAATGGACCTCGATTCAGAACTGGTGAGCTGGCACGCTGGGCCCTGAGATGGTGATGGGGACCCTCCATGGGCTGGCGCTCTGGGCCCTGAGATGGTGATGGGGACCTTCCATGAGCTGGTGCTCTGGGCCCTAGGATGGTGATAGGGACCCTCTATGGGCTGGCACTTTGGGCCTTGGGATGGTGACGGGGACCTTCCATGGGCTGGCACTCTGGGCCTTGGGATGGTGACAGGGACCCTCTATGGGGAGCGTTTGCTAGAAGGCAATTCTTCTCTGAAAAAGAGTCACGTATTAAGAACTGAAGTGAATGTTTTTCCTGGAATTTTTCCACCATTGTTCTGCTCTTTCTTTGAGTCCATGTAAAGGGAAACAGCCCCAGAAATGACATCTCCACATGGGCGGAGGATACTTTTTAAATCAACAAGCAGAGGTCAGCCACCTCATCAGCATCCCTGCCTCTGGCAGAAGGAAGCCCCCACCCCAGCCAGCCTCCCGCCCCCTGCCTCTCTCTCTGGTGAGGACAAATCCCTCCAGGTCTGGGCCAGTCTGGAGGCCCTGCGCCTGCCCCGGAACGCTCTGAATCTTCCCGCTCCTAGAATCCAAGGCTGCTCCCTGACCTGAGCAGGGCAAAGTAAGCGCAGACCGAGGCAGCGTCACCGTGGGGTCATTGATAGCCCATCTGTGGGCCCCTGAAAAATCTCCCCTGGCACAATCGTGGGTGGTCTTGTACAGAGAGGGTCTGTGGGTCAGATTCTCTCTCGAGCAGTTCTGGATCGAGACTGAGACCAGGGCAGGAGTCCAATCTGAATGGAAAACCTGGACGGGTCAGTGTATTTCTCGTTCAAAATGCCCTGGCATCAGCGAGGCCTGGAGTTGGGTTAGCTTGGCTTCACAGCTGGAATCCAACTCTGGAAGCACTTGAAAGCTCTTCTAACGGGAGGGAAAGGAGTAACTGTGTGGCCAAGGCTGCGCGGAGTGTAATTGCCGGCAGGGCCGCGAGGGGTGGGGATGCAGGTTGGCGGGCCCTTGTTACTCCGACTTTACAGACCTGCGGCCACAAACCCTCCAGGAGGAGAGACCCCATGATGCCAGTCTGGGTACTGGAACAAGAGTGTTTTTGGTTGTTCTTCAGTGAGTGTACCCCGATCGCTCTGTGCCAGTCTGCGCTCAGTCCTCCTGTGTCCTTCCTTCCTTTGTCCTCAGGACACCCCGTGAAGGCACTCTTTCATCTTGTTCACAGACGAGGAGGACGAAGTTCCCAGGGCTGGCTGCTCCAAGCAGAGCCACCACCCATACCCTTGCCATCCAAGTCCAGGTTCAAGGTCCTTTCTCCACCCTTCATGTTCCCCACTGAAGCACCTCTAATTAATGTAACTTTGCCTAAGTTTCGAACCTGGGGTTCCCTGGTACCTGTCGCAGGCCGAGTCAGGACTCGGACAGGAAAAGTTTTCCGTGTAGACTTCTCTATGCTGCACGTGTGTCCATTGTCCCAGTTTGAAGACACAAGCTCTTTTCTTCCTATTTTCAAATCTTTGAATGTGTCTCGAAACTAGTGTGTATAATTCGTGTAGTAATCTTTCTGTTTGGGTATATATATATATTTTTTTTCCTGGAAAGTCTTTAGGGATATGTCTATAAATTGAGAGCATCTTAAAGTGTTGGAAATATGCTTTAGGGCTGGAAAGATCCCTGTTTGATCTTGGCTCTGCCATTTGCTGGCTGTGACCTCACAAACCATGTCAACTTCTTGATCCCCCCCCACCATGTCTAAGTATCAGTTCTGTTGTCATCATCATTATCACTATTGGCTGATACTGATGGAGAGCGTGTGACCCACCAAGCACAGGTACCTCTGACCAGGGACGATCGCAGCCCTGTGAGACCCTGCTTTTCCAGATGCAGAAACTGAGGTTCAGACAGTCCAGGGATGCCCAGGACTAGTGGGGGACAGGCAGGGGACCCAGGCAGTCTGAGTCCAGAACCCTGCCTTCCCCACTGGGCCCTGACCACCAGCCACCACTCCCTTGATTGGCTCGGGCAGAACTGGGTGTGTGTTCAACTTTCCGTAGGCAAGCCCGCTCCTGGAGTGAAGGAGCAGGATTTGGACACGAGGACGTGGCTGTGCATGTGTCTCCTCCTTCCCGAAAAGGAAAACATTCCCAGAAAGGGGTCCCGGGGGCCCAACGAGGTCAAGTTCGTATGGGACCATAAATACTTTGGTATGTTCACAAATGGCTGAGTCCTGCCTTGTGAGGACAACAGCCGTACTGCTTCTGTGGCATCCAGAAAAATAAGAGAATCCTCTCTGAAGCCACTTCTTGGCAGGCCAGGCAGGCAGTTTTGATTCAAAACACATCCATGGCTTCGGAGAGAATAACTCAAGTGCAGCCTGGGGATGGCCAGAGGCAAGATAGAGCTGCTCCATTTAATGTTTTCAAGTTCTCCTTTTAAAGCAATTACTGCATTCATCTGAAAGTCAAATAAGATCCACAAATCAAAAACAGAATTAACAAGTAAAAAGGGGGCTGTGGAATCTGATCTGGGTGCATTTGCGGGCAAATGGACAGTGTCCACTCCCATCTGGTTAGGTTTCGCCTCATGGAAGGCGCCACTGGCTAGGGTCGAACCTTCCGTACGCGGGATTGCAGAATTGGACGTGACATTTATAGGCGAGAACAATAATGAACACCCAGCTGGCAAATGTCAGCTTGCTTATGAAAGTGCTACGCTTGAAAGAAAACCAGTCGCCGGGTCTCTGGTGTAACTTCTAGGTTAGCTAGATCTTTTTGGAGCCTGTGTTTGAAGGTTTTGATGTCCTGGGGACCCCCTCCTCTACGAGTTTTCCCGCAGTGGGTGTCCACCTGAGACCCTTTTACATCCGAGGCTGAATGTTTGCTCCTCATTGAAACCTGTTCATAAAGCCTAATGTTGTAGGGCCGGGTGGTAACCAGGGCAAGGGGCTCTGAGGGTCCCGAGGACTGTCTCGTTCAGATCCCCATGTCAGCATGACTGGGCAGACGTGGTTGGAACTCTCATTCACATCCAGCAACCCCTTTGAACAACACGCATTCCCCCTCGGCATTGGTGTTTATGCTAGTCCTGCTTTTAGGAGAAATGTTTCTGCTCTGTAAGATCCACCCCTCACCTTCCAAATGTTTTCTTGATTACCCCTGCACGCACATAGACACGCACACACGCACACACATGCATGCACTCCCTCTCCGGGGTGGCGGAACAGCATCAGTCTCAGCCCTCCTGAATCCAGTGCTGGTGTTGTGACTCAGTCGCTGCTGGAGAGACAGCAGAGCCAGCGGCCACCACACTCTGCCTGGAAGGACAACAGGATGCACTCTGGCCGTGAGCAAGAGTGTTCTCGGCACTCCAGATCCTTGCTGCATTTAATACTAAACATAAAAAGCCAGCACAGCAGGGCCTTGGCCCCGGGTCCTTGAGGACCGTTCACAGGGACACCTGGTTTGCTGCCAGCTTCCTGGACCCGTCTCCTTAGACTAGAAAGCCACGTGAAAAATCTCAATTGGAGGATGACTGGGGTTGATGCTCGTGACGGTTGGGAAGGGCATGCAGAGGTGGAGTAGACTAGCACAAGCAAAGTGAGCTCTTTCCAGAGCCATGACTCCAGCACGGCCCTGACCGTGGCCTCCGGCCCCTTTGCAAGTGAGCTGCCCACAGGACGGCTAACGCTCCTGCTGGTGGTGGGCCACCATGGTGGTGGGCCTGTTCGCCTGGATGAACACACGGGGGCCACTTGTGCCCTCAACAAACGCCTTCTGAACATGGCCTGTGTGCTGGGCACCCCCAAAGGGCCAGAGAAACAGCTGTGAACAAAGCAGTCCAAACACGCTGCCCGCGGGCAGTTCCGTTTCTAGAGGGAGAGGCAGACAGTAAACCAATAAATGAGAAAGATGGTAATGTGGGATCATAATGAGTGCTGTGGAGAAACCAAAGCAGAGAAGGGAGACAGGAGTGCCGGTTGTGGGGACTGTGCCCTGTGATGAGGCGGTCGGGGACGGCCTTGCCGGAGTGACAAGGGTGGAATGACCGGGGTGGGTGACAGGGTGAGCTGGGCAGCACCTGGGGCCTGCAGGTGGCGGGAATGCAAGAGCTTGTTTTAGTGGCTGCCCAGAAATCCCCGGCCTGGAAAAAGGCCCTTTCTCCGTGGGTGACAGATTTCCACTTTTTTAAGTGAATCCATGCTGCAGGAAGCTCCTTCCAGAGTGATATCTGTTTGCATCTTGGAATATCTGGTGGAACATTTTTCTTAGTTGATTTGCCTTTCTTTGTGTTAATTGTGTGGTGCGTGGGAATTTTCATGTTTATGCAGTGAAACATATTAATCATTTTCTTATTATTCTTCCAATCTTTTATGTTTAGAAAGACCTCACCTGTGAGATCAGATCCTTGCCTGTAGTTGCTTCTAGTTAATTCACGCTTCTCTGTCACAGTGACCCCTTGACCCGTCTGGAATTACTGGAGTGGGACGTGAAGGGAAACCCTTAGGTTTTGGTTGACCAGTCATCCCAACAGCATCCAGTGAGAGATTTCACTTTGTCATTTCTGCCACATTTTATAAAAGCATCGGTCCTCAGCAGACTGGAGGGAGAGCTGGGCCTTGACCATGAGAGACTGAGAAGCCTGGTCTCCATCGCTGGTGCTATTTTTTTCAGCATGGAACTTGACTGTATCTAATACAGATGTTAATTCTGCCCCTGCTCGCTTTGTTTCTATTTAATTTGTCCTGATTTCAATTTCTTACTGCCAGACTTTGAAATCAAAGGGGAATTACTTCATGGGAAAGCAGTCTATTGTATTACCTTCTCATCTTTCTTGCCTTGTTTCAAAAATCCCACTTTTTCCTTCTATATATTTGAACATTCAGCCCAGATATTTTCTTATTTTCTGTAATACTTTTCATATGTTGATTCCCTTTTGCAAAGCAATAAGAAAAAAGATAATTTCCCAATAGCAAAAGGGCAAAGGACACGAATAAATGGCAATAAACACATAGAAACAACTTTTATACCACTAAAATTTAAATAAATATAAAGTAACACATAAAAATATAGATACTGCTGTTTCATCCCTTCTATTGATAGAAGTAACTGGAAGACTGAACTCCTGCTAGCAAGGATGCATTGAAATGGGAACTCTCCCACCCAGTGTAGATGCGTGAACCAGCGCAGCATCACAGGAAAAACTTGGCAAGAGAGACCCAGGGCAGAAGCAGAGTGGGTGACTTTTGACCTGGCATTTCTAATTTTAGGAATATGTGCTAAGCAAAGAACCAAAGGGACAGATACAGCTTTAGTACGGTGAGGTCCTCAGGGTATGGGGTACAACAGCAGAAACAAAACATCACCACACCCAACACAAAAGCTGGAAAGAACTTAGATGTTCTACAATAATGAGACAGTTAAATAAATCATGCTGCATCAAGTCGATGCCTTAGAATGCAGCCGTTAAAAATCACATAAAGGGTTCAGAACATGGGAAAATGTTCCTGATGTGGTAGCCCAGTAAATAGCACAATAGTATAATCCCAGACACGTACACACTTATATAGATACACACACACACTGAGCCAGTCTACTCATCCAGGGGGGAGGGGACACAATAAACAGCACTTAATTTTTAATCACTCAGCGTGTTCTCTGACTCCCATGTCTCATTTCTCTGGACTGACAAAAGTAAATTTGACCATTTAACCTCAATTGTTCCTGAGGCTTGTCTCAATAACCTTGTCATCTGTTACCACCTGCCACATGCCTGGGGTTCTGCAGGTTTTATGTTGTGCCATGACCTTGGGGTGAGCATCTCTCCCCCTCAGCATCATCTCCTCCCCACAATGACTGTGGAGATGCCCTGCTCCCTTGCTCTGTCTACTGAGAAGAACTAGAAGAAATGACACCACAGTAGCCGTGAGCACACCCGGCACCCAATCTTGGTTTCTAACACCATTTTCCAATGAAAGGAACCAGAGATCCTCAGAGAAATGGATGGTTCTTAGGCCTGGGGCAGGAAACACAAGATGTGGGCTGAGCCTGTGACTTCCTTCCAGAGAGTACAGTATGGAAGGGAGGAAAGAAAAAGTAACTTCAAGGTGGATAAACCTGATACATGCTACATCAGCCAGGCGGTCGAGATCAGCACCAACAGAGGTGTGTCACGTTGGTAGTATGTACCCCTGATTATGGTGTGATGGGTATGGCACTTCACCTCTGTGGTCTTTCTACCAAAAGCACACAGTCCCAGTCCAATCATGAGAAAAACACTAGACCAACTCAAATTGAAAGACATTCTATAAAATTCCTGACCAGTCCTTCTTAAAACTTCCATGGTTATCAAAAATCAGGAAAGTCTGTGAAACTCTCACAGCCAAGAAGAGCCTAAAGAGACATAACGAATAAATACAATGTGGGATCCTGGAACACAAAAAGGACATTAGGGGAAAACTGAGGAAATCTGAATAGAGCATGGACTGTAGTTACTAACGATGTATCATTACTTGTGGTAAACGTACCTACCACACTAGTAAGGTATTCACGATAGGGGAAACTGGATGTGGGGTATATGGGATTTCTGTGCAACTTTTCTGTAAATCTAAAACTATTCTACAATAAAAGTTTATTTTTTTAAAAAGTTATCAGTGGTTACTCCCTGATAAAATATGTTTGTGCTTTTTGGAAGCAAGTTGGATCTAAAAGTAAAGAGTAGTGATGGTGAGAAGTGGAAACTTTGGAGCTGGAGGTCTCGGTGGTCAGGAGAGAGGGCTGGAAGCTGCTGCTCTCCGGTCAGGAAGTGCGGATGAGGGGCAGCCTGCAGACGGGGGGCATCGGGATCAGCGGGTGGGCCAGGTCTGGGAGCGGCTGGCCAGGTGGGCAGTGCTGGCTCCGTCTCAGCTTCCGTCCTCCACTTCCCTTCTCCTCTGGTCCTATTCCCGCTGCCCACCTTCGCTTTCAACCCATGCTCCTTCCTTCTCTCACCAGCTTCCTTCTTACCGCCCCTTACGCTCACTTCCAGCTCTCCTGGAGGAATCCCTGTCCCTACCTTCCTCTCCTCCCTCCAGCTGCCTCCCCTCCCCAGCTGAGACTTTTCTCTCCTTCCCTGGAGGTGCTCTCTGTTCTGCGTGATGCTGCCAGCACCCACAGCCCTGCATCACTGTCTCCCGCGTCCACTTCTCCCACTCCAGTCTCTCCCTTTCTCTCTTCTCTTTCCAGTTCCTCCCTTTCTCCACTATTGACTAAACATTGGAAGTCATGTTCATTTTAGTTATTTGTTCTCTTGCTTGAATGAGGTTTTATATTCTCAATTTTTAAAAAGCAAGTAAGATAAACATGTCAAACCGCTCCCCGTGGGAGCACAAAGCGAACGGGCTCTGTGAACACGGCGTTTGATCCATGAGCTGCTCTCTGTCCTGTGTTCAGCTGGGACAAAGGGGTCACCATGTTAAAAGCAACCTTAAATCACTCATCGTCAAACGTCCCTGCGAGGATGTGGAGAGCAGGTTTACAGAATTGTTGAGTCACAGCCTCTGAACAAGTTCAATCACGACCCCAACACCTGATCTCAGCAAAGTCTGTTCTCTTCTGTGGGTTCCTTAGGTCATTCTGCCTCGCAGTAACGTGGCCAGAAAGTGGTCAGCAGCCACCTTTGGCGTGGGGCATCCACACGGAAGCCACACCCATGCACCTTCCTAGTTTTTGTCAACTGTATGAGATTCCTGCGGCTGCTATAACAAATTCCCACAAACTTGGTGCCTTAAAACAGCAGAAATTCATTCTCTCAGTTCTGCAGGCTGGAAGTTGGAAATCAAGGGGTCTGCAGGGTCGCACACCCTCCAAAGTCTCTAGGAGAGTCTCCTCCCATGACCCTTCCAGCTCCCGGTGCTCCAGACGCTCCTTAGCTAGTGGCTGCATCACTCCACCCCTGCCCCTGTCTTCACACGGCCTTCCCCCAGTGCATCTCTGTGTCAAAAATCTCCCCTCCTTCCTTTCTCTTCTAAGGACACAAGTCATTGGGTTAGGACCCACCGGGATAAGCCAGGATGATGCTATGTTGCGATCTGGACCTTAGTTATATCTGCAAAGACCCTTATTCCAGATAAGGTCACACTCTGAGGTCCGCATGGACATACACTTAGGGACCACTATTCCTCCCACTACATCTATCAGTATTCAATAGGTTTTACTAATCTAAATCCAAATACGAGGCCCTTAAATAACTAAATTGTGCTTTACAGGGTGTTTTTGCAGCATTTCCCTGATAAGGTAAACATACAGGGTTAAAAACTGATTTCCATGATTTTTTTTAATTTACTAGCCTCGGGATATCAGAAATTTGCAGGAATAGTTGCACAATAACTTTTGGCAGTTTTGCACAAATCTAATTACATATTAGCTTCAGCTCAGATTGCTGGAGAGCAGGAAGGTTTGTTTATTCTCCAAATATTTGTCTGGCATCCTCCATGTGCCAGGCCTGGGATACGACAGAGGATGAAAACAGACCTGATGTCTGCATCCAAGGAGCGGACTGTCAGAGGAGGGACAGATGACAGACAAAAGGTGCAGACCAAACAGACGACCTGTAACCCGCCCATGGAGCTGGCGCAGCTCACGGGGCAGTCACACCTGCTCTCCTGTCCCTCGATACCCCTCTCCCATGCCATAGGGTGAAGACCCCGTGGTATTCTGGTCATGCTCAGGTAATGCCAAGTCCAATGGTGTAAGTCATCAGTCACCAGCCAGCATATTAACCTACACGTGAGTGTCCACTCAAAGAAAGGTGTCACTTGTGTCACCCTCCACCAAGTGCCACTGCCAGCCAGGGCACTATGCAGGCCCTGGGGAAGGAGTGAGGTTGGTGTGGTCAGCTGAATAATGGCCCCCAAAGACGTCAACATCCTAATGCCTGGAACCTGTGAATACATTACCTTCCATGGCAAAAAGGACTTTGCAGACGTGATTAAGGATCCTGAGATGGGGCGCTCATCCTGGATTATCTGGGTCAACGTCATCACAGGGTCCTTATGGGAGGGAAGGAGGGATCAGAAGAGGAGAGGCAATGTGACACGTAATTAGAGACTGGAGCGAGGCGGCCACAAGCCAAGGAATGCCGGTGGCCATCCGGAAGGAGCAAGAAGAGGCAAGGACGGGTTCTCCCCTAGAGCCTCCAGAAGGAACTGCCTTGACTTCTGCCCCATGTGTCTCGTTTCAGATTTCTGGCCTCTGAAACTGTAAAAGAATAAACCGCTGTTGTGTTAAGCCACTAAGTCTGTCTGTGGTAATTTGTTACAGGAGCCACAGGAAACTGAACATCAGTTTATAAGCTGTCGCTGTCTCTCTAGAGGCCGTTTCTGGCCTTCCTGGGTGGGAGAGGGGAAGGAGAAGAGGTGAGGGGTCAGAGGCTCTTACTCCACTTTGTGGGTCCCGTGGGGCCCTCCCACGGAGGCTGTGTGGCTCTGGCTGTACGCCTCCTTTGCCTGGACCCTCGGGATCCCCTCCCTCCCTCCCTGTTTTTCGGCAGTTCACCCTGCACAGAGTCTCGGGGTACAGTCCCTGCCTCTCCCCGGCAGTCCTCTGGGCCGGCATGGAAGAGGCCACAGGAAGACTCTCCCTTCCTCCAGAACTCACACGTGGGAAACACGGCACCTTTGCCCACATGTGCAGGGTGCCTGCAGACGGAGCCCCCAGTAGCCCCCTCACCAAAGCTGCTTACCAGAGGCTTCCTGGGCACCCAGTGGACTCAAGAAGAGCGCTGTCACCTCCGCCATGGGGTGGGAGCCCCAGGCCCCTTCCCAAATCTCTCTCAAGTGCACTCTTTACCTTTTTCCCCATCATGGTGGGTACAGAGAGCAGGGAAACTTTGAAATGTTGCGGTAAGGGGGCGTCTCGCAACTCAATTTGGATTCTGACACACGCCAGAGTGTCTTTCAGTTTGTCAACCTGCCACTTACGTTTGGGTGAAATGCCTCGAAGCAGAGGCTGTGGAGCCAGCACGGCCTGCTGTGGGACCTGGCTCGAGGAGGAAGGTGTCCCTGAGGGACCGCGCCCATGCTAACACTGCGGCATGAGCAGGGGTGTGGGGTGAGGGCATCCGAGGAGGAGGAGGAGGAGGAGGAGGAGCTGCCCCAGGGCCCCGTGGGTGCAGGATGTGTGTGCTAGGGAGAAGAGAGAAGGTCTGGGAGGCCGGAGGGCAGGCGGGGAGCATGTAGGACCGGGAGGAAGTTGGGGCCAGGCCGGTCCAGAGGCCACAGGGATTTTTGTCTCCACGCAGAGAGCAACGGGGATCCCTGCAGAGCAGGGGCGCGATGCGATCCCACTGTGGTTTGAAAGTGTGGAGAGCAGATTTCAGGTAGGCAAAGGGGCTGCGGGAGCCTCTGAGGAAGTCAGTGCCATCATCTGGGCAGGTGGTGGTGGCCAGGGTGTGATGGAGGCGTGGACTAGGGGAGGCGGAGCGAAGGGGTTCATGAGATATTTAGGAGGACAATGTGAGACATGAAGAATGGATGCAGAGGTGAGGGAGCAGGAATGTCGGGCTGCGTCCAAGTTTTCTGGCTCGTGTAACAGACGGGATGGAGCAGAAGGTCCTGAGCTGGTGTTGGGCACAGTGAGTTTGAGGGGCTTTTAGACATTCAAGAAGAAACGTCCATGTGGCCATTCAGCTGTTCTTGTCTGGAGCTCTGAGGAGGCTCCTGAACTGGAGACGTAGCCATGTGTTCTGTCAGCACGTGGGCACTCACCTGGAGCTGTGGCTGTGGGTGAGATGGCCGAGGAAGAGTGAGGGGCTGAAGAAGCCCAGTCTGAGTCCCGAGGAGCTCAGGAGAGGAGCAGGGCCCACAGAGGAGACACAGCAGAGGAGGAGGAGGGACTCCAGGGAAGGACCAGAACACGGTGACCCAGGAGATGCTTCCATGGACTATCCCAAATGTGGGGGTCGGAGAGGCAACCTCACCCACGCCAGCTGTAGGACACCAAGGGAGCCCACACAATTCAGAAAAGCAAATTTTGTGCATGAAAACAAGGTGCTGCATGCTGGGCTCCTTTTCTGAGACTAGCAGGAGACAGTTTCACAAAAGGGACCCTCATAAGAGGGGACAGTTGGCAGTAGAGCCGTCACCACCAGCAGCTGTAGGAGACAGGTGAGATGCACGCAGGGCAGCACCTGAAGCTTTAACTGATTATAATTCAGTGAGTAAGCGGAAGTTTCTCCTAAAAGAAGAAAAAGGGCAAAAACGAATTAGATTGAGGCGAGTTGATAGAAATTGATAATTAAAGCAATAACATACTTATTATGTGCCTTGGTGCTTAGATTTCCTTAAATTTTACCATATCGTGAGCTTTCTTTAAAAATAAAAGCTAGGTCTGGCCCGGTGGCATAGTGGTTAAGTTCGCACATTTCGCTTCAGCAGCCCAAGGTTCGCTGGTTCAGATCCTGGGCATGGACCTACTCACCACTCATCAAGCCATGCTGAGGCGGTGTCCCATATAGAAGAGCTACAACTCTACAACTATGATATACAACTATGTACTGGGGTTTGGGGGAGAAAAAAGACAAAGAGGAAGATTGGCAACAGATGTTAGCACAGGGCCAATCGTCCTCAAAAACATAAAAAATAAATAAAAGAAGCTATTAGCAAAGAGTGATTTATTTTATTTTATTTTATTCTGTAATAATAAGCTGTCACTTTTAGGTGAAAAGAATAATGATTTGGGTTATGTCTGTAAAATCACTGTCATATTACACTAATTCAAGAATTATATGATACATAAAACATCTTAAGGAAGCCACTAAAAAACTATTAGAACCAATACCACAGCAAGGCTGCAAGATACAAGATTAATATACAAAAATCAACTGTGTTTCTATGCGTTAACAATGAACAATCTGAAAATGGAATTAACTAAACAAATCCATTTACAATAGCATGAAAAAACATAAATACTGAGGAATAAATTTATTAAAGAAGTACAAAATTTGTGCTCTGAATATTACAAAACATGGTTGAAGGAAATGAAGGAAGACTTAAATAAATAAGAAAGACATCCTATGTTCATGGATCAGAGACTGAATTTGTTAAGATAGGGGTGAAGATGGGTTTTATATGTAAACGATGAGGGTATAGACCTCAGTTATTTGACCAGACACTAACCTGGGTGTTGCTGCAAAGGCCTTTTATAGATGTGATTAAAGTCTATAATCAGTTTCCTTTAGTAATGGAGTGTATTCTAGATCATCTGGTGGGCCTGATTCAATCCGTTGAAAAACCGTAAGAGCCAAACTGAAGTTTCCCTAAGAAGAAGAAATTCAGCCCCCAATTTCCAGCCCGTCTTTCCTGACAGTCTGCTCTACGGATTTTGAACTTGCCAGGCCAGCCCAACAACTGCTAAGCTAATTTCTTGCAACAAATCTCATAATATCTACATTCTACTGGTTCTGTTTCTCTGGCAGAACTCTGACTGGATATAACAATAATATTCCCAAAATTGACCTACAGAGTCAATGCAATCCTTATCAAAATTTCAGCTGGTTATTTTTTCAGAAATTGACAATCTAAACCTAAAATTCATGTGGAAATTCATGGGATCCAGGATAACCAAAACAATCTTGAAAGGAAAAATAGCTGGAGGACACACACCTCCTGGTTTCAAAACCTCTTACAGAGCTGCGTTCATCAGGACGGTGTGCCCCTGGCATGAGAAGACAAATGTAGACCAGGGAAACAGAAAGGAGAGTCCAGAAATAATCAATGGGTTTTCAACAAGGGAGCCAAGACAGTTCACTAGAGAAAGAATAGTCTTTTCAACAAATGGTTCTAAGATAACTGAATATTCACATGCAAAAAAATGAAATAGAACCTCTATTTCATACCACCTAAAAAAATGAACTCGTAATTAATCAAAGACCTAAACTTAAAAGCCAAAACTCTAAGGTTCTTAGAAGAAAAAATTGACATAAATCTACATGATCGTCGATTAGAAAATGGTTTCTTAGATATGACACCAAAAGCATAGCAACAAGACAAAATATAGATAAATTTGACCTCAAAGAACTAAAAATCTTTTGTGCTTCAAAGGACACCATGAAGAAAATAAGAAAACCTACAGAATGGGAGAAAATATTTGCAAATAATATATCTAATAAAAGACTTGTATCTCGAATATACGAAGAACACTTAGAACACAGTAACACAAAGGCAAATAGCTCAATTTAAAAATGGGCAAAAAATATAACAGATGTGTCTCCAAAGAAGATAAACAAATGTCCAATAATCACATGAAAAGATGCTCCAGATGGGAAATGCGAATCACAGCCACAGTGAGATGCCACTTCAACCCACTAGGATGGCTATAATCAAAAAGACAGATAGTAATAAGTGTTCGTGAGGATGTGGAGAAATTGGACCCCTCAGACACTGCCAGCTGGACTGTAAAATGGAGCAGCCACTTTGGAAAACAGTCTGGCAGCTCCTCAAAAAGTTAGACAGAGTTCCCGTATGACCCAGCAATCCCACTCCTAGGTACACGCCCAAGAGAAATGAAAACACGTGTCCACACGGGTCTGCACGTGAATGTTCACAGCGGTAAGATTCACAATAGCCAAAGAGGGGAAACAGCCCAAATGTCCATCAACTTATTAATAAATAAATATAACATGATATATACATAAAATGGTACATGCTACCACATAGATAAACCTTGAAAATATTATCCTAAGTGATGCCAGTCACAAAATGCCACATTTATAGGAAAACATACGAATTACAGACAAATCTATAGAGACAGAATGTGCTTGAGTTGTGGCCTAGGGCTAGGTCGGAGGAGGGGAGTTAGGGACAAATGAGGAGTTACTGCTAATGACACAGGGCTTCTTTTTGGGGTGTGACAATGTGATTCTGGGGGACGTCTTGGTGCTGAGTGTGGTCAAGGGCTGTTTAGAGCTGGAGGAGCCATAACCATGTGCCACGCCCCCTTCAGGTTGTCCAGGAGGAAAATGAGTCTTGGAGAGACAGTGAAAGCCCAGGACCACCCAGTTAGATGGTCACGGAAACAGGACCCTGCCCAGCCCACCTAGCACACCTGAGCCTTTCTCCCCAACCTCATCCTCCTGTTCTTTCAGTCCCTCTGTATACGAATACACATGTCAACACTAGATGACCATTTTTGAGCACCTACTGTTTATAAGGCACACCCAGAGATGAACCTGGTGGGCTCAGTGAACCCAGATCTCAGAAGGGAGGGAGTTAATGAAAGGCTCCGGGAGACAGGTGGGTCAGAGATGGGCAGGACCAGGCGGGCACGAAGGAAAGGTGTGCAGATGGACAGAAAGCAAGTCCCGGGGAGGAGCAGTGGGCTCAGGAGCACGGGAGAACAGGGGGCAGGGGACAGCACAGGGAGCAGGGCTGGCTTGCTCTCTCTGGATGCTCACATGATACTCAGAGGAGAGGAACGCAGACGAGCTGGGCTGTAGGCTGGCGGCTGGTGATAAATAGCCCTGAATGTCAGCACAAGGAGCTCAGACTTCACTCAGCGAACAGTGAAGGTTAATGGGAGGAAGCGTGTGGACACTCAGGCCGCGCCCTGGTATTCTGGCTTCCTTCTCCCCCTGCTCATGTTGCTGGAATCAGTTTCCCACCCCCTTCAGTTAGAAAGGTCAAGTGAATGGCTTTGGTCAGTGAAATGTGAGCAGATGGACACGTAGCAGCAGTGAGAAATAAACTCTGGGTTTTTTTTTTTTTTTTGTAAGGAAGATCGGCCCTGAGCTAATATCTGCCAATCCTTCTCTTTTTTTTTTTTGCTGAGGAAGGCTGGCCCTGGGCTAACATCCATGCCCATCTTCCTCTACTTTATACGGGACGCCACCACAGCATGGCTTGCCAAGCGGTGTGTCGGTGCATGCCCGGGATCTGAACCGGCGAACCCCAGGCCGCCGCAGTGGAACACATGCATCCAACCGCTTGCGCCACCGGGCTGGCCCCAACTCGGTTTTTTTAAGTCATTGAGATCAGGGGTTGATTATTACCATGGCACAACGCAGCCCGTCCTCACTGGTGTAGGCAGTAGGTGCGTCTGGCTTTTCCAGACGTTACTTTATTTCATCATCACAACAGCACTGCAAGGAAGGTGAGACCATCACCACTTCATTGGTGACAAAGATTAAATAATGCGTCCGGGGTGGCGGAGCCTGTGAGTGGCAGCGTTGCAGTGTGAAGTCCGGTCTGTCTGCCAGCAGCACCTGGATTACTCACCTGGTCCAGCTGCCATAGTCGGGGTCGTGACAGTAGCGAGCAGTAAGGGGTGGTGTCAGGCATCACTGAGGTGGGGACCCAGGTGGGAGTGGCATTGGGGAGGGTGCATCTAAACTTGGTCAGAATTGGACACGGGCAGGGAAGGGGAAAGCCATGTGAAGGGAAATGGGGACCTCTCTGCCTCCGAATGTGGGCTCAGATCCAAGAGCTAACGTCCATGGACGCCACACACACCCCTCCTTCTAAAGGGGGTGCCGTGCCGTCCAGGCGGGGCTTGTAAAGGGTCTCCACTTGGCTCTCCAAAAGAGGGGCTTTGAACTCAGCTGAGGAGAGATTGTTAGGGAGCTTTGTCCTCAGTGTTCTTCCCATCTGCCCAGCTAAACCAGGGTGGTTTACCAGGACTAGTTCACAGCTTGACCTGGTCTTTCCCACTCAGAGGACACACAGGCTGGTACTTGAATCACACCTGAAAAATAGTCTCCCCTTGAGGAAAGGGAGCTTAACCCCCAACGGTGAATGTGGGCTGCAGGGTGACTGCCTTCCACAGAGGACACGGCAGAAATGGAGAGAGGCACGTGATGCAGAGACACCTTACAGACACCTGGGCCAGGTGACCAAGGTCGCCATCAGCAGTGATGTGTACCCTGGACATAACGTGATGAAAATTGCCTCCACCTCTGTGGTCTTTCTTCCCCAAACACACAAAGCCAGGCTAATCATGAGAAAAGCATCCAACTCTGACTGAGGGACGTTCTATAAAATACCTGCCCAGGTCTCCTCAAAACTGCCAGTTATTAAAAACAAGGAAAGTCTGGGAAACTGTCACAGCCACAAGGAGCTTATAGAGGCATGACAACCAAATGTGATGTGGTGTCCTGGATGGGATCCTGGGACAGGGACAATCTAAGGAAATCCAAATAAAGTAGGAACTTCAGTTAATAATAACGTATCAACATTGTTCACGAATTGTGACAAATGTGCCACGCTAATGTAAGATTAACAACAGAGGGAGCTGGGTATGGGGTATATGGGAACTCTCTGTCCTGTCCTTGCAATAATTCTGTAAATCTAAACTGCTCTAAAATTCATTTATTTTATGAAATAGTCTGGAGGGGGTGGCTGCCGCGCTGCCCCACGACAGGCGGAGCAGAGAGGCGCCAGGGGAAGCACGCTCCACTCCAGCAGCCCCGACTGGTTTCCCCAGGTCCCCGTGGACCCCGTGGGTCTTAGGACAACCCACCCATGAGAAAGGGCAGCAGAGAGGGTGTGGGTGAAATGCCAGAAGCAGGGATGGTAGAGGAGGCACGGCCAGGACTGGGACAGCACAGGAGAGGTGCCCTCGAGGAGCTGACAGAAGTCCCCATCGAGAGCACTGCATCTCAGACGAGACAGAGGAAGAGCAGACGGACGGCTGAGCTGTCCCACCCGGCCCCTCACTCCACAGGGAGGAGAGCAGGGCCCAGCCGTGTCCAGTGACGGGCCCACACCCTGTCACACCCCAGGACAAGTCCAAGTTCAGTCCCTCTGCGGGGGTTCACCGTGCCCCAACCCTACACTGTGCTCGCATGTCTGCGTTGTCCCACGGCCTTCTTCTGGGACGCCACCTAGACCCCGCTCCGCCATCCACCTAGCTTAGCGCAATGGCATGAGTGTTTGGTTCAGACGCACAGACATGCAGGCTCCTCTTCCCCGTGTGTCAGATACCCTGGGAGCTGCTTGTGCCTCCCCAGCACAAGTAACCCAAGATATCTGCATCCTGATTTTCTTTCCTCCTTGCTGTGTTCTCCCACCTGTTGTGAATTCAAATGTACCCCCCAAAAAGATCCATAAACCAAAGCGCTGTGACCATGGACCCTGAGCGGCGGTCCCTCGAGGGACCTGTTGCTTCCCGCTCTACCGAGAGACCAAAAACACCTGACGTGGTCCACAGCCAGGGGCGAGGCAGGGTCCAAGGGCCCAGAAAGGAAGCCTCTGCCTCCCCCACTGCAGGCTGACAGGCCAATGCAGAAGCATCCCCAGGGAGGTGAGACAGCTGAACTCATTGTACCCCAAGAGGTAATGGCACCCCATTCCCACGAGCTTACCGACAGCTGCCTGGTAGCCACACGGGTCTCTATGATGCTCACGTCCCTCGCCCCAGCCCCAGACAGCATGCCTGGTGTGTAGATGCTGTATCTGAAGATGAAGGCTGCACAGAGCCATCATTCGTCTGCCCCTCGACCTAAACTCCAACTCCAGTTTGTCTACAGTCTACAATTCACTGCCCTTCACCTCCTCATGGAGCCAAAGTTGTGAGAGGCACAGGGCCCAGACCACAGAGAGCTCCAGACAGCGAGAAGGCCCCGAGGGAGAGAAGACACGGAGCGCAGGAGGAGTTAAAGCAGACTGGGGCACAGCAGAGCATGAGGCCACAGACCCAGGGGGTCTTCCACTTGGCCCAGGACTTGGGGACCACATGCCCCTGTTTCGGGCAGTCCCCGATTATACCCCCTGACCCAGAGCGTGACTCCCAGGGCCCCCTTCTCTCTCAAAAGTAGCTCAGTGTGGGTGGGGAATTGGAGTTGGCCTACACGGGGGCCTGGGGGTCCTCCCCGCTCGCAGCCTGCGAGGTGGGCAGGGAGCAGGAACACGAGGAGTGGATTCCGGAATGTGGCCTTCCCGCTGCTATAGACGCTTGTATAGACACTCAGGCACGTGGTACCTGCCCAAGTGCCTGCAAGGGGACTCGGACTGCAGCACTCGGAGACTGGCCACCGCCTCTCGCATCCGCCCCCTAAACCCAGCAGGAGCCTCTCCAGGACTGAGACCTGGACCTGGGGCCAACTGAAAGCAGACAATCCCCCTTCCTCGTTCCTCAGTACTAGGCCCACCTGGCCCCTCACCCCCTCCCTCCCTCACTGGGCTGCCCCCGCTTCCCAGCCCCTGACTCTGGTCCTCCTCCCTCCCTGTGCTCGCAGCCCAGATCCCAAGCACCCCAATGCCCTTTGGCCTGCTCGCCCTCGAGTCCCAGCCTGGACACCCCGCAGCCATGTGCCGATTGTCATCTCTGACATACAACTTCTGTAAGAACCGTGAGGTGCCGCAGTTGCCCCTGGCAGAGCCTTCCTCCTCGGGAGCTGACGAGGTTCCGGGGAGCACGCGCGTCCCGGGCTGTGCGCGCAGGACTACAGGGCCGTCCAGACAGCACGTGCACTCACTACTACCGGCACCAGCAGGTGAGGACCACCGTGCTTGAGCTTCCTCATCGCTTGCTCGAGGTCGGGGCCCTCCGCGATCGAACCTGAGAACCCTAGAACCCCAGAGTGGGACAGGACCCCAGAGACCATAGGAGCCCTCCACGGGGCTGGGGTCTTTGACCGTCTGAAGAAATTTCATCAAAGACTGCCTGCCTGACAGCCGCGAGAAGCTTGCAGGGCCAGCTCAGCCGCATATGCGGGGTGACAGTGACACCCCCAAGCACCCCCTGTGCTCACTCCTGGGACTGGAGCAGAGGGAAGGATTTGCTCAGACAGGAACTCGGGGTATCACATTCGCAGGAGAAAAGAAGCGAGCAACAGGAATACACCGACCTGGTGCGAAACACAGCTCAGCCACTTGCCGATTTGTGGCCTTGGGCACGGGGGTTAAACCTCTCTGGGCCTGGTTCCCGGAGAGAAATCTGGACAGTGGGAACAAAGTGGGGATAATTAGAGCATTTTTCCAAGAGTAGCGGGGAGAAATAAACCAAAGGAAGCAGTGTTGTAAAACCCTCACATCTCCTTCCCAGCAGGGCGGCAAATTCAGAACAGGTATCTGTAGGTTCCTGAAAGCAGAGAGATCCCAGTCGAGTTTAATTTACTAGGTAAGAGCAGAGGCCTTTGCTGCCTCCTCGCTTCGGAACCAAAGAGACCATGAAGACGTCCGAGCAGAGGAGAGTCCGCTCTTGTCTCCACCACAGCAGCTGTGAATGTTTCCAGCCGGTGCACCTGGAGGTCGGCTGGATTTAGCATCAGCCCTCACCCTGCCCCCAGCGTTCCCTCCCCCTCGGGCGTCCCCTCCTCCGTCTTGGTCTGCAGCGGGAACATCACGAAACGGCACCCGTGCCTCTTGCCAGATGGCTGTTGTGGATGGCAGTGGCTCAGGACAGGCCGTTCCCGGCATCTGTAATGGAACTAGCTGGCACGGGCAGAAGTGACGACAGACGAGAGGCACAGGCCTTCTTGACAGCAGAGGTGATTCGCACACTTTGAAATCCGCTTGAGAAGCAAGGAGGCCGGAAGGGGCTGTGTGTGGGTGTGGGGGTCAAGGGAGAGAATGAGGGCCGAGGTGGCACTACCCCAGAGCTGGCACCACAAGTCCTGTGGGGGGCTACCTCCTGATGCTCCTCCCTGGGGGGCCAGCTGCTTCACACCAGTCGGGGAGGGCGGCCGGAGCTTCCAGCAGAATAGCTGTACCGTGTTCAAAACGCGAGCAAGAGAATATAGAAACAGACATGCACGCACACTCGGCCATGGGGGGCTGGACCCAGGAGACCAGAGTGGGTTAGGACAGCCTGGGGAGGACAACCGGGCGTCCTCCATGGGGCTGGGGGGATGAGGAGGGGAGGGGCAGCCTTGCCATTTGCCCCGAGCAAGCTCCAGGGGAAAGTGCACCGGGCTGAAAGGTAAATAAACACCAGAATAAGTGGACCATGTGGGAGCACCAGTTCCTGCTTGTGCGGACCTCTTGGCTGCGCAGGTGCGGCCAGGATGGTGCCCTGCGTTTCAGGACAGGAAGACTTGTCCTGGGCGAGATGCTCTCCCCTCTGTACAGCCCACATGGCAGACTTTTCATTTGATTAGCCAGCCCCAGGGCCTGCTGGACAAAGATGTTTTTCCTAATTAACAGAAAAGAAAAGGGACTTGCTAATCAGCCTCATTTGCACCTCATCCCTGTGCTTGGGGCCCTGTGTTCCGATGTGTGGACAGGGGACCCGGCTTCACCCTGAAACCCACCCCAAACAGGAAAGCGCAATGCTCAACACATGGACCTCAGGGCATCCCTCATCCCAGTCCAAGACTTCCCTCAGAGAGCTCACAGGGTCACACCTTCCTCTAGGCACATAGATTCCCCCTAGCCAGTCTGCGCCCCTTTCATGCCGCACGGGGAAAGAGCCTGGGAGATTGCAGCCATAGGGTCACAGATGTGGCCCTCTATTCCCCGTTTTTCTATTTCTTTTTGTTGTTGTTGTGAAGCATTGGTGGAATTTTTTTTTTTTTTTTGAGGAAGATTGGCCCTGAGCTAACATCTGTGGCCAATATTCCCCTTTTTTCCTTTTCTCTCCCCAAAGCCCCAGGAGATAGTTGTGTGTCATAGTTGTACATCCTTCTAGTTGCTCTATGTAGGATGCTGCCCCAGCATGGCTTGATGAGGGGTGGGTAGGTCCACGCCCAGGATCTGAACCGGCACACCCCAGGCCGCCGATACGGGGAGCATGCGAACTTAACTGCTGTGCCACCGGGCCAGCCCCTCGCTTTTCTATTTCTTAACTGACATACCAATAGATTATAAATTTGCTATTTTCTTCAATAAAAGCCCAATTAAATGGCAGCTGTCCCCAAACCACTTCTGGATCTGGGTGACGGACTCCTGGGTGACACCCTCAGGTCAGGTCCTCTCTTGCTGCCTCGAAAACTCAGGTCAAGGGAATCGCTACGTCCCTTATGTCACCTCATTGGAAGTAAGGGGTGAAAGAGGCTTAAAAGCAGAAATTGCATCTGCACACAAGCCCTCTCCGTCAGTCTTCATGGCAGCTTCTGAGGTGGGTTTATCGCTACCCAGAACGACGTTCCAAGAGGTGAAGGAAGTCTGCATGGACTTATGGGGCTTGTCACTGAAGGGACTGACATTTGGGTCTGGGTCCCCCCTGTTTTTGGTATCCCCTGCGGTCCTCTCAGTGGTTCCCAGAGACTGAAATAACCCAGGAGCCTCCCTCTGCAGGGAGAAAGGAAGAAGTGGGGTGCAGGGAGGGGAGGCCTTGGGCCAGGACTCCAGGCAGGTGAGCAGGCCCTGCCTCCACCTCGTGCCAGGTTCTCAGGACCACCCTGTAGGGGGCACTGAGAAGCCTTGGACCCAGAGTGAAGCCCAGGACGAGGGCCTGGCCAGCAAGCGGGCTTTTCCAGCCCAGGACAGGGTGGAGAAGTGAGCCCACTTCCTTCACATCCATACTTTCCTACCTCCTCCCATCTCCCTTCTGCCCTGCAGACCCTTCTACACCAGGCCCAGGTATACATACCGTGGATATCTCCGTGAGGCGTACCCTTCTCATCTCACCAGCTCCTTGGCCTGGGCGAGTGGTGGACAGTCCTGGCTGTTCTTCCTGTCCATCTGCTCTGACTTGCACCATCTGACTCTTCCTGGATGAACTATTCCCTCCTGCGACTCTTCCACCTTGCCAGGAGCCCCTGCCCTCTTCCTGGCTCCCCTTCCCACGAGATGGCTTCACACGAAGGTGGGTGGTCTCTTCTGGACGGCAGGTACTTTCCTCATCTCTGACATCTGAGCCTCACTACCAGCTGCTCCTTCTCCCACAGCACACAGTGATCAATGGGCAGACAGACCTGAATTCCAATCCTGGGTCTGCTTTCTAGGACTGAGGAACTCCTATAATTGCCCTGAACCTCAACTTTTGCTTCTGTAAGATGAGGACAGTGCCCTGTGCGTGCAAATGTGGTCACAAAGGCAAAAAGAGACAACCTGTGTGCGTGTTCCTAGCAGATGCTCAGATGTGAATAATGTAGTGTAAATACTCGGGTCTACACAAAGGAATGACGTGCACCAGAAATGGCAGCTCTGTGGATAAATATGAAATATCTGTGTTTTAAATTCTTTAAAGAGAATTAACCGTTTAACTCAAAAATAATTTTAAAAGTATTATGGGAGTTAAAATATAGGTAGAATAAAGTTTAACATTACAATAAATATGAATGGTCTAATCACTTCAAATAAAAGGCAAAAGCTGCTAGACTGGAGAAAAATACAAGACCCAACTATAAGCTGTCTATAACAAATGCACTTTAAATACAAAGATCTAGATAGATCAAAAGTAAAAAGATATGCCACGTAAACTCTAATCATAAGAAGAGTGGAGTGGGTTTATTAATATTAGACAAAGTAGGCCTCAGGACAAAGAATATTACTGGGAATACAGAGGAACATTTTATCATGATAAAGTGTAAATTCATCAAGAGGATAGAACAAATTTAAATACATGAAGTGAAAGCTGGAAGAGCTGAAAGGGTGGATAAACAAATCCACAACCATAGTTGGAGATGTCAGTGCTCCTCTCTCACCACAGACGGAACAAGCAGACAGAAAATCAGTAAAGATATGGAGAACTTGAACCAGCCTAACAAATTGCTTGACCCACACAATTTAATAAGCACTCCACCCAAGAGCTACAGAACAGACGTTATTTCCAGGAAGAGTTCCCCAAACATGTGGAAGCTGATATAGGATAGAGGTAGCACTGCATGTCAGTGGGGAGAAAATTCAATAACTGATGCTGGGAAATTTGCTATTACATGGAAAAAAATAAAATAAAATTAGATCCCAACTCACAAGATATCCAAAGATAAAATCTAGGTAGATTAAACTTAATTATAGAAAGTAATTCTTTAAAACTTTTTTAAGAAACTAAAGGGAGATATTTTGTGACTTTGAAGTAGGGAAGGATTTTTTAAGAAAGTCCTAAAAAACACAAACCACAAAGGCCAACAATGATTAATTTAACTTTTTAAAAGTACAACTGTGCATTAAAGGACATTATCATGAATTTAAGAAAACACCACCACATGGAAAGAGATATCTGTATCACACAAAATGGTCAAAGGATTAAAATCCAATGTATGTAAAGAATTCCTGCAAAATAGTATGAAATAATAAATAGTATAAAAAATTTTAAGAGAATTGAAAAGGTGATTTATGGGAGAAGAATATCCAATGGTAAATAAAATTGAAAATATGATTAACCACACTAAGAGAGAAATGCAGATTAAACTACAATAAAATTCCGTTTCATACCCACAAGATACACAAAAATTTAAAAGATTCATTCCAAATGCTGCAGAGGATGTAGAGAAAAGAGAACTTTTAGGCACTGCTGTTGGTGGTACAAATTGATATAACTCCTTTGGACAACAAATTGCCAATATCTAGTGAATTTGAAAATGCGTGTACCCAACAATGGAACAATTCCACTCCTGGGTATAGATATACACATATTAGTGACCTAGAGAAACTTTAAGTGTACAAAAAGAATTTTACAGAACTGTTTGTTCCTAACAATATTACATTTTGCTTAGGGATATATACACATGTCATAAAAGTGTGTAGAAATTCCTGGTGAGGATAAACACCCAATTCAGGAAAGTGGCCATCTCTTGGAGGGACTGTTGAAGGAGAGTAGAGTCAGGGAGGGGTACACATGTGGCTTCAACTGTAGATTTACCATTTCATTTCTTAAGCTGATTTTTGGGTTCGTGGGTGCGTATTACACTATTCTTCCTTTATTTTTTATGTCTGAAAATTTGCCTATATTTTAACTATTTCAAATGCTTTTGAAAGTTTGTACAGATAACTACATTAACTATAAAAGCATTGTTAATGTGAAAAATCACTGATTTTTAAATGGTATTATTTAATGTAAAAGATGGGGCATTAAGCTTAGTAAGATTCCCTTAAATGTGGGGAATAAAGGAATTAGGCTCCTCTCGTGATCTTTTGGCTAAAGCAGTATTTCTCAAAGGGGGTTTGCAAGACCTTCCCAGAAGGCTGTGAAGTCAGAACTATCTTCATAAGACTGAGATGTTACCTCTTTTTCATGCCGTTGACATTTGCATTGATGATGCGAAGACAACGATGGGTAAGAGCTGGCGCCACACTTTGAGTCAGGCCCTGGCACCATGCATGAGCTGCTCCTGCGTGCCTCACCACCACGCACTCATGGGGAAAACAGTCAGTTTCAGTCAAGAATGTTCTTGATGAAATAACAAAATTACTGATTTTATTAAATCTTGATACTTGAGGTACACGTCTTGTTAATATTCTTAGAAAATGAGAAGTGTACGTGAAAACTTTCTACTGCACAGTGAAGCTGTTCCAGGGCAAACACACGTGACTGACTGCAAGCTGAGATCGCTTTGTTCACGGAACACCACTTTTACTTAAAGAACAACTTACAGACAAACTATTCAGACTTTATTATTTTGGCATATATTTTCTTGAAAATGAATGAAGTGAATCGGTCATTTCAAAGAAAATCATTGACAATATTTGCTGCCAATGATAAAACGTAAACTTTAGAGTAAAAATTAAAATTTTGGAAAATGTGCATCCACCACCCAAACCTTCATAGCTTCCCATTACTTAAGGAATTTTCTGATAAGGTGGATGGTGATATTAGAGAACGTGATTTTTTTGATATCGTATAATGAAATGTGTCTACGTAACTCCGTGAACCAACATTTTCCAAATGACCAAGACGTGATGTTACCAAATCATGCAAAAGTAAAATATCCATTCCAAGTGAAAGATAAGCCAATGCATTTCAACGTGACAGAGAAGAAAAAGTTCGCCGATAGGGTTTCAGATTCCACATTGCAACTAATCTTCAAGAAACCACCAATTGTCCAGTTGGCTGTAGTGTCAAAGAAGAGCATCTACAATTATATGAAGAAACTATTAAAAGAGATTTTTCTTTGGATAACCCATCTGCCAGGTCTTCGACATGTACTTCAACCAAAACAGTGTATTCAACTAACAGTTGTAGAAACAGGTGTGAGAGTCCGGCTGCCATCTATCACATCAGACTTTGGGGAGACCGGTAAAATTATAAAGCAATATCACTCTTTTCACTAAATTTTTTTAATGGAAATATAGTTGTTTTTGTTATAAATAAGCATGTTATTTATATTAACATATAAGTTTACTATTGTTATTTTTAGGGAATAAATATTTTAAGTGCTTAGTTTTTATGGTAAATATTGATAGATATAACCCATATGAACAAAAGGTCTTTAAGGTCCTCAATAATTTTTAAGAATATAAAGGGGCCCTGAAACCAAAATAGTTGCTACCCTCTGGGACAAAGTGCACTTACCATGTCACATGTCTTATAATTGTGAACACAAGCCTTCACAGACAAACGCCCCTGAAAACACAACGGGGGAAGTGCATGTTTTCTAGAAACACATGTACACTGGATTACAGGTCCTGAGCGTATGGGTACAGAGACGCATGCTTAATTGTGTGGAATAAAGTTGTTCAGATGATAAGTTTTGGAGAGGGTGTGTTAAACAGCCACAGTTTTATTTCTGGTAGAGAAAAAAACATACTGATTCTTCTTTTTATTTAAAATATTTAGGTTGGAGTTACCAGCCATCTCTAAACATATCATTGCTAAGCACTGAGTAGGAGAGATAGGGGATCGTGAGTTTTCTTGGACGGGGTGGGGCCTCAGGCACACAAGGAAGCCTTTGCAGTGTGCCGGGCAGGCCAAGGACAGCACCCGGACCCAGCGCAGAGCCACCTCCACGGGGCTCCAGTGGCCTTTACCCCAGCTACAGTGGCCATGCGTTCAGTTTTGTTGGTGAAATCAACCCTGGTGTTCTAACTGGAAGAACTGAAGGCTCACACATTCATCCATTCATTGATTCAGAGATTTACCAAATACTTATTGACCCCCATGGCATGGCACCCTTGCGTGTGTGGAAGCATCTCTCTCCTCAAGGAATTCACTATACTGGGAAAAATCAGATAATAAGCAATAAGTGAAGTAGTTTCATTATAAGCATCAGGAAGGAAATAGCAAATGGTAGTTAAGACTCGAGTTGGTTGGCATGGACAGAAAAGATGTCCGTCAGGGTGAGGCCCTGGTGATGAGACTTGAAGCCAAGAGGGGGCGGCTGTGCGGATTTGGGGGAAAGAGTTCCAGGCTAAGGGAGACAAGTTAGATTCAACGGATGGATGTGCAAGCTCGAGGCCACCGAGGCTTTCTGAGACGGCGAGATGTGTGTTGCAGGTCAAAGGCCAGCAGACAGACCCTGTTCCAGGTCCTCCTTTGAGACACGAGACTGATGGTGAGTGAAGAGGGGTGCGGGTCCGTGGAGAAGCAGAGCCAGGGTGGCATCCGTTATGCCTCATGTTCCCTGCAAGAAGTTCCATCGCGGAAGGTCCCCTGAGCTTGTCTGGGTCATTTCCAGGGACTCTATTATTTCATCCCTACAAAAGAACAGTGACCACTGCACACCTATCAGAAAGGCTGAAATAAAAATAGTGACGACACCAAATGCTGGCGAGGATGCGGGGAAACTGGACCCTCCTATACTGCTGGTGGGATGTAAAATGGTACAGACACTCGGAACAGACTATGGCAGTTTCTTATCAAACAAAACATGCCATCACCCTATGACCCAGCACTTGCACTCCTGGACATTTATCCCAGAGAAATGAAGACTCGTGTTCACACAAAAGCCTGTACATGAGTGGTCGTAGCAGCTTTATTCATAATAGCCCAAAACTGCAAACAACCCAGATGCCCTTAACAGGTGAATGGTAAATAAACTGCTACATCTGTACCATGGAATACTACTCCTCAGTAAAAAGGAACAAATTATCAACACACTCAATAACCTGGATGGATAGCAAGGGAATTATGCTGAGTGGAAAAGACGATCTCAAAAGTTTACATATTCCATGATTCTATTTATACAACATTCGTGCAATGATAAGATTATGGAGAGAGAGAGCAGATGAATGGTTCCAGGGGTTAGGGAGAGGGAGGGAGGTGACTGTGGCTGTAAGAGGGAGTACGAGGGATCCTTGTGATGGGCTGTTCAGTGTCTTCACTGTTGTAGTGGATTCGGCAACCCACACATGTGATAAAATTATATAGAACTAAATACATACACAATTGAGGGTGTGTAAAACTGGTGACATCTGAATAAGAGGGATGGATTGTGTTGATGTCAATTTCTTGGTTATGATATGGTGCTAGAATTACCCAAGATGTTACCTTTGGGGGAAACTGGGTGAAGGGTATGCAGGATCTCTCTGCAGTTTCTTTCAACTGCTTGTGATTTTACGATTATCTCAAAATAAAAAGGGTTTTTTTGTTTGTTTTTTTAAAGACTAAGGCAAATCAGTGCATTTCAAATTGTCTCCATGGAGAGTCCTCAGGACCATAACGTAGAGCAGTGATGAGCAAGACTGAAAGAACATTCTGGATCAGCCAATATCACCCAGGGCGTCAATCAGTGGCTCTTGGCACATGCTGGGCCAGGGCTTGCAGAGCTGAAGGGGGGTCTGCTCCTCTCCCTCCTGCCTTAGGGCTCGGGCAGGGCTCCTGGGCTGGTGGCTACATGTGATGGAGTGTGACAGTAGTGTCGCTGAACACTCCACTTAGCCTGGACGACACCGTGTGAGCCAGGGACAGGGAGGGACAGTGACTCAGGACTTGCTGTCCACGGCCCAAGCAGCCACTTATTCCCGGAGCACACTTTTCACTGGTGGTCCCCACACACCTCCATCACCACTATCCATTCCCAAGGCCACAGCTCCCATCTTGGTGCCAAGCTACAAGTTACACTTGAGAAAAGCTTGTCTAGAACTTTCTCAGCATTGTCAGGTGCACATCCTGGTGCCAAGAGAGAGAACTCAAACCCACTCTCCACTTTGGTCTGCAAAGACTGAAATTTTAACTAAGTGAAAATCGTACAGCAACATCCATATTAATGTTTCTTCTAGGAGCATGGCATGGGTTTAGAAGTTAAGTGAATCTCCCAAAGGGCGTTATGGATTTGCCAAGCCACAAGCACTTAAACACCAGTTTTAGACCTTTGCCAAACCCCTAAATTCCATGGAATAGTTTGATTCCTATTAAAGTCGTACAAAATCATACCACGTGTGAAGGGGCTTTCTGACCCGTTTCCTAGGTTCTGTGGGTATCGTGTGTCCGTTCAACAAGGCAGTGCATGCTCTGCCGGGCTTGAGGCAGCCCCATGCCAATCCCGCTGACGGAGCAGCTCTGCACCCAGAGGCCGTGAACGGCACTCCATGACGCAGGAGAGCCTCAGCCCTGGACTCTGGGTTGGATCCTGGCGGTTTGGTTTTCCCTGGCGAGGAATTTAACCCCGCCGGGCCTCGGTTTCCTCATCGACAGCAGATGTAACGTGCTCAGCACTGGGTCTGGTGCCACCGGGTTTGCAGAAAACAACGTTCTCTTCCCTCTGCCCCTGTGGGCTTATGTTTGAATTTTCGCTGAAAACTTGCTCATTGGCCCATGTAAAATACCATTTGTGCTCATAGCTTGCCCCTTTTCTGTGAAATTCAAAATACCACTCTGTGGACACCCACGGGCTTCTGTCCTCCCTGGGGATTACTGTGAGGACATCAGTCAGCAGATCAAGCCTCTGGCTGGCCTGGCTGAGACCCCTGCCAGACAGCATCAGAGCTAAGATCTCAGCTGGTCATGCGTGATCTGAGTGGCCCACTGCAGGTGAAGACGTCAAAGTCGACCAGGTACAAGTGATAAACAAGAAGATTCCTGACCTCAAACAGGCTCTCGACCTCCTCCTGCCCAGCCGGTTCATCTGCCCTTGTACCCTCGCCCTCCCTGCTTCCGAAAGGAGGCAGCGGGGGGTCGAGTCTTTTGGACTCTTTGGTCACAAATGCAGGAAAACCACTCAAAGTCGCACAGGCTCAGAGTGGCTGCCCAAACTCAAGCCACAGTCCCCATCACGCCTTGGGAGGTTCCAGATGGTCCCATGGGCCAGGGCACCACTCTCTTGCCATGTCTCATCCTTGCTTCTCTCTGTGTCGGGGCTGCTTGCCCCACACACCCTGCAGCCCTGACAGCCACCTCAAGGCTTCTAGGCTCACCCCTGGCCAACCTTCTAGAAACTCACCCCTTGTCAATTGCCACAGCTGTGGAGGTGGGGTGAGGTAGAATATCCGTCACCACAGATGAGGGAAAAGGTGGAGGGAAGGAGAAGCTGTTCCCCTAAAGGGAAGAGGATACAATTCCTAGAAGAAAGAAAATGCTGCCAGATCAAAAATAAATACATAAATGCACACTCCACCAGAGACAGGAAGTGTGGAAGCACTTTGTCAAATGCAAGATACTATATACATCTCTACAGAAGATATGCAGATGGCCAATAAGCACATGAAAAGAGCCTCAACCTCATTAGCCATCAGGGAAATGCAAATCACGGCCACACTGAGATGCCGCTTCACAGGCACGAGGATGACAGTAATCAAAGAGACGGTAACAGTGTTGGTGAGGACGTAAGGAAAGCTCAAAGCTCATGCATTGCTGGTGAGGATGAAAAATGGTGTAGAAGCTTTAGAAAACAGTCTGCAGTTCCTCAAAAAGTTAAACAGAGTTACTATATGACCCAGCAATTCCACTCCTAGGTATATGCCCAAAAGGAATGAAATGTGTCCACACAAACGCTTGTACGTGAATGTTCATTGCAGCACTATTCATAATAGCCAAAAACGAAACAACCCAAATGTCCATCAACTGATGAATGATAAACAAAATGTGGTCTATCCATACAACGGAATATTATTCGGCCATAAGAAGGAATAAAGTACTGATTCATGCTACAATGTAGATGAACCTGGAAAACACTGTTAACTTAAGGAAGCCAGTAACAAGAAATCATATATTGTGTGATTCTGTTTATATGACATGTCCAGAACAAGCAAATCCATAGAGACAGAGAGTGGATTTGTGTTTGCCTGGGCCTGGGGGTGGGTGGGTACATTGGGGAGTGATGGCTAAGGGGTACGAGTTTTCTTTTGGGGGTGATGAAAATGGTCTAAAACTGACAGTGGTTGCCCAACTCTATAAATACACTAAAAGTCATTGAATAGTGTACTTTAAATGAATTGTATATAAATTAGATGGCAATAAATCTGTTAAAAACAAAAAGATACTCTCTGTGAGTGATGCTAATTGTCCTTAAGTGCTAGTCGCCACTGAGGCTCCCAGGTTGGCTTCTGGTTCTTCCAGGAGACCCCTGGACAGCTGAAGCCCGCAGAGACCTCCGACCTTGAATTGAGCGCTCCCTGTTCTTTGCTCGGCCCTGCATATAGCTTGCCTGCTCTACTAGTGCATGCCCAGTTAAGAGCAGCTGGCCCTGGATCCCTGCCCTGTGGGGACAGGAGAGTGTCCCCTGGCACCAGGCAGACGCTCGGCCAGGGCTTTGCTGATGTTGACAAGATACAGGGACATGCCCTAATGACAAGCTTCATGCCAGGTGGAGTGATGTGTTTTGGGCACCAATCCCCACCTCTCCCAGCAGGGACTGCCCAGGACAGGAGAGACATGTGTCCTCTCCTCTCCAAGACTTGAGCCCTTGGCCTTGGGCTTTATTTATTAAGGGGAGGGAGAGCTTTGTGTGGGCTGGGTTTGAACTAATGGGCGGGATATGTTGTGGGGCAAAGAGCAGGGCAGCTGAAGGTAGTTGCCCCTAATGGCAGGACACAGCCCCGCTCAGGTGCTCTCTCCCAGAGACGAAGGGAACATGGGCTGTGTTCTGTGCAAGCCTCCAGAATGAGGATGGATGACAGAAGTTGTAAGAAACCAGGTATGGCCTGAAAACATCTTTGTGATAACTACCTTCTCAAGCTCTGGGTCTGTCCCCATGTCCCAGAAAGGAAGTGTCAAAAGCTGAAAGGGTCGTAAAACATCTTTGTGATAACTACCTTCTCAAGCTCTGGGTCTGGCCCCGTGTCGCAGAAAGAAAGGGTCCCATCTCTTCGGGTGGGCATGATGGGACTGGGTGAACTTGACCTTCCCACGTCTGGGAGGATGAGAGAGCTTTCCACTGGGAGGTGACCCGTGTGAACCCTGAATGTGGCCGGCTGTGGGCACACTACAGGGTGCACGGGAACAGTTCCCGAGTCTGGGCCACAGCAGGGGACGGGGGCAGGGTCCCGGAGCCTACAGCCAGTGGCGGGATGTCTGCGCTCGAGACACGCAGGGTCCAAAACTCTGTGTGCCCAACGGCTGGGGCTGCCCAACTGCTGGGCCACCTTGGCAGGCCACGTCCCCGCTCTGAGCCCCATCTTCTCCTCAAATGAGAGAGTGCGCGTGCCCAGCCAGAGGAGGCCTCGGAGCCACCTTTTGAATAAAGGTGGCAAAGCTTGTCAAAGCCTAAGGCGCCATTGTGTGCGATTCCCAGCCCTCCTCCCCTGTCCATCCCCGCGCTCTCGCCTGGCCGGCCTGGCCCTTGTAGGGCTCTGGATGTGCTCTCTGGAGCCAGGCAAAGACCTGCAGCAGCCTCACGCCGCTTTCCACGTGTTCCTGTGGCTCAGTTTCCCCGGCAGCTTCATCTTCCGCGGAGACCGTCCCCCAGCCCTGCCTCCTCGCCGGGGCTGCTCCAGCTCAGCCTGCGCTTGGGTCCGTGCAGGTCACTGCCTTTGCGGAGACGGGCGGTGCATTCTATCTGCTGCTGATCGCCAGCTCAGATAACATCCTTGGGCAGCTGCTCAAGGCCCAGACCCCTGTCTGCTCATCGAGACTTCCCTCCTCAGCCCTGCAGATGCCAGGCCCACTGTCTGATCACAAAACCCAAGTCGTGCATCCCCCATGGGAAAGAAAGTTTGTCTTGATCCTTGCAGGCCGAGTGGCTGACCAGGCAGGGACGTGGACGTTCTGGCCCAGTGCTGACAGCATTCAACTCCGGGAACTGCAGGTTTGGACTCACGGGACACAGGAGACGGTAGAGGGGTGCAGCCCACTAATAATGCAACAGACGTAATGACTGACCTTCACGGAGCCCGTTCTGCGATTCCCCAAGGGCTGTCACATCAGTTACCCCAGTTTGTCCCATTTCCCAGAGGGAAAAGCCACGGAGCAGAGAGGGTCAGTGACCTGCATCTCTGCAAAACCAAGAGTGGTGGAGCCCTCCTGGGACCCTGGGCTCTCTTACTCTGTCCCGCAGCATCAGGATCCACAGGATCCATTGGCCAGGCCCCTCCCTGGCCTACTACAGGCCACACTTTCCCATCGAACACGTGGCCTCGTAGGTGGAAAGCTGATTTCTTTTCATCTGCAAAATTTTTTCTTAAAAGCAATACTAATTTTTTTTCTGCTAAAGAAAAATAATCTAAAGAATGACAGATCTGGGAAAATATCGTGCTAAAATTTCTAACAAATAAAAGAGGATGCAATATGATGGTTATGCAGATTCACACGCAGACACAATCCGGAGGCAGGAAGCATTACTCCATTGGAAGGACATAGGGTGGTTTATATTTGTTTCCTTATCATTTTTATGCATTCTTAAAGTCTCCCCAATACTTTTCTGGCTGTTATTTACATACGTAAATAATATTTACACGTTGTTTACATATGTTAATTATATTTCCATATATTTAAATATGCATTTATTTTGCATATGCATTTAATTATTATGTGTGTTTCCCTTCTGTGGTAACCCCTCTTGCTGGTGGCCGTCTCTTGCCCATTTCTGCTGGAGGCCCCATGTGTGACAGGGCTGAGACCAGCTGTTAGGTTAATTTTTCAGCTTGGGATTCTCAAAGCACTTGGGTAGCATAAATTTAGATACATTGAAAAGTTGGGGAGACTTTTTTTTTGCCTCATGGGAGACTGTGTGTTTCTGCCAGAGGCCCAGCAAGCTACAGGCTTCCCTCCCTTCTGGGGGTCAGTTGAGGGACGCTCTGGCCATTTCCCTGGAGGATGGGGTCCTGGCTGGTTTGAGGGCTCTAGGTTCCAGCTCCTGGCTCCTGCATGCTGCTCAAGGCCATGTCCTGCCCCAGACACAGGGCCTGGATCTGGGCCACATGCCCCCAGCCAATCAGGGTCAGCTCCCAAGCCTGCCAACCCGCTTCGGGTTCCCCGGTCGAGCCTGCCCCTGGGGACTGCCGTGTCTTTGCCCTGAACTCAGTTACATCTTTAAGCACACACGCTCACCCCTGCTCTATCCACGATTCTTGAATATTTTTGGCCCAACAAATTTCCACTTCAACTCTGTCCATCATGTTGTGGGAAATCTGTATACTATTTATAAGTAGAAAAATAAGTTTTCTTTCTAAATATGTTGTCTTTTCATGCTCTGCATTCCTTGATGGCAGCAATCTGAGATATCTAAAACTAAGGCCTTGCTGGGAAGCATGTTTCACTACAAAACCCAGCAAAGTTTCGAGAAGAACTGAAAATGAAGAATAAGGAGCAGAGATAATTCTTCTTAGTAAATTTACTATTATCGCACCGGGTGTTGCCATTTATTTCCAGACACAAAGTCTGACACCCCATGGCCTGCTGTGCAAGGACAATGTAAATGACCCCCGCACCCAACTGTTACCTTGACTGTGGCTGACGTGAAAACTCTTCAGAAGGGCTCAGGAAGGCCACACACTTCGCCCTACCTGACCAGACACAGGAATGCAGCCTGAGGCCAGGTGTGCTGGGCCCAGATGTGGGTCTGTGGAAGCAGACTCCTGACTTGTCCCGTGCTGGCCCAGCACTTGTCCAGACTAGGGGGGACCATTCTTGTTTGCAGGAGCCTCATGCTTTCACCAATAGTCAGGGCTGCATCAGATGAGGACCCCCACCTGAGATCCTCTACCCTATGTGTACAAAGAACTTCTCAAAGATATTTCCTAGCCCAGGAGGAGTTCTGATGTCAGCTACTCAGGAAAGGAAAGCTTTCTATCCATATTATTATGGAGAATATTATGGACATGATTATCCATAACTCTACTCAAGGTATACACAAGGTTTTGTACTCTGCATTTTCCTGCTTAATAGTATAGCAAACATTTTTCTTGTTACTTCATAATCTTGAGAATTATATGAGAGGCAATATAATATTCAATCCAATCAGTGTACCATAAATTACCTACCCATTCCCCAACTGACAGGCATCCAATTTACTTTGTGAGTTGTATAATTCTGCAATAAACCTCTTCATGCATAAGCTTTTGTCCATGTTTGGAATTTTCTTTTAGAATGATTTCCCAGAAATGTCACCACGAGGTCAAATGAAACAAACAATTTCATGATTCTTGTTATGTGCTGCCAAATGCTTTTCCAAACAGCTAGTCTCCTTTTGCAGGTCCCAGGAATGTGGGAGTGGGCAGGTGGAATTGGCTCCCGCTGTAATGGCCGGGCTACTCAGAGGGCAGAGCGTTGTTCCTGGGCAAGGGATCCTGGAGATGGTGAAAGAGGGGGCCGTTCAGCAGGTCAGGGGGATAATTTGAGCTGAGCACAGAGTGGGGAGGCTTGGAGGTAGGAAAACACATGTCTAGTCTAGCCAGCTCTTCCTCCAGACTGTGGGAGGAAGGGATCCCTGCAGGGGCTGGAGGAGATACACACTAGAAAAGCCAATTAAGCTAGGAGGTAGGCTTCCAGCATAAGACTGATCCACTTCGATTTTATCAAAACATCTGAGAGCTCGCCCTCTGACTAGCCCATCCATTCATCCTACAATCTCCGAGACCTATGTGACCCTATACTGGTGTCACCCAGGAGGTACTTACTCAAATTTGATGGCCAAACATGGGACAGTTTCAGCATCAACATAATAGTAGCAGATTACAACCCATATAATAATGGAAGAATCCAGGAGTTCATGCTGATATATAAATAAAGGTATAAATGAATGGGGGGAAGAAAAGTTCTTCCCTATAGTAGACCTAATGAATGTAGGCAGGAGGATGGAGTTAGAGAACCACAACTCTGCACCACAATAGTTATAAAGGAGTCAGACTAGAATCTGCAATGGCTGCTGAGACAACTGGCTGAAAGTTGACAGGAGTCTCAGACTATGAGACTGTGAGCTACAGCTCACGAGCACTAAGCAAGTAGAAAGGGGGAAGAAACTTAACCATGGAAAAGCCGGGTCCACCAGCCTACCAAGCCACTCAGCAGCATCATGTGCTTCCCGATGCGCTGGGCCGAGACACCCACGCCCTAACCTCTGGGGTGGCCCTGTCCAAAACGTGTCGCCTCAATCCAACCCTGGGGCCATCCTGCAAAACAACTGCCCCACACTCTCCACACCTGTCAAGTTCAGGGAAGACAGGCTGAGGAAGTGTTCCAGAGGAAACAAGCCTGATGAGGCCCCAAATTCAACACAATGTGTGATCTTGGGTTGGACCCTGGATTGGGCAAGATGGCCACAACTGGAAATATGGGGATAACTGGTGAGATAAGAATGTGAATCTAGATTACTAATAAGTATTATTATATTATTGCTTAATTTCCTGTTAAGAATATCTCTATTCTTAGGAAATACACACAAATATTTAGAGAAAGGACATGGTGTTTGCAATTTACTCTCAAATAGTTTGGGGGAAAATATATATACAGTATATATATATAGATGTCTGTCTATTTATCTATTGAGAGAATGATAAATCCAGTGGGAGAAAATGTTCACAATTGGGGAGTCTGGGTAAAGGGCACATGGAAATTCTTTGCACTAGTCTTACAAAATAGTGATACCAATACAGCCTCCAAGAGTATTGCTTTGCCAAGAGCGAGAAATAATAATAATGGCCTTCATGGATGTAACATTTAAAGCTTACGAGTTTAAGTTCTTTTTTATACTTTGCTCCCGTTTGAATGGTGTGTGATCCGGGTCGCTATTTTACAGTTGGAGAAGGGACAGGTAGAGCCGTCTGCTCAGGGTGACACAGTTAGTGTGTGGCAGAGTTGGGTCTTGTCTGTAAATCTGGTTCATGAGACGATGGGTTACTACTGGTTCCTGCCCCCAAATCCACTCTCAGTGATGCACCAGAAAGCAGAGGGAAGTTGGTGGACTCATCGAAAAACCGAAATAAAATAAAACCTTGAGAACGTCTGAGTACTTGGGCTCCTGGGTTGGGGGGAGTGAAGAGAAGAGCAGATCCCGGTGATGGAATACGAGAAGGGGAGTTTTCAGAGTGTGCCCAAGTCCCCTTCCCCAGGGCATGGGTGACAATTCTCTTTCCCTAACGACTGTGAGGGTGTTCATCTTCTACACGGTTTATAGTAGGAATCAGCAGACTGTTGCTCTCACCACAGCAACTAGTGGAAATTATAGTTGGAAAGACATTGGACAGCTGCGGAAGTCAGAAGGACCAGTCAAATTAAATTCCAGAGCAGGCAGAGCCCTTTCTAGCTGAGCGGCCATCACCAACCGCTTTCTTTCCTGGGGGCATTCCTGAGTCTGCGCAGAGGCTAAGGTTGGGGCTCGTCCCAAGCAGAAGGATGCTCCTGGGGAAAAGATAGGTCAGTGGATATTTAGAAAATAATGCTGGCAGGCATGAGAGGTTAGAATCTAGAGGAGACCAAAATGTGTAGCTGTTTTCTCCTAGACTCCTTGCTGAGTGCTGGGGTGCGCTGATGGAGCCGCCGGGCTGGAAAGGCAGAGTAACATCTCCAGCTGCCTCACTGGCCGGGAGACCCACTGTCAGGCATTGTCATAGTTAATTTCGTGTGTCACCTTGACTGGATCAGAAGATGCCAAGATATCTGATTAAACATTGTTTCTGGGGGTGTCTGTGCAGGTGTTTCTGCATGAGATTAGCACTTGAATGGGTGGGCTCAGTAAAGGAGATGCCCTCTCCCATGTGGAGGCTCTCCAATACTTTGAGGGCTTGACTAGAACAAAAAGGCAGAGGAAGAAGGAACTTGCACTTTTCTTTCTGCCTCATTGCTTGAGCTGGATCATATCGTATGAGTCAATTCCTCATAATAAATCTCCTCATATATCCTCTTGGTTCTGTTTCTCTGGAGAACCCAGACCCATACAGGTGCCATTCTTCACTCAGACTTGAAAACATGGATGGACTAATTCTAATGCTGCAATCCAGTCTTGAACCAGCTCAATTCCTAACTGAGTTGAGGTGATTATCTCTATCTGCCCAACAAAAAGGGCAGAGGGAATCCTCCAAGGAACAGTAACATCAACTTTAGTCTCGATTGCTTTTGTATGCACAATGTCTGGCCTACAATCAAAGCTACATGAATCTGAAGTAGGGAAATATGACTAATGATTGGTTAAAAAAGCAGACAATAGAAGTAGATCAATAGATGATCCAGATATTGGAGTTAGCACACAAGGACTTAACATTAACAATTATAAATATGTCAAAGACAACAGAGGAGAGATGCACTAAGTGGCTGAAAAGATGAAGCGTTTCAAAAAAGGATTGAGGTCCATAAAAAGAATCAAATAGAAATCATAAGTGAAAAATATAGTATCTTAAAAACTCATTGAATAAATTTAACAGATGGGGCACAGCAGAAGACAAGATTAGTGGACTAAAAGACTGAAGCTCAGACAGAAAGTAAAGAATAGAAAGAACAGACATATGAATCCAAGTCAAGTGGACCTGGCTACTTATATTTGGAGCCCCAGAAGGAGAGAGAGGCTTAGAGGAGAGAACAAAGCAGAAGTAATGTTTGAAAAGATGATGGCTGAGATTTTCCAAAACTGATGTCAGACCTCAATCTACTGATTCAAGAAGATCAGGGAAGCCCCATTCACTCTGTGTGAGCAGAGAGCAGCTACCCCAGGGCTAGCTGGGGGGTGGAATAAATTAAGGACTCTATTATACTCGTTCTGGGATGGAGAACAGTTCCCAACAGGTTCTTCCAGACTTTCCAAACACTGAGCATTCCTTTCTCTCTTCACTCTCCTTCACAGCTCAAGTGTTAGGTAATCACAGCTGAGGAAAACAGTTCTTGACCAAGACCAGTGCCAAGGAGGAGAGGCCATGTGTAACACCAGGGGCTCTTCCCTCTGAAATGCACTCTCCCTCCGCCCCACAAACTCTTCAGGAGCAGACCAAGCTCGTACACGGGCTTTATCCTCTTTCCTTGGACACCCGTGTCCAGCAAAGATAAATCATATCTCAGTGGAGTATAACCTCTCAGGAAAAGTAATGTGACTTCTTAAGAATACAACCACTGCAAGGAGCAAGATGACAAGATGAGAAATTCAACCACATGGAGCAGAATAAATGGAACAGACAGAACAAGAGTTTAATATAAGCCTATTTAGTTTCTTCTAAGAAGTAAGGTGGGGGAGGTATTGGGAAGATGAGACAAGAACAGGAGGTTATTTAGAAAAAAACAAAGGAGGTTGTTGTTTCTTTTAAATGTCAGTAGCTGGCTTAAATGTCAAAATGAGTTTAGCTGGAGATTAGTAAGCAAAAAGATCAATCTTAGGAATTCTCCAAAAGAAATAAAGATATGAAAGGATTTTTTTTTAATTTTTTTTTTTGGTGAGGAAGATTGTCCCTGAGCTAACACTTGTGCCTGTCTTCCTCTATTTTGTGTGTGGGACACCACCAGTGTGGCTTGATGAGCGGTGTGTAGGTCCATGCCCAAGATCCAAACCTGCAAACTCCGGGCTGCTGAAGTGGAGCAGGTGAACTTAACCACTACCCCACCAGGCCAGCCCTGAAAAGGATTTTTAAAAGTAGAAAATCAAGAGATATAGAAGACTGAAGAACTGTTCCTGTAGACATTAGAGTCCCAGATGGGAGAAAACAATGAGGAGAAGGGAGAAAATATTTGAAGAATTTTTGACCAAAAATTTTCCAGATTTAAGGAACATGTACAATCTCAATGAAAAGAGAGAGAGAGACTCATATCTCAATACACTATAAAGAAGTTTATGAATATCAAGGAGATGAAATTATAAAATTTACAAAGAGGAAAAAAACCCCAGTAACTTTCAAAGGAAGATCAGTCAGACTGACAACATGTTTATCAACAATACTTGATGCAGGAAGATCATAGAGTGAGAGTTTCCATGTCGAAGGACAGCAATCTTTAAACTCAGAATTTTACATCCAGCTAACCTATCATTTATATGCATTGGCAAAATAAGGATATTTTCAGACACATAAGGCCTCAGAAATTTTATTACACAAAAACTCTTTTGGAGACATTTTAAAAGACAGTCCTATAGCAGGAAAAGAAATGAACTCTGGAAATATGGGAAATACCAGTGACCAAATTGTGACCAGGGAGCCAGGCAAAGAAAAGGTTGCCGAGGATCTGATCAATAACTAATATTTTCTGTCAAATGTTTTTCAGACAAGAGGAAACTGTGTTCTGTTTTACAGAAATTGATGTCCCCGTTTTGCAATGTCGCTCTCTTGCAGAGAAACTTACTTGTTTGCAGCAAGACCTCTGCAAAATGTTCCAGCTCCAAGTGTCCTCAAGTTACCTTAAACTCATTAGCATCTTAAATTCTCCTCCTCTGGGAGAGTCCAAGCAGCCATTTTCAGATCATGCAATGTATGCAGTAGCATGTTGACCTGCTACCCATGCTCCCTGATGAGCATAGTGGTTACAAGTTGTTACAAATAAACCTGTTATCCTCTGCTCTTTTGTGTATAAAGTCTCCACTGGCACTGACCTCGTGGAGACAGTGCTTCTCCCTTGCTTGTGCAAGCAATAAACCTTTTCTTCACCTACTTCTGCCTCGGTTGTGCTTTTCGGATTTGCACTCACCAAGAGGCAAATCGATTGAGTTCAGTTACAAAGTCACTTACTAAAGTGAAGACTAAAACAAAACAGAAAAGTATATCTGTAATAAACTCCAGCCAAAATCCTAGATGACACCTGCATGGTACAGGGGAGAGGGGTTGGGATGGAGAGTCCAGAGGAAAGGGAGAGGAGCCTCAGGTACTTGTCTTGTTCACAGAGAAGAGATAGACAACACTAAATTTAAGCCATGGATAGGGAGTATAAGCATTATTATTAATAAGAATAAGCAATTGGGAATTATTATTAATTACTATTATTGATTATTCTTGTTAATTATTATTATCAACTCCTCTCCCCTTTTCAATCCTATTATGAGTTAAGCGCTAACCAATGAGGAACTGACTTCTGTAAAGGGCTCAGAGGACTTCATCTCTGCAGAGGTCCCCAGGCTTGGGGTAAGAAGAGGTTGCTTGCAGCCCCAAGAAGAGGGTTGGTGTGAGGCCTTTATGGGGTACTTGGACCCAATTCTTGTGTGAGAACTGGATTGCAAGGCAGCTGATGGAGGCAGAAGCCTGGCCGCAACATGAGGCCCCGGAGGCCGCACACTGGAGCTGCTCCCTCGGGATCCCTAGCTCAGAGCTACGACTTGTGCCAAGTCTTCCTGCTGGCGGGGGTGAGATGTGGGTGCAGGCTGAGCTGGTCTCGTCTGAACTGGCAGAGCACCCTGTGGGGCTGAGATGCCCTCCAGGTCTGCACTGTCGACATTCATGGAGTATCTGGGTGTGAGTACCTGTGACAGCTCCACGCTACCCAGATACATTAGGCACATCCTGTCCTCCAGGAAGCTAACAGTCTAACGGGGGACACGGAGGTACAGACATGTTTCAGACACCCATGGTGGTTAAGAGTGCAGGCTTAGGTGTCAGAAGGACTCAGTGTAAAGTCTTGGACCCACCACTCATCATCTGTGTAGCTTTGGCAAACTCCTACTCTCCCTGGATCTCAGCTTCCTCACCTGTAAAATGAGGAGAAATCAGCAGTGCCAAGCTAAAAGTCCTCTTACTAGGATTAAAGGAATTGGTATATAGAAAGTCCTGCGCACAGAGACTGTGTCTAGCTGTTACTATCCTGTTGTAACTCATACATTAAAACGGTGATTCTTAAGAAAAAGGGAGCATGTGTCATGAATAGTTTAAAAAATGATATTCAGTCTATTTATTGCTTCGTTATTTACAAAATTAACAAAATCTTCGCGGTGGGAGTGGGTATGTGGTAAACACAATGAGAAAGCTTTGGATGGATTTGAAGAGCAGAGCAATAGAAGTGAGGAGGCCCGGCCACGGAGCAGGTGAGGAAATGACCCGGCATGATGGGTGGCGGGCAGTTAAGAAGTCCCTCAGAGGAGGCTGAGGGGGAGATGAGACTAGAAAGAGAAGTATGAGCTGGCCAGTCAGGTGTGGGGAGCACAGAGCACTGCAGACAAGAGACTAAGAGCCTTCTGCGGAGACACACGGTGAGCGAGGGCCCTCCTGAGCAGCCACACCCACGGAGGAGAGCATGGATGAGGACCAGGGCCAGTTCTCCAAGGGCTCAGAACCAATTGGGAAGCAGGGTGACAGCCAACAGGCAGGGAGGAGGCTGGGGGTGGGGTGCTGCTTAGCAGAGCAAGGCATGACCTCGTGTTTTGAGAGGGGATTCTGGCGGCAGACTTGGCGACAGGACCGGAGACAGAAATCTGGCAAGAAAAGATGAGTGGGTTGGCTCCAAGAGTGGCCACATGCGAGGAGGGCACACGTAGATGTGCTTATTCAGTGATCACCCACGTGAGGGAGAGAGAGAATTAACACCCAACGTGTGCTCAACCGAAAAGGCGACACTCCTCCGGCCATCTCCGCCTGCAGCCCAGGACCACGCAGGCCACAGCGTCTGTGTCCGGGCCTGTCCTCTGCCAGAGGCCAGAGGGAAACGGCAGCATCTGCCATGGGAGCAGTGTACGGGCAGTGCAAATTAGTGCTTGAATGTACTTAACATTTTATTATAAAAGTGCACTTAGAGCCATTTGCATAGTTTTCACTTTTCATTGCTCAAAAATAGGCAAGAATAACTATCCAGCAGTTGCTATAGATATGCTCTTACCGGTACTAGATTTTATTTTTAAAAATAATTGGTTTTATTGTGCTAGAAATAGTCGCTGTACATATTATATGCATTTTTAAAGTTGGCTTGCTCTGACTTTCATGCACCGGATAAATAAAATTAATTTCCTTTTTTATGATGAATTAAGCCAATTTGTTAGGCAAATAATTGAGCGAATATTTCGTGCTTAATTGCCCAGTGCTCTTGCTAAGTGGCACCTCTGTCCCTCCAGAGGGCCGTGGAGGGCAGAGTCTGAGCCGCGTCCTGTGCGGTGACAGCAAGTGTGTCTCTCGTGTCCCAGGACTGTAACTGGACTGCAGGAGGCACGTGGAGACTCTCCTCAGAAGGCCACCCAGCAAGCACAGCGTCAGATAAGGCTGTGCGTCTTGCATAGAGGGGCCTCTGACATGCCCCGTCGCCCTCGTGGGGCCTGGAACAGCTGCTAGTTCTTTAGATCAGAAGTCCCAGCCTAAGATGCCGATGCCACCTGGCAGAAACATGGGAGTGTGGATTGGCTGGGCGTAGGACTCAGGGTCCAGCATGGTCTGGTGAACTGGAGATGCTGGCCCAGCCAAGGGCTGTACGGTGGCCCCACCTGCGGGGAATGAAGGGCTCGGACTCAGGCCAGAAAGGAGAGTGCTCTGATGGGGGCTTGCTGAGACCTCAGGCTCCCAGGCCAGGAGGGAGGACGAGAGAGCTGGGCCCAGTGGGACAGGGACTGAGGAAACTCACTTCCGCCTTGAGCCTGGCAGGCCGGAAGCAGGGCAGGTGGGGGGTGGGGGGTGGGCAGGCAATGGAGTGGGGAGCTGTGCTCCATGGTCCAATGACCTTCCCACTCAGGGACAGCCCCAGCAGTAAATGTGGGGGCAGGGAGCAGGATTGCCCCACCCCCCACCACTGGACATGGTTCTGGAAAGAGCAGTTTGGGGCCCAGCTCCAAGGCTGGCATGCCACAATCAAGCTGGGCAAGTACAAGGGGTGAGGGCTCCCTGGAGGAGGTGTGAGGACTCAGTGACCATCCTGGCTCCCTGGTGTGTGCAGGGAAAAGGGATCAGAGTGCACCCTGTGTACCCCAGAGGGAGTGTGGGGACCCGGTGACCATCCCTGCTTCCTGGGTACCCGCTCTTTGTGCAGGGCTGGGGGAGAGGTTGCTGGTCAGTCCCTGATCTGAAGAAAGTGACCGAGGTCTGGTCTGGGCACTGTGTCCAGGGGTCTGTCATGGGCCTAGCCCTGAGGACTGAGGTAGGGGCGGGCAGGAAGGAGGCTGGTGTCCGTGACTCACCTCATGTCTGGGAGGTTGAACCCATGGCCACAGACGAGGAGGAGGAGAGCAGGTCTTCAGAGGCCGAGACTCGCCTTGTTGACAAACGACCGCATTAGACCAAAGGTCTCCCCTCTGTGGAAAGGAGACGCTTAGGTGAACAAATGTAATCACACAAAAAGGGAGTTTTAAAAAGCTGTTGGCTGCAGGATGGGTGGTCTTCTTCGTCCAGAGCAGATGGGCAGGCAGGGGATGGGGTGGAGATGGGTGGCCACATGAGCTGCGCTGTGCTCTCCTTTCCTCCTCTTCACCAACTTGACCAGAGAGTGACCGCTTTACCAGCCAAGAACTTCTGAAATTTTAGTTTTGTAACAAACAAATCTAGATAGTTTTATTCCCTGTGGGGGGGGTGGGTATGTGTATGTGTGGGGGGTATGTGTGTGGGGGGGGTATGTGCCTGTGTGGGGGTATGTGCCTGTGGAGAGGGGTCATATATGACCGTGAGAAGCAGCAGAGCTGGCAGCCCCTCTGCAGACAGCTCCTCAGCCAGTCTCCGGCTCCTGGGGGGTGGGGAGGCACTGAGGGTGGGGACGTGCAGCCTGCTTCCCCAGCATGTGTAGCAGCCCCCTGAGAAATGGACAGACCCTCTCACCCTCTGATTCTGTGACCTGCATCTACCCCAACAGCCTCCAGGCCAGACAGCCTGTGGCCACCACTGCACTGGAAAGACGCTTGATGTCACGTGTGGCAGCCAGGGTCAGTCGGGGCACGGGAGGCATCTAGCGTTCTCTTCCTCAAGATGAGAGAGGACTGGATCTTTCTACAGTCGCTTGTCAGGCCATGCCAATGCCCTGTCCTAAATACCACCTCCATTCTGGGCCACTTTTCCAGCCCTGTGTCAGGATGGAGCTGAAGCCACCTGAGACTCAGTGCCACGTCTGCCAGCCGCTCGCCCCACTCAGAGAAGGGCTCCAGTTCTCAGGGCCAGAGCTCGCCTGTTCCCAGCAAGAACCTGCTCAACAACCGTGCCACCTGCGCAGATCCGGCTCTCCCGGGACGTGCGGGCCCAGCACCTGCCCCGACTCCCTGCTCTCACCCGGCTCTGGCTGGCGGACTCCCCTGCATTCTCCTGGCAGATCTCACTCTGGGTCTCAGCCCTCCCCACCTGAACCAGACATCTCACTGAGTCAGTTGTGGACACCTCTCTGTTTTTGGCATCTCAGGCTTCACTGCTGTCCATGTGAGCAGCCAGGGCATGGACCTGCCCCTGCTACCCACCCAGGTGCCCCTCTGTGGATCATCCTGGGCCGTTGGGCATGGCTGGAGCTCAAGGTTTGGAGAGTGGGTGGAAGATGTGGGCGGAGGGGGTGGGAATGCTGAGACTGAGAACACCCACCATGGGCCCGCTCCCGCCACTGGTCCATCCTGGACATGGTGGGTGAGAAAGTCGGCCTGTCTGAGCTCCTTCACAGGCCCCACACCGGCCCCACACCGGCCCCACCCTCCTTGCTGGAAGCTAGCCTTCCCCCACCAGGGAAGAAATGGGGTGAGGCATTTTCTAAGGGGGCAACCACTCTGACCATTGTGCCTCTGCGTCCCCTTTCCCCTCTCTCAGTGCAGATGGAGCCCCTCTGTTCATTCTGGGAGTTTCCAGATCAGGGCCCTCGATGTGTGTGTTGGACCCTCTCAGGCATTTCCTCAGGCTCTGAGCCACAGAGCCCTCTCTAATTGAGCCACAGCTGTAGTGGTCTGCCCTTCCCAGGATCCCAGCCTGAGTGCCCCACCCTGGGCCTGCGCTGTGTGTGTCTCACCCCCACACTGGGCTTCTCTGGTGGATATCAGCATAGGATGCCACAGGATCCCACTAGACACCCATGCGTGCTCTCTCCCTTTTCTGCCTCTGACAAACAATTCTAAGACTCATTTAATGTGGCTTCTCAGCCCCTGTGAGATGTAGCATCCAGTTGCTGGTAGCTGAGGCCACTCGAGGATGCACCCTTGCTCCCCCACCCCTCTTCAAGCACCTGGAACCACACTCCCCATATAGGACTATATATAGCCTCTGTCTCAGGCTCTCTTTCTGGAGAACCGAGGCTAAGACAAGGCACACATGCTTATGGAGGAAGCCCCATCCTCCACCGCCCCCCATACTCAACCTGATGGCAGCTTCGTGTGGCTTTTCCCGCCGCCCCATCACCGACCCAGGCTAATGGAGAACACTGCAGAGTGCAGGGGACATGCCAGAGGAAGGCACCAGCCCAGGGGACATGCCAGCCTCGCCAGGTGCGTGGTGCATGCAGAGCAGGATAGCATTCCTCTGGGTGCCGCTGCCCCCAATGCCCTGCAGCAGCTCCAGGACAGTCTCCCGGGTCTGGCCCGAAGCCCTTCAGGTTCCTCTGCAGCCACCCCTCCCTGCTGTGTCACACATGTCTGGACTGGTCTGGCAGGCCCCCTTGACAGCTATACCCACCCCCCATGGGTTCCAGCTCAGAGATGGACCACCAAACCAGACCTCACCTCCCTGAGGTCAGCTTTGCCACGTGGAGGACCGGGAGATGAGTGAGCCTGAGGGTCACCTGCCATTGAGTCCTGGGGCCTCTGCAGACCCCCACGCACTGCATCCAGAATAGGGCCGCATGACCGGGCAACTGTACTGAATTCTCTCTCTAACTTCCGCCCAGATCACTGCTTCTGGGAGACCTGACATCTCCCCTCCAGGAGGTCTCCCAAGGAGCGAATTCCCTGCATCTTCCTGTAAGACCAACTGCTCCCCCAGCCTGGCCCGGGGCACCACAGCCTCGGGGCCTGGCACAACCTCAAGCATAGCGAACATCTTCTCAGACCCAGAGCCAGTTGGGAAGAGCCCCTGGATTTGTTTAGTATAAATACCTGCCAATTTTTTTAATGAAACAAAATGTAATTGAAAATTAATGGAGGTTATTGTGTTTCCAAAACCTTCTTCATGCGGCAAGATGGCATTTGTCACATCTGCGTGATTAGGTTCTGGGTGACAGCGGCATGGAGCAGGCAAACTCCCCAACACCAGGGATGGAGGTGCGTGGGGCTGAGCACCACTCCCCCACCCTGCCCCATCTCCTTGAGTGGTAGTCAATGTGCTCATCAACTCAGGGGTCAAAGGACCACAGCCCATCACACCACAGCCCCACCCAGAGGGTTCGCAGAAAGGTCGGCTGAATGGAGAAATGAACAAACGGAGAATGAGGTGTTCCCTGGCTGCAAGTGTCCCCTGGGCTGGCGGACCCACCTCACTCCTTCATCAGGGGGGGATCCCCAGGCCCGGGAGGAGGGCGTGGTAGGCCTGGCAGCCGGTGTCCCACCTGTGGGCTCTGGGACTCCTTTGCTCTCCAGAAAATTATTGATGACCCCAAAGAATTCTTGTGCAGGTGGGTTATAGCTATTGATATTTACCATGCTAAATATTAAAACTGAGAATTTTTAGAATATTTATTAATTCATGTAGAAATAATTATAACCCTATTACATGAAAACATAAACAACATATTTTTATGAATAAAATAGCATATTTTCCCCAAAAAAATTTAGTAGGAAGAACAGCATTGTTTTACATTTTTACAATGCTTTTGCACGTCTGGTCTAACAGAATAGACAGCTGTTTCTCATATCTGCTTCTGTCCTCAATCTGTTGCAATATGTTGTTTTGGTTGAAGTGAATGAAGAGTTTTGGTTGAAGTGAATGAAGAGAATCCGGCCCCACACACATATGTGGTTGGAAGAGGGGGAGCATTTGAATGGCTTTTCCAGATAATTGTGGATAGTCTGCTTTGATACTACACCCAAACTTGACAAGTGGTAGTTTCTTAAAGCCACTTGGAAGGTGGACTCTGATACCATATCAATTAACTTTTTGTGCTCAATTATATTAAAATGGATTTGTCTGTCTTGCACTTTGAATGGGTCTTTTCCCCAGGCACAATTTAATAATGTCATGATGGGTCATTTGGAAATGATTTCTTCACTGGGTTCTGCAGATTTTCTGAACATTGGTACATTTCACGATACAGTATTTGAGAAATCGCCTGCATTAATACCAACATCGGTCCGTCAGAGAAGTAGTGGCGGGCCATCGGGCTCATGGCGGGGATACCTGTTTTCCAAAATTCTAACTCTCGTTTGGAAAAGCTTGAATTTGATCACTGACAGCAAACACTCAGTTGTTTTTCTTAAGGAACAGCCTCACTTCATTTATTTTTGAGAAAATATCTGCCAGACACCCAAGGTGGAACACCCATACTTGTGTGTCATTTGTTCTTTCGTGTAAAAATTGTGTCTGTGAAAACCACGCACACATGGCTCAGTGAAGCGACCTCCAGGCGGTCACAAGCTTCCATGTGCAGCCCAGGAGCCAGGCAGCCTCCCTATTTTTTTTTTCCTGAGGAAGATTCTCCCCGAGCTCATATCCGTTGCCAATCTTCCTCTTTTTTCTCTTGAGGAAGATCAGCCCTGAGCTAGCATCTGTGCCAATCTGCCTCTATTTTTTTTTTTTGTATGTGGGACACCGCCACAGCATGGCTGGCGAGTGGAGTAGGTCTGCACCTGGGATCCAAACACACAAATGCGGGCCGCCAAAGCAGAGCGCGTGGAGCTTTAACCACTTGGCCACGGGGCTGGGTGCATGGCATTCCCCCCATTTTGTCACACTGTTAAAGTGTGGCCTGTTAAGTGTGGACTGTTAAAGAGAGGTCAAGATTAAATAAAACTATGATTTTTACTGTATATCAGGACATCTTTAAATAAAACTGGCATTTTTTTAAAAAATGTGTGCGTGAGGGTGACAAATCCAGGGACTCTCCATGCTGTTTTGGGCACTGCCTTGATCCGGACTAAGACGCTTGGCCATTGTCACTTTCACACCACGAAGGAAAAAGAGAAACAGCTTCTGAGAACGATTATGGAAATAGTTGTTACCATGCCTCTCGAAAGGGAGTCCTAGGGGTCTCCAGAGATCCACACACCAAACCTTGCGTGTCAGTGCTGAGGACATTGCAAGTCTAAGCTGGAAACAGGTGCATCTTTCAGAGCCAACTGTTTCTGTCCTTTTATTTTTGCATAAACATTGGCAATGTCTGCTCCTGCCATTCTCTCCCATGTTTTCGTACGACTATTTATTTTGAGATGAGTAAGCACACGTTCTTGTCATTGCTAACGCACAGTGAGCGTCCGTACGTCTTAGTTCTGTTTGAGCCTCTCCTGTCACACTTGGGGTCTCTTACAAAGGATCCCAACCTCCAATGGAGCACTTTTGTCCCTGTGTCCAGTGGTCCAGCATGCACGCACCTGTGGGCAGAGCGGACTTGTGCTCCGGCCACTGCTTGGCCCTACTGGCCGTGGTCACTTGTGTTCCTTCTGGCTGACATCGGTCCTTGGTGAGTATTCCCAAGAATCTAGGACGGGGTGCTGCCCTCACTGTGATGCAAAGGGGGCATGGCTTATTGCCCATAGAAGTCCATGTTTTGTTTCTTTTTAGTAAATATCCGACAGCTTAATTTTGATGGTTTCTGCAAATGAAATGCTCCAAAACATAACATCTTTTCCTAAGAAATGACTGAAAATGCACGGGTATTTTCATGGCATCTTGCACACAATGCCATGTGTGAACAAAGCTGGAACCGCTGAGGGGGGCTGTCAGGTGAGAGACGGCGCAGGAGAGGGAGGAGAAACGTTCTGGCATCTCCACCATCTTCCAACTGCCGCGGTATTTCCCACGGCCCCGTACCCAGAAATCAGGGCAGGGCTCCTGGGAACGCAGCTCCCGGTGATGCAGGCCAGGAGGAGGTCGGCGTGGTGTGACCGGCCCCTGGTTCTCCCCTCGTCCCTCCTCTCCCACTCTCTGCCCTGCCTCCAGCTACCCGCCCCTCTGCTGGGCACGGGCAGCTGCTCACTCGCTGAGCCCTGCAGGGCTCCTGGCCAGCCCTCCACAGCTGCCTCATCCTCCTCTTTCGCGTCACTTCTTCAGAGAAGCCCCAGCCCCGACCCCCGCCCTCTGCACCGCGTCCTCACTGCTTGCCCCTCCAGACCCGCTCTCCGCCCACGCCTCCCTGCCCTGGCTCCCTGAGGCTGGCCTGCCCGAACTGCCTTATGTCCTGGCACCTGGCTGGGTGGCACGGAGGTCAGAGCTCCGAGGGTGGCAGGAGGGCTAGGCAGAGTATTTATCCCTCCGGCCCCTCTACGCGGTGGGCAGGTTGGCGGTGGCGTCTTCTCTGTAACGGCCTCAGTCCCCGCCGGCGTCCCTCTGCCAAGGCTGCAGCTCTGCCTCTGAGTTCCCAGGATGGCACTGCTGTTGCCGCTCACTTTCTCCCATCCCTCCCCCGCCTTTGACGAGGGCCCTTCATTGCAGGCTCCGTTGCCTCTCCTGGCTGGGCTGCCGGGTGTCCTGTGGGGCCCAGTGGACGCTGTCCACCACCTGCTAGTCTCCTCCACAGAGCTGACCACAGCCATCCTCACTGACAGCCCCCTAGAGAACCAAAGGAAGCTTCCCGCCTTGGTGACCTCCTTCACCCCATGGCGGCTCCTCCTCCCCGCTGCTGTCCCCACACAGAGGACGTGGACCCCAGACCTTCTTCTTCCCCTCGTGGCAAATCAACTCATCTGCTGGGTTGTAAATGGCAGATGAAACGTGAATCCTCCCGCCTCCAGGGGGTCCCGTGTCCCATTGGGACCTGGAGCCTGTTGAGTCCGCGCTCAGGCCAGACTCCTTTGTGCCTGGGGCTGTCTGTGAGTTGCTGGAGAGGTTCTGGGGGACTGGGGGGTCTTCCCGGACGGCCTGCTCTAGGCAGAGTCCCCTTAAGGGTGGCATCCATGTTAGGACATGCATTTCAATGGGTGTCGCCACCCCCAGCATCTGCAACTGGCATCCCAGAGTGGACAAGAGGCCAGGATTGGGGAGCCATTTCCAGGGAGCCTTTAAGGGTTGCTTTGCCCTCCCAGGCAAACGTTGTCCCCAGGGTCCGAGGCTGTGGTGTCGGATCGGGACGGTGCTGGGTGACTGCTCGTAGCCTTGCCATCTCCTGGCTGTGGCTGGTTGGCTCCACGTGCCGTTGAAGAGTTGGGAGCTTCCCCTCCTCACTAAACGCTGTTTTTCCCCCAGGCAATGGCCAGAGTTCGCACCACCTACGGAGAAAACTGCCCAATGAGCCGGCACCTGGCCCCTGCCCCACGCTGCTGTGAGGAGCTGGGGACTTTTCTGAGCTGCCGTGTTGAGCAAGGTTCTCTCCATATTTGGAGTGTGTGCGAGAACTGGTGTGTGTGTGAAAGCATGAGTGTGCATGAGCAGGTGCATGAGTATTGTGAGCATGTGTGTGGGAATACGTGTGTGCCACGCATGTGAGGGAGCATGCATGAGTGTGAGTTGGGGGGGGTGCGTGTGTGTGGTCATGTGTGGAAGGCTGGAAGACAGCCGCACTGTCCTATCTTGCCTCCTCCACCTTCAGGGCTTAAGGAAATTGCCTAAGCTCATGGGCTGTGCCAACTCATGCCCAGGTCCCAACGTGCACCTGTGGGCAGGGCGTGCAAGCTGACACCTCGATGACCAAATTTTTCCTGTGCTGGGAAACCACCTCGATCCCACAGCTTCTTCTGTGGCCTCATCCTGGGTGGGTTTGGTGAGAAGCGGCTTGAACCCCACAGACACCCAGTGCTGGAAAACGCCCAAGCATGCGGGCCCCTCTGGGCACACCGACGGCTGTGGTTACCAAGTAAGGCGGGCTGTGTGGGGCCCAGCAGAGGCTCTTCGCCCAAGTCGTGGAGCTGCCTCGGAACCCACAGAGGGTCCTGCCTGCTCTGTTTCTCCTGATGGCGGGGGAGGAGGGAAGGGAGGGCCCAGGGTCTGAGGGAAGAGAACACTGAGCTCTGGGGAGCTCCCTCCCTTGCCAGCCCTGCAGGGGCTGTTCCCAGAGCTGTCCCAGCGTTAGAAACAATCCCATTATCTTCATCAGAAATACACGCAAAAACAACCCCCAGCCTGGCTTGGCTGCCAGGGAGGCCCGGGAAGCCAGCCCATTTTGTACAGAGAGGTTAACAGTGACCCTGGTGACGGGGGTGGGAGGACTACCGTTTGGGTCTTAACAACCTGGCAACAATACGGCTGTCTTTTTTTTAAGACAAAGAGCCCTAAGCAGTAATTGACAGTGCTGTTTTTGGAACATACAAGCTATTTTTACTGTACTCAAAAGAAAATAGAAATTCTCTCTCTTCTGAACAAACTCTATTGTTCTGTTTCCGTGGACCTCCATGGATACATGATTGACCTCAAACCCACTCTTCTGCACCCTGGAAAACCTGGCCCCCCGTCCTGTGTCTGGGACTGGAGGGGGTGGGGGAGGAGCCTCTGTAGCTGAGACATTGGACCACAATCAGAAGACTGGGTTGGAACCCCCTTGGTACCCCCACCCAACAGCACCCCCCGAATCTGTTTCCTCATCTACACAATGGGGACACCAACAAGCATCTGCTGGATTGTCGCTGCAAGAAGTCACTGAGAAAGATGATATTTCCTTAGTGGTGGCACCCTGCGGCCCTGAGAGTCAGAGCAAGTGTCTCCTCAGCTGACACTGAATGATGGCCACCTTCGCCAAAATTGATACAAAGGTTAATAAATTTCAAAAAGTTAATAAATAAAATTTTCTCGATGTCAATTTTTTCTCCCACCTGTAAATTTGTCCCAAGTCTTTCTTTGCTTTTCTGCTACAGCTTGCCAGGTCCCGGAGACATCAAAACAAATGAGCCAGTAGCCAGCACGCGTAGAAGGCCCCAGAAGCCCTGGCCAGGCACTGCTCACTGCTTCCCTATGAGGGGGACTGTTGCTGGTAAAGGGCTCTGTCCTGGTGGAAGAGATCCTGGCTAGCTGGACAGATGGAATGACGTCAGTCATTAGACCACACGCCCATCCCCAGGGCTGCTTGCCTCTCACCTTCTCTGCCACCCCAAACAGGGCAGACACTAAGAAACACCCTCATCAGTGGAAGCCCCGAAACTGGAGGTAGGGCCCAAATCTTTCAGGACTATGGACTCTGTGTGCACAGGGACTAAAGCCTTAGGGGTGCAGGTGGAATCCCCCGCCTCCCGTGTGGTTGTGTGGGTGAGAGGTGCCTGTGTGTGGCAGGGAGTGGCTTTGGTGGGAAGGAGAGAATGACTTCCAGCACACCCCAGAGATTCCTCCTTCAACACATCTGAGCAGAGGGCTGGAGAGTGGAACAGATGGAGCGAAGATATGATGTCTCCGTGCACGGAGTGGGGGCTGGGGGGGGCATGTTCCCAACCATCCAGTGCACCGTGCTCGTAGCTGGAGCAATTTGGAGAACTGGCTCCCCTGGCTGTCCTTCAAAGAAAGACGTTTTCCGCCAGGGCCAGCCCAAGAGTGGTGGGAGGAAAAGAGATGGGGAGGTGAAGGAAAGGTGGTGTACTAGTGTGGGGGAGAAGTTTCTGCGTCTCCGGTTGTGGGCACCTACATTTTGCTGGAGTGTGTCACCAATGGTGTCTGTCTCTGCCTGTCCGTCTTGCACATTGAAAGCCACATCATCATGGCTTTCCTGGGGTTTCAAGAACCTGGTGATCCCGAGTGCACACGGGCAGAGCTGGCACCCCGCAACCCCACCATCTGGCCCATTCCCAGGGGTGTGAGGAAAGGGGGCATCGTTTGAAGGGATGGCAGGTGACCCCCTGGGGTTTACAAGGCCCCTTAGGGTATATTTTCTCATTCGGCCTCAGGAGCCTGGAGACAGCATCACTGTTTCCGTTCCACAAAGGAGGAATCCGGAACTTGGAAAGGGACTGTGACAAGCCCTGGAGCAAGAGCTCAAACCCAGCACCCTGGACACCAAGTCTGCCTCACTGCTGCCCAGCGCGGCGTCCTCCACCCGAGAGCTGGAGGAGGGGCTGGGGCTCTGGCATCGAGTGCTCGTGCTAGGATGGCTGGAGTGTCACAGCCAGGGAGTCAGGCGAACGCCCCTGGTCCTTGTGTTGCTTACCCTCCACCAGAAGAGGCACACGGTGGCCATGTCACAGATGCCAGGATCCAATCAAAGGTGGTGGCCAGTGCTCCGGAAACAGTGCACGGAGAGCTCTTGGCTCGGAGCTGCATCTTCGGCAGGGCCGTGCCTGACGCAGCCTGCAGAGCCCCCGACCGGAAGTGCTGTCCGTGGGGCAGAAAGACCGTCACGCGCTCTGGGAGGCAGCCCTAGGAATCCACAGGCATTTCCAGTGCAAGGCCAAGTGTTCGAGCAACAGCACCTGTTCCCAAGAGCGCCAAGGAGAAACCACCTTGGTGAGGATGCCAGCGCTCGTGAGCGGGAAGAGCAGGCCTCATGCTCAAGGAGGACCTCTGAGTCACCTGTGCAGGGAAACAGGTGACCAGAACCTCGCCATGGGCTTGTGCATCATGAGGAAAAGGAACGCTTGACAGAAGTGGTGCCAGGCTCTTCTGCCCAGCATCCCAGCCCAGATCGTGCAGGGCCAGGCTGCTTCCATGTGGCAAAGACATGGGAGCCCGATTCTGGAACAGCTGGGGAGGACACGTTTGCCCGATCAGCCTCATTTAGCCTTTAGATACTAACCATGGGGAATCATGAAGATGAACCCAACCACATAATCTGGTTAGAAAGAGAAAATCAGGCCAAGGAGGGTTTGGATGAAGTTACCACCTGCCCACACACAGAGCCCGGAGCTTAGCACTGTGCAGAAGACAGATGCGCGGATGTGGTTCCTGTCCTAGAGGTTCCTCCAGCTCCATCAGAATCTGCTAACTAGGGTCCAGACTAACTGTGGTGCACACCACAAACCAGAGCCAGAGCCTTGGGCGTCCAGAGGAGGCGGGTTTGAGGGAGGCCTTGGAAGTCAGGTGGAACGGAGACGCGAAAAAATAAACAAAGGGCTCGTGTTGGTCAGGGGAGAGGAGAAAGCCATCAGAACCCTGAAGTAGACTCACTCTCACTTGCTTATTTTCGTAGACACCACAAAGAAGAAAACAGGGTGAAAAAACAGATTGAATTTTGCCCTCAAGTCTGCTACATAAGGTATCTAAATTAATCAGTGAGGGCCGGCCCCGTGGCTTGGCGGTTAAGTGCGCGCGCTCCGCTGCTGGCGGCCCGGGTTCGGATCCCGGGCGTGCACTGATGCACCGCTTCTCCGGCCATGCTGAGGCCCTGTCCCACATACAGCAACTAGAAGGATGTGCAATTATGACATACAACTATCCACTGGGGCTTTGGGGCAGAAAAAAAAAAAAAGGAGGAGGATTGGCAATGGATGTTAGCTCAGAGCCGGTCTGCCTCAGCAAAAAGAGGAGGATTAGCATGGATGTTAGCTCAGGGCTGATCTTCCTCACAAAAAATAAATAAATGAATAAAGTAATCAGTGAACCCTACGTCAATATTAGTGAATTAAAATGTTTGACTTCTTTAATCATAATTTGACGCCATTTTAATGCAAAGCATAAAGCCACAGACCTGAAATACGGTGATTATTAAAATTCCATAGCTCCTCTCTGCCATCATCAGCTAATTTCATTTGGGGTAATTGCATCAGCTCAGGTTAGAATCTTCCTGTTGTACACTTACATGGGGCTTTGTGTCTTCTGAAGCCCTGTCTCACACATGTCTGCTTTGATTTAAACCGTCAGCAGCACCACATTAAGGAATTTGGAACAGAGGGCGGTGAAGTGGCTGACCCACAGCGTCCCAGGGAAGGGCACGTGGAAAACTCAAACCCGGCCCTGTTTCCTGGTCCAGAGTGAGGCGTCTCAGCCACATCCCGCTTCTCCTTCCACTGCTGGTCTCTGGAGGAAGGAATCCAACTGACTCATACTTCACGTGAAAGGAATTTCTGTGCATATGCAAGAAGCCACTGGCAGGTTCCTACCCATGGATCATTAGCCGTCTACAGGAGAGACAAGTGACAAATTGAAATAGCCATGGAGAGCTTTGTATGATCCAGCCTCCTACTGGATAATACATATTGACACTTTCCTCTGGCCCATGACTTATCCAGGGGGTCAGATCTGCAGATGGCGGGGTTACTTAAGGCTGGGGGTGGGCAGACTTTGAACTGGTGTCTGCCTCTGTCAGGGGGAGGGAAGGAAGGTGTTGCAGCTGAGGGTGGACAGCAGGGAGGTGAGGAGCCAGGGTCCAGCAGTAGTGGTGGGGGTGGTGGTGAGAGGCTAGCAGAGAAATGTGGGAAGAAAGGACTGGGTCTGCCTCCAGGGCTGTGTCTACGGGCAGCTTGCTCAGCCCCCAGCCTCAGTTACCTCAAATATCAAGGACGTATAAACATGGTGCTTACCTCATGGGGTTGAGGAGAGGACCACATGAGATAATCACGCAAAGCATTCAGAACAGTGTTTGGGTCATAACAAGCTTGAGATAAATGTTCTTTAATTAGTGTCATTTTGGAAGAAACTGGCTATTGGTGCAGCTGGGTGGAGAGACATGATGACTGATCAGCCAGCAGAAGAGACAAACGCTAAGGTACACCCACAAAGTCTGAGACGCAGAAGATGCCATGTGAGCTGATCAGACCCTCCTGTCCACTCTGAAGGGGAACCAGAGACGCTCAGAGCAGGGGCAGGAAGAAGCGCTCAGGTGCAGTTTACAGGAGAGCTTGTTTCTAAAGTTTGTTCTCAGATAATGTTTAAATAAGGCTGCCCCTGCCCCGGCTACTCTGCTCATTTTCCCCAGTATTCGTCAGCAAGATGCTCGCTGAAAGAAAGGACCTCATTCCAGTCTAAACACAAATCCAAAGATGCGCATGTGTCCTTTACAGACAGTCTCAGAAAAATGTAGGAAATAAAGAACATTGTCTTCACAAGGCAAGGGGAACACAACCCAAAGAAAAAGTGTACTAGGAGAATAAAACATTTCAAGTGAAAAATTCTCCCCGATGTTGAAGAAAATTTAAGACAATCTCTTTGAAAGAAGAACTGAAAGCAGAGACACTGAGAATAGTAGATCACAGGAGATAAACATAAACTGCTGGGGTTCAAAGAAACGCAAGAGAAATTTAAAAATATACAGAAATAAAAGCCACAAGAGAAGTAGAAAAAAGAAGAGTAGATATTGCTAAAAAATAATCAAGAATACGAAAGACAGAGAAAAATACAATGGAAAAATATTAAAATGATTAGAGAGAAAATAATAGATCTAGAAGACAGATTTTAAAAAAGATATAATGTACTCAAACTTGATGTTCCCAAAGAAGAGAACAGAACAAATGCAACAAAAACATTAAAGACACACAGATATAATAGAGGAAAACTGAAATGAAAGAAGACCTGAATCTGCTCATTGAAGGGGTGTACCACGTCCCAAGAAAAATTTAATCACAACAAACACATTCTAGTAAAATGACTGAGTTTCAAGAATGAGTAAAGAATCCTATGAGCCTCTAGAGAAGAAAAACAAAGGTAATGTTGCCACAGGAGGAGAAGCCAGACAAGCCTCAGGTTTTCTCCACGTCTGCAGAGCATCCGCCACACAAATTGTTGTTCACATGTCAAGAAAATACATAGACATTTCCCAACATCCAAAGACTTCAGGAATGACACTCCGGAGCTCAACTGGAGAAAACGATTTCATGCCATCTGGTCAGCCAAGAGATGAAGGAAGATGTCATTAAAAACTGGTGATACCAGGGGCCGGCCCCATGGGTAGCGGTTAAGTGCATGCGCTCTGCCACTGGTGGCCCAGGTTGGGATCCTGGGCACGCACCAATGCACTGCTTGTCAGGCCATGCTGTGGCAGCGTCCCACATAAAGTAGAGGAAGATCTGCACAGATGTTAGCTCAGGGCCAGTCTTCCTCAGCGAAAAAAAAAAAAAGAGGAGGATTGGCATGGATGTTAGCTCAGGGCTGATCTTCCTCACAAAAAAAAAAACAAAACTGGTGATACCATAAATTTAAATACAGAACTATAGCTAAACTTCTATGTGAATTTTATTTACAGAGTATAATTCATTTTATAAATTTGCCAATGAAGAAATAATAATCTAACAACAAAATCAGGAGATGAAGGGGGAATTAAATACTTAAACTGATAGACCAGGTACCAGAAATTTTAGTATTTCATATAACTTTATAAAGATATCACAAGAAATTAATGATGCAGTATAATCTAAAGTGGAAGGTTAAAGAGAGGGAGGAAAGTTAACAGAAAAGTGAGAGAATAAATTCTGTGGGGATGGGAGAGATTAGATACTGTCTAACATTTTTCATCAGGAAGTATAGGTTTGACTAGGTTACTAAAAGTTATAAGTAACCACTAGACCATAAACAGCCAATAAACATTCAAGCTATTAGAAATATTGCACACACAAACACATGTGCATGTGTGCAAAAACACACAATCAAGCAGCGTGAATCATATAGCTTATAGTAAACAATCTTTAAAAAGACAAAATAAGATGGCAGAACCATAAAAAATATTTGTCATATTAAATATAAATGGATAAAATTCACCTATTAATAGGGAAAAAAAAGATTCTGGGTTTAAAACCCCAAACTTACTAATATTCCACTCCAAGAGAGGCATCTAAACAAAGTGACTCAAGAAGAGAAGAGGAGAAGGATGGTGGGAAAAGCAACATGACAAGAAAAACAAAACAAATCAAAAAAGAACCATCTACAATGAAGATCTGTCAACTTTTTTTCTGTGCCAAGTAATATAACATGAAAATCTTTAGAGCAGAAACTGCAAGAAATACAAGGATAAGTGTATCTAGCCTTCAAGGAACACATCATTCTAAAGCTACCTGAATTGTCCCAGAGAATAGAGAAAAGTGAAACATCCAATTACTTGTTATCAATTGGCATGATGTAACACACGAAGCAAACCGAATATGCAGAAAGAAAAACTTGAGCACAATCTCCTTCAGAAATATTAATGTAGAAAGTACAACCAAGGGAATGAATCAGAGCATTAAAAGCATAATGCACAGCAATTAGGGTTCATCTGAAGAATATAAAGATTGATCAATATAAGGAAATCCATTACATAAGCCAGCAAATAAGTAGGTTATTGGGAAAAAGCCATATGGTTAGCCCCTTAGATTAATTTAATCAAACTTTTTCTTTTGAGATAACTGTAGATTCACATGCAGTTGTGAGAAATAACACACAGAGACCCTCTGTACCCTTTACCTATTTTCCCCACTGGTGACATCTTGGCAAACTATAGCACAATATCACGACCAGGATATTGACAGGTATAGGATGTTTCTGTCACCACAGGCATTTCCTATGTTGTCCTTTTATAACCACATCCATCTCCCTACCTCCCCCCCACCCCCCACCCCTGACCTTGGAAACCACTGACTGTACTCCATTCCTATAAATTTGTCATTTCAAGAATATTATGTAAATGTAATCATACACTATGTAACTTTTGGGATAGGATTTTTTCACTCAGCATAATTCTTTGAAGATTCATTCAGGTTGTGTGTATCAACAGTTGGTTCCTTTTTAATGCTGAGTATTTATTTCATGGTAGGGATCTACGGCAGTTTATTTAACCATTCAGTCCTTTAAAGACATCTGGCTTGTTACCAACTTTTGGCCATTATGAGTAAAACTGCTATGAATAGTGGTGCACAGTTTTTGTGTGAGCCCAAGTTTTCATTTCTCTGAGAGAAATGCTCAAGGATACAATTCTGGGTTGTACAGTGGTTGCATGTGGTAGTTTATTTAGTTTTACAAGAAAATGTCAAAATGTTTTCCAGAGAGACTTTACCATTTTATGTTCCACTAGCAGTGTATGGTATACCCAGTTTCTCCACATCTTCGCCAGCATTTGGTGTTACCATTATTTTTTATTTTAGCCATTCTGATAGTAGTATGTTAATATCTCATCATATTTTAATTTGCATTTCCCTTATACCTAATGATATTGAACACCTTTTCACATGTTTATTTGCCACCTTTAGTGTCAAATCTTTACCCATTTTCTAATTGAATTGTTTCCTTTTTTTTTATTGTTGAGTTTTAAGGGTTCTTTGTATACTCTAGATACAAGTCTTTTGTCAGATATGTGGTTTGCCTATATTTTCTACCGTTTAGTAGCTTGTCTTTTCATCTCTTTACAGAGCAAAATTTTTCATTTTGATGAGATCCAATTTATCAAATTTTCATTTTTTGATTTTAGTATCAAGTGTAAGAACTCTTCACCCAGCCCTAGGTCCCAAAGATTTTATCTTATTTTTTTCAAATTTTTGTAATTTTATATTTAAGTCCATGATCCAATTTTTTGGATATGGCCTGAAGTTTAGACTGGTGGTTTTTTGTTTCATTTTGTTTTCTGGGTTTTGCCTGCGGATGTCCAATTACTCCAGCACCATTTGTTAAAAGACCATCCCTCTTCCATTCAATTGCTTATGTACCTTTGTCAGTAATCACCTGCGAGCTTTTAAATTATAAATTCAACTCCATTAGGATTAATCAGATTGTCTATTTCATCTTAGTTGAGTTTTGGTAGTTTGTGGTTCTTGAAAAATTGGTCCATTTCCTCTAAGTGGTCAAATTTGTGAGCATAGAGTTGTTTGTAGTGTTCCCTCATCCTTGTAAGCTCTGCGGATCTGCAGTGATGGCCCCTGATTCATTCCTGATATCTCAGTCCCAATGCTGCTGATTTTTGTCTTTTTTCTTTTTATCTTAGTCAGTCTTGTTAGAGGTTTGTCATTTTTATTGATTTTTTTCAAAGTAACAGCTTTTCGTTTTATCAATTTTCTCAATTGCTGTCCTGTCTTCAATTTCATTGATTTCTGCTCCTTACAATTTCCTTTCTTCTGGTTGCTTTAGGTTCATTTTACTCTTCTTTTTCTAGTTTTTTGAGGTAAAACATAGAATATTGATTTGAGATTTTTCTTCTTTTCTAATGTAAGCATTTATAAATTTCTGAAGTTCTCTTTCAGCTGTATTGCACATGTTCAGATGTGTCATATTTTCATTTTCATTCAGTTCTTTGCATTTATTTTATTTCCTTTGAGACTTCCCCTTTGACTCATGGATTGCTTAGAAGGGTCTTGCTTAATTTCTAAGTGTTTAGAGATTTTCCTATTGTCTTTCTGTATTGATTTTTAATTTGATTCCATTATGGTCATTATTGTGTGTTATTTAAATCTTTTAAACTTGTTGATATTTGTTTTATGGCCCAGGATATGCTCTATATTGGTGAATGTTCCATTTTTGCTTCAAAAACAAATGTATATTCTGCTGTTATTTGCAGTCTTCTCTACATATCAATTCGATACCAGCGATTGGTTGTGTCTTCAGGTTTTCTGCATCCTCGCTGGTTTTCTAATAGTTCTATCAATTGCTGAACGTCGGGTATGAAGAGCTCGACTATAATTGTGGATTTATCTATTTCTAAGTTAATCTCTATCAGTTTTTGCTTTACGTATTTTAAGGCTCTGTGAGTGGCGCATACACTTTTAGGATTGTTATGTCTTCCTGGTGGATCGATCCTTTTATCATTATGTAATGTCTCTATTTGTCTCTAGTGATTTTCTTTGATCTGAAGTCTGCTTTACCTGATATTAATAGAGCTATTCCTGCTTTTTTCTTTATTAATGTTTTCACGGTATGTCTTTCTCCATCCTTTTACTTTCAACCTACCTATATTGTTATATTTGAAGTGAATTTCTTAGAGACAGAATATTGTCGGATCCTGTTTTTTTTTCAATCCACTCTGTAAATATCTATCTTATAATTGGGATATTTAAACTATTTGCATTTAAGGTAATTATTGATATTTTAGGGCTTAAGTCTGTCATTTCATTTTTGTTTTCTTTCTATTTTCTCTCTTTATCCTTCCTCTGTTTTCCCTTTCTTACCTTCCTGTGGGCTACTTGGACATTTTTTAGAATTCCATCTTGCTTTGTTTACAGTGGTTTTGAGCCTATTGCTTGCTGTACTGTCTTAGAGGATGCTCTAGGCATTACAGTGTAGGTAACTTATCATAGTCCACTAGCATCAAGTGAAGTTACTACTTTGAATGGTTAGTAGCCTTGCTTTCACTTAGATCCCTTCATCTCTCTACTTTTTAAATTTAATTGCCTTAAGTATTTCCTCTAAATACATTGAGTGCCACCTCCAATGATGTTATAATTTTTGCTTCAACCATTTCTTAAACAAGTATGGTTAAGAAATGATAAAAGGGATTATCTACTAGATATACCCCTATTTTACCAATTTCCATATTGTTCTTCCCTTTCTGAAGTTCCAAACCTTCTTCCATTATCATTTCTTTTCTGTTTAAAGAACTTCTTTTAGCCATTCTTTAAGGGGAGATGCTGGCAACAAGTTCTCTTAGTTGTCCTTCATGTGAGAATGTCTGTATTCCCCCTTCATGCCTAAAGGGTATTGTCACTGGATGTAGAAGTAGAGTGGACAGCTCTTTATTCCAGTACTTGAGAAATGGATGCCACTCGCTTCTGGCCTCCAAGATTTTAAATGAGAAATCCACCAGCATCCAAGCTATTTGCCCTCCAGATAATGTATCACCCTCCTGGCACCACCTGGCTGGAGAATCTGAGCAGGCCGCCTGCTTCTGAGGGGTGAATGAGGTGGAGGGGGCGGGTTGGGATGGAAGCTCAACTTCCCACTGGGCCCCGCTGAGCCCGCAGGAGGGGAGCGCACGGTTGTTCACTTGGTAATGGGCTGGTGTGGGGCAGGCGTGGCCCAAAAAGTTTCCTGCTCTTGGACGGCCCTCGTCCAGGTCCTACGGTTTAGGATAGCCTTTCTTGAAGCCTTTCTTGTCTGTGCCTGCTGTCAGTTCAGGACTGGAGGCAATAAGGGACCACGGCCTCTCTGCCAGGTCATTCCTCAAGTCCTGAGTCCTCTTGGCGGCCCACCTCCTTCCTTCCACTCTTCAATCCTCCTGGGCCTGTTTGTGTGTACATTTGGGGGTTTTTAGTTGTAAAAAAGAGGACCCAGGAGGAACGAGGCTACTTCATCTGGGTGGAACAATAAGCCTATGCTCCTTAGATTTTGAAAGCCACTTTAGAAAATTCAATATCCATCCCAGCTCCAAACACTTAATAATAATAATAATAATAAATAATAATAATAATAAAGGAATGGTTGGATAACTCCTTAGGAGCATCAGAATGTTTATCTCAAATCAAAAACCAGAATAATTGTTAATAGTAAAAGAAAATAAACACTCTCCTTAATGTTGAGAGCAAGCAAGGATATCGCAAAGAACCACGTCACATAACACTTTTCTAGAAGTGCTAATCAATACAATAATAAAATGGTACTAAGTAAGAAGAAGGGAAGCAGTGTCTCATCATTTGCTTATAATACACAAATAGAGCGTAAATGTAGTTGAATATGGTTAGACATTTAAAAATCTTAACATAACGGCTGGTCACAAACAATATACCAAATTATTATACAGATAATAACCTGTTAAAAAATACGAAGAAAGAAAAGACAAAGAATAAAATACCTAGGAATCAATTTAACAAGAAATTTGCAAAACTGTATCAAGAAAAGTTTAACATCCTACTGAAGTACAGAAAGGAAGCCTTGAATACATGGTAAGATTTATCTTGATTTTGAGCAAGAACTCAATTTTCAGAAGAATTGCTACGTTAATGATTTTTAGAAACCTTAATGTGATCCTAATAAAATAACAGCAGGAACTTGATAAGCTGATTCTAGAGTTTATATGGAAAAAATAAACAGAATTACAGCCTTGGAGGGTCATAAAATGCAGAGTAATAAAGGGCTAAGTATCCTGGGTTGGAAACTGTCCTTCCCACCACAGTGGAGTGACAGGGGCTGGGTTTGTCCTCCGTCCCAAAGTAACTGACAACAGAGTAGGTGAAACGGGAGAGTTCGATCCATTGACATCAGGTCAGGGAGGAGGAAGGTCAGGGAGGAGGAAGGTCAGTGATCCCTGAGGGACAAGAGACAAACACGGTGAGTCCTCAGGCTGCCCCAGATGACAATCTGGAGAGAGTATCCTGGTGCAGCAACAAGAAGCCTGGCAGAGCCCAGAGAGAAGACGGGTGCACAGACAGAAAGTTCTGGAAAATATGCAGAAGCCAACCCCCTTGAGTTCTGAGCTAAGTACCCATTAAGGCATGTGTGTGAGGAAACCCCCCGAGAATCACCCAAAAGAATTGGGGAAAATAGTGCCCAGATGCACGAAGGGTGGAGAGCGGTTCCCATTCCCACCAGCCGGGTGGAAATCCTCCTAATTCGTGGGCATCAGGTAGAACACTCAGGAGCCGGAAAAATCAGCTCTAGGTTAAACGCTGCTCCGGGCCCACCTAACAAAGACCCAAAGGATCAAATGGTCCTTGTAGCTTAACTGCGTCCCAGAACCGAGATCAAGAACATTTGCAGGAGTACAGAAATATCCAGCGCCCTGCAAGGTAACATCCGTGCTCTGGCTCTCTTCATAATCACCAACACTGGAAGCAACCAAACGCCTCTCAACGGTGAAGGGCAAACTGTGATGTGTCCATACGGTGGAAGACTACTAAACCATGAAAAAGAACAAACTGTTGGCACACAACAACTCGAATGGATCTCAAAGGCATTCTGTTGAGTGGAAGAAGCCAGTCTCAAAGGCTGTGTGATTCCATTTTTATGCCACTTTTGAAAAGCAAAACTATAATGAAGGAGAACAGAACAGTGGTTCCCAGGGGTTATGATGGGGAGGGGGTGACCATAGAGAAATAGCACAAGGGATGGTGGGGGTGGATTTTGGAATGTTGTGATGGTTTCATGAATCTAATCACTTATTAACACTCGTGGAACTGTAAACAAAAAAAGAGTCTACTTTCCTACATGGTAATTTCTTTTTAATTTTAAAAAGAATAAAGATTACATGCTATGTTTCCATGTATAGACATTTCTAGAAAATTAAAATGGATCTATAATATGAGAAAGCAGATCAGTAATTGGCTGTAGATGGGGCATTGGGGTAGGAGGGGTACCAGGAGAACATGGAGTGACAGATATGCTCGTGGCTTGATGGTAGTGATGGTTTCAAGTGTGTGTGTATGTGTGTGTGTGTGTGCATGTGTATGTCAAATGCATCAGATTGTGCACTTTAAATGTGTGTACCTTATTGTATGTCAGTTATGCCCAGTGCAGCTGTTAAAATTGTCACAGACTGTCAGATGGTCCAATATGTCACAGAGCTACAGGACTTAGAAATTGATGGACACAGGGGGACAAGAGTCTACCTGTGCACCACACACCCCTCAGCTCAGAGCACAGCGCCGGGCACAGAGATCGTGAGAATGGGATCTGATTGTGCGTATGTGCACACACACACACCACACCACACACACGCATACACACATCCTACACATTCCACACACTACACATAAACCACACACACTCCACACTCACATCTCCTCCTCGATGCAGAGCCTGCATGACTGTTGGGGGCATCTGCAGAGGCCCCCTGAGCACAGGCAGATCCAGCCACACGCCACACCACACACAGGACTCACTCGGCTCCTGTGTGGCAGGCCCATGCTGTTAGCACATTGGGGAAGTCAAGAGACTGTGGGTCAGTGGTTTGATGGGTGACCCTCCTGGATCGCAAATCGTTGATGAAGGCCCAGAGTGAAGACAGGAAACCTGAAGCCATTGAGGAAGTCTGGCGTGTGTGTGTGATGTGTGGTGTGTGTGATGTGTGGTGTGTGTGATGTGTGGTGTGTGTGATGTGTGGTGTGTGGTGTGTGTGTGGCGTGTGTGGCGTGTGGTATGTGTGGTGTGTGGTGTGTGTGTGTGTGTGTGTGTGTTGGAGGGTTACTACCAGTACAGCAGATCAGCACTTTTTATCAAAGCCCCCTGACAGCTCGAATAAACTAACAGACCTGTTCTGACTGGATCCTGTGGCAGGAAAAGCTGTCCACACATCACCACGAACCGAGGAGAGAGAAGAGGATGCGGAAGACGGGGAGCAGTGGGGAGACTCACCCAGACTCAAGACACGCCTCTTCTCCATGTGGCCCAGTCAGTATCCTTCATCATTGGTCTTCGGTTGTCAGCTGGCCTCACTCTTCTCAAATGCAAAGACATCTTGTCTCCTTCAGAACAAGTCCAAAAAGATCCCATAGCTAGGGAAACTTGCTGTGCATGGATGTGGGTCAAGGGCGAGCAGCCAACAGGAGGGGTGGGATCGCAACGGCCCCACAAGGAGCAGGTGGGCGTAGCAGATCCCAGACACGGGCCCAGCCAGGAGAACATGCAGCATTTCCACAGCCCAACAAGGCTGAGAAATTGGCCAAGAGGTTATGGAAGGAACGAACAACGAGAGGAACACAGGGAGGGTCAAGAGACCACTGCATTGTGGTCACTCCGAGGAAAGAGAGCCACAGAGTGGACACGAGGTGGGCAAAGGGAGGCTCCTGGGAAGGCTTGTGTGGGACGGTGTCAGGCTAGGGGACAGGCTTGTGTGGGACGGTGTCAGGCTATGGGACAGGCTTGTGTGGGACGGCGTCAGGCTATGGGACAGGCTTGTGTGGGACGGTGTCAGGCTAGGGGACAGGCTTGTGTGGGATGGTGTCACGCTAGGGGACAAGCTTGTAGGGGACTGTGTCAGACTTCCGTGGGATGGTGTCAGGCGAGGGGACAGGCTTGTGTGGGATGGTGTCAGGCGAGGAGACAGGCTTCTGTGGGACAGTGTCAGGCTAGGGACAGGCTTATAGAGGACAGCATCAGGCTAGGGGACAGACGTCTGTGGGACGGTGTCAGGCTACGGTACAAGGGCACAGCCAGGCTGTCTGTGCGTCAGAACGCACCAGATCATTCTGCAGTCCAGCTCCACGTTGCATTTAGTTATCCGGATGATATTTTTTAACAAAAAATAAAACAGTCTAGTATTTTACTTTGCAAACCTGGTTCTGGCTGGGGTCTGAAATGTTTGTTTTAATCTGCTTATGTTGAACAGGGAGATGAGACAGCTTCCTTTTCTAATTGACTCTTCAGTGGAGAGTAATTAACCTCGAAACTGTTTACCACCGAGGAACTACAACATCTCTCAGATATCGTAATTTGAAGGATGGGTATATGTTAGAGTAAAAATCTTTCTGTGTTTGCTATTACCCTCTCTAAACATGGGAAGGCCCTATATTGAGGATCCCAGATTTGGTATAATTAACTTTTAAGGGCTTGAACCTGTCTGGATGTGTAATTTCTTCCCAGAACATTTGGGAGCTATTATGTAGCCCATGATATCATTAACATAATTATTGTCAGCATTTCGCGGCGCAGTTTCTTCTTCTTCTAGCTGAAGTTGCATACATAATCGCTTCTTCCCCTATTGGTCGGTCACATTGCTTTACTCTGTTCCTCAAAAACCGCCGTGGCTTCTTATTTCCTGAGAACAGAGCCTGCTCTCCTCGGTGCAGGGCTCGAGGCCCCTGGGGCCTCACCAGCCCTCTGCTCCCACCACAGAAACAGAATCAGGCCCCGAAGGCATCGCTCAGGCTCCCACTTCCATGACATGTGTGTGCCTTTCCTTGGCCTAGAATGCCTTCCTTTCCATTTTCCATCTAATGCTGCACCTGACTACAGAGTTCAAATGCCCCCTCCTGCAGAAAGTCCTGCAGGATTCCCACACTGTGGTTCACACAAGAGACGAGGGACAGAACAGGCCTGCCCTGACCCTGTATTCCTGGGGGGTCCCCAGGGGAGCATCAGGGTGTTGGAATTGGCAGGTCCTCAAAGAGCTCAGTTAAAGTTCAGGGTGGGAGTTCTGTAGGGTCTTCTTGTCCATTTCCGGGAAAGGCAGGGGCTCTGTTGCTCAGAAGGGCTGCACCCAGCTCCCGCTTCCTCGGGCTGAGGATTGGTTCTCAGATAGCGCTCCCCGGCACCCTCACACCAGGTTGTGTTCCTGAAATACGCTCCACACTGCACGGTCACGTCAGAAATCAGATGAAAGCTTGCCAAGACTGGCACACAAGGTAAAGCCGGATATCTCTTTGCCAGGCTCTGTGCAGGGAACAAGCGTACGTTTAGACATTTTTGTGGGTGGAAAATAAAAATCGTTTGATTACTTGCCCTTCGGAGCATCTTAAGATGACCATGTAGTCCTTCTCCAGTTCACAGTTTTAGGGGTTCCTCACCGGCAAAAAAAATTGCCACTTGCAATTACTGTTGAGGGTCTCTGGGAGTGTGGGGTTGAGAGGGTTTATAAGGTAAATGAGGAGAACGTGGGAGGAAGGGCAGAGCATTCTCCAGCCCGGAGCGAAATCTCGGATACGGGATGCTGTTGGTTCCCCACCATGGTGCCCACATATCGTATTTGCTGGTTTGGGGCACCCATCCCCCAGCTTTTGTGCTCTTTGCTTCCGGTGGATGTTGCACCCGTGAACTTCTCCAGAGGCTGTGCTTGGGCTCAGCGCGGTGCCTGTCCGGGGGCTCACACCACAGTCAGCCAATGACTGCCTGGGGGACGGTTAGATGGCCGGCACCCCGACCTGGACGCTCAGGTAGTCACACTCCAGAGACCCCGCAGGATGGGGCACAGGCTGGGCCTCCACCTGAACCCCCCTTGCTCGGCTCACTCCCCTGCCCTGCGCCCCTCAATGTTACTGGTTTCTCTAAAGCACTTTCTTAATAAACCCCGTGCACACATGCATCTCAGGGTCTGCTTCTGCAGAACATAGCCTGAGGCTCCTGAAGCGGCAGTGAGGAGGCGGCGCCAGCCCGCAGCGACAGTTCCAAAACTCAGCACGAAGCCCAGAGCTAAGGGGCAAGGGAGGGAGGCTCGCTTCTGGTGGAGGGGTGTCCGTGCAGCTGCCCATGCCAGACAGTCAATTTCCTTGAACGGATCTGAGCTCATTAACATTCTGAAGTGGGAGCTGTAAGTGGAAACACTCGGCTGTGTCGCAAGCCCCCAGCCTGTTACCTGGGTCTGCCATTCAGACCTCCCCTTACCTGCTCTGCCCCTGGACTTCACCCCCCAATGGCCCTAGCCTCACGCTCCTCATCTGCGTCTTTATTTTCCTAACCCACGGGGCTGCTATGCGGGTAGAAGACCACAATGAAAGAACAAATGGACCTTATGCATACGGCATTTAAATGTAACAAATTACCGCACTTCAGGTGACTACAAGAAGGAGAATGTTTCATAATGTGACTCAGGAAGTATACTTAGGTCTGCAATTTGCGGGGAGAGAGAAAGTGTGTTTATTTCAGAGCGTCCTCAGGGCTGAAGTCACTCTCGTTCCCTAGAGGTAGGGCGTAGAAAGTTCTGCTCACACGCAAGAGCAGCAGGGCAGTCGAGAGCGGGCGATGCCCGCAGGTGCCAGGCTCCGTGTGGACCTGCGCAGGGGAGGAGCCGCAATACAGCTGATGGAGCTCAGCCCCCTGTCCAGCAGTACAGAAGCCAAGGTCCACAGGGGCGGCAACTTGGCCACGGTCACACAGCGTGGTGGTTAAAATGGGAGCTAGAACCTGGGACTCCTCATCCTTCCGTGTGCTGGGCAGTGTGTGCACTGTGCCAGGTGGAGGGTCTTCCCTAAGGGGGCCTGGAGATGGGTGGGGACCAGACACAGAGCCATGGTTCTAATGAGGGCTGGAGGATCTGCCCTCCGTACTGATGAGGACAGAGGGCAAGAGCACAGCACCTCCCACCCCGGTGCCCACACGCGCATGTTCCACTGGGCACAGAGAGGCATAGTGACCTGCCAAGATTCCTGCTTATATTCCAGGTCACTTTGAGCGGCTCCGCCAGCGCTCCAGGCAGATAAACAACTCCTCCTCTAACTTTCCCACCCTCGCTCCGTGTGGAGAACATTCCTGTTTCCTTTGGGCTAAGTACATTCTAGCAACAAGCCTTTTCCCGCCAGACAGCCAGCACTTTTTTCCCAAGGCCCGACACTGTTGCGACGGGGGCTCTGAACCAGGCCCTTTGCAGTCACTGGGGAGCTGTTTGCTTCTTTGTTTAATGTCCTTAATTTCTGGCTCTACTTCTTGTGTCTTCTTGTTATACCTTGTAATCATTTTGATTATAGCTCTTGCACCAACTTTTCATACAAACTTGTCTCTAACATTTACAGGCAATTCAGTTACTTCCATTGCTCAAAAAATGTAATTGCCTCATCTGGCTGCCAGTGGCTCCTCCAGCTAGTTTTCTGGGCACTTGATTTCCAGGAAGGATGGCGTGGGACCCCTGGGAACCAAGAGAGGACAGAGCTGTATTCTTCCGTCAGCCCTTGGTCCTCGCCCACTTGGACTTCCTGGAACCAGCTGCAAAGAAGGAGGGGATCCTTCTGGGCCAGAGAGAGTCGTGACACAAGAGCCAAGAGGATAAGTGTTGTTGACCTTGGTCACCCTTGACCCTGGTCGTGGCCACCCACCTCTCTGCCTCCCCTCTGAGCATCCCAGCTACCCTGAGGAGTCTCTGGGCTTCGTTTTTAACATTTACAAATGGCAGTTCTCAGAGCCCTTACCCTCCCCTGACAGATGCTGTAAGACTGCAGAGAGAAAACAAATAGATCATTCAACAAGCAGCATGGGTCATTGCTGTTTTCCAGGCAACGTTCTGAGCACTTAACTCAGATAATTCTTTCAATAACCCCACGAAGTGAGCAGCATTTTTGTGCACATTGTACAGAAGGGCAAATAAAAGCTTAGAGAATGTGACTTGAGCAAGGTGGCACTGCCAGGAAGAGACATGGCTACACATGTCTCTGGGTTCAGAGTCAGAGCTCATACTTAACGGAGCCACATTTACTGCTCATGACTGGTGATGCCATGCAAAGTCATCACCAGAGGTGATGCTCTAAAAGGCTGAGGTACACTGCACTTGCTACTCTCTTTACAGTTCTTGATAAGGCATCGTTTTAGTTATCTGTTGCTGCGTGACAAATTACCACAAATTTAGCAGCTTGAAACACTGTACATTTCTTATCTCACAGTTTCTGTAGGTCAGACATCACAGCTTAGTTTTTGATCCCACAGCCTGCAGTCAAGGTGTGGGCCAGGGCTGCAGTCTCACCTGAGGCTCGACTGGGGAAGGATCTGTTTCCTGCAGATTGAACAGGCATAGGTACTGGGAGGCGGGGATGGTGGGAGCCCACAAGGGTCTCTTGGCCACAGGCATCTTCTCAATAGGAGAAGTACAGCCATGGGGCCTCTAGGATGTGCTGTGGGATCTCAGAGGGTAGAGATGCCAGCTCTGCCTAGACTCCTAGGAGGTCTCCTTGGAGGAGGACTCCAGTTCTGGGGCTCAGAAGGGCGTAGAGAGTTTCAGCCGAGAACAGGGTCTCAGGCTCTGAGAGCAGCAGAGCACAGGAGCGCGAGGGAGCCTTGCTGGGAAATAGCAGCTGGTCCAGAAGGACCCCAGAGAGGTGGTCAGGTAGGGGGTGACTAGGCAAAGATAAGACTTCAGGTGGCAGGACGATGAGGGAGGGGGCCTGTATGGCATGCCCTGTGGGACCTTGACTCTGATATAATGAGCTCTGATTGGCACCCATTATTGTTGGGGCCATGGATTAGTTATCTACCGCTGCCTAACAAATTTCCCAAAAACCCAGCAGCTTGGAACAGCAAATATTTATTATCTCACAGAGTTTCTGAGGGTCAGGAATCTGGGAGTGGCTAAGCTGGGTGGTTCTGACTCAGGGTCTCTCATGAGGTGTCAGTCAATCCGACAGCTGGAGCTGCAGTCTCATCTGAAGGCTCAGCTAGGCCTGAAGGCTCCCCTTGCAAGCTCACACACATGGTTGTGGGCCGGAGGCCTCAGTGCCTGATCCTGTGGGCCTCTCCTTGGCAGTCAGCTTCCCCCAGAGCAAGGGATCCAAGAAGGTGAGAGAGAGCATCTAAGATGGAAGCTACCACGTCCTTTACAATTGAATCTCAGAAGTAACATCCCATCACTCTCAGTCACACAGACCCCCTCTGGTACAGTGGGGGGGGTATTGCACAGGGGTGGGGGTCACAGGGGCTCCTATTGGAGGCTGACAGCCACAGGCCACCTCCTGCTGAATTTGCACAGGGGAGGCAGCTCAGAATTCAAAGTATAGCTAAAAACAGTAACCTATGTCCACTACGTCCCTTCACACGTGGCATGAGTGTGGCTCATGCTGACCCACTCATCCTTCCAGCAAGCTGAGAGGCAGGCGTTGTCATCACATCCATTCGACAGGCCCAGTGTGGTCCAGCGACTCTCCCACTGCGGCAGCCCCGACCCTGCACTGCTCAGGATTCTCCATGATAATAGTGGAATCCTTGGAGATCCACGCTCACTCCACTGACGGGCAGGCCGTAAACCAAAAGATGGGTGAGGACCCGTCACATACACTGGGGCTCGGGCCTGGGTGGGAAGCTGAGCCAGGTGGGGCCTGAGTGCTGACCACACTCTGGACCTGTTCAAACCCCTGGCTCTGTTGGTGGGCTGAGATCTCAGGCTGGACATGGGAGCTTCTGTGCCTGAGAAAGAGAAGGACCAGAGAAGCCAACTAGGGTCCCCACGCCAGAGCGAAGAGGAAGAAGTGTGTCTGGCCTGGTGGGATTTCCAAAGAGCAGCTCCCATCCCGGCCCCCCGGGAGCTGGTGGTTTCAGAGGCTGATTCCTCAGCAGGAATGCCCCTGGGTGTGAGGAGAAGAGGGCTGCTGCCAATGTAACCAGAATTACAGAGTCACAGGCCTCAGTGGGCAGGGGTCTCCCCATTAGGCTGCCCAGCCCTCGAACTGTGCAGTTAAAGAGACCGCAGCCCGGGGAGGTGAAGGCATGCGCCCAGAGCCACACGAATGGTGAGGGCAGATCTCACCAAGACCAGACAAAGGTCAAGGGGGTCAGGGCTTGATTGGTGCCAGGCACCTGCGCTCAGCCTTGCACACGCTGTCCTCATTCGTCCCCATCGGCCTCGGAGACAAACACTAACATCACTCACGTTAGGGGATGTGGAGACTCCGTGTCAGAGGTGAGCAGATCGCCTGGGAGCCTGTGAAGGCCACTGCCCTGTGGGAGGGATTCTCAGCGGCCCGCTCTGTCTGCAGCTCTTTGAGCAGAGACCTCAATGCTCTTCAAAGACCGGTGCATATCCTCGGATGTCCCTTCTCGTGGGTTCTATTTTCCCTTAACTTGTGTCTTCAGTAGAGTGCATTTTGAAAAATTCCCACCTCCTTTCACTGAACTAACAGGAAGGGGGGGCCCTGGGAGAGAGGGTTAGGGGACCAGGGGAGCCCCACCCATCCTGTCCGCAGACCCTCACCCAGGCCTCAGGGCACAGAGGTGAGATGGGGCTATGGGGAGGTGACACCCCTTGGCTATAGCTGGGAAGGTCCTTACAGTGTCTGCCCTCTGGAACTGAAAGGAAGGAGGGGAGAGGCTCCTGAGTCGGTGTGGATGGGTTGGAGGAGAAGGGAGGACCAGAAGCGGGGGTGCCCAGGGGTCCTTGAGACAGGAGTGGGCACCCCAGGCTGCACGGAGGATGATCCATGAGGGGGCGTGAAGAAAATATCAGAACTTCCTTTTGACTGCATCTCATTCCTTTCATTCTTTCCCTGTATGTTCTATAAATCCCACTACACATTATATACATGCACTACTATACAAATTCATCACTTAAAAATATGATGGAGTTATTCCAAACCCATTTTTTTTTACAGGAATGCAAAGTTTAGAGACCATCATAGGACCAACCCTGGGCCAGCAATATGCTTTCATGATCTCCACTTTAAAGGGGCTCTGAAACTTAGAAAAAAGAAAAGAAATTAGAAGTCCCAGTAGCAGGGCACTGGCATTTGGACGCTGGCTATGGGCAGGCACCGTGCTGGGTGCACCTCATCTATTTGCTTGATGATGAAGTAGGTAGTATCGTTGCCTCCATTTCTCCAATGGGAAAACTGAGGCTTAGAGAATAACTTCCTTAAGAGAGCGCAGGCCGGATCCCGCACTTCTGGGCCGGTAGGACAGCAGGGGAGTTCTGTGCACCAAGCCCAAGGGTCATGAAGGAAAACAATCAAAGGGAGGCTGCCATCTGTGTGCCCCCGAGACCACTGCCAGTGCGGTCAAAAGCCCCATCTCTTAGCTCCTCAGGGAAGGGCAGGGGGAGCGCCCCCTGGCACTGGTTCCCGACTGTCTCCCCTTTTCTTGTTCAAAATGCTCTCTAGGGCACCAGCTCCGACTCCAGCCCACTCCCTCCTACTCTGAACATCAGGCTGGGAGGTGGGTGACCAGAGTGGTTTATGTGTAGGGACAGCCACTGGGGCTTATTTTTTAATAAAACAAATTATTCACAAACCTAGTACTTTAAGTATTCCCAGTGATAAATTACCTCCAGAACCTGCCTCAATGTTGGTTTTGACCCACAAGTGTCCTGATTCTGTCAGATCCTGCTGGTGGGGTCCCAGGAAGCTATGACCAGCTGGAAGGTGGGATGTGACAAGCACTGACGACACGGGCCCTGAGCTGAGAACCTCCTTGTGCTGCCCAGCAGTAGGCCGGCTGTGCTACCTACATCGCAGCTCAGGTGGGACGGTAAACCACTAAACTTGAATGAAGAAACTTGAAATATGAACAGTTCTTCTCCAGGGGTCATGTGGAGAACACCAAGAGGAAACAGTGTGGAGAAGTAAGGCCTGGATCCCCTGCTGTGTCAAGAGCATCTTTTGTAACTTGATATATGCTAAACTTTGCAATATGTATCATTGTTGAGTTAATGGGAGAATTACAATTCTCCAACTCTCCATAACAGGTCTCATTAAATCTAAGCAAACATTTGGTGCTTAGGAGCTCTGCATTACAAATCTAATTAAGACTCCATAAAATAAAATAATTCAAGTCTGCATTCAACCATTCCATTATCTTACATGCTATATGATTGCTGCTTTATTAAACAACAACAAAGAAAAACAAGTTCCAAACGGATCTGTCCATTTGTTTGGGAGTTGGCAAAACAAAATGAAACTCAATCACTCACAACAATGGGTTCCATCTTCAGAGGATTGTCAGCTGCAGTGTGCATAATGCTCCACAAACAGAGTCTCCGTGTTGGTGCATGGAACCTCAGAGACAGAAAAAGCAGAGACAGAGTCTCTCCTGAGACTGCCCCACAGCCCTGTTCTTTTGGTCCAGGATTCTAGAGATCAGAGATTGGCTGTGTGGGCTGGTGAGTGAGAGCATCTCAGGGCTAAAATGCCTTCACAGTTGGCTAGAGCAGGGACCCCTCTCCTCCAGAGAATAGAGAGCAGAGGACACTCTGGGAGGATAACCCGAGGGTACTAGAAATGGGATGGCTTACTCAAATCAATCACAGATCCTCCAGAAAGTAAGACCCACCTTAGGTCAAGGCTTCCTTTCCTTCCACAGGGATGTTGCAATGGCTTCCTGGTTACAACCCACCCCCCAGGTGTCCAGGGACGTCTTATTCACCTCTGCATCCCCAGCTCCACACCATTGCTGGAAGTTAACAATACTCACTATGGTTACAAAACAAAATATCTGGAATCTGAAATTAACTTTACAAAAGTCTTCACCAGATCAGATTTGCCCACCTGCTGGTTCCCTCCAAAATCCAGGAATAAATGGTCTTCCATGCTTTCTGTGCAACTTAACTTGAGACATATGACTGAATGCAACCTTTCAGAGGTGTTCCTCCTCGCAGAGAGCTGGAGCCCATCAGCATCAAACGCCCGTCTCTGCTTCTAGCATGTGACTCTTCCAGGTTCCAGCCTGTGAATGACCTGCAAAAAGGCTTCTCTCCTTGGTGAAACCTCCTGATGGACTCCAGCTATCCGAGTATGGGTGGTTGTTACACAGTTCTCTTCATGGAGAAATTCAGTAGATTTTCTTTACTACAAATATGCACAACTAGAAATGCCAGTTCCTATCTAAGTTTGGCTCATTGCCAGGGGAAAGCATCATAGGTATGGTGACTTCAAACCATTTGCCACTAGAACTAAAGCATTGACATCCATCTGCATCCCCTCCCCAACCTCGGGAAGATGGAGGAGCTGTCAATTAGGACGGCTTTTTACAAATGAAATTTTACATTCAGCGGGAAGTGGTTTTCTGTTAAAAAGCAGAATGAAGTCCTTAATGGATGAGAAGCCATCAACCAGGAGCTGAGATGATAGGGTTCTAACAGAGACCTGTCGGTAACTCACCATACATGCACAAGAGTAAGCCCATAAGTATTTCCAATTCTCATTGAATAAGCATCACATTCATTTCCACAAGGCGAATCCAGGCTCAGTAAGAACTCAGAAATGTTCCTGCCGTTACCGAGCTCTGGGGCACATCCCAACGGGCTTCCCGTCGGGGAGGTGCTGACTGGTTATTCTCACTGTCAGATGATCTGTCGTCCAGCTATTTAGGTTACTCAATGAACCTGCAATGCAGCCTTTAACTAAACAAGTTTTAAAATATAAAAATAACTGCAGAACAGTTATTTTAAATGGTAATCCAAATAAGAGCTTTGGTATATTAAACGTCAAATAATGCCATTTACCTACCTGCATCGGCCCATGTTTCCTCCTCTGAAAACAGAGGGTGAGTCCCTGTTTTGAGGAGTTGTTGTTAAGATTAGTAAAGTGGGGGCTGGCCCCGTGGCATAGTGGTTAAGTTTAGCATGTTCTGCTTCAGCGGCCCGGGTTCACAGGTTTGGATCTCAGGTGTGGACCTACACCACTCGTCGGCCACACTGTGGCAGTGACCCACATATAAAGTAGAGGAAGATTGGCACAGATGTTAGCTCAGAGCTAATCTTCCTCAAGAAAAAAATGAGGGAGATTGGCAACAGATGTTAGCTCAGGGCAGATCTTCCTCAGCAAAAAAAAAAAAAAAAAAAAAAAAGATTAGTAAAGTGACTGAACTGGTCGTGGTTCTTAGTTGCAGCCTACAGTGTCCACTCTAGCTGGTTTAAATAAGAAAGAGTTAATGAAAAAAGTACTTGATAGTTTAAAGAATCCCTGAGGAAGACGTAGATGAAAGTCTGAAGGCCACACAGCCAGGAAACTGCAGGCAAAGAGAACACATGGAGACAAATAGCCCACCATATTGTTCTGGGGGGCCGTAGCCCTGCCTCCCCAGGTAGTGTCTATGATGCTGGTGATGGGACATGAGAAAGTCAACCAAGAAGAAACAGGTGTTAGGACCCACTGTGGCTGCTCACCTCAGCCCCAGTCTTCAACAAGGGTGTCTGCTGGGTGGGCCCAGGTAACGTCAGCACCCTCGATACAAGAGCATGTGGGACATGTGGTCGGAGCTTTCCAGGCTCAGTGGTTCAGGAAAGAGAGCTAGGAGGGGCTTGGAAGGGTGCGGAGTGAGACAACCAACAAAAGCCGCCAGGGTGGTTTTCCCAAGTTCAGCCAGTTAGTGGATGAGGCAGAAAGAGAACGAAAGCAGCAGACCAGCCTTTGAAGCTCAGCCACTACTTCATGGCCTCCAGGACTGGGCGAGCTGAGTAAGGAAGCCAGGCAAAGGCGCATTGTCAATGGGGAGCAAGTCCCCCTTGTGGGGTCTTGAAGGAAAATTCTAACATGGCTGCAGAAATTACACTCAGAGAAGCGTATGAAATTGAAGGATTTATCGTACTCACGGACCCTAGAGGAAGAGGACACGGCACACCACGCAGGGGGCCCACAGAGGGCCACCCAAGGAGCGGGCTCCACCAGGCAGGTGGGTCCCTGAGAGGACCTTTATGGGGTCAGGGTGGAGTACACAAGCAGACACGCGGGGATCTCATCGGTGCCTTTGAATGTCACTGGGTGACAGTCAGCGGGGGCAAGCAGGGGAGCTTGTAGGAGGGGCAGCCTTACCACCCTGTGCACCTAGTACCTGGGCAGGGAGCTCACGGCCTGTTTGTGAGGACGCTGAGGCAGCAGGAAAATATGATGTTTTAAAAATATACAATACAAACGGAAAATCTTTTTAATTTTTAAGTCAAATAATTGCTATATAAAAGTAGTGTAACATCTGCCCAACTGAATTGTCGGAGTTCTACTTTGGTTGTGGGTAACTTGTCTCAGCAAAGTTCCCAGTGCCAGCATCGCTGGTGAGCAGCTTACTAAGGTCGGAGAGTCTTGGATCCTGGGGTCCACGCTCTCCTTGGTTCCAGGGCCGGCGGCTCTGTTTGGTTTCCCGAGAGCAGACTCTCTTGGCTGGCCTTTCCCAGCACCTGCTTCCTGGGCAGCCCAGGTAACCCTCTCTTCTCTCCTGTCTGTGTTCCATGCTGTTGGCAGCTGACCTCACTCTCTCAGCTGTTCTGAATTAACCTTCCCCGCAGGCTGTGCCAAGGAGAAGGTGAAGCATGATTCGGTGTGAAAAAACCCTCTGTGAAACTGGTTTTTTAAAACTATTTTTTAAATGTGCTAAAATGTTCATGAGAGAAAAAGAGTAAAGCCCTTTTAAGAAGCCAAGTTTAAGGAAAAAGTAGGAGAAAATACAACAGAGTGTTAATGGGTAGTGACCAGTATGGTCTATGAAAGAGCATCCAGGTGAAGGTGACCGTCAGCGGGGACAGAGCGAGATCGCCCTCAGAACCATCTCCTGGAGTTTGGAGGAGACTTGTGCTCTGGGAAAAAGAAACAGGAGTGTTTTTTCCCCACGTATCTGTTCTTACCTGACAGTAGAACCAGCACTGCTGAAGGAGCTCACGGGGGAAAGAGAGCCGTGCTGCCGAGATATGACAACCGCATCTGGGCAACTCGCTGGCACCATGGCGCCATGCTGCAGTCTCCCAGACAACTCGTACTCTGGAGGTTCCCTAACGTTTCAACAGAACATTCTGGGTTAGTGGAAGACAGTTTCCACACAATCTGGGAGGTCATTTCAGAAATAGAGTAAGAGGAACAACTCCATAATTTTAAAATTCACTTTTCTATGTACCAAGTGATGTGTGTTGGTTTTAGGTATATTACTAGTTAATGTTCAAAATGATGCTGTGAATTACAAACGTGTACCCATTTTGCAGGTGAGATAATGGAACTGGATTAACTAACTGGCCAGTGCCCCATGGCGGTATGTGGTAGAGCCAGGATGAAGAGCCACACTGCCCCCTCCAGGGCATTGATGATGAAAAAGAGAAAGATTCAATTCGTGTCATGGGATCATTTTCTTTAAATCTTGCTTCAAGTGTTTTTTTGTCTTAATATTAGTGTGTAATAGGTTACTTTGTTTATTCTTTATTTAATAAAAGAATTTGCTGTTAAACACCAAAATGACTATCTATGATTTGTCCATCTCTGTACCCCCTACACCCACCGTATGTCTTAGACATAGTAGGAACTCACTAAAGATGGGATGGGTTAATTAACTGACCAGTCAATAAATCAAATGTGTCCAGATTGCATATGTGATCAAAGGATTTTCAGACATTTCAGTAAATGTCACTATTTATAGTTAGTTTTTCATACCACAAACATCCAGTAACAACATGGGCAGTTCCAAAAAGCATGGCCATCTCCTCGAGGTTCTCATAATGTGCCATCTCCTTGTAAAAATGAATACCAACACCACCCTCATTCACCAGGCAGGAAAAAATGCCACCAGGAGAGTCACCGTGAATTTCTCAAGGCCACAGGAAGTGTCTCTGGAGGGCAAAGGCCAGAGCAGAATCTCGGGTTTTCATTCACTGACAGTCACCTTGAATGCGTGCTGAGCCCTTGGAAGAGCAATCTCAGGGATCCAGCCCACCTCCCAGGGGAGGGACATGTGTGCACACAGGCTGAATAGGGTGGATGCCCTATGGGGTGGATAAGGCATAGCAGCAACACCAGTGCATGATCAATGAGCTCCTGCTTTGGGGCACTGGAGGCACCTCCCCTTTGGTGGGAACCAGCTGAGAGTTGAGCAAAGCTTCCTGGACCCAAGAACAAAGTACAACCAGCCTCACTCCCACCCAGACTAATTCCCAGCCACCCAGTACCACAAGTCTTTCCCAGAACTGCATGCTCTGCCTCCCTTCATGGAGAACGCCCTTCCTCACTTTCTCCACCCGGGGCCCTTTAGGGTCACCCTGCCCATGTTGTGCCCTCCTCTCTCGCGGGTCACCCACCATCTGCCGTGCCATCTCCCTCATTTTAAGAAGACCTCCTGGGGCAGCAACCACAGAACCTGCCTGTCACAGTGGGTTTGTCCAATGGAGATGATCGTCTCACGGCAAGCTGGGGACACCTGCTTGAGTGCAAGCCCAGCCTCATCCCAGGCACGGCCACTGGCCTTTTGGAGCTGGGCCTGGAACTCTGGCATTCATAAATATTGCAAGCGGCCGCCGTTGTCCATCACACCAGCGCCTGCCAGAGCACTGGCTTCCTGGTGGTTTTAGTGGTCTGCTCGGTATAAAGACTCTACTATGGAAGCTACAGCATATTGGGGTCATTTCCTTGACCACGGACCTTGAACTTGGACAGGCTGGAGAATAGGCCTTTCCTTCTTTCAGGTACTGTGTTGGAAATTCAAAGATGAGGCTCAGTTGTGACTTTCTGCTTCACTCCCTCAGAGGTACAAATGCTGCTGGTTGGCAGAATGTGGTTTGAGGCTGTCTCGGTCCATGTGGGCTGCTGTAACAGAACATCACAGACTGGGGGGCTTATGCACAACAGACATTGATTTCTTACAGTTGTGGAGGTGGGAAGTCCGAGATCAGGGCACCAGCATGGTGGCATTCTGGTGAGGGCCTCTTCCTGTTTCATAGTAGGTGCCTTCTTGCTGCGGCCTCACATGGTACAAGAGGCCAAGGATCTCTCTGGAGCCTCCTTTATAAGGCGCTAATCCCACTCAGGAGGGCCCCACCCTCATGACCCAAGCACCTCCCAAAGGGTCCCAACACCATCACCATCACCAACACTTTGGGGGCTAGGACTCAACATATGAATTTGGGCGGGATGTGCTCAGACCATAGCAGGGGCCATGTTGAGAATGTCATTTGGGGACAGTGAGACCAGGGCAAGACTTGGTGTCCACTCTGTGGGTGTGTCTGGTCCCTGGCTTATGGGAACACAAAGGCCACCATCACAACAGCACTCCTTCCCATTAGAGACTATAGCAGGCTCCTGGCTCCCTGCACCCGGATCTGGACAACATTGACCTTGTCCAAAGTTCTCAGTCCTAGACCTGCTTCAGAAAGACAAGAAGTGAGGAAAAGGAAGCTCTATGCTACACAGCTGGTTTCAGGGAAATGTTCTCATGTCCAAAAGTGGTTCACTTAAAAAACAGGTTAGCTTGCCCCCGAGCGATGGTGGTATCCTGAGGAAATGCCTCTGTGTGATGTCAGGAGAAAGAATCCACTGTCCACACGCTGATACCTGGGCTATGTGTCGCTCTTGGCCCATTGTAGGACTGCAGCTCTGAAACACAGCAGGCAATGGTGAGCAAGAAGGTGGTGAGCTGGGCCAATGGGCACCAGGTGGTGGGGGTGGCAGGAATGGAGGATGGTGGCACTTCCCCCACCGCACTGGACAGGGGTATATGTACACACACGCACGCACACACAACACTCCTTGGGGAATGAGGAGATCCAGGCAGCAATGCAGCCCCAGATCATGGTCCCACCCCCACCAAGGACTCCCAATAACACAGGGAGCCCATGGCACCCCCTTCCAGGAGGGAGCAGACACACATGAGGAGGGGGGTCAAGAGCTGTTGACACTGCCTGGCACTTTGTTCCTTGGTTCTGGGGAGGGACAAGGCACCCTGAGATAAAGGGATTCCCACCTGCCAGCTGGGCAAGGCCATAGGAGACCGAGAGTGGGGTGGGGGTGGGGTGGGGCTGTCAGCTGTCCCTCAGAAATAAGCAAATGTCCCACTTGTATTCACACGCTTCTTTCCATGCAAAGAATCTAAGATTGAGCAGATTCTGGTCCTAGAATAAAACTCGCTGGGACTCGGTTTCCTCGTCTAGAAAATGGAGACAATAATAATAGTTACTCCATATGCTTTTCATGAGAAATGGATAAGACAATTTATACCGAAGAGCTTTGTAAACCATCAAGGACAAACGGCAGTTATAGTGCACTCAGGAGAGTCCACCAAGGTCGTTTAGAGGGTGCACCGGGGAGGACAGAGGCATCTGGAGTTTCCCAGGTGCCAAGTTCTAGGAGAGTCAGAGGCACCAGCAGGAGGGTATCCATCTCAGGAGGGTCTCCACAACCCCAGGAGAGTCTCCACACACAGGAAGGTCTTCACACCGCAGGAGGGTCTCCACCTGCCGGGAGGGTCTCCACACAGGAGTATCTCCACACACAAGAGGGTCATCACACACGGGAGGATCTCCACACTTCCAGGAGGGTCTCCACACTTCCAGGAGGGTCTCCACACCCAAGAGGGTCTCCACACCCCAGGAGGGTCTCCACACACAAGAGGGTCTTCACACCCCCAGGAGAGTCTCCACCTCCCAGAAGGGTCTCTACACCCCCAGGAGGGTCTCCACCTCCCAGGAGGGCCTCCACACCCCCAGGAGAGTCTCCACCTCCCAGGAGAGTCTCCACACCCCAAGGAGGATCTCCACCACCCTGGAGGGTCTCCACACACAGGAGGGTCTCCAAACACAGGAGGGTCTGCGCACTCCAGGAGGGTCTCCACACCCCAGGAGAGTCTCTACATACGGGGGGGTCTCCACCTCCTAGAAGGGTATCCACACACAGGAGGGTCTCCACACAGAAAGAGGGTCTCCACACCCCCAGGAGGGTCTGCACCTCCCAGGAGGATCTCCACACCCCCAGGAGGATCTCCACCCCCATGGAGGGTCTCCCCACACAGAAGGGTCTCCACCCTCCAGAAGAGTTTCCACTCCCCAAGAGGATCTCTTCCCCCCATGAGGGTCTACACACAACAAGCATTGGAATGGAAGAGCCCTCAAAGGTCTCATGTGTTCCTCTCTCTAGACACTTCCTCATTCATTCAACAAGGCTTTGTTAAGGGTGTCCACGTGTGCTGAGGAAACAAAGATGCTCTGACAGGACCCCTCTTCTCAGGAACTGTTTCAGTCCCTAAGGCTGCCATAACAAAATTCCACACTCTGGGTGACCCAAACAAGAGAAATTCATTTTCTTACAATTCTGGAGGAGGAAGTCTGAGATCAAGGTTCCTTCTGAGAGTGTGAGGAGTCTCCCTTCCAGGCCTCTGTCCTTGGCTTGTGGATGGCTGTCTTCTCCCATGTCCTCACATGGTCATCTCTCTGTGTGTTTCTGTGGCCTAATTTCCTCTTCTTACAAGGACACCACTCCTTTTGGATTAGGCCCCACCCTAGTAACCTCACTTCAATCTGATTCCCTCTGTAATCAACTGTGGGAGCTCAGAGCAGCTGAGGACAGGCTGGCATCTCCAGAGGACATGGTGTCTGAGCTGATGTTAAAGGCTGGGCGGACTTCATTAGCGAGGGGAGTGCCGGGCAGGGGGAAGCCCATGCAAGGCTGAGAGGCACGAAAGAGCTGAGATGGGGGAGAAACAAGCCATGTGGGCAGTGGTGCAGGAGTGCTCGGCCCTCTCCCACCCACACTCCCCTCCTCGCTCCAAGCAAACCTTGACAACTGGTGGGATTAACCTCCGTGAAGAAGATACCATCCAGTTCTCCCGGAACCAGCAAATGCTGGACCGAGATGGAGGGAAGGCAGCTGGCGGGGACAGATACCAAGTATTCACGGGGTAGAAGCCACAAGATTTGGGGTCCAATTTGAAATGTTTGGGTGGGTTATAAGAAAAGGACCAAGAACGACTCTCATGTTAAGGAGGGAACAGATGGAGATGATGACCACTGTTGAGACAGGTCAAAAGTCAAGCACTTGGGGACATCCAGGCAGCGATGTCCAATGAACAGCTGATCATGTCAGGCTGACACCAAGCAGTAAGCTCAGGGCAAGTTGTGTAGAAAATGCGTCATCACCGTTTAAAGGTTGCTGGAAGCCGGAGCTGGATGAGATCGCTAGGAGATCTATCTGATCATCCACTCATTCACTTATTCACTCAACTAATATTTAATGAGAACCTGATGCTGAGAAGCCAGACAGCGCTGGGCTCTGAGGAGAGAGCAGTGGAGACCCAGGCCTGCACACACGGAGTTGGAGGCTGGCAGGGAGGCCTGAGTTTGAGTAAATTGCCCTCGGGAAGTGCTGGCTTTGGGGAAGGCCACTCTATGTGTGAGGGGAAGAATGTTCCTACCAGGGTTGTTCACTGAGACCAAAAAATCTGGAAACAATGTAAAAGTCCATCAACTATAGAAGAGACAAGTCACCTGTGATTAACTCAAGCACGGAAATGTTATCTGGCAGTGGAATTCCAGCCAAACGCGCCAACATAGACGAATCTCAAGCACATGATACAAAGTCAGACAGCAAGTCTCCAAAGCGTATACATAGACGGTTTCCCAGCTTAACGATGGTTCGACTTTACAACGGTGTGAAAGTGGTATGCATTCGCTAGAAATCGTACTTGGAATTTTGAATTTTGCTCTTTTCCCCAGCCATATGCAGTACAATCCTTTCTCATGATGCTGGGCAGCGGCAGCGAGCCACATCTCCCATCAGCCCCACAATCATGAGAGGAAACAACAGGTACACTTCCAACCATTCTGTACCCACACGGCCATTCTGTTTTCACTTTCGGTACAGTATTCAATCAATTACATGAGATATTCAACACTTTATTATAAAATAGGCTTTGTGTTAGATAATTTTGCCCAACTGTAGGCTAATGTAAGTGTTTGGAGCACGCGTAAGGTAGGCTGCGCTAAGCTAGGATGTTTGGTAGGTTAGGTGTATTAAATGCATTTTCAACTTACCATATTTTCAACTTATGATGGGTTTATCAGGATGTAACCCCATTGTAAGTTGAGGAAGATCTTTATTCTGTGTGATTCTGTTTATGTGAAGTTTTAGAACACACAAAACTAAACACGTATTTTGTTTAGGGGCACTATTAATAATGTTGTAAAACAAAAAGAGACACAAGGGAAGGTTATATAAAATTTGGGGTCGGGGAGGGAAAGAGCCCTGGACCCTCACCCTGGTTCAAGGCACGAGCAGTGCTCCAGGACTTAACCTGGGGCTGCTTACACAGTCGTGTGCCGTGTTATAATTATTCCCTGTACCTAGATGTTAAATATTCTTTTGTATCAATTTAAAATTAAAACCAAGTTTAAAAATAGTCACACAATTGCTTACCTAATGATACACTACAATGATGAGTAAGAAAGAAAAAGAAAGGGTGTGTGAGAGAAGGACATGGTGCCCTCTTCATATCAGGGGACGGGGAAGGTCTCTGAGGACGTCATGTGGAGACTGAGAGCTGAGGGAGGAGAGGAGCCGACCCTGAGAAGGTCAAAGGAAGAGGCCTCTCAGGTGGAGGGGACGGTGCCTGCAAGGTCCCTGGGGCAGGAGGACCTGGAGGAGGGCAGACGAGTGGGCACCATGAAGAGATGGTGCAGATGAGACTGGGCAGGGAGGCCACGCCAGAGCACTGAGATTTTATTCTAGGAAACGGGAAGGCAGATGACCCGACTCATCACTCTGTAAGGTACAAGCAGTCAGCTATAGAAGCAAGACCCTCCTCACAAACTGGTTCCACTATAGAAAACCTAGGTATGGGCAAAAGAAGTACTTTTCACTCAGCTCCAGGGGCGTGTGTTAGCATCCCACAGCCAAACGCCGCTGGACGGTGACTGGGAGAGAGAATCCTCTCCTCCGCGTATGCAACAGAAATGGAAACACTTGGGTTGAGTAAACATTAAACTGTAATCACATTGACAACGCTAGTCGAGGGGGATGCCAAACCGTGGAGGCCATGTGCTCTGGCCGTTAGCCGAGGACAGTGAGGCTCAAGAGCTCGCTCACTCGTGTCCGATGCCCGCCTCAAATCCACAGGCCACGGCACTCCCCCCCCTCAGGACGTTTCCCAGGTCACCACCAGGGAATCTGTAGCACCTGAGGCCCCACTCCGTGCAGGGGCCACGCAGGACCCACTCAACACAAGCGCCTGCTGGCTGACGAGTGAGCCCGTCCCAAATCTCCATCTCACTGCCTGCTTTCTTGCTCCCACTTCTGTGAGTTCATGTCCTCTGAGAAGCAGCCACCAAGAAGGGACTAGCCATGCAAGACACTGGCAGTGCCTGTGAGGGAGAACGGGGCTGGCACCAGGTGAGGCAGGGAGGGCATCCGGCTGGGATAGGGGGCTGACCCCAGGAGGGGAGAAAGGGAAGAAGGAAAAGGTGGTGGAAGCAGCTCAGACCACAGTACATCTCAAGAAGTCGACAATGCCCGTGGGAAGTCTTCAAGCCAAAGTTGCCCACCAAAAGAGTCCCATGCCTCCCAGGAAGGGGCCTGCCTCATAACCCTGCCTCATCCAGTCACCAGCTGGAAGCAGCCTGTGGGTAGTGTGACCACAGCATGAACGTCATGATGGTTGCAGAGCCAGCAGCTGGGGCTGGTGAGGTTGGGGAAGCACAGGCCCCGACCTCGGTAGCCTCAATGGCCTGCTCCCTGTGGGTCATATGTGCCATTCATGGAGATGTCCTGCTCCCCACTAACAGGGGGATGTGAGCTGGCCACCAAGGAAACAGTAAGGCCTCTTACAACATGACAGTCTCAGCACTAGAAGGACCTCAAGACCCATCTGTTCCAAGACCCTGGCTGACACTTGAAAGAATCTGGCCTCCTTGGAATGTGCCCAACAGGTGTCTGTCCTGTACCTGTGGAGGTCACTTCCACTGACACAGACCTCACCCCCTCCAAAGAGTCCCCTCCTTGTCTCCCTGCGTCCACATCCAGTGACTGTTCAGGAACAGCCTCCTGCATGTACACCCGTGACCTTCCCATCTAGGCACTGCCATCTGTGTGAAGCAGAGCTAAGGCTTCTGGGCCAACCACCCCCTGTTCACAGCCCGATCATTCGATCTCGACAAAGGTATTTAAAATCCCCAAGCCTCATATTGCTCATCTGTGAAATGGCACCAAAATCATGCCTTGTTAGGAAGACTCGACACAGATGAGGAGGAAGTGCACGCAGTCGCTGTCACCCTCCACCCTGCTGGGTCTTCTCTTTCTCCCAACCCCTCGGGGCATGGCGTTGTCCCCTCTGTCAATGTGGGCCAGCTGTTCTGAGCCTCCTCTCTCTTTCTCAATCTCTCAGTCTCTCAATCTCGGCCACACAGCCTGAGCACAATGGCATCTCCTGTATTTTGGGTCCCATTCCTCGCCCCAGCTTGGAAGTCCCAGCTAAGGCAGGACCCACTGGGTTTGGGTGTCCTCTTGTACACAGTACATCTAAATGAGAAATCAATCTGTCCCACTAGCATCAGCCCAGTTTGCAATCTTAAAATATATTAAACACTTACATTATTCATTAGAAACCTCAATCCAGGTTCCATTGATTTACGTAGTGTCTAGAACCAGGCAGAACTATTATTACAAGAATGTGATTTATGCCAACAGCTCTCCCTGAGAGCTCCCCCACCACATCCGCTCTTCCTGGTTTGAGACGTGAAAGGCATGAGAAGGCGCAGTGTGTACGGGAGGCCCCGGGCTGAGCTGCCTGAACACCAAGAGGGACAGCTGCCCCTCAGCCAGCAGACAGATGTCACAGAATGAAGGAAATCTGAGACTCTTGTCTGCAGAGTCCCTGGCTGAGCTCCTGCCCAGCCCCGCACCTGTGTGTGGCTCCTGTGGCCATGACAAACAGGTACCACTGCCCATCATCTGGGTTCAGGTCCAAGGGAAATAGGGGAGCTTTGGCCTCAGCAGAGGCCGAGGTACAAGGTTCCTATTTAGGCTGCGATCACTCCAAATACAGATCAACCCCACAACTCATGGCCGGGGGTCCCGGCCAGGAGGGCTGCTGGGAGAGCTTGGCTCCATTCTCCCTCGGGCCTTTCTTCAACTCTTCTCCCTCTTAGCTCCTTTTTCCTGTGTGACTCACTGTGATCCAACTTCCTTCCTTCCTTCCCTTGCCCGGTTTCTGACCAGACCTACTATGTGCCAGCACCATGCTGGACCTTGGGAATGATGCCAGGACAGCCCGGACGCCCCGTCCTCGGGAACCACGGCCATTTCTAAAGATCAGTTTCTTGTTCCTTTCACTCATGTTCCCCAGTTGACTCCTTATTAGCCATAATTACTAGACAGCAGCATTGATTATTAATAACCAGCATCTCATGACCCAGCAAAGCCCCACAGGTTATGAATAAACCAGTAGCAGACTGGATTCAAATGGCAGCTATGAGAGAGCAGTGTAGACGGTTCCCAGGTGGGGTGAAGTGGGCGCCCACCAATGCACCACTGCTGATTCCTTGTCCACCATCTCACATTAGCTGGCTCTGTGTGGACTCCTGGTACTGGAGGAGGTCCCCCCATGAGGCCGTGTCATGTGCATGCCCCAGGATGTGGCACCGCGGGGTCATGCGGTGGCAGGGTCCCCGGCTCTGCTTCCCCACCTTGAATGCAGCTTCCTGATGCTCGGCAGCCAAACTCTGTTTGTCTGGTCCTGGGACTTCCACAGCTTTCAAACACTTCCAAGCACTCTTTTCTTCCTCGCTGGTTTCCTCTTCAAGGTGCTGGAGCTTCATCTCAATTCCATGGCCAATTTATCATCTCCCTAATATATAATTAATATTTTTCCCATGGCTTCTTGGAGCTCTCAACCACAGCCCAGACATCTCCGTACCTCTCAACACTTTTAAACTTTTGATTAAATATAAATAAGGAAATAAATACTCAAACGTATAGAGGTTTATGCAGCACGCATTTGATTGTATTCCAAATAAATGACAGGTGTAAATCTGATGTATCAGAATTCTAAGGTCAATTTCAAAGAGATTAGGTAAGCAAATTCTTAAAAACACATATTTTTCATAAGTAATCACTCTCTCTCTGTTACCCTCCAGTGTTAATATTTACAAATTAGCAAGTGTTGTTTTTATTTAACAGCTGAATAGTTATTAATAGTTATTCATTCATTGCCAGGAGCGATGGTGTGAAAACACCCTCTGTTGAACTTTGGGGAAAGAAAGGAAGAGGGGAGGAGAGAGAGGGGGAGAGAGAGAGAAGAAGAAGAAGAGGAAGGGAGGAGAGGGGAGAGAAAGGGGGAGAGAGGGAGGAAGGGAGCACATCCGTAAATGGGTACCAACACTCCCACAAGCTTTGTAGTTTACAGGCGTCTTTCCTTCTGACCCCCATAGCACTCCTATGAGGCAGGGATCATGTCACCTCCATGACCCTAGAAGTCATCTTTGCCAGTAAATGCCTCCCTCCATGCTAGTTTCCAGCACCCCATTTTCCCTCCTGACCTCGCTTGTCTCGCCCCATGCTCTGACACAGCACATCCCTGGCCTCACTGGGACCAGAGTCCAGTGACCCAGCCACCTTCCCCCTGCCCTCAACCTCCATCCTTCTTTCCTTCCCAGATTGCATCCCATGGTTCAGCATTCTAATCCCGAGCACGTGTATACCCTCAACAACCTTGCCCTTCGCTCCCTCAGCCCTGCTGAGTGGATCTCTCCACCTCTACTCTTTCTGCACCGGAGCCCTGGTGTAGCGGATGCTGGGACACTGCCTCACCCCATCTGCCCACCTCTGAGTCCCCACAGCCTCAGTAGACCACCCCCATATCTCTCTCCCTGTTTCTCCATGCTGGGAGCTTGCACAGCCCTGTGCAGGGAGGCCCAGAGGGGCTGGGTTATACCTCGTCAACCAGGGCAGGACCAGGGTCAGTAAACGCCCTGTTCTCCACCCTCAGCGAGACATCTCTGAGGTGCGGTCTTTAGGGCCCCACAGCGGTACCTGCTGTGTGACAGGACCTTTTTTGGCCTCCCCAGACTCCAGCAGTGCTTCCTGGGGGTCCCCTCCCAAGGACACTGTCTGGCCTTGAGTGTTGGGCTCAGTGTCGGCTCTGGGGCAGGAAATCCACACTGAGACACATTCACGCCACCTGGTCTCATTTCAAATTAGTGACCTTAGGGACATGGAGGTGCACCACTGAGATCTCCCTCCAAGACGCTTAGCTGACAGCTTCCACCTGCTGGGCACAGCAGGGGTGTGAGGGGGCGCCCCTTCTGCCCAATGCCAGGTCCTGCCCCAGGTTCCCATCAGCCCCACCAAGACGTTCTCAGAGCTGTGCTGCCATCTAGGCTCTTCCCACCAGGCCTGCTCTTCCCTCTCTCCTTCCACTGGTGTCAGACCAGCACTTCTGTCTGAGGCCTCTCCCTGCCTTCTCCTGCTCTGTCACCTCATCCTCCACAAGAGTTTTCCCATCCAGTCGCCTTCTCAGGGAACTCAAAAGGACATGATGGGTGATATTCACAAACCAACCCTTGATGACATCCAACCATTCTGCTGGTCGCTGGGAAAATTTCCTCCTCCACACTCCTAGAAGGTCCCCGCCCCAACATTCCCAGAACGCCCACTCACCCGAACTCCTAGAACGCCCCTCCCCCAAGCTCCCAGACTGCCCCTCCCCCACGCCCCCAGACCAGTGTCCGGCCAGTGTGGTCTGTGGGTGAGACGAGTGCAACATCAGAGAGGCAGCCATCACAGTGGTTCATCCACACCACGCCAGAGCCCGTGCCCCTGCTGAACAGGGAGAGGATGTCTGGGTGCTGGTGGCCTCACACAGTGAAGTCCCGGGCACAGTGCTCTATGGCTGTCGTGCACAGTGTGACCACATCATAACATGTGATATTTGAAGGTTTATTCATCCATGGTCCCCAAAAGTATATAAAAATCTGAGAAAATGCAAGTGTGTAATTATTGTTATAATTTGCTGCTTTTACAATTGTTTTAAGTTTTATTTAAGCCTGTTTCTTAAATTTATACTTTACTGTTAGATAAATTAAGGAAGTAAAATTTGTATTATTATTTTCAGCCCTGCTTTAGTGGTTGTGAAATGAGCGTCCTTGAGAAGATGCACCTTCTGAAATGCAGCAGAAGTGGTGAAGCAAATGGTGGGGATGGAACTGTCACCAAGGAGAGAAGGGCGTATGGAGCAGTTTTGAAGCTGGGTACCTCAGGGTGACTGTGGATATTCAATAAGACTATGATTGCCTTTCGACCTTGTTCTCAACATAGACGTAGATGAATCTTGTCAATTTGCTGTTTTCTTGTTTAACCTGAGGGGCGACTCAGGTCTCAGGGATTTGTGAGCTTGTTTTGCAGAAGAAAGAGAGTGCCTTTGGAGAGGTTGCCATCATCAGATGGCTAGCCCTCAGCTGCTGTTGATGCCCAGAAGTCAGATTGCCCAGGGGCTTGTCGGGAGTGACCCCTTGGTTCTCTGAAGCTCCTCCTGCCAAGCCCCTTAGCTCTATAAAACCCCCTGTTTTCTGCTCTTGTGAAGGCGGATTTGAGTGAACCCATGCTCCCAGCTTCTTGTTTTGGCCAATTTGAATAAACTTTTCTCCATCTCCAAGCACTAGTGTCTCGGTGATTGGCTTACTGTGCATCAGGCACACAAACGTAAGATTAAGAGGTTCGGTATCTGTTTCCTCCAAACTACGATCTCTCATAAACAGAGTTCCGTTCTGCAGCCATCATTGACGGGGAAGTGCTAAAACCACATTGTGTTATTTGTGGAGATGTAGGAGTTGCTGAGGAAGCGATGAAACTACCAAAACTTACATGACATTCACATACAAAAAAACATAAAGAAACTCAAAACCAAGAGGTATTCTTTGACAGAATAAGTATTAGATTCAAAAGCTAAGAGAAGCAGATGTTCAGTGTTTTGCACACAGACCTTCGTGCTCTGTGAGCTTCTTACAAAGCTGCGTTTCAGGCTGCTAAGACCCGATGAGATCACTGACTAGTCGTCATTAGATTAAAGATGTTTGCATGGAAACGTTGGGAGAATTTTAAAGACGGAAGTTCAAGCGTCACTTTCCAACGACACCAAAGCTCGATGTATTCAGGAACCAGCTCATGATGTGGAAGAACGGTCCACAGAACAAATAAAGCTAGCAAAGTATTTTTCATTAAAATTTGACAAAAACACAGATATTGCTGACATGGCAGTTCTTTGAGCATGTGTGTGATGTGAGCAAGATATGAAGGAAGAAACTTGTTAGCCTTCATTGCCAACAAACACAACCAGCTCTGAACTGTCTAAAACTATGAAGGACTGCATTGTCAACAAATATGATCAGGAGTAGGTACTTAATTTAAGGAGCTTACACTAGAATGTAAATCAATGCACTGCTTCCTTTATCAAGAAAGTATTGCTTTGAAAAAAGGGATCATCTGAGCTAGGTTGTGCTCCGAGGCATATTAAAACTTATGTGTTTGTAGTAGTTAAGCATGGTATGGGTATAGACGACGTGTTATATGGAAGCTAACGTGGTAACGTTGAGAGTAGTCTCTAATGATTGGAAGCTGACCACAATGACGTGTTAACATGTGCTCAAGGGCAATGGTTAATGAAAGGGACATTTCTATCTGGATTGTTCTACATATGGATTGATCTCTCAGTGCTCTGAAAGAGAAGAAACCAGTTTGGTCCCAATATTTTAAAGACCAGATTTGTACAGTCAAATCTGTTATTCGCATGACACCTTGGGTATTTTTAATGTTCTTCCAGTAAAGAAGGAAGGCAAGGAGAGAGGCAGGAGGAAGGATTGGGTGGGAAGAGCCTCCAACTACAGCAGCCTGTTCGTCACAGAAAGGTCTCTGAGGAATACGAGTAGATGAAGCCAGGCTCCGTTCACAGTCCTCAGCGGCTGTCCTTAACGCTTGGAGTAACATCCCGATTCTACTTCCAAAGCCTCCACCCGCTCTCCCCACCATCCCTCCTCTGCAGCTATGCTACCCTTCGTCAAGTTCCATAGACCAGGCAAGCACATCCCTGCCATGGGGCCTTTGCACCTGCTGTCCCCTAGGCACAGACTGCTCTCCCCAGACCTCTGTGTGGCTCACACCAGCACTTCTTTCTGGCCTGGGCTCACACCTCCCATTCTTGGGAAGGTCCACCCTGACGCTGCTGTCTAAACTGGAACGCTGACGGAAGTCCTCTTCCAGTGGCACATCCCGCCTCATTTGCTTCACAACACTTATCTTGACCTGAACTATATCTATTTGCTGTTTGTACTGTGTGACGTGTGTTCCATGTCACACAGGAGTTTTATCAGATTTCTTTGCTGTTGTGCCCCAGGGCCTGGGGTAGGGCCAGGGATGGTAAGTGTTCCATCAATACTTTAGGATGAAAGAATGAATGAATGAACGAGTGAGTGAGTCTATGCAACAGCTTTGCTTTGGTGCCATCTAAAGAGGCTCAGACATGAAAAATGCTTCATTAAGAGAAGACGACAGCCATCTGTTGGCCACAAACCACACCAGGCTCCCATTCAAGGGTGTACATATGTGTGTAAAATATACCTTTATGATATAAACTAAGATGATGGACAACAGAAAGCAAACGGCACTAAGCAGGAAGCAATTCGGGAAGAGTCCCAGCACCTGGGTTGGGCAGCTGACAGCCCAGGGAAAGGAGGAGGGAAGTGGCATTACCCAGCTCGTGGGCTGTGCATCCATTTCCTCGTCTTCACCTCTCAGACTTGTGTCATCCTCGTGTCATCCTCACCACGTCACAGGGCAGGGAATGCACCCCCCGGACATCCAGCATCTCCCCCAAGGTCACAGACAGAAGAGCCAGGAGACAGAGGCTGGACCAGAAGGAGCAGGGAGCAGAGAGGTGCCCAGGGAGCCACAGAGAGCCAATGGGACGAGTGTCCGGAGCCCTTCCTCCAGCAGGGTGTCCTCTGACGTCTGTCTGAGGGTGTCCCAATGGCTGGGGACGTCCAGTGGAGCAACTGGAGAAATCCCAGCGTATGAATAGAAGCCGGCATCTGTGCGGCAACACTCTCCAAGGGACATCACCGCTGTCTCGTCTCCTATGTGACCGTGGCACCGAGATGGCACAGAGCGCACTCAGCCATTTCTAAGCTTGGGCACAGGGACAACAGGGAAGCCAAAGACTCCTGACCCACAGCCCCATCTGCTCCTGCAGGAATAACTGGGCTCACGAGAGCTTTGACCCCACAGGTCCCTATTGTTGGGGAAGCCAGCTCAGCCTGAGGACCCCGTTCCAGCAGAGCCTGCAGCTGAGCATGCGGGGGTCAGAGGTTGTGAGAATCCAGCTGAACAAAGAACCAAGACCAGGAGTGGCTCCCAGGAGAAGATGGCTCTCTGCCTTTCTGAAGGGTGGCCTTCAGGGGGGTCTTTGTGCTTGGAGAGCCAGCTGACCCCTCCGACACTGGGCAGAACCAGAAGGGACAGACAGCCTGACACAGAGGGGCTCAGGAGGCAGCGGGAGACCAGCCAGAAACTGAGATCGAGGGTTCTTGCCCTCAGAACCTGCATCCATGCGCCTGATGGTGGAAACAGGATTTGCCAGGCTTTGCAAACATGGGGACACTTGGTCCCGTGTGGTGGGAAGGAGGTCTGGGAAGGAGAGGGCTCTGTGGGGAACACGTGGGCAGCATTCAGGTCCCACTAAGAGTCAGCCTGTGCCTGATGCATTTGCAAAACTTCTCGACCTGATTTCACGCAATCTTCGTGTTCCCTTCCCCAGGACCCCTACTTTACAGGTGAGGAAGCTGAGGCCAGGACGTGGAGACATTGCCTGTCAATAGCATTGCCAGTGCCCCGGAGCCACCAGGGCCTGCTTCGATGTGGGGTGACCAGAGACTCTGGGGGCGGGGGCAAAGGGCAAAAACATGGAGCTTGGTTACTCCGGGGGTGGGGTCAAGTCTGCCTAAGAATTGAAATTTTGAAAAAATATATTTTATATTAAAACAACCAGAGAGATTATGGTAAATATAAAATCTAGATGCATTTTAAAAGAAATCAAATTTGAGGTTCAGAAAAAGGCTTTGCAGCCAGCAGGCCAACGGGACACTGCCCCCATCTGAGGTCTATGTGCTCTAGCAGCTAAGTGGTCAGGGCTGTAGCCTGAGGCAGCCGCTGGCCTTGGCCTGGCTGGACCCCTACCCTTTGGCTCCTCCTCCACTCAGGGGGGCTGTGGGAGGCATAAGGGATCAACGAGGCCCCAAGCCCCGTTAATGTCTGTCATTAAAGGCGAGAGGGCAGGAAGGGAAGTTGGAGGTTCCCACTGCCCGGGGTTGGCCCCCTCGCCAGGAGATGGTATCTGTGAACAGCTGGGCCCAGGACAGGCCAGCTTGGTCACTGCCGCATCCTTCTGACCCTTTGCTGGTCACCTGCCCCCCTCAGCTGCTGGCTCTCCTGAGGTTCTCGCCCCCCACCTATGGGAGCATCTTTCTAGTCTCACCCCGGGAACCTCACCTCATTTCCCCTCAGTCCTCTGGAAAAGGGAAAGAACCACCATCCCAGAGAGACTCAGAGTCCCCCCTTTTCTTCATTCTTCCTCCCTGGTACATCTCGGCCAATACCCACGAGCCCACAAGCAGGTGACCTCACCGTGTCCCTAACTCCCTTCCCCTCCAGTAGCAGGGATGGGGTTCAGGGGCCCCCTCTTCCCCGCTTGCTAAGCTGGTGGAGCCAACAAGAGGAAACACTCCAAGATGCATTTACTCTTCATCTGGAAGGCCCACCCATCCCTCGCTGCACCTTGCTTTGTGACTTGGCCATTTTTGGCAGCAGGACAGCGAGCCAGGAGCCCCGGGGACGCCCGGCGACTCCTCGTCCTTCCCCGCAGAGCCCTGCCCGGCAGCCCCCTGAGCCCTGCTGCTGGCCAGAGGGAGGGGCTGTGAACACAAGGCGTGACCTGCCCGGTGTGCTCCAGCAGCCACGAGCATTCCCTGCCACCCAACAGAGCCTGTGTTTTAAATTGTCAACAAAGCCATAACGCTGCGGGCAGTTTCTGGCGAAACTTAGCAACAGAAACCGCAGGGGAAGGGAAACATGTTCTTCTCAGGAGAGATGTCACTTTGTCAACTCACTTTCCAGCTGCAGGAAGCATCGCGCGGTGGCACGCAGAGCATCTCCGACCAGGCTGTGGGGTGCGGTGGAACCGTGTGGGAGGTGAGTGGGGCCCACGATGGAGGAGTTCTCAACACCGGTGAAAGCTCTGCTGGGAGCACATCTCCAAGGTAGAAACGGTGTGCTTCCTGAGGAACACGGGTTTGCCCGAGTTGCAGGGCGCTGGTACGCTGAACATGGGTGGTTACACAGCCCTCCCAGCTTCCGGGACCCCAGGGAGTACAGAGGAAGGGGGACAAGGACTGACCCTCGGACAGCTGAGAAAGATCCGTCAGGACTCCCCATCCGGCCCTCTCGTTCATTCACGCTTTGGGTGAATAAATGGATGAGTGGGTGAATGAATGAATGAACTAATGATCATCAGCACAGGGGGTACTGAGCTAACGAGACGCATCCGTGTGTCCTCTTGGGAAAGGAATGGATCATCAGGAAGACAGAGTGTTGCAATGAGCGTGTGGGCCCGGCACCACATCCTGCTGCGGAGCGAGGAGTTTCCCTCAGGAGAAGCGGCTCCAGGCTTCCGCCTCGGGGGAGGCGGCATCCCCGCCGGGCCTGGGAGAGGGAGTGGTGAGGGAGAAGGGCATTGGAGGCGGAGGGAAGGGCATTGCAAAGTCTTAGAGGCCCATTGAAGCGTGAGTACTGACAGAACGCAGGAGGATCCGGGCAGGCGTCCACAACCAAGCTGTCACGTGACTCAGGTCCTTTCTCTACTCGAAGGAAAGAGGAGATGCCGTCAGGGAGATTGTGGACCAGTCTGGCCCGATAGCGTTGCACCTTGTGGTCCAAGCCCTCGGGAAGACCTGGAATTGATTGACTTGTGCTGTGTCTCAGCCAAGGTGGCTCCCAGGCGTCTGGATTCCAGGCTAGGCCCCTTCCCAGGTGCTTATGAGAAGAGAACAGGCAGGCACGTGGAGTCTGAGCAGCATCCATCGGGAGACACATGGGGAGAAGCAGGCCCACCCCAGGCCTGGCCCATGAAAAACTTGGGGACCTCTCTCCCCCGTCTGGCCTTACTATCTTCCTGCTTGTCGCCCTCACCGTTTCACCCAGCACAGTGGAACAGCAGGAGCAGGAGCTCGGGTTTCCTCTTCTAGACTCTCATCCTCTTACCGATTAAGCAACCACCTCGTGTCATCCCTAAGTGGCCATTACGCCCGTGGCCTGTTTCAGATGCTGCTCGTTACAGAGCCGAGTTTCCCAAGTTTTATAGAAGTTGGGGAAAATGCAGGTTGTAACAGACTTCAATTGAAAACGAAGAACAACCGTTATGTAAACACCTAGGCGTTCGGCCCGGCTGGGACACAGGGCCAGAGGGAGGAAACCCACCACCACGCCCCTCCTGAGCTCACACGCTCTGCACCTCACGTGGCTGAGGACTTCCATGCCACCCCACCCCCATGAAGTGAGACTTTCAATCACGTGATTGGCATCTGCAGGCGGCAAGGGATGTGGAGTGACAAGAGACCCCTGAGTCTGCTCCTGGTTCTGGTGCTCATTAGCTTTGTGAACTTGAGAGCAATTGGTGGCAGAGAGGTTAAGAAACATGTTCATCTGTGAAATAGGTGTGAACCCTGCTTACTGTGTTGTTTTGAGAGATGCTTTGTATTGTGTATGGCCTGTGGGAGCAGCTCAGTCAGAGGGACCAGGATTAGCAAAGGTCAGGTCAGTGTACCTGTTTTTATGGCCTCGTCTTCACCCCATTAGTGAGGGAGGGACCTCCACCCTAGGGTTATGAGGATGGCCAAGCACGTGACACCGAACAGCTGAGATGGACAGCAGGTGTGAGCCACATATACTCCCAGCCCAGGGAAAGGGGACACAGGCCACATTGAGTTGCACTCAGGGACAGAGTGAACAGCCAGGGGCTGTGGGAGGCAGGCTGTGTAGTGACAAGAGGGAGAGGTGGCCCTTGTTCCTGCAGGAGGGTGTGATGGGCTTGATTGAATAATTCCATGGGCTGGCAGGGGACTGAAGCCACTACTTGGGGACAAGCAGGCCCTGTACCTGGTCCCCATGACCAGGGGGGCTGTTTGGCTGGGGACCTTATCCACAGGAACAGAATGAGGAGGGGAATGTGGTTCAGCCATTCCAGTCCTCCTGGTTTCCCCTGAGGTCAAGGCAGCATGAAATACTGGGCTTTCATTGTAGGCCTTCCACCGCAGCCCTGCGGCAAGAACCCTGCAAGGGCTCGTCACCCAAACTCCAGTTCCCAGTGTCCTGCAGAGTGGACTCTGTCACTCACTGCTGTGTCAGGCATGTGCGTCAGGGGAGGAGGCTCACAATGTTCTCCTGAGGCTGAGGGTTAGCAGCTCGGCTACATTTCCTGTTCGAAGCTTAGGTGACAAGGGATGGCATGTGGGCCACCGCTCTGTGGGGAGCTCAGCAGGGCCAGTTACAAGTCTCCTGGCCCAGGGGAGAGCCTAAGGGCACCTGCTCCCTCCCGAGGGGACTATCCTCTCCCCAGCCCATTTCCTCTTGGAGAAATTAAACCAGGGCCCAGATGGCCTCTTGGCCAGGCTCCTCGTCCCCAGGTGGCCTGTGTCCAATGCATGAGGTGGACCTTCAGGGGTGGGGTCCGAGAGGCTGGGAGCCCTCTGTAACCAGGCAGGCTGCCAACAGCCTACCTGTGCTGCAGGAGTGGAGAGCAAACCTTTTCTGGGAGAGTTTCCTGGCCTGGCCTCGCTTCCTTGGGCAAGGCCTACTGAGCTACTTGCAGTGACAGTTTGTAAGCCTTGGAGACAGTGTTGTCATCAGCACCTGTTTTCAGAAGATGTGGTCAAAGCCACATCAGGAAAGGACTCTATTTTCATGTACAAACATGTGCGCCCACCTGTTCTAAGGAAACTGAGAAAATAGCCCAGGATGTAGTGAGCACCCGGGGTGCTGGATTCATTGCTGGCTTACACAGATGGGGACATTGGGCAGGTCACTCACTGTTCCCGTAAGTGGGAGGCTGCCTCGTGATCCAGCGATGCCCCCAACTGCCCTTCACCTGTCTACTAGTTGTCTGTGGCTGCTGTAACAAACAACCATCAACTTGGTGGTTTGAAACCACACAAATTTATTATCTTACGGTTCAGGAGGTCAGAAGTCAGAACTCGGTCTTACTGGGCTAAAATCAAGGTGTTGGGGGCTGGTTCCTTCTGGAGGCTCTAGGGGAGAATTAGTTTCCTGGCCTTTTCAGCTTTAGAGGCGCCCACATTCCTTGGCTGGGCGCCCCTTCCTTGTCTCACTTCCACCTCTGCTTCCGTTGTCACATCTCCTTCTGACTCTGACCCTCCCACCTCCCTCTTATAAGGACCCATGTGATGACATTGGGCCCACCCAGATAATCCAGGATGAGCGCCCCATCTTAAGATCCTCAGTTTAATCACATCTGCAAAGTTCCTTTGTCCTTTGGTTCTGAGGCCTAGAGTGACATCTTTGGGGGCTGTGATTCTACTGACCACAGCCTCCATCACCGAACTTCTCTTGTGGGTCTGGCTTGTATCACCAACCCTGGGGATAAGGACCATGTCCTGGTCTTCCCTGGGCCCCAACCCTCAGGCAGGGGGTCCAGCCAGAGAAGACGCTCCATGAGCCCTGGCTTGGTGGCTGGTGAGCTCTGCTCTCATTCTCCCTGGCTGGGCCCACCCATCCTTCCAGCATTAGCCACAGAGCAGGAAACACAGAGAAAGCTTTCTCCCTAACAGAGGACAGGGCTGGGACCACCAGGGACACTCAGCACAATCAGTATAAAAAAATAGAAGGCTGGGCTAATCTGGGCTCATCACCTTTATATTGGTTTGTAAATATCTATTCAGTAAAATTGCACAATGTACCCTGAATGTGCTGGCCCACGAGCCCTGATCCAAGTGTCTGTGCCTCCACACCCAGACACACACACATGAACTTGGCCTCTGCCTGGTCTGAAGGTTTAATTTCATTGGAGATGCCCAACATGCAGGTCAGGAAACGGCTCCCCAGTCCAGGCAGGAGGTCAGAGCGGGCAGGTGGGGTAGGAATCGTGTGCTGACAGGACACGGGCACCCCAGCAAGGAGCCAAACGCAGGTGGCCTGGCCAGCTGCCACATAGCCCCCGCCCCTCCCGGAGTGCTCCCAGGTCACGGATCCTCGCACACACGCTGCCCTCTCTCTTTGCCCCCAGTTCAGTACAACCACCTCTGACCTCTGACACCCCTCAGGGGCGCCTCCCGTGGCCGAGCCCATCTGCCGCAGCAGATCCAGGCCGGCTGCCCCTCTCTGAGCACACCTGCTTGCCTCCCCCTCGCTCACCTGCAGTCGCAGGGTGGTTATGTGCTAATAGACCGGCTGACTGCCCTCCACCCATCTCTGCGGCCACTGTGGGAACCCCGGTGGCTGGTGCAGTTAATGGTTGCAGCAAGTGAACGCGGCCTCCATGGGGCTCCTCCAGGTTCCACCAATGGAGGCCTGACCACCTATAGGGCAGCTGTCGGGCAGAGGGGTGGATGGCATCCTCCCATGCTCCGGGTCCTCCAAGCCCTGGGTCCTGGTCTAGGAGCCTCTTCCCAACAAGCTGCCAAGGGCTGTCTCCACCCTCGCAAGCTGAATTCCTCCGGGAATCTGCCAGATGCTGTGTTTGTTTGTTTGAGAGAACATTCCTGAGTGCTTCTTCTGGGCCAGGCATCCCTGGCGCGGCCCCTCTGGTTCTCATGACAGCCTCAGGACAGGGTGTCCTTGTCCCTGGTGATCTCATCATCGCTATGATGTTAAACCCCATCTCACACTGACGATTCCCTCACCCTCTCCCACCAGACCTCTCCCCGGAGGCCCAGCCTTCCCGACCCAACGTCCAGCTTGCTGTCCCGTGCAGCCCGCCAGCAGCCATGGCATGCGATGTGCTCAGGAGACATCTGGACTCCCATCCACTCGCCCGCTGCTCCCACCGGCTCCCCATCTCAGTAAACAGCGCTCCATACTTCCAGCCCAGAACCCGGAGCTGCCTCAAGCCTCTCCCCTTGTCACACCCTCAGACAATCCATCAGCAAATCCTGATGCATCTTCCTTCAAAACCAGGCTTCGATACCTCTGGCTGGTCACGTCCACCGTGGGCTCTCGACCTCCTAAGCTCCCTGCTTCCACCCTTGCCTGTGAGTCTACACTCCACCCAGCCAGAGTGACACTTTTCAAACATCAGACAGAATATATTACCCCTCTGCTCAAGACTTTCCAATTTCCTACCTCAATAGGAGCAAAATCTAAAATCCTTACCATGGCCCACAAAACCATGCATGACCTATGGCCTGTGACTTCCTGACCTCCTCACCTACCACTCTGGCCTCCTTGTTGTTCCACAGCTCCTGCCTCAAGGCCTTTGCACTTACTGCTCCCTCTGCCTGCAACACTTTTCACACCAGTATCCCCTCCTTCCCTCAGATCTCAGAGGGCTTCCTTGGCAGCCACCCACACTCTCCACCCTCTTGGTCCTACTGACTGCTCTTCAAGGCAGCCATCACCACCTGGCACGCTTGTCTCCTTCCTCCAATATAAACAGCCCCTGACAGCATGTTTCAAGTGGCTCACTATTGTATCCCAGCACTCAGGGCCTAGTACACAGTAGGTGCTCAATAAATATTTGTTGAATGAATAAATGAATTTCCACTTCGCAGATGAAGAAAGAGAGACAGACGAAACGATCGAGTGATTGTCCAAGGCCACATAGCGAGTGTCTCAGGCCATCCAGGCTGCTCTGACAGAGCACCGCAGACCGGGGCTTAAACCAGGCATTTATTCCTCACAGTTGTGGAGTCTGGAAGCCAAGATCAAGGCGCCAGCAGATTGGTGTCTGGTGAGCACCCACTTCTTTGTTCATAGACAGCCCTCTTCTCCCTGTGTCCTCACAGGGCAGGAGTGAGGGAGCTCTGTGGGGTCTCTTTTATAAGGGCACTAATCCCATTCGTGAAGGCTCTGCCCAATTAACTCCCACAGGCCCCACCTCCTAATATTACCTTGGGGGTTAAGGTTCAACATATGAACCTGGGGGGACACATTCAGTCCATTGCAGTGAGTAAGTGGTGGAAATGTGATTCACCCCCAAAAGTCTGGCTGCAGGGCCCACAATCTAACCAGACCACACGGCCTTAACCCTCAGCATCTTCCTTGTGGCTGATATCTCTTCATATGTCACTGCATTGTCCTTGACTTCGGGTGGCATGAGACAAGAATAAACAAACAAATCCAAAAATAATTAGATAACGACTCTCTGATAAGTGCTATGAATAAAATATGCAATAATAGCCATACTAGGGAGAGAGACTTGCCTGGTTGTCAAGGTGGGCTGGGGACGGGGAAGTCAGGGCAGAGGGAACAACCTGTGCAAAGGTGTGAGGCCAAAAGGAGCTTGGCTCATGTGAGGGGTGCATGTGTGTTTGTGTGCACATGCATGTAGGTATGTGTATACATATATATGCATGCGTGTACGCATGTGCACATGTGTGCATGCACACACTTGTGTGTGTCTTCGTGTGCATGTGTACATGTGTCTGCATGTGTGTGCATATGTGTGTCTGCAGCACGTCACCGTGCAGTGGAGCTGAGAAGAGCATGGGGTGCTTGGAAGAACACTGAACAGAGTCAGACCAAATGGACCCAAGCCCCAGCCCTCCTCCTGGGTGGCCTTGGGCCAAAGCTTAACCTCCCCGAGTCCCAGTCTCCTCATCTGCCAAAAATGCAATGATCCTGTGCTGCCATTGCCATGGGGCCACTGTGAGGGCCACATGAGACAACATACAGGATCCAATATGGGGAGACATGGCCAACTGCCCACCCGATGTGACTGCCCACCCTCGTCCTTGCCGGTGGAACCTGGGTCTGTTTAGGTAGCAGAGTACCCAGCTGAATACGATTTCCCAACTGTCACTGGTACCCTACAGCAAGGGCTGGCATGTGGCAAAGTCCTGGCCAATGAGATGGATGCAGAAGTCCCCTGGGAGATTCCTGATCTGGTCTCCCAAGACAAGGGACACACCCTGCTGACGCTGCCCTTCCCGCCCCCTCCTCCTTCCCGCCCTGAACACTGACCCACACTAGTGACCCCCGTTAGAACCCATCAGTAAGGGAACAGAAGCCCCACCTGTTCACGGCTCTGAAGTTGAGTTTCTGTTACTTGCAGCCGAGCACATTCCTGACTGGCTCAGGGGTGACCCAGTGGGCTTCCTGCAGGGTCCCTCTGAGCCTGCGCCTCTCCCAGGGAAACAGATGGACAGGCTGCTCTTTGGCGTCTACAGATCACTGGCACATGGTGGCTTGGAGGACCCCACAGTGTCAAACTCTCTCATGCCAGAGCCAAACAGAGCCCCCAGCACAGCCTTCCAGGTGCTTGGGGCCAACCCGGCAAAACAGAGACACGTCAGTCTCCCCTCAAGGCAAGTAGGAGGAGCGACACCCAGAGTCCCCACTCGACCCCAAGACGGCACTGGCTGGGGCTGCAGGACTCAGGCCAGAGGTGGCTCTGGGAGACGAAGCAACAGAGGAGGCCCCAGCTGGGTGGAGACCAGGAGTCAGGAGGAGAGAGAGGCCAGCCACCCAGCAAGGAGGACACTACCAGGCCTCCAGGGCCCACGTCCTGGCCCAGCCCTGTGAGTGGTCTGGCCCAGGCTCCAGGACGCTCCCAGGTGGCAGGACATTCAGACATCCACCATTTTTCAGGTGTGGAGTGAGTTCTGATGACTGGGGGTGCCCAGCGGCCAGGGGGAATCATCCGGACGCTGCTGAACGGAGACTTGAACTGGGTGGTGTGGGAGCCTGGTCCCTCTGATGGTGGCCTGCACGGCGCTCTCAGCACCGAGCGTGGATCTGCACATGGTCACTGCCACATCCACCTGGAGAATGAGGGACCTCCCCCGGCTGACCAGCAAGCTGGCTGCACCCAAGGGGGCTGGGGCAACAGACCAGCCGGAGACCACCAGGAGGGGGGGTGTCCCACTTCTATGGCTTAACGTGCTCTATCTGGGGGAGATTCAGAAATGGGGCTACACAAGGCAAGAAAGGAGGGTACGAAATGGTGTCAGCCCTGACCCTCATCCTGGGAAGGAGGGGTCCACTGTGGGCTTCTGATCCTGCCCATGGTCAAGACCTGAGCCTGAGAACACTCCCTGGGCCCTTGAGGCTGGGATGTCCCGGTCATAGCAAAGCCCAAGGAGAAGTGACACAGGAGGCCCCCACCACCACACTGACTCGCACGTGGGGGTGGGTGCTCTGGCTTCCCGAAGAAACACAGTCACATTTTCCCAGGAAATTTTGTAAAGGGTTTGGGAAAATGTGGTTATTTCTTTTCTAAAGCTGCCTGGAGACCTAATTATAGGACACAGTGTGCAGCTGGGTCCAGTTCCCTACAATGTTATGAAAGAGCTAAATGAATGTCAGGTTTCTCCTTATAAAAAGAAACAGAAAATTTTACCAGAAAGCAGTGGGTGGGTCACAAAGGAAAAAAAAAAAAAAGCAGAGGAAATGAGGCAAAGGTGAAGGCAGGGGCGCTGAGCGTACGAATGGGGGCCGGCTGGGCTCCAGGCTGACCAGCAGGGAAAATGCTGGAAAAGGCAGCAGGCAGAGGAGACATGAGTTCCTCCCTGTGTGGTCCTGGGGATGAGCTGGGAAGTGCTTTAATGTGCAGGATCTAGATGCCAGCCCCACCTCCTGAGCCCAGCACCTGGGGTCCTGCAGGCTTCCAGCCCCTGCTCATCCGTGCACCCTGATGTGAGAAAAGACCCTGCTGCTCCTCCCACACCGCCCAGACTGAGTGGTCCAGGGCTTTCTTCACTGGTCCTTCTCCTCTGCCGGACCCTGAATGTCGACTCTCACCTCCTCACCCGACACGGCCCTGGGCCAGCTCGCACCCTCTTGTACTTTAACAACATCACCTCATTCGATTCAGAAGTCGGTGCCAACACCCGGGCTTCCCTCCAGAGTTCCAGACCCACATATCAAATGGCCTCCTGTCCTGGTCTACCAGACCCCCAGGCCCATCTCCAACACACCCCTCTACACGCCCCCTTCACAGCTGCCTCCTCTTGGTCCCAACCTCTGACTGCTCTCTGCTCGCTGTCTCTCATCCGCCAGCCGGAGTCCTGCTGCTCAGACACCCGGTCAGACGCTTATTTCTAGTGCTGGGCTTCGGCAGAAGACAAAGCAGACTGAAGTCCTTCCTGGGCTCACCTCCCCGTGACCCCTTCACCCAAATCTACCTTTTCTCTTCCCTCCTCTCCGCACCCACGGGCCCATGCTGGTTCCCAACCATCTCTCTCTGGGCTGTCACATGAGCAGAGTCTCTGCATGGGCTGGCCTGAGTCCTAAAAGCCATGCCTCGGAGGCAGGGATGGAGCGACTGGCAGGTGGAGGTGGCCGGGGCTGATGGAGATGTGCAGATCCCATCGGATGTCCATGAATACTTGGTGGAGCTGTCACCAGCGAGACTGCAGGACTCCGCCAGGCAGCAAAGAACGTCATGAAAGGACTGTCTAGGGTCCCGTCTCGAGCTGACGCTTCCCTCCCACGTGTGAACATGGAGTCCCCAGTTGCCAGGGCAACCGTAGAACGGACTTGTGTGTCCTTCTGTTGTACAGGTGGAATCACCCTGGATGTTCGAAGTGTCTGGATCCCAGTAAGACAACTGCTCCCTGGGCCCGGGGGCATCACTCAGTCCAGGAAGTGGGAGGTGAGGAGGGAGGCCACCCTGCCAACATAGCATTCAGCAGTGACTGCTCCTGAGCTCAGGGCCAATCCACACGCACTTGATATTTAAAGTGCGTGAAACGTCTGGGAGAAATCGGGAGTTAGATGTTTGTGAGAACGTAGGACCATTATTTAATTCTTTAATTTGCAAGAACTTGGGAAAATTTTTCCTTGCTAGGTCTGTACTTGCCTTATGGGGTATTTGAAGCTTTTAAGAGAAAATCAAATGTACTTTGCTTAGAAATGCAGTTTTAAATGTGTAAGGGAATTTAATTACCTAAGTTTGTAAATAAAACTCAGAATTTGATTTGTTCAACTCGAATTAACATAACAATAGTTAACTTCTTAAGCAGGACTGCATTTTGTACAACATTTACTAGATTCATAAGCAGGATAATGTGATTTTTGGAAGGGCAGATTTCTAGGCATGTAACTTTATTATACTGAAGTGTTGGATCAATTGTAAATGGATCTTCTCTGGCGCGAACCTGCTGTGGGCATCAGACACGCACGTGACAAGAGGGGAAGGACTTCAGTGTTTACTCTCCTGGGCTCGGGCAGCCAAGAGCGTCTGTTACGGTTGTAAAAACAAACACCAATGAACATGTAATAAGAGCATCCCTTGTTCCTACTCAGGATCCCCCAGACTTCCCCCAGGCCACAGGAAATACAGAGTTACTGCAGGTGTTGCATAAGAGCCTCATGACAACGGACACCCAAAGAGCTCCTGCCACCGTCCTCCGCGTGGTCATGCTCCAGCAGTGCCAGCTTAGCATGCATCCCTGGTCAGCCGGCACCGTCCCTCTGTCTAAACATTTCCACCCACTTGTCCACCCCCCAAATCCAGTCTGGGGTCACCTTCTCCACGAAACCTTCTCAGACTATCCAGGGTGTGACAGACCACCCTCCTCGGACCCCACCCTCCCAGGCCCGTCTCACACACCGAAACGTGACTTTGCATCTGAGCCTCGCCACCTTGAGGGCTGTGCGTCCCCACAACAGCTGGCAGATGCCGCCTGCCCCTGCAGCCTCAGCACCAAGCACTGCATCTGATGCTCAACCATCGTTCATAGGTGTTTGCTCTTGAAGAGCATGGGGGCCTCAGAATACGGGGGTTCACATGGTGGGTGGGGCAGGGGGCTCTGAAATTTTACTTGCCGTGGTTCACTTTTGAGTTTGCGATTCCTGGCTCCATCCCCTGCGAGTTCAGGAGCCGGGGTCTGGGCTGACACGGAGCAGGAGGGCCTGGTTGGGGGCTTTGACTCTCAACTGGGAGGGCACTGCCTCGGCACACCCCGTGGGCCACATGCCCTGCGGCAGGGCTGCAGGTCCCCGCAACCCAGTGAGCGAATCGTGTCTGCAGGAAGGGCCGGCGGCAGCCAGGCTGACCAGGGAGGGAGGCACTGACCAGTTGGGTGGGACTGATCCTACATCTGCTCTATTACCCCGAAGAGATGAACCCATCTGGGGACAGGGACAAGAGCCAGGCTATGGGTGGAGGGCCAGGGGCAGTGGCTTTGCTCCTGGAGGGATTCCGGGCAGGCTGGGCCAGGCAGGGGGAGGCCAGGGAGGTCAGGGGAGGCCGAGGGAGGCTGCAGGTGCCCCTGTCAGTGGTTCTGAGGGAACGAAGCTGGGGGCAAGTCTCAGAGTCCCTGTATCCCATCCAGACAACTCTGAAATACCTCTAGGAAATTACCTTGTTCTGTATTTTACCTTGAAGCTAGAAGGACTTTTGGCATGAGATCTGCCCCTCGGGTCCCTATCATGATTCATCTGGAAATGACAGGGTGTCCAGCAAGGACTGGCCAGACCCCTGATGCAGGTAGAGCTCCCATGAGACCTCAGGTGGTGGAGCCCGGGGAGGTAGCTGTCAACTCTGCTCCGTGTCTGCTCTAGGGCAGGGTTCAGGAAAGACCTTGCACAGCAACCAAGGGACCACAGCTGAGACGGTGGCGGGAGGGACCAGGGCACAGCCGGTCACGGCCTGTGCAACAGCCAGTTCTTCTGAGGGCAGCCAAACTACTACGAGGGCCTCCCCCACTGCACCCCAATAACAGGGACCAGGCCGAGCCAAAGAGCTGAGCCCACTGTCCCACAAGTTCAAGTGTGGGAACAGGGGCTGCAATACCAAACACGGGCCGGTGACACCTGTGAAACCTGACTCGGGGCCTCTGGAAAGATGTTGCCAAAAGAGGGGCCAACTTCTAGAAAGATGACCGCAAAGCCAAGCCAGTTTCGTGGACAGCCACGGAGCCTCTCTGAGGACGTGCAGGGGGATCCACAGTCAGACGGCGGCCGTCAGGAAGGCCTTCCTCTCACAGACGCCGGTGCCCTGGTGATCTGAGCACCGAGGATCTGATGCTTCTCAGAGGCGTCCAGGGCCTCCAGCAAGTTCACTGGTCACTCCTCCTGTGCCTACAAATGCCCTCAAAGGGGCATTTTTAGTCGGCATCTTCGGGAAGGAGCCCCTCAGGAGAGGGGCTTACTCAGCTATAGAGAATTCACAGGATTCTGGTTTCTCCAAACGTTAACGTCCGAGTTTCATTCTCAGAAGTCATACATGCATGCACACGCACAGATTCACACACAGTCACACTCCCCCTCACACACACACACAGTCTTATACCCCCCTCACAGACACATGTGCACACACACATATATGCCTCACACACTCACACCCCTCTCTCTCTCACACACATCCATTCCCCCTCACACACACACCTACACACACTCACACCCCTCTCTCTCTCTCACACACATCCATACTTCTCTCTCTCACACACACACATGCACACATGCACACACATCTCTCTCCCACACACCCATACCCCCTCTCACCTGTGCACACACACACACTCTGCAGTGACTACAAGCCTTTGAGGGCGGAGCATCGACACGCCCAGCAGACCTGGTGAGGAATGCACAGCCGCTTCAGGGAGAGCTCTCCCCCAACGCCCCTGTAGCCTCATCAAAGGGACGATCTTGGTTTCAGAGGGGCTCAGAGCTGCCTGAGCCCGCCTGGGTTTTCTCAGGGTTGCTGTTTGGACATTGGATGAGCTCTCTGTTATCAGTCCTCGTCTTGTCTGGAAGGTCTGCCGCTCTCTGGAATGTTCTTATCGGGTCTGCCCCAGGGCCTCAGGCCCGTCAGAGACACCCTCCGTGCAGCTATGCAACTCTGCAAGACTCGGCCAACGCCTCATATCAGACGGGCTCCACACAGGTCCCGTCTTGCCTGCAGATGCTCTTCCCACAGCCTCCCCGGCCTCGTCTCCTCTGTTCCAACGGGCCCATTGCAAAACTCCACAGATTCGTGGAACTCGCTGTGCACAGGACACGAAGGCCCCCGTCCCATGAGCCTGACACGTCTCGCCACGTTCTGGGAAAGGACGTGAATCAGGACGGGATTTTTAGAGCTGCCCAAGGACAGCTTCATAGTTGTGCTGATTTACTTGGAAAGATCTAGAATAAATTCAACTGTCAACAAACTGTAATGAAAATTGCTACTAAAAATGCTAAACCATCAGCACCCAAGAGGGTAGGAGGGGCTCTCACACATACACACGTACAGAGAGTTACATTAGTACAACATTGTTTCCAGAAGACAATTCGATAATAAGAATTAAGAGCCTTGAACATGTCCATACCGTTCAACCTCCGGAAAGAATCCTAAATGCAAACCAAGATGTAATCACAAAGATATTTACCACAATAGGATTTATAGGTGGAAAACTGAAAACAACTTGGCAATCCCTTCATTTAGGGAGATGTTAAATAAATAAGCATCCATAACAGGAACTCACAAACCCATGTTAAACACTGTCAAAGGGAAGTTTCTTTCCCCATAGTGATATGGGGAAAGAAAAGCTATAATGTTGAGAAAAAGAAACTGAAAAACGTGAACCGAATTGCATTCGCATCACGAACTCAACTGCGGAAAGAGAAGAACTCAATGACACTGAGAAAAAGCAGGAAAGGAAAAAGGTCAAATACTAACGGTACTTCCTGCTGGGTGGGGGGATTATGAATGATATTTTCCCACTTCTTTTAAATTTTCTATTCTTTCCAAACCTGCTACGAAAAGTATACATTAATTTTATAATCCACAAAAATAAATTAGAGATAACGTTAAATAATGTTGCATTGATTGTAGAAGTCAATAGCTATAATTAAAATCCCTTGCAGAGGTGTCTAGAAGTCAATAGCCATAATTAAAATCCCTTGCAGAGGTTTCTATTTTAATAATCACCCGCTCCTGGTGTCTGGGGAGGAACAGGAAATACGTATAGCTGCTCCTCATCACAGCCCCAGTAACCATAACGGAAAAAGGATGAAAACCTCCACTAAGGGCCCTCTCTGCAGATGGTGATGAAAGCTGGCCCAGAAGGAACGCAGGATATTTTCTCGTTGGTTATCAAGCTGGCAGGTAGAATGTCTGCTGCTTTCCCTCCCTTTAACCAGAAGACGGCAGAATTCACAAGACTCTAACCCAAATGCTCCCCTCAGTGCACAAGGTGGACAACTGTCAGTGTCCCGTGGCCTCTCTGGGAAGGATCAGGGGTGAAGGGCGGGACCCCTGCCTCTGCGCTCTGCTCCCCCTCTTCCTCCGTGCTTCACTCAGAACCAGCCCAAACTTCCCAGCAGCCAGTGTGGAAGCCCAGCACACTCCTTCATCACAGGATGACTGGGAGGGGAGAGGCATCTGCAAAATCGCCCATGTGAGCAGCTACCTGCAGTCCTTGGGGACGAGGTCAGAAAGGCGCCCTGTGAAGAAGAGTCTGATGGAGAGGACAAGGAGCACAGGAGACCGAGATGGCCTGGGAGGGGCAGCACGTGCCCAGGGGGCTACCACATCCCAATGAAGGGAGCCAAGCACCTCCCAAATCTAGCCCAGAGCAGTGTGCCTCGACTCCATCGAGACTGGCAATGTGTCCAGAGGAGTAGATCAGATCCGTCACGCGGGGAAGCCGTGGTCCGGTCACACAACCTGCCTGCTGAGATGACGACGACAGCAGGAGGTGATGGCTGGGCTGGAGCGCACCAAAAACGGGCAGGAGAGTAGCAGCATCTCCAGCCACGGAGCGGGCATCCAGCAGGAGCAAACGGCCAGATGACGGCGAGGAGGAGGGCAGTGGAGAGGGAGGGGCCCCCAGCCACTCCCCGCTGCGGGGATGACGCCGCACCCTCCCTGGGGGCTCTCCGGGTGTCCAGGTTCCAGGGAACAGGGACGAGAGGGCCCTGGGTCGCAGATGCAGAATGAGGCCCTGGAGCTGCTTCCGGGCCCGTGGCCTCGGGTGGTGGTCCATTTGGTTCCTTTTCACACCTCCCTGGTCACCTTTGATAAGCTCTCTTGTTTTCTTTTTTTTTTTAATTTCATTTTATTTTTAAGGCGGTTCATACATAGTTATTTTATATTCTGTATCTGAGCATGCCAATCTCTCAAGTCTTTGAGGGTATGAACCTATAGTGCTTTTTGCAGACTCCAATTCATTTCAGCTATTTCTTTGTGCACTCTCTGGTCTGTTGTTATGAGTGCAGGTTCGGATGACGTGAATCTGTGGGAACCCAGGACAGGCCTTAAGTCAGAGGCCAGCCTCTCAGAGGTGTCGCGCTGGGTTCTTCCGGGACCCCGGGCATCGCCGACGTGGGAGCTGCAGGCCCGCGGCTTCTTCTCTCATGCCCGCGGTTCGGTTAACCTTTCCACTGGGCGACCTCGGTTTTCTTACTCACCTGTCCACCTTCCCCATCTCAGCTCACGGTTTGTTTCTCGTCTTTTCCTTAGACACTCATTTACTTTATTGCAATCCCAGCCATGTTTAGAAAGTGGTTTTCATTGTTTGCCCAGGATCTAACTGTATGGTAGCAGATTATCCAGCACGTCATCCTGCAGAGCTGGGAGTCCACACGCTCCCTTATAATGAGGGTCCCGGTTCCTTTTCATCTGTGTATTCATGGGAACCCACCACCCTTCTATGGATAGGGCCACTTTCCACATCTCTAAAATCCATGGGTTCAGACCTTGGTCAGAACTTATACCATTAACAAGTCCTGAATGAACTGAGACCTTATATCTAGGGGTCACCTGGAGCCCAGGGACAAATCGCAGGGGTCAAGGCCACTCCCTCACAGTTCCCTCCAGGCCCAAGGGCCGGAAGTAACTGGCACAGCCATCCTGCCCCGCCTCCGCAGGCCTGGCGCTCCCCACTCACCTCATGCACTTTCCAGGTTCTCTGAGCCACACGAGGACCTCAGCTGCCACGTGGCTGAAAACCTCTGCCCTTGGCCCTAAAGGAAAAGCAGCAAAGCGTTCTTCCTCCACCTGAGGGCTCCAAGGCCGGTGGACAAGGAAGCCCCGTTTACCCTTTAGCTGAGCCCTTGCCCCAGCCACACCTCCTCGGAAAGGAGGCCCCTGCAGTCAGTCAGGCTGCAGCCGCCTGCAGCAGGGCTGGCCTGCCCCGCCCGAGCAGGGCTGCGAAGGCTGAGGCACATTTCAGGGTTTCCTTAAGGTCCAGCACAGCCAGTCACCCTCTGCAGAGGCCAGCGCGTCTGTGGTTGGTGCCTGGTGCGTGCATCCTGCCTCTCTGGACCGTCCCTCGCCTGTGGGTGAAGTCATGGTCTTCAAGGTCATCGAGGTCAAGGCCTGGCCTGAGCTCAAAGCCTCTGGCCCTGGCCACAGCAGACCAAGCCTCACCCAGTAGAAACCTTACAAACCTTTGAGGTCAAAACATGCTGTGTGTACCCAAAATCCAAAGGCCTGAGGCCACACGTCCTCACCTGGCAAAGCCCCTCAACTCGGCATGCTGCTCTCCCTTCTTCATTCTCTCTCATTTCTCCAACTTCCTGCCTCTGGCTGTTAGGATCTTTGAGAGAGCTTAATTCTGAGAATATCTCTTTCCCACCCAAGCTCAGAACCAATTGAAAGTAGGATAATGAATAAGACACAGGGAGCCCAAATTATTACCTTTATTGCTAATAAATTAATCACGGGCTCGCTCTCTCAGGACGCCGCCCTTGGCATTTGCCACCATGTTGTGAGAAGCCCAAGCCAATGCAGAAGCCGCGTGTGGCCACCCTGGCCAATAGCCCCGCTAAGGTCACCAACCTCCGTCTTCAGATGGTCTGGCTTAGGCTCTGAGCAGCCCCAGCTGACGCTGAGTGGGGCCCACAGGAGCCGTCAGCACCCAGCCCTGCCCAGACTTCAGGTTCATGAGCCAAATAAAGCTGTCATCATTCTGAGCCACCGAGTTCTGGAAGTCCATGAGGAACTTGGGAAGGGGTGGCCAGAGGCTTCCAAGAGGGCAGGAGCGGTCTACCGGATGTCTCTCCTGCCCACTACAGCCTGGTGCCCGGGGTCAGGCCCAGCACCCTCCTTCCCACCTCTGGTTCTGATGCCGAGGTCTGCACCGTCGTCCCCCACTATTTGTCTGAGCGTCTCAGCCCTCGAGCCCCCACTCCCACCCACCTAATTCCCAGAACCCAGACAGGCCATGCACTCAGCACTGAGAGCCGCACAGGAGGGCATGCAGGGTCTCTCCCCGCCCGGGGTGGCCCTAACTCTGAGACGATTTCTGATCCGGAGAGCTGCCCAGGCGTGGCAGCCCCACAGAACCCCCGCGCCGTTCTGAGCCAAGCCCCCAGCCTGTTTTGCAACTTCTGGCTGACGGCTGCACGGCCAGATGTTGACCAGAGCACAAGTACGCTTTGATGTTTCTTTGCTAATCCTTGGGGCATCTGCAGCTCCCCACCAGGAGAAAAGAGCCAGAGAACAGCTGTCTGGGCCTGGAGAGGGAAGGGTGTGACGGGCAGCAGCCACGGGGCAGCAGTGTCGTCTGGCCAGGACAAGACCGGAGTGGGTGGGGCAAACATGATGGGGTGGATGCAGCTGGAGGCAGCGAGGATGTGGCAGGAACAGGTCTGGGCTCAGCGGAGGGACCTGAGACCGCTGGCCCGGCAGGCTGCTTCCACAGTGGGGCTGGGGGCAGTGAGGACCGAGGAGGGATCCCCCCTGGGGCAGCCCTGACCACAGGAGCCCCCCACCTGCTCCTTTTACCACCCTGCAGGGATGAGGAGGCCCTGCCCACTGTGTGCATCAGAGCTCTGGGGAGGGATACAGCATTGGGGAGGGACTCTGGGGTACAGATCTGGAAGCTTCCTAGGCCATCCAGTCCTCCCCCTCTCAGGGCTTGTTCAAGATTACGCAGAGGAGGGCGTCATTAGAAGGTTCTCTGGGGTCCTGGGATGTCACATACACAGACTCCAGCACCCCTCACCCCTGCTCTCAGCCAGGGCGGCCAGCAGCCTCGCTGCACAACCAACGCCCTTTATGCTGGCTGTCTCTGTCTCCATGGAAAGACTCCCTTTCTCACTACAGTGGCGGGGAGCCATCAGGAAGCAGAGGGATTACATTTGACACCATCAAGTGGCAGCAATGACCAGAAAGTCCGACTGTGAGTGCGAGCAGTATAATTCCTTCCTTACATAGACTGACTGTGTGTCCGGGGCTCTGCCTCTCAGCTCAATCATCCAGTCGCCCTGGGTTACCCCCGCTTTACAGGTGGGAAAATGGAGGCTCAGAACAGTTAAGCAAGGTTCTAGAGATTGCACAGCCAGCAAGTTCTGGCGCCTGTGCCTGAGCCTTCCACCCCGGGGGAGGCAGTTCTTAGCAGAGTGGGAGGCACGGTGCTACACGGGATCTCAGACGCCAGGGCCTGTCTCATCCTATAGCCGACGCCCAGCCTGGCCCTGGGGTCCCGGAGCAACAGAGCTGGGTCTGGGGGCAGATTCTACCCAGCAGGGAGATGTAGATCTGACTGACACACAGTCCCCAAACGCCTTGGGGACCAAACCAGTCTGCCTCAGAGTGGAAATTCCAATTTCTCAGACATAAGGGCAGAGAAACACCTGTGCCTAAAAAAACACCTCGGTTTGGGGTGCTGATCATGTCCCATTTTTTATGTGAATGCTGCTTTCCTAGTGTGTTCAGTCTATACAAGTTCAGGAGCTCCACACTTGTGTTATGTGCACTTTTCTGTATTTAATTAGATTTCAATAAAAAGATTTTTTTAAAAAACTACATTTCAAGGCAATTTTCCCTAGAAAGGCCTTGCCAGCAGCTGCTTTTGAGCTGTTCTACTCCTTCCCTGAGGCTTCAGGCAGCTAGAGCCTCGGTCCTCATTTAAATCAGAAACATGATATTTAAAGAATAATTTCCCTTTAAAATGACTTATAAATAATGGAGTGCTGTGTGACTGTTACAAAGAATGTGACGGCTCTTCATGAACTGACATAAACTAGTCTTCAGAGCTCCCTGTTAGAGTACAGAGTCAGTATATAATAGGGCATTGTTTGCGTTATTAACAAGAACAAATAAGAATATGCACATTCCTGACTGTATATGCATAGATAGACCTGGGACACAAGAAGCTGATGTCTGGATCCTCTGGGAAGGGAAACTTCTGGACGGATGAGGAGAGGACTGGGACAAAGGTGCTTCTGCCCACTGTGTCCCCTTTTATACTTTCTGAATTTGGTGCCAGGTGAATTATTACCTATTAAAAATTAATTTGATTTTTAAAAGGTGAAGGCTTATAGAAAGAAGGTCGCGTCTTCCATCATCGCCCATTCTCAAATCCACTTCCTTTTCATGGGTTTCTCTTACCTAAAAGGAAGAATTTGCAAATGATTCCACACACTCCATTTGTAATAGCAAATGCAAACATCATAACCTTGAGGAATCAGGGCTTGCTCTTCAGTAGCTGAAAGAAAAAACGTAATTGTTTTCCACCTTAAAAATATGCAGGAATGCACACGCTTAGCGCACACACTGATCAAAATTCCCCAAATGATACACAGTCAGAACTCTTTTTTCCAATTAAAAAAGGCATATTTAAGCTGTGGAAAACAATATAACAATTTCTCAAAAAAATAAACATAGAATTCCCATATGATCCAGCAATTCTACTTCTGGGTATCTATCCAAAAAAATTGAAAGCAGAGTATTGAAGAGATATTTATACACACGTGTTTAGAGCAGCATTATTCACAAGAGCTAAAACAACCCAAGTGTCCATAGAGCAATGAATCGATAAACACAATGTGGTATATTCACACAAGGGAATATTATTCAGCTTTAAAAAGTAAGGAAATTCTGACATGTTACAACATAGATGAACCTTGAGGACATTATGCTATGTGAATAAGCCAGATACAACAGGATAAATACTGTATGATTCCACTTATAAGAGGTTCCTAGAGTCGTCAGAGTCATAGACACAGAAAGTAGCGTGGTGGTGCCAGGGGCTGGGCGAGGGGGATGGGGAGTTAGCGCTTAATGGGAACAGAGTTTTGGTTTGGGAAGACGAAAAATTTGTGGAGATGGATGGTGGGATGGTTGCACAACAGTGTGAATGTACTTAATGCTGCTGGACTGTACACCTAAAAATGGTTAAAAGGGTAAATTTTAAGTTATGAACATTTTACCACAATCTTTTTTAAAAAGCGTATTTGATGAAGAGAGCCTTCTTTAAACAGAGTAACCATTTCTGTCATTCCGGCACACAGCTCCAGCTCAGGGGACGGCCACAGCATGAGCTGTAAGATTCTCCCCCAACTTGTAAAAAGCCAGGCCCGACCACAAAGCTGACCGACAGACCAGCGCCTGGCCCGCGAGCTGGTCTGCAGGGTGGTGTTCTCGCCGCCCAGGGGCCTGGCTCCTTCCTCCCATGACAGGCTCGCCTGCGCGGGCCCCACCTCCAGCCCGTCCCGGGAGCTGCCCAGCCGCTCAGCCTCCTCCCCTTTGATTGTCAGCCACCAGTCACAAGTGAGCCAGGTTCAACAAGAGAAGGGTCGTTTCCCGCTTCTTAACTTCCTAGGCTAGAGCTCTGGGAGTGCGGAGGGGGAGGGAAAGAATACATTTTCCACCTCTTCCACCTCCGCTCACGCTTGTTCACAGGGGGCCACGACTCAGGTAAACAGGTCGCAGATTCTAATATGGGCGTTAAAACGCAATTTGCTGGGAATAGGGAAAGTAGGAAAGTCATTACAAGTCGGGTCACAGTGGTGGAAACACCTCTGCCCACCCTCAGAGACCTCGTCATTCACGCAGGCCTCGGGAGCTCTGAGCAGGACAGCGTGGTCACTACGCGGCCACTCTCAGGCCCCCCTGGGGACTCGGTGGGGTTCTGGCAGCTTCTCTCGGGGCTGTGCTCAGAAGCAGCAAATGGGCCCCAGCCCCGGCCTTCTCCTTCAGCACTCGTGTGTGAGGACCATTCCGTGCCAGGCTCTGTGCTGGGCAAGAGAGCATCAAGGACCAAGACAGAGCCCGTCTCGGGTCCCCGGAGCTGGCCGTCGGGGCAGCAGTGGCTCCTGGAGAGCTGGCCCCTCACCGACAGTCTCTCCGGTCAGCCAGGGGCCTCCTCCACCTCAGTGAGGAGGAAACTGAAGCCCAGGAGGTCAAGGGCCTGACCAAAGTGGCCAAGCCAGGGTGTAAATCCCCTGTCCCTCTCTGCCTGGGGCCCATCCCTTTGAGCTCTGGTACATTCGCAGCCATCTCAGACACATGCTCATTTTACCCTGGGGCCCCCCAGAGGCAGAGTTGAGTCACAGACTTGGGTGGTCTACTTGGCAAAGCAACCCTGGGGGACAGAAGGGCCCAGAGAAGATGGAAACGGGAGGAGGGGGAGCAGATCCAAGGGCGGGATGGCTCTGGCCAGCACTGCGGGGACATTTGTCCTCCAGGCCCAGGACCTACTGGGCATGAAGTCCCTTGGGCTGGGCGTGCAGAGAATGGCTGAGCAGGGCACCCGGCAGCAGAGAATCCCTGGGAAGGGGCTGCAGGTGCAGCTGAGGTGAGGGTTACACCTGGGTGCAGGTGGTTACCAGCAACGGCTGAAGTAAAACGTGGACAGAGAACAGGGAAGATGGGGTGCGGGGGGGACCCATACAACAGCTGAGGAAATTGAGGTCCAGAGAGGTGAGTGGTATAGTGGAGAATACAGAGAAACCGAGGCAAGGCCAGCTGTCCATTCCCAGGCCAACACCCTTCCCACCTCTCAGCCACCAGCAACTCAGGGGCCCAGGAGGGCCCAGTAGAAGTCGCAGCTATAGAAGCACTGAGTGCTGACACCACCACTACCAGCAGTCTTGACAGCCCCACAAGCATTGAGCAGCTGCTGTATGCCCAACATAGGTACTGGGACCCAGAAGTGAGGACAGTTAGTTCCTGCCCTCCGGGGGCTCACAGGCCAGAAAAGACAGAAAAACACAAAAATCAAGAACAGCGAAAAAGGTGTAAAGATGTTTTGACATTTGTTTGGTGGAGGAAACAACAACTCAAGGGATTAGCCAATTTTCCCTGGAGAGAAAGGAGGCCCTCAAAGAGGAGGTGACACCTACAGAGACCCAAGATGGAAAGGTGCTTGCAAAGCAGACCTAGGCGGGGCACTGCAGAGACTGGTGGCAGCCCCAGAGCAGAGCGGTGACACAGGACAGAGGACTGGGGACTATTAGGAGGACAACATGTCAGATGTTGGGCTTTATCCTACAGAGTGAAAGTAGGGGAAGGTTTGGCCTGAGAAGAAACCTGAAGCCAGAGCCAGGTCACGAAGCGCCTCGTGGGTCACATTCAGTGTATCAGTTAGCTGTTGCCTTGTAAGAAACATCCTCAAGCCTAGTGGCTTAAGCAACAACTACTCATCATTCCTCACACATCTGCAGGTGGACTGGACAGCTCTGCTGACCTGGGCGGAGTCCTCTCATCTCCTCTGGGCTCCCGCTGAGCTTAGCTGGGGTCTGGCTGGTGGTTGGCTGTCTAGGGTGCTTTCACCTCTCTCCAGGTGGTCTCCCGTCCTCCAGAAGGCTCGTCCGGACTTGTTCTCACAGTGGAGGCTGAGGTATGCAGAGAGGAGAGAGGCAAGGCCCTTGAGCCTCTGCTCCGCACCAGTACTCCTCACTGCCCCTGCACTCTGCATGCCTAGGCAAGCCACAGGGTCAGCCCAGATTCAGGGGGTGGATGCTGACCCCACTTCTTGATGGCAGGAGCCGCCAGTCACATTGCAAGGAGACTGGAGAATCACACCACTTTCTCAGTGTACCACACTGCAGAGGGTAGCACCCGCTGACACTGGACAGCCATTGGAGCTTTTTACTGGAAAGTGACAACATCATATTTGTTTTGAGAAAAAGAATTAGTCAGGTGAGTTGTGTCTGCTGTGTATCGAGGTGAAAAGCCCTGGTCTGTTCTGCAGTGTTCTTCTTGCTCTGTGGTCTATCATCAGCAGGCATGTTTCTCCTGGAAGTAATGGTTCTTCTAGGTAGAAGCCTGGACTGGAAATGCTAATGGTCCTCAGGTGCAACCCCTTACGCTACAGACAGGACATGGATCCAGGGAGGGAGGTGACGTCTCCAAGGCCAGGCATCTCTATGAGAAGAACAGACTGGAAGCTGGGTCTGTGGGCCACCAATTCACTGCTCTTTCAACCATGACAGCTTCACTCAGATTTCCTGGCATCCTCCTTTATGCATCTGAAAAGATAGGTGGTAACAACTATAAACGCAGTTGAAGAGAAGTTCAGATTCTAAAATCCTGGTTTTGACATATATTGATCCAATTCGGGGCTTTTGGACATAAACAAAAAAAGGAACAGAAATTAAAAAGAAAAACCTTGGCTGGAAACTTTTCTAATAAAGCACTCACAGCTTGATACACAGACGTTGTTAACTTTTGTGGGGGCTGCTGCCAACTTTTCCCAGGCCATTGGTGCATGAAAACAATGTAATATAGTGATTCAATTTTCTAAAGAATCAGTTAGCAATTAAACTGAGAATGTTTGGGAACAGATATTAAATTCTAAAGAGAATTGCCATTTAAACTTTAACTTTTCTGAGCAACAAAGGGATAATAGGGAATAGCCAGGAAGTTTCTCTTGAATTTCAGTGAAGAAATTATAAAAATTGAGGTCAAATGCCCTTTGGGATTCTTTAAATGAATCAGTGACCTTGATATGGCACTAGAAAGCAGCAAGGGCATTGGGGATCGTCTTATAGGATGTTCATCTGCCTTTGTCCCAATTATCAGATCTGGGGATATCTGAGGAATTCTTGGCACATTGGTTATGGGTCATTGGAAGCACCAATTGGTCTAAGCAGATGGTTCTAGAAATATAGTCCGTCTACTGTAGGGAAAATATGCATGAGCAGGAATCATCCCACTTCCACATTATTGCTTCATGCATCCAACAATTTTCAGAGTGGACTTAGAGCATGCCACATATCGGGCACAGACAAGGCCCCAGAACACAGCAGTGAACGTTGTGGTCAGGGACCCTGCTTCCCTGGACTTGGTTACCTTCCAGGTTCATTAGCCTCAGGGAACTGCAGGTGAGACCTTGAGACTGCGGTCCTCAGAATCCTTATCTTTGTTAGAGAAGATCCAGGCTATTTTTCCAGCTCAGATGTGGACAATTCACCTTGAGTGCAGCCCTTCTCCTCATCTGTTCAATGAGTGTTAGCCTAGATTGTCTCCAATCTCTCTAATACCCCGTGGTTCGTCAGTGGCCGTTAAGATTCCGTAACACTGAGCTTGGGGTTTACTAAATCCCTTGGCATCTCTTGTTCAGCCGAACGGGTCTGACCCGTCCATCCAGCTTTTCCAGGGCTTGGTTTTTGTGCACAAAGTGTTTGTTACACAAACACTATGTGAATTTTATCAGGGAAGTGCTTTAGAAACGTAATTAACTGCTGTGGAAATTGGCTATTTGTGTGAAATATCAATTACTCATACTTACGTATGCCAAAGGTCAACAATTTATTCAGAACCAGGGTAATCAGGGCCAACAAATCAAACATCCCCACACGGAGAATTGTGTCATTGCTGGAAATTCTGGTTGAAGGAGGAACGTGGACAACCTAAATCTCCATCAGGAAAAAAGTGGTCTGAAAACTGAAAATGCTAAAAAAAAAACAAAAAACGAACAAACAAACAGAACATTCCATAGAGAATCATTGAGAGAACCTTGCGTTGACATCCCAGAGGAAAAGGGATTGCACTTCCTCCATGTGATTCCATGGTAGGGAACCAGGACTGGTGGTTGGAAGTTATAGAAAGGTTGGTTTTTTACTTGACGTAAAGGATGTCTAAGATCTGAACGGTCTGAAAATAGAATGGATTGCCTCAGGAGGTGGTGGATCCCGCATTTCTATTCTTCTCAATTACTTCTCTCACCTTGTAAATTCAACAACTTCCTTCCACTGGCTCTCTCTCCTGGCTTTTAAATGAAACCCTCCTTCCCCTGCAGATTCCCCACCGGGCACCATCCAAGCTCTTTATCCTCCTTCACAGTCAAACTTCTAGAAAGAGGAGTCCCTATTTGCTTCCTCCAACTTTCTCCTCCTCCTCACTCTAAACTCTCTGCCTCCTGGCTCCTCAGAGACAGCTCCTCGGACCTCCCAGGTTTCCCATGAGCCAAGTCCAAAGACACTCAGTCTTCATCTTCAGCCTTCCTTCTTGAAACACTCTCCTCTCTTCTCTTCCAGGGCCACTCCCAAACCAAGTTCCCTCCCCCCTCAGACTTCTCCATCTCCCTGACAAAGCTCGTCCTCTTCCACATGGTGGCCAACATAGAAGCTCCTCAAGGATCAGCCCTGCACCATCTCTTCCCCTCACTCTACTCCCTCTCCAAGCAAGCTCATCCGTCCCCGAGGCTTCAGTCACCACTTATACGCACGTGACTTGAAGACTCATATGTGTAGTCCAAACTTCCTCTATGAGCTCCTGACCCAACTACCCAACAGCCTGCTTGATAGCTGCATGTGAATGTTGCAAAGTCACCTCAGACCTGAGGAGTCCAAACTGAACTCCTAGTACCCCCACTCGTGCATCTCCCAAATGTGGTCCTCTTCCAGAGTCCTCATCTGGGTGGATGGCTTCACCACAAGTGCAGTAACCAGTGTGAAGGAGTCATGCCTCTCTCTCCCTCTCTCTCTCTCTCACACACACTCACACACACACACTCCACGTATCTAATCCAACACCACATCGTGTTCATGTTAGTTCCTGATTTCTTCCCATATTCACCTCTTTCTCTTCATCTCCACTGCCACCTCTTAATGCAATCTCCCATCCTCTCTCATGTTGACATCTACGATGGCTTCTAACTGATGTACCCTTCTGCTATCTGTTCTCCATACTGCAGCCCACTTCATCTCAAAAGCTAAGTTCATGATGTCAGCTTCTCCTGAACACCCTTCCCAGTGCTCTCCAGATAAGGGACAAGATCCCATTTGACCTGTCCGGCTGAGGGCCCCCAGCCTCCCTTTGCACCATGCTCCTCCGCTCTCCATTCCAACCACATGGCCCTTCTCTTACTGCCTTCCACATGCTTCCTACGTGCCTTTGCATTCGCCAGCCCCACTGCCACTTGTCCTCCCGCCTTCATGTCATTACCTGTCCACCACATTCCCTCTGTGCAGCTTTTCCCAGCCTTCTTGACCAGGTCACGTGCACCATTTATTACAAGCTTTCACAGCACCATGTACCGTGTCTTTGTTTCCACAATCCATTCTCTGCCCACAGCCACTGAAGAATGAAAACTGGATCAGGTTACTCTCCTGCTTAACCCCGTCCAGTGGATTCTCGCTTATACTTAGAAAAACATCCACATTCCTAACCATGACCTTCGAGGATCCACATAACGTGACTGCTGGCTCCTTCTCCCACATTGTCTCAACACTGTGGACCCTTCAACACCCTTAAATACCTCTGGGCAGACTCAGAACCCTTCAAAAAACTGCCGCCTCCACCTGGAAGGATGAGGCTGGTCCCTGCTCATCCTCTGTGTTGTCTTTGTGTGTGTGTGGTAAAAATACAACATGCAATTTACTGTCTTAACAAAATTTTAACTGTACAATACAGTGTCGTTAACTTTAGGCACAGTGTTGTACAGCAGATATCTGGAACTTATTCATCTGCCGTAACTGAAACCACACACCTGTTGAACAACAACTCCCCATTTCCCCCTCCCTCCAGCCTCTGGCAGCCACTGTTCTGCTCTCTGCTTTTCTGAGTTTAATTATTTTAGACTCCTCATAAAAGTGGCACCATACAGTATTTGTCCTTCTGCGACTGGCTTATTTCACTTAGCATAACATCCTCAAGGTTCATAATGACACATACTGCAAGATTTCCTTCTTTTTTAAGGCTGAATAGTATTCCATACTATGTATATACCACATTTTCCTTATCCATTCGTTTGTCAATGAACATTTAGGTTGTGCATAATGCTGCAATGAAATGAGAGTGTGAATATCTATTTGTAGTCTTGATTTCAATTCTTTTGGATAAACACCCAGAAGTGGAATTGCTGGATCATATGGTAGTTCTATTTTTAATTTTTTGAGGAACCTCCATACTGTTTTCCACAGTGGCTACACAAGTTTACATTCCTACCAATAGAGCACAAGGGTTCCAATTTCTTCACATCCTCATCAACACTTATCATTTGTTTTTTGGTAATAGACATCCTTACCGGTGTGAAGTGTTATTTCATTGTGGTTTTGATTTGCATTTCTCTGATGCTTAATGATGGTGAACATTTTTTCAAATACCTGTTGGCCATTTGTATGTTTTCTTTGAAGAAATATCTCTTCAAGTCCTTTGCCCTTTTTTTGTTTTGCTTTTTGTGAGGAAGACTGGCTCTCAGCTAACATCCATTGCCAATCCTCCTCTTTTTGCTGAGGAAGATTAGCTCTGAGCTGACATCTATGCCCATCTTCCTCTATTTTGTATAAGGGATACTGCCACAGCATGGCTTGAGGAGTGGTGCATTGGTCTGTGCCTGGGATCTGAACCTGCAAACCCCAGGCTGCTGAAGTAGAGCAGGTGAACTTAACCACTACACCACCGGGCCGGCCCCGTCTGCCCATTTTTTAAATCTAGTTGTTTCGTTTTTTGCTTTTGAGTTTTTGCTATTGAGTTGCTATGGAGTTCCTTATATGTTTTGGATATAAATCCCTTATCAGATACATGGTTTGTAAATATTTTCTCCCATTCTGTAGGTTGCCTTCCCACTCTATTGATGGTTTTCTTTGCTGTGCAGAAGGTTTTTAGTTTGATATCATCCCACTTGTCTATTTTTGCTTTCGTTGCCTGTGCTTTCGGTTATAGTCAAGGAATCGTTGCCAAGACCAATGTCAAAAACTTTTCACCTAAGCTTTCTTCTAACATTTGTACAGTTTCAGGTCTTAGTTTCAAGTCTTTAATTCATTTTAGGTTGATTTTTGTGTGTGGTGCGAGATAGGGGTCCAATTTCATTCTGTTGCTTGTCGATATCCGGTTTTCCCAACGCCATTTGTTGAAGAGACTGTCCTTTCCCCATTGTGTGTTCTTGACACCCTTGTCAAAGATCAGGTGACCATATATACACAGATTTATTTCTGGGCTCTCTATTCTGTTCCATTGGTCTATATATCTGTCTTTATTCCAGTATCATACTGTTTTAATCACTGTAGCTTTGTAATATATTTTGAAATCAGGAAGTGTGATGCCTCCAGCTTTGCTCTTCTTTCTTGAGATTGTTTTTGCTATTCGATGTCTTCTGTGGTACTGTATGAATTTTAGGATGGGTTTTTCTATTTCCATAAAAATGCTGTTGGGATTTTGGTAGCGATTGCATTGAATCTGTTGGTCACTTCGGGTGCTGTGGACATTTTAACAATATTAAGTCTTCCAATCCAGGAGCACTACATGTGTTTCCATTTATTTGTGTCTTCTTTAATTTCTTTCATCAATGTTTGTAATTTGCAGTGTACAAATCTTTCATCTCCTTAGTTAAGTTTATTCTTAAGTATTGTACTCTGTTTGTTGCTATTGTAAATGGGATTGCTTTCTTCACTTCCTCTTCAGAGGAGTCATTGCTCATGTATAGAAACAGCAGATTTTTGTATGTTGATTTTGTATCTTACAACTTTATCGGACTCGTTTATTAGTCCTAACAATTGTTTTGATGAGTCTTCAGGGTTTTTTTCATATAAGATCATGTCACCTACAAACAGAGATAATTTTACTTCTTCCTTTACAATCTGGATGCCTTTTATTTATTTTTCTTGCCTAATTGCCTTCTCTCTATCTTAACTGAATTGTCACAGTGTCCCTTCCTCAGTCAGGCCTTCTCTGCCATCCTGTCTGTGGTTTTCTGCCATGGCACTATGTTCACCATTTTCACGGCACCTATCACAATTAATGATACTTCATTGACTAAGGTGAGTTTGTTTACTGTGTGGTGGGCAGAATAATGGCCCTTCAAAGATGTCCTCATCCTAATCCCCAGAACCTATAAAGATGCTAGGTTACATAGCAAAAGGGAATTAAGTTTCCTAATCAGTCGGCCTTAGAATAGGAAGATGATCTTGGTTTATTAGATGGGCCTAACGTAATCACAAGAGTCCTTGAAAGTGGAAGAGGGAGGAAGGAGAAGGGAGTCAGAGGGAACTGTGTCTATGAAAGAAGGAGCAGAGAGATGTGTGCTGTTGTCTTTGGAGATGGAGGAGGGGACCATGGGTGAAGATTGTGGGCAGCCTCAAGAATCTGGGAAAGGCACCAAAACAGCCCCTTCCCTAGAGAAGGGGAGCAGGAACCAGCCCTGCCAACGCCAAGATTTTAGCCCCTTGAGACTCATATCAGACTTCTAGCCTCCAGAACTGTAAGGTGATATATTTGTGTTGTTTAAGCCAGTGTGTTTGTGGTAATTTGTTATAGCAGGAACAGAAAACTCACACACGTGTCTATTTTCTCTCTCTCCTTTATAGAGTAAACTCCATGAGGGCAGTGATGCTGTCCTGCACTACTGTTTGCACAGAATCTAGCAGAGTGCTTGGAATATAATCATGGTCAGGGAATATTTGTTGAAAGAATAAACAAATGAAGAACTCAAAGAAAACAATCACTAAGATTAAAATATACATATATCTTAAGTCCACATGGGGATGGCAAAGAGCACAACCACTCCAAATAGGAAATCAATCTTATATTTAAATGTGTTTTATGTTAGTGAGGGGGTTCCCATTCATCCTCTGACCCCACACAGTGTGTCTGCCTCATACCGTCATGAGCTTCGTATTTCCACAGAAGTCGAGGCTGGCTGATGCTGGGGCTTTTGTTAAGATGCAAATTGAGCTTCATGCAATAACCAGCACCCTGGGCAGATATCAACCCACAGGGAGCCCCTCATCCCAGAAGGGAAGGGGGCGAAATGAGCCTCATGTTCTCGATTGCGTCTCTGGCTTCTGCACATGGAAAGAAAAATCCAGTGATGCATAAGGCGGTGGTTACAGGACAGAAGACCTGGTGACACAGCAAAGGGTGACACTTGAGGCCTGAGTCACACACAGGGAGGGAATGCCAGGGGAAACCGGAGATCGCTCTCTCCATCTCTCTCTCCTTCTCTCTTCCTCCCTCTCCCCATCTCTCTCCTTCCCTCTCTTTCTCTCTCTCTCCCCCACCTCCCCCTCCCACCCCCCAACATGGAAACACATCCCCAAGTTCCTTGGGAAGGATCACAAACATCCTTGGGATGGTCAGTAGAAGTTTGGTGAGGAGTGAACAGCCAAATACTGTAATCAGAAGGCAAAAGTGAAGAGGGCAGGAATTGATCTAAAGTAGAGATAGTGCAAAAAGGAGAAAACTGTAAACATAAGTATGGGAAAATTAAATTAGATGGGAATAAACAAAGGTAGACAGTGGACAATTAGACACTGATCTGCTGTGAGAAGCAGGAGAGGGACCATGGAGAGCGTCTCTAGAGAAATCAGCGAAGGCCCCTGGGGTGACCTGGAGCCTGCACCGTGGGCATTTGGACCCCAGCTCTGTGCTGGCTCAGCTCCACACCTCTGTGGAGCTGGGAAGTAGGCAGGAGCCCCGGGGGACGACTGGCCCACCTCTTCAGGATGACAAGGGGTAACCAAGGGGAGAATGTCTCCAAGGGGTAGGAGCAGAGTAAAATGAGGCCAGAGGGACGGGAAACAGGATAGGAAGGTGGGAGTGCAGCTGCAAGAAGGAAATGACATGGCCATCTGTCAGAGAGTCAGCCCTGGAGGCCCGTTCTAGAAGGTGACACCCTACAAGGCCTTCAGAACCCTGAGCTGACCCTACCCACTTGGGCACTTGACCTGACGCATCAGCATCTTGTGGGAGGCAGCCTGGGAAGAGTGACCAGGACAGCTGCCAACTGGTGGCTCTGTCCCCTCTCTGCTGATGACCCCTGAGACCCTGGGCAGGCACTCAAGGCCCTCAAGCCCAGGATCGCACAGACTCCTTTCCAGCCTGCTCAGATAACCCCACTGCCTCCCCTACAGGGTCCGTCATTCTCTGCGGGGGACAGAGCAGGCCTTGTCTGGGTTCCGGGGAAGGGAGGGCAGGAAGCCGGCCCTTGGAAACACTGCCCGTCCTTCTCACTGATGATTCCACAAGAGAAAGTAAAGCAAAAGTCAACCAAAACATTATATCTGAATACTCATCCTATGTTGTGCAGGTCTCAGAAACCAACAGGGATCAGTGGATTCTATGCCAGAACACTAGAGGCACTGCCCTCAGGGTCAGCTCCCGCCTTCTCCTCCACTGCAATTGACCACTGTGGTTACGTCATGGCCAACGCAACAGGAGAGAGCAGAGAGGGGACGGATGGGGACAGAGAAAGTGGGGAGAGGGTGAGGACAGAAGGGGAGTGGAAGGGAGGGGAGGAGAAAGGGAGGGGAGGGAAAGAATAACCTAGAACCATTTGGCTGGTGAGGCACAGAGAGGCTGTGTTAGGGGAGTCGTCCTGGATCTTCACAGCAGATGTCATGTGCACATTGCACTCGATCTGACCTCTTCCATCCTAAGGTCTGGGTCTGCCTGGGATTGAGAGGTGTAGAAGAAGCACTTAGTCATTGATGATTCTGAGGGCTTCGGCCCACCATCCCCATATTACTTGCTTGTCCCCACCCTCTGGATCTCCTGGCATCTCCTTAAATGCTGCAGAGTCTCCATAACATTTGCATTTTCACCTGCAGCTCACTACTCTGTGTTTCTCTGCGTTGGTTCTAACACCATCATTTGCATACCTTTCTCCAGCCAGCACAAGTCAAAAAATTTGCCACAAAAGAAAATAAATAGAAGAATAAATTCATTGCACAGCCATGGAATGAATCCATCAACTCTGCCATGTTGCAGAATTCCTCAGCTCAGGGTGAAAGGCAGCAAGCTCTTTGGCTGGAGGAGTTACCGTTACTGTATATGAACAAAGAAATGCTCACGGGCAAAATTGTGCTACTCTCATTGGCTGAAATAGCAGAGGCCTCAGAGCATGAGGACCACGTATGATAAGTATACTGTAATGGATTGCTATAATGCTTAAAGGAAATCATTTCAGAGACAAACAGAGCTACAATTTCAGAGACAAATAGATGTTCCTCGGGTCAGCCTTCAACAGAGTATGTATGGATAATCTGTCAGAGTGTGACTGGAAGAAAGACTGTTCTACAAGTAAACAATGAACACGTGTCAAAGATTTATTTAACTCATTAATGAGAGAACCAACAAGATGGCTAAGTGGGTAAAGAGCATTTTGGGAACTGGACATTTATAAGCAATGGAAAAAGAGTGTTGAACTGAGATGGCTGGGTTAGATACAAAATTGGTTCATGTCTTACAGGGCAAGAGCACCATAGTGTTTGGCTGGTGAGGCACAGAGAGGCTGTGTTAGGGGAGTCGTCCTGGATCTTCACAGCAGATGTCATGTGCACATTGCAGTCAGGAGTCATTTACATCCCTATTGAGCAAAAATCAGCAAGTTCACGTGAAATTTCACAAGTCTTGGCCATATTCGGTAAATAATGGGTCAATCATAGATTCATTCCCCTGAAGAATTAAATAATCTTCAGATAGGCCCATTAGACAATGCTCCAATATGACAGTGAAAAGACAGCAGCCACTTTTTTGCTTTATTCACAAGTTTTTTTTTTTTGAATAATTATTCTTAACATAACATTAGAAAAGGGGAAAGAAAATTACCTTTATTTGCAGGTGATGCTATTTACATATAGACAATTCAAGAGAGTCACTGAGAAGCCTTTAGAGCTTGTTATGGGCTGAATTGGTACCCCCAAATTCATAAGTTGAAGTTGTAGCCCCAGTACATCAGACTGCCTTTGAAGAGAGTGACGTCAGCATCATGGTGGAGTAAGCTTCCCCCATTGAACTTTCCCCCTCTAAAACACAACAAAAAGGACGTTCATATTCCAACAGAAGCTATTCACACAACACAGGGGACGTCTGAGGGACCCAGGCAGCCGTACACCCGAGGACAGAGGTGCTGGAATCCCCAGAGGAAGTGGAAGGAGCAGCTTCAGCCCACCACACTCCAGTTCCAGCTTCTTCAGCCCAGTGGCGCTCCAGCCCCTGCTTCTTTGGCCCAGTGGCACTTCAGCTGCAGCTGCTTCAACCCACCCGCACCAGACCCCCAGCTGCTTCAGCCTAGCTGTGCTCCAGTCTCAGCTGTTCCCACGCTTCCCCCCCAGCAGCCTCCACTCAGCCATGCCTCAGATCAGCCAGGGGCCAACAAGTGCCCACAGATTGAGGCAGGCCAGAATACACAGCCCTTGGCCCCCACCCAGCAGCAGCAAGAGGAAACTGCGACCATATATTTTCACTATGAGGAAAAGTAAGCCAACACCAACAGGCACCATGCAAAAATATGTTAAATCTCCAGACCAAAAGGAAAATGACAAGCACCCAGAAGTCAACCTGGAAAGCACAGAAATGTGTAACCTTAACAACAGAGAATTCAAAATAGCCATCATAAAAAAGCTTAATGAAATACAAGAAAATACAGACAGACAATTCAATGAAATCAGGAGTTTCTTCACAAAAGTGATTGAAACTGTAAAAAAACACCAATCAGAAATCTTAGAGATGAAAAGCACAATAGAGGAGATAAAGACAAATCTGAAAGCCTTAAGCATCAGAGCTGACAATATGGAGGAAAGAATTGGCAATATTGAGGATAGCAATGCAGAAATGCTCCAGAAGGAGGAGGAAAGAGAACTAAGACTAAAAAGAAAGGAATAATCTCTCCAAGAAATATCCAACTCAATTAGGAAATCCAACATAAGGATTACAGGTATTCCAAATGGAGAAGAGAGGGAAAAAGGAGCAGAGAACTTGTTCAAAGAAATAATATTGGAGAACTTCCCAAACCTGGGGAAGGAGCTGGAAACACCAGTGAAAGAAATCAATAGATCTCCTAAATAGATCACCATGAAAAGACCCTCTCCAAGGCATGTAGTAGTAGTATAGTGGTATAGCTGGCAGACTACTACATATGGTAGTAAAGCTGGCAAAAGTCAACGACAAAGGAAACATATTAAGGGCAGCTAGACAAAAAAAAATAACATACAAAGTATTTCTTATCAGGCTCTCAGCCAATTTCTCGACAGAAACTTTACAGGCTAGGAGAGAGTGGAACAATATACTCAAAATTCTGAAGGACAAAAACTTTCAGCCAAGAATACTCTATCCAGCAAAAATACCCTTCAGATATGATGGAGAAATAATAACTGTCCCAGATAAACAAAAGCTAAGGGAGTTCATTGCCACAAGACCCCCACTACAAGAAGTGCTCAAGAAAGTCCTCATCCCTGAGGAAAAAAGAGAAAGGGGATTCAAAATTTGGACAAGGAGGAAAATAGGTCAACAAAACCAGAAAAATTGCAGTCCTCTACCAAAATAGATTAGCAAACACTTAAATATAAAACCAAAGATCAAGGGAAGGTAAGCACCAAGCATAAATATAACCTCATCATGTTAAACACGAACTCACAACACAAGAAGGAATAAGATGTGACAACAATAACTTAGAAGAGGAAGAGGAAAGGGATCCAATCGACTTAGTCTAGGGGAATAAGAGGCCATCAAAAATGGACTATCACATCCACCAGATTTTTTATACAAACCTCACGGTAACCACTAACCAAATAGTCAGAACAGAATCACACACGATAAAGAAAGAGAAAACTAAGAGAACCCCCATACAGAACTACCAAACTAAATTGGTAGTCCGAAACACACAGGACGAGAAACAAAAGAAATGCAAAAGAACCGGAAAAAGAGCAATAAAATAACAACAACAAGCCCCCATATATCAATAATTACCCTAAATGTAAATAGACTGAACTCTCCAATCAAAAGACACAGAGTGGTGGGATGGATTAAAAATCAAGACCCAACAATATGCTGCCTCCAGGAAACACATCTCAGCTCTAAAGACAAACACAGGCTCAGAGTGAAAGGATGGAAGACAATACTCCAATCTAATGGCAAGCAAAAGAAAGTAGGTGTTGCCATACTTATATCAGACAAAGTTGACTTCAAGATAAAACAGGTAATGAGAGACAAAGAGGGGCATTATATAATGTAAAAGGGACACTCCACCAAGAAGACATATCACTTTTAAATATATATGCACCCAATACAGGAGCACCAAGGTACATAAAGCAACTATTAACAAAACTAAAAGGAGATATTAACAACAACACAATAGTAGTAGGGGATCTCAACACCCCACTCTCATCAATGGACAGATCATCCAGACAGAAAATAAACAAGGAAATAACAGACCTAAACGAAAAACTAGATGAGATGGACTTAACAGACATATACAGAGCACTCCATCCAAACACAGCAAATTACACATTCTTCTCAAGCGCACATGGAACATTCTCAAGAATAGACCATATGTTGGGAAACAAGGCATGCTTATATAAATTTAAGAAGATTGTAATCATAACAAGCATCTTTTCAGACCATAATGCCACGAAGTTAGAAATCAACTACATGGAAAAAACCAGGAAAGTGACAAAGCTGTGGAGACTCAACAACATGCTACAAAACAACCAATGGATCACTGATGAAATTAAAGGAGAAATCAAAGCATATCTGGAGACAAATGAAAATGAAAATACACTGTACCAACTCATATGGGATGCAGCAAAAGCAGTGCTGAGAGGGAAACTCATAGCAATACAGGCCTACCTTAACAAACAAGAAAAAGCCCAAATAAGCAACCTCGAACTACAGCTAACAGAATTAGAAAAAGAAGAACAAAGCCTAAAGTCAGCAGAAGGAGGGAAATAATAAAAATCAGAGCAGAAATAAATGAAATTGAAATTTAAAAAACAGTAGAAAGGATCAACGAAACAAAGAGCTGGTTCTTTGAGAAGATAAACAAAATTGACAAACCCTTAGCCAGACTCGTCAGACTGCCTTTGAATATAGAACCTGTAAAGAGGTGACTAAGTTAAATGAGGTCACTAGGGTGGGCCCTAATCCAACATGACTGGTGTCTTTATAAGAAGAGGAGATCAGGACACAGACACACACAACGGGACGACCATGTGAGGACACAGGGAGAAGACGGCTATCAACAAGCCAGGGAGAGAGGCCTCCAGAAGATCCAGCCCTGCCGACACCTTGAGCTCAGACAATCAGCCTCCAGGACTGTGAGACAATAAATGTCTGTTGTTTAAGCTGCCCAGTGTGTGGTACTTTCTCATGCAGCAGCCGTGGCAGACTAATACAGAGCAGGTCACCAAGTGTGATGAGTCAGGGCCAGCATGTCTGGGAGTGCTGAGAGCCCCAGGGGCGAGTGGGGGTGAGATGTATTCACATTCCACTGCCCATGCCACCTCCCCCTGTGGACCTGTGTCCCGCAGGGGCAAGGGTGTCTTTCACTGCCACACCCTGCACCAGCAGGGCTGCTTCCCAGGGGGACGCCTGGGGGGCTGCATCCAGTGGGCCTCCATCCCAGGGCCAGTGCCTTCTGCTAATTCACACGCAGGCACTGTTCAGACCAGCTGCACCCTGAGCAAGGAATCCAGAATGTAGAAAAGGCTGAAGCTCCCCACTGACAAATATGAAATATTACAGAAGAGAAATTGTGCTCTTATTTGGAAGAAAAGCCAAAAAATATCTGGCAACATGTTTAACAAGAAACATTCATGATCTATATAAAGAAAATTAGAAAACGTCCTTGGAGGATGTGCTGGAAGGCTTGTTGAAACAGACACATCTTGTTTCCCGATGTGAAAACGTGCTAGGTGGGGATGTGAAGTCTCCCAGGCTGAATATGAAATTCAACCCAATGCCAATACCATAAGAGAATGTTTACTTGAAAAGTTGATTCTAAAATTCTACTGGAAGCATAAATATATAAAAATTGCCAAGAAGTTTATGAAAATTAAGACTATCACAGGGGACTTTCCCTATTGTCAATAAATCAAACTAGAACAATTAGATGCTGGCAAAGAAATACACAAATGGATCAGTGGGAATGATAAACAGTTCAAAACATACCCCAAAATAGCCATTTGTGATATTACACATAATATAGCTGGCATTTCAATTCACAATAGAAACTATTCATTAAATAGAATTGGAAAAATAGGTTTCTCATTTGAAAAACAGATTCCTATTCCTATTCATATCATACTCAAAAATAAATTCCTGACAAGTAAAATATCTAAATTTTTTAACTATAAAAAAGCAGACGAAAATATAGGAAAATAAATTTTTATAATCCTGGGGTAAGGAAGGTCTTCATAATCAGGATGTGAAATCCAAATTTCACAAAAGAAAATATTGACAGATTTGGGCTCACGCATCTTTTAAACTTCTGAGGCATTAACAAAGTTAAAATGACGGACTAGGAGAAAATATGGCTAATAATTATAACAGGAGAGCGGTCAATATCTCTAAAAACTAGTTCATATCCTAAGAGGGTTTGTAACTTAAAAATTTTGATTCTAAATTTCTTCTGAAAGCATAAATACCTAAAAATAGCCAAGAAAATTTAAATGTCAATAAGAAATATTTAGAAATTTGTTGGAAAAAGTGCAAAATGGGAAAAGCATCTGGGGCGCTGCGAATGTTGTACATCTCTACCTGGGTGGTGGTTCCTTGGGCAGAAAAATTTGCAAACATGTAAAACATAAGAATATGTAAAAATTCATCAGGCTATACACAGAGGATGCATGTGCTTTATCGCTTTACTGTATTCTGTTATATCTCACTAAAAGTAGTGTAAAAATGTGGGAAGAGCGTCCAGAGATCATTTGGAGAAGAGAGAATGTAAACACCAGTAACACGTTCTCACAGCCCCCCGCTCCATGACCCGTGTTCTCTAAATGCTCAGTCTCCTCACATCTCATCCCCGGGCTGTCCTCAACTCTGCCCAGTGACTGTCCTCTGTCTTCCCTGGCCTCTCCAAAATGTCATCGGCAAAGGCAGCCCTGGGCAGTGGCCATTTCCTGTGACTCTTCCTGTATTTGGGGAATGGCTGGGTCTAGCAAGCTTGGCCGACAGCTTCAGTTGGGGGGTCAGGTATCCTGCTTTTCAACATTCCCTTGGTCTTGCTGCATGACTGGGCCACCCTCCTGCTCAGACCACCAGCCGTGCTATGGCCCTGTGCCCTCTTTCCCACAGCTCTCCCCAGAGAGTCATGTATCAATGGGCCAGATGATCCCAATCTGTAGTAGTGTATATGTGTGTGTGTTTGCGTGGTGGTGTGTGAGTGTGTGTAGATGTGAGTGTTTGTGTTGTGGTACGTGTATTTGCATGGTGGTGTGTGTGTGCATGTGAATGTGTGTGTTGGTGTGTGAGTGTGTGTAGGTATGAGTGTGTGTGAGTGTGTGGTGGGGCATAGATGTGAGTGTTTGTGTGATGGTGTGTGTGTGTGTAAGTGTGAGTTAGTGTTTCACTCTAACCTAGAGCATATAATCAACATTCCAATCTGTCCCCACCCGTGCAGATGCTGGGAGCTATGGGAGAATCAGGAGACAGCTGTAAACTCAGAATCCACTGTCAGAATTCAGGAAAGTCAGTATTCCCCCCAAGGGCCCTGGTGATGGGAAAATGATCCTTGGCAGTGGATCCAAGGAGAAGTTCCCACCTGGAGGAGCAGAGTTAGGGCCATGTGGTCCAGACAAACTTCCATCTCCCAAAACTCTCCCACCTCAGAGCATCTGGGTGCTATTTTTATTAAGAAAAGTGGTGTTTTTACTAAGAAAGGTATATTTTCTTGCAACCTCACCTAACTGACAGAGAAGGAGAGGTGCTGGAATTGCCCAGAAGTCTCAAACACCTCTCTCTATCTTCAGAGATAATCTCGCAAATGCTCTAAAGGCAAATATGATAATAGAAACTTTATATATAAAAAAACGGGGGTTCTGAAATTGAAGACTCTTGCCCAAGACCACAGAGCAAGTAGGAGAACCACACGCACAGCACCTACTCTGTGGCTCTGGGGATGCTGATGAAGGTGGGGCATCAGAGAGCTCCGTGGAAATGCACATTATTTGGGACACATGCAGATGCATCTGGACCCCTTGACCTTCACAGCTGACCCCACCCAGGGGTCAAAGCCGTCAGCACCGTTGTTGGACGCCCCTCAGCCCTCCTGGGAGGTGGGCCTCACCGTGCGGGCTTCTAGTCAACGCCTCTCTAAGTGTCTGAACGAGGTTCCAGCCAGAACCAGCTCCGAGGCGTCCCGGAACGCACATTCCACCAGGAGAAGAACGCGCCGTGTCTCCGGTCCGGGCCTCAGTCCTCCGACGCTGGCGCTTCGCCTTTAAGTTCCGGGAGTTTAGTCCATGTGAGCACAGCATTCTCCTCAAGACACATTGAAACGAATTTCCATGTTTATAAAATCATGAATTATTGAAAAGCACTCAGGAATTTTGTGTTCCACTTACACGAATCAATGAACAGAGAGCTATATTCAACCTTTGCTTTGCTGCTTATGGTTTATAAAGACAGCGCAAACCAACAATATCAAATATATCTGGAGAGCGATCCTCCTCACAGTTGCAATAAGTAGAAAGGAGGGCCTTTAAAAGAAAGATGCACAACCTACAGGAAGCAAATGACTAGGTCACTGGGTAGATGGATAGATTTTATTTTTCAATTTTCACGGATATTTTCAAAGGCACACAAGAGTAAAGAAGACGGCATGATGAATTCCCAAAAGCCCATCACCCGGCGTCAATATCAACATTTTGCACTTCTTCCTGTATCTCTCTGTTCCACTCTCCTTAAAACCACAATATTAAGATAAATGAACTGAAGAGCTGGCTAAATGCAAACATATTATGCAATGTACATGGATAGTAAATGTGAATGTTATAAAAATGACGATAATTCTTAAATAAGATCTACTACAAGCCCAATACAAAATTCCAAAGGGAATTTTTTTACACTGCCAAAATAATTCTAGAACTTAGGCAGAAAAACAGCGAAACACATTAAAATTTCCAAAAAGCAGTTGAAAAAGAGGGCAAGTTTAATGTACTATATATGAAAACATAAAGCCATAAAAAGCACTATTAGGAAGAGTAGACCTTTTAATAATGTTGGGGTAGAGAAGGGCTTTCTGAGTCTCACACCAAAGCTAGAAGCCATTAAGAAAAATATTGACTAATTTGGTCTTATGAAAATGTAAAATATTCACATACTTATAAGTCTAAAAGAATTTAAGGACATACTGTTATAATTAATAAGTGAATTTGGTAAACTTGTCTGACATAAAATCAACGGTGTTTCCATGTGAGTAACACACAAATAGGAAAAGAAATTTACAAAAGACTATTTATCTGGGAATAAATCTAACAAAAGATGTACAGAACCTTTCCACAGAAATCTACAAAACAGTGTTGAGAGAAATTGAAGAAGTTCTACCTGCATCAAAAGAGATCTAACAAAGGATATTCAGAACCTCCTCACAGAAATCTGCAAAACAGTGTTGAGAGAAATTTTGAAAGTTCCAAACAAATGGAAAGCTTTGCCTTGGTGTGGACAATTCTCCCCAAATTAATCTGTAAATTCAACGGACCCCCAATTAAAATCCCAGCAGATAACTTTTGCAGAAACTCATAAGCTGACTCAAATACTCATATGCACCCAAGGTTACCTTGAAAAACAAGAACAAGGCTTGTGATAAACAAGATTTATTATGAGGCTGCAGTGATAAAGCAAGTGTGATAATGGCATAAGGACAGACAAACTGCCCAATGGTACAGAGTAGGGTCCAGACACAGACACACACATACAAAACCAATGCTGTGGGAAAGGACTTTTTTTCATAAGTGGTGCTGAGTCCATATCTAAGCAGATATTTAAATGGATCTCGGGCATTTGAGCAAATTGCCTTCTAATAAAGCTGTGCAAACTTACAACCTATTAGATTCTTAATCATCACCACGTGATGGCAGTTTTACAAATCTTTCCCAACTTGACAAATGGCAATAACTTTTTTCATGGTTTGTCAGGCTGGACGTTGTGTTCCTCTTCTTCATTGTATATTTGTGTTGCTTCTTCAATGAATCGCCTGTTCATGTCTGTGGTGCATCTTTCTATTGGGATGTCCAGATTCTCATAGTGATTTGTCATATGTTTTGTAATCTCTTTACATATTAAAGGTTTATTTCTTTATCTGGTGCATTTTGAAAATGTCGTCCCAGCGTTGCCCCTGTCTGGAGTTGTGGGTGGTGGGTGCTCTGATGCTGCCTCAGCTGGCCGGAAAGAGTAGCTTGGACAGGCCCTGTCCCCTTCCTGCTCTTCTGATGACAAGTGGTCGTAGGGATATGAAACCCAGCCCCTGCCCCAATTCAGGGCAGCTCTGAATGACCACCTGCTTCAGACCTTTCTGTGGACTCCACCTGGATCTTCGTTGAGTCTGCATCAGGATCCACCTTCTCCCTCTGCCCAGTCCTGCCCCCCACCTTTCCTTCCTCGCTGTGGATCCCCAGAGATTCCCAGATCAACTTGCTGCCTTCTCACATCCACCTCAGAGACTGCGCAGGAGAGCCCAGCCTGCAACAGCACTTTGGATGGAAAGACCTTTATGTTGTCAAATCTGTTGGTCTTCTGTTTTATGGGGTTTGCATCTGTTGAACCCTTAGAAAGTTTTCCCGCATTCTGGAGATTGTGCAAATATTAAATATTTAAACTTAAAGTATGAACACACCTGGAATATACGTGGTATAAAAAGTAGAGCTGAGAATCTAACTTCGTTTTTTCCCCAAAGGCTTAAGTAGAAGTCGCAATACCACTTATTGAGCAATCAATCCTTATGCCACTGATTTGAAATATCACCTTAATAACAGAGTAAATTATTAAGCGTACCTGGATTTGTTTCTGGGCTTCCTAATCCATGAATCTGGCCGGTCGGTCTGTTCCTGGGCCAGCCCACAAGACTTTAATTCCACAGCCTTCCGCTCCAGCCTCTGACACAGCAAGACCTCCATCCCTCTTCCCGTTTCATAGGAGTGTTTACTCTGTGTAAGTTGCTCCTGCTATTTTATTTTTAATGTTTTTACAACTCTCCCTTCATCCTTGGGTCTTAGCCTGGGCCTCACCACCTGAGTAAATCCAGTGATGTCTGTCTCCTGGCTAATGACAACTGTGTGGCTCAGGACCCCAGCTCAGCGCCAGCAGAGGAGCACTTAAGACCAGTTCCACAACCAGCTGGGAAGAATTCACTGATTTTTCACTCGAAAGCTCTTCCCACTACCCCATACTGTCTCCCAAGCAGATATCTTGTGTTAGCACTAATTTCAGAGAAACATCCAAAATTTCTCTTTCCGTGGTTGCTCAAAATCCATTTAATGGTGCAGACTCTTCATCACCTCTATTTTTTTAGCTTGGGCTATCCCCGTTCAGAATCTCCGACCTCACAGAGTCAAACATGAGTCTTACTAGGTTCCCAAAGTGGTCACCCCAGTGAAGATGTTCTGCGTGGCCTTGTCCTGCTCTGTGGCTTCTCTCTCCCTCTCTCGCCTTGCTTTCTCGATTTCTCACGTTGCAGAAAAGGAAGATGGTGAGTGGGCGCCCAGTGGGAAAGGAAGGCCTAGTGTCACCCAGCAGGCAGACGCCATTGGCTCTTCAGCATCCCACTCACCTGCAGGAATCTAGAATTCTCTTTTTTCCAGTTGCTGCTGAGGCTGCTGCCCTATTTCTGTTGCCGTTGTTATTTTTCTCACTACTGTTATCATTCACCTATTCTGAGCCCATTGTTTTTGGGCACATAAACACAAGGACGAGACAGAGGGGCGGAGTCTCAGATTTCTGCTCTAGAAACACAGACAAGCCTGGTTTCCATTGTCCTGATTGCCTTGAGTGCGTGAGAGTGCACAGCTGAATGGGATTAGCAGCAGTCTCTGGGAGACAGAAACTTTCAAGCCTTTTGCTCCCTTTTCAAGTACGTTAAGTCTTCCCTTAGTTCTAACCACGTTAGAACATCTGTTCCACAGAACTTCACACCTTACACTTGGTTACCAACCCCCATATACAAGACTAAAGTGGGAAAAATGAACAGTGTCTGTTTTCCTCCACCTGGTGTGTGAACTCAGAATTTATAAGACTCGCAAAGAGCACCTGGAGAGTTCACACTCACAGCGTCACCCAAAGTTCATTCAGTGACAAGCACCCCCAAAGGTAAGCTAGGATCGAGGAGCTGGAGAGCCGAAGGCGGCCACAGAAGGCCCCCACCGCATGCTTTGTGGGGTGGGCACGAGGTGGGAAAGGGGGGCAGGGTTTGGGGCTTCACAGGGATTTGAAATTTATAAAATCCAAATGAAACTCTCGCCCCAGCCCCGTGGTGGGGAATGGTCATACACAGTCAAAAGCCCCTAGCTTCTACTGGCCGACGCTCCTTAATTCACCTCAAGGCCACTCTGGCAGCTTCGACCCTCACACCCGCAGCTCCCTAATTGCGTAACCTTGGGCAAGTTGCCTGACCTCTGACCTCAGTTCCCTCATCTGTAGAAACATATTAGTGGCGTGAATTAGGTGCCAAGTCCTAAGCAGATTTGGGATGTGCCTCCCTGGGTCCTTAGCCCCATGTGTCCCCAGGCTCCTTGACCAGTCCTTAGCTGGCAGAGCAGCCTGGGCAGACTGGACAGTGGCACACTTGCCCCTGGCCTCCTGCTGCCAGGAATGAGCAACACCTCAGAGCCTGGACATGCAGAGGATGCACCTGCCAAGCACCGACCGTGGATAAATTCTCCCCCCACCCTGGCTGGACACCCTGAGATTTGGTCATTCCTAAGGCCTCATGGCGATTGTTGCCTGAGACAGGACCCCTGGGCCGCATAGCCCTCATGTCCATATCTGCTCTGCCCTATATTCTCAAGGGCTCAGCGGGTGGAGTTAAGCGTTAGCAGTCAGCTGAGTCTCCTGGTGTGCTGAGGGGCCCATACCCTTCTCAAATCTCCACCTCCTCCATCTCTGCTTCTGGAGGAGAAACTGGGGAGAGGGGAGATCCCACAGCACAGCCTGGCCCTCTAGCTAGTCTGGACTCTGCTGCCTTGGATGGAGGTCCAGGCATGGGTGAGGCCTTCTCCTCCAGGAAACCCTCAGAACCCTCGCTCCCTCCCTCCTGCACACCCACGGGGAGTGCAAGCAGTGGCCCCTGCCTCGAATAAGGGGGGCTTATGGACTCCGGAAGAACCATGGCTCCACCGAGAGCCGCGTGAACGCAGGGCCTCAGGGGTCCCTGTGGGGACGTCTGCGCATGAGGACAGCCCGAGGTGATGCTCAGCCTTTCTCTCGTCTGTGGCCGGAGACTCACCTTCGAGGCAGAATCCAAAATAAGCATGGGTGGAAATGAAATCCACACGAAAAGGAATTTCCCTCAGGATTCTTCTGGACCTTCAGAGACCCGAGCCTGCGGACGCGGGCCCCAAGGGGCTGGGCATTGCGCCCTGTTCTGGCCTCTGGGAGGGTCCCTGCCGGAGACAGTCAGGCTCCAGTGGGGCTGTTCTCTGGGCATGCTCAGCATGCTCTCGGAGGAAGTTTTTAAGCCCTGTGTCTTGTGAGACACGGACCAAGCAGAGATTTATTATAATAATAGTAATAACAACGTCAACAACACTGCGGTCGCAGGATGAGAAGGGAGGAGGTGGCTGAGGATGCTTTTACAGCAGACGAAAGAGGACTGACGTGGGGGCACCCACAGTCCTGCAGCCCGGGGCTCTCCCCCCTGAGGGCTCAGGTCACAGCTCTGACCAGAGCCCCCCACTGAGGAAGGAGCCTCCCGCGCCTCCCGGGGCAGGTGCAGTGGCCGGCCTTGTACTCACATGGCCGAGTTCACATCACTAACCTGCCTGGAGGCTCATTTCCTCAGAATGAAAATGGGAACGTGGCAGCCTTGCAGGGCTGAGGGAGGCTCAACGGAGAAGGTTCCTTTGTGTCATAAGTATCAACAACATGATTTTTTTAAATCTTTCTACTTTGAAATAATTTTAGACTTACAGAAAAGTTGCAAAAAATTGCACAAACGTTCCTGTACCCCCTTCACTCAGCTTCCCCTGGTGTTGACAGCCCGGGTCGCCAGGGCACGATGAGCAAAGTGGAGAAATGAACATGAGTCTGCGAGTGTCAGCTGAATGACGGACTTGATTTGGATTTCATCTGTTTTCCACAAATGTCCTTTTTCTGTTCCAGGATCTCACATGGCATTTAACTGTTATGCACGACTTCCTTCAGAAAGCCTCCAAGAACTCATTTATTTCTTCAGAGTGTCTTTCGAAGGACCTCACACCACAGCCATGGGAAAGAAGTGTGGCCGTGGGCGTCCTTAGGGGACAACCAACCGGTTACACGATATGGCAAGTGTCCCCACCTGGTAGATGCCAAGCAGTGTCTCACCCAGCTTTTGTAAAACAGCTAAGTGGACACCTGGAGCCTGACTATCACAAGGTAGCCTCAGGTCACTGCCATCCGTGGGGACAGAGGGAAGTGCCCAGTTTTTCTCCTGGCCAGAGCGGATGGCTGCCTACCCAGCCGCACATCACACAACACAGCCATTTGGACAAGATCCTCAACCTGCCCTGAGCTCATGAAGGAGAACAAATAAAATCTGGAGCCCATTAGGGTACAGGGATGCATCGAAGGCCAAGTTCAACTCTGCCCGGTCCATCCCTGAAATGATAAACCATCTGCTGAAGAGGCTCCCTAGGGTTGCCAAAGACTTGGGGCTGTTTCCAAGCGCTCTGAGACACTGTGGAAAGTCTTTCCACGGTCAGCGTCTCCACGCAAAACTTCAAAGCAGAACGCTGCCAGCCTCGCGGCTTCCCAATTCCAGGAGGGTTGGTCAGTCGAGCGTGGGGCCAGGTGACCGCTGAGTGCAGGTTTGGAACTTGAAATTCCAAAGGAGGTAAAAAACACAGGCCTGGTCTCAGATCCTTTGTCCCGGCAGGGTCGTGGGGTAGGGGCAGCAGTTATTGATGACCTGGAAAAGATGCACGGACAAACTCCCAAGGATTTAGCCAAACCGGGCTAAGAAAAGTCCAGCAGGAAACCCAAAGGAGACGGGGGAAATGAGGTTTGGTTCGGTTCCCGATCTTGCTGGGCTGCATGCCGGCACGCATGTCCCTCTCTGTGCTTCCATCACCCCTCACCAGCTTGTCCCGTCCCCTGACACAGGGAGCTTCCTCACTGCTGTACCCCTGCCCAAAATGCCCTTCCCCACCTCTGCTGGAGAATTCCTCCTTGTCTTTACAGGCCCAGCATCCTTGTCACCCCCCATCCCCATAAACCATGAAGGGGGTGCCCTCACAGCTCGTTGCCAGGCCTCCAGAAAGCTCTTGCTGCACATAACTGAAATTCTGTGTCTGCCTGTGGGTCTCCCCATCCCAGTGGGATTCCATGTGGGTGGAGCCCAAGTCCAGCCCATGTTTGATGCTTGTGTTCCCCACCCAGAGCTCAGGGCCTGCGATGGAATGGAGGTTCCAGGAAGCTAGTTCGAGGAAGGGAAAGAGGGAGGGAGGAGGGGGGAGGAGGAGGAATTATGCTATTTCCCTAGGAAATTAGAGATGACACTGGCAGATAGAACGGCTCATTGCAGAGTCTGAGGAGCTGAGACCAAAGCCTCCAGAAACGTGGCATTGGTAGAAGGGGAGCCAGCTCTTTGCATCAGAAGTCCTTCACTCCCGCTGACGGACCTCAGAAACATCCAGATCAACTGCCCTGTTGTCAGACGGGGAAGCAGAGCCCTAAAAGGGGGAAACGGCCCAGAGAAACTGAAGGCAGCGTCTACAGATGCTTTCTTCAACACTTAGGGACGGGCTCCTAAAACAAGAGGTGCCCAGAGCACCCAAGTGGGCCTGAGGCCGGAGGGCCAAGACTTAAATCAACGCTGAGCCAACTCCTCGTAGGACAAAGGAGCCTATGGGACACAGGCCAGAAACATTTCTCAGCAGTGATTTCAGTGGCAGCAGTAAATAGCACCGTTCAATAGTCAATATAACCACAGTCATGCATCACTTAACAACAGGGACACGTTCTGAGAAAAGCATTGTTAGGTGATGTCATCATTGTGCAAACATCACAGAGTGTACTTACACACACCTGGATGGCACAGACTGCTACACACCTAGGCTAGACGGTCCTAATCTTACGGGACCATTGTCATATATGGGGTCCATCGTTGACTGAAGCATCGTTATGTGGTGCGTGACTGTGTATGTTTTCAAAGTTTGACATTGTGGTGCAAAAATTGCTTCTATTCATGCAGCAAAGATTTGTTGCAAGCCCATTTTGTACCTGGCACTGTTTCGAATGCTTCTGGACCTGGGTGGACTAAATAGGAACCAGCGATCCTGCCCCACAGAGCCAACTTTCAGGCAGAAATGAGGTTCTTTGAGCACCATCAGCAGCCAGATTGCTCCTCTGGTCCCAAAGAACCCACTGCCACCGGAAGCAGGCTCTCCTCCTGCTGGGCGGGCATGGCCTCGGCTCTCTGGGCAGCCTTCCTCCTCTGATGTTCTCCTCATTCTTTGTAATGTTTGCCATGTCTGCACTGAAGACGGTTTATCACAGATATTGTTAGAGATGATTTTGGATTTTTTCCCTCAAGAAATGAGGAGGGAAAATTGACAGTTTGTATTTAATTCAACATCGTAAAATGCAAAGAATGCCAAATGAGCTTTACTTAAAAGATTAAAAATTAAATATGGTTTGTAAAGGTTATTTTGTTTAATTCTGTAAAAGATAATACCGCCCCCTCCAAAAAATCTTACCAGGACTGGAATTATAATGTAATCTAATGCCTATTATTCTGCCTGGTGTTATTATTGACATGTTTGCTCCGAAAGGACATGATATTCTCTCCAAAGTTATCTAGACAATACACCCTCTACCTACATGTTCATAATAACTGTCAATCTAGTTTCCTGTTTATTTAATTATTTTAAAGTTCTTAATAATGTACATAAAACTAACAGCTTTCCCAAACATATTAATTATTGTGGTATTTTACTCTTGCTCTAATAAATATACATCCACACTTCAGCTGACATAAAATTTAAACACCTAAGACACACAGGGAGATTTTGACTCCTAGTTACACCAGCATGCATCCTGTATGAGGAAGTAGAGACACACTCTGGTCACACCACTGACGCTGCACTTTGCTTAAATGACCCTGACGGTCACCTGGGGGACTGCGATCCTTGATGGCCCACAAGTTCAGAGCAGTTATGCTGAAGTTGGCATTCAGCTCTTGGGCCAGACAAACCCGAGGCAAGTCGCAGGTTTCGAAGCCAACGTTTCCATTGTGCAAACCTGAAGTTCAGTGAGCAGGACGGCCAGGAGCCAAGGAGGCGGGGGCAGGCTTGGGAGGGTGGTCCTGAGAGGCCAAGTCTCAGGCAAGAAACTTGTGGCTTTTGCACATGCGGGTCATTGGTACCCCTGGGCAGAGCTATTTCCGTGGAAGATGGGACAGAAGCCATAGGGAGAAGGGGCTAGACATGGAATGGGAGGTGAGGAGATGGAGCCAGGGAAATGGGCCACAGCTGGAGGGTGATGTGGAAAAGGGTGCTTTCCCAGGAGATAGCAGGACCTGTCTGTGCAAAGGAGGGGATAATCCTGTAAGATGGAAGACACAGAAATTGGAAGAATGACGCTCTCAAGAAAGTGGAAGGGCACAGGCTCCCAAGGACAGACAGAGCGCTCGGCGGTTGTCAGGCACGTGGACACTCCTCCCGTGTAATGATAAGGAAGATGGGCAGGTGGGTCCCAGATCTGGGACAGGAGGGATGAAGAAGCTTCTGGAAGCTTCCATTTCCTTAGCGAAAGAGGAGGTGAGTTCCTCTGAAACTGAGGGAGGAGAACCTAAGAAGAGGGAGGAGAAAATATAAAATAGGCTTCTCTCAGGTAACAGATGAGCAGAAATCCCGGGGGGCCCATTTGAGCTTTATGGTCACGAGTTTACACCAGAAAAAGGGGAAGAGTCAGTCTCTCGGAGTCAGGGTTTCATCCAGAGGTGTAATCGGGAGGAAGAAATGGGTGAAGGAGTGGAATTGCTTGCAAGGAGTGGCTGTTTCTTGCACAATCACACCTGGGAGGATGGCTGCCAGGATGGAAAGTGGTGTGGGAATGACACCAGGATGAGCTGTTGGGTCCTTCACGAATAGCCCAACTTGTGCAGAGGCTTCTAACTGGGTGACAATCCACCTCCCCGTGTCCACATGATATAAAACCCAGGCTTAGGGAAATCTGTCAAAATCTACATAAAGGAGGGGCAGAGATCTAAAAACACAAATTTTTCCTGTTCCTCCCAGAAATTGAGTCTCCAAGGAGGTCATCATGGGGATCCATCCTTGCACTTTGTCATGTCCTCCACCTCTGCTGGCATGAGGCACCATCTTCCGTCAGTGGCAGACAGAATCCATGAGTCAATCCTGACTCCCCTCTTGAGCCCACCATGAGTCCACAGCAAGACGGACCTCACCAGCCTGTAGGAGGGGCCAGCTGAGTACCACGCCCAGGGCGACAAGCCACAAGAACCACCACACAGGTCACTCTTGACCTTCCAGAGAAGAGATGATGCGCCAGGACTGCTTCTGAGCCCCAGCTTGCCGGGGAGCCAGTGCCCAGGCCCAGAGTTGAATGAGACAGCCTGGCACAGCCAACACCCTGTACGGCTGTAAGAAGCCATCAACTACCACCAGTTCTGTGCTGATTAGCAGCGATGTGTTTAATAGAAATTTCAAGGTTCATTACGTAATGTGGATTAATTAAATTGAGAGGGAAGATAATGAAAAATATTCCCACTGGACTCATAACAGAGCAGGCCTGCTGCGACCGGAGGAGGGGGATGAAAATGTAGGGACCTGCCAGGACTCTCCAAGTTTGCCCGCTTGAAAATGAGAGAGGTCTTTCTGCTGCGTCCTCTACAGTAAAGACGGCAGCAGAGAGCCCAGTGGGCCGCAAGGCAGCCCTGGGAGACAGACTGGGCCTCCCTCCAGCTCTTGTTTGGGATTTGGGGGGAGTCATACTTGCTCCCCACCAGGCTTCACATCACTTGCCAAGTTATTGGCTTATGTCCTCCAGGGACCTTGTTGTTGGTCAAGCTCGCATTGATTTCTCTCTGCGCTTTCTTTACCGAAGGTTCTGGGAGGGAGGAAGGAAAGAAAACGTGCATCGGAATTCACTATGCATCAACCTCTGTGGGCAAGTAGCACCAGGAGGAGGAACAGCAGTGGCTGGTGGCTCCGAATGTCCTGCTGGTCGAGGAATCCTGGAATGTCCCCCAGAGTCTCCCGCGGATGCTGCCTAAGTCAGCTCTGCACTTACTGAAGAACCAGCTGGAGCACGAGGAGCTGGTTGTTTAAAAAACTGAAACACTGAGACGGAAATCCCAGTCTCTGTGATTTAGGACTGAGAGTCCAGGAGCCCCGTGGGCACCAGAACAATAGTGCCAGTCCCTCTGTCTGCAGCACTCCTCCCAGTGCCCCCGGGCCCTACCTGCTCCAGGCCTCGCCAGAGCCCACCTGTAACTGCGGTCATGCCCATTTTACAGAAAACGCCTGTGGGCCAACGACTGCAGCACACGGCATGGGTAAATCTCATCAACAAGTGCTAAGTGGAGAGCACCAGAGTTACTAGTGTATGTGTGTATGATATTTATACAAAGTTAGCGAAAGTGTTAGAAGGCAAGATGGTGGTTAGTCACCTTTGAGGAGGTGGGAGGGCGTGGGAACTGGGAAGGGGCGTGAAGAGTTCTGGGCCCCTGGCCATGACCTAGTTCTTGATGTAGGTGGTGGCTCTAGAGAGGTTCATTGTGGGATCATATATCGATCTGAACCCTTGGGATTCTAGCACTTTTCCATTATACTTCAATTAGAAGCATCTATTATAAAAATTACTAAGTACTGTGTCGAGTTAGTTGTCCCCAACCAGCATATTCCTTTATCCGTTTCACTATTTATCCTCCCCAAATTACCCAAAACAAGAAAGTTTAATGTATCATAAAACAAACATGTTTCTGTTACAAATGGGGAGAGATGTTTTTAAAAATGTATTCAGGCTCAGAGTAAGTGGCTTTACCGTGGTCTTGGAGTCGGGCCGACCTGGGTCTCAACTCCAGGTCTCTGATGTCACATTCGGGGTCCTTCTGGTCCTTTGCACCAGAGCAAAGTCCTTCTTTCCTAAACTTGGACCAAGGGCACAGGTGGCTGTGGTTGGGTTCTCACCACCCACAGAGCTATTTTAAGAGAGGCATTTCTTGTGGCTCATGAGAGCCTCGGAGCTGTAATAAAAATTAGAAACTCGCGACCCCGATGGTAAAGCCAGGAATACATCTCAGGTCTTGACTTCCAGCCTACTGTGCTGACCAAGTCAATTTTCTATGCACCCAATTGTCTCTAAATTTTCCTTCATCCTCCGAAATTGCGGGATTTTCTGAGAGGTACAAAGGAGGTTAACATGCTTTCCCTGTGCAGCAATTACTCACACTGGCCCAACCTCATTCATCAGAGGTAAACTTCTTATCCAATTTATATTCCATAACTCAACCCTTTTTAAGTAAGAGAAAACGACAGTCCACTTCTGGGGGAAGACAATTACTTTATACGGATTTCAAACAACTCAAGCTGCTCTTTCCTTTTGTATCTGCGTTTTATTTACTGAAAACTTCAAGAAGGACAAGAAGGATGAAAACTCGAGGTTCAGCTCACAGGATTCTGCAACCAGAAGTAAGCCTGCCTGTGATCTTTCCAGCCTGCAAGGAGATGCAGCTCAGAGAGAGGCAATAACCGTGCAGGGCCCGGGGCGGGGGAGGAGGTCATGCCGGCTCCACAAGGCAATTTCCTCTCAGTCCATGGCTGATGACCCCAAGTCCCCTCCAAGATGGGGTCTGGACCAATCTGCTTCTCCCTGCTAAAGAGACTGATAAACCTGGAGGCTGGACCTTCACACAGGGGAGTAGGGATGAACGGAAGCCCAGAAACTATCTGGCGGACCTCTTCTCTCAGACCAGGGAGGAATGAGAGTCGCAGAAAGCTCATGAGATTCACTCAGTCACCAGGAACACCAAAGGCAGGGCGGGGACGTAAACGTGGGCCTCAGGAACTGGCACACGATGATGATCACCCGGAGCCAGTCAGCAAGAGACTGGGAGAAAGAAGCCAACACCAGGATGGAGACTAAGATACCAAGAGAACGTATTCAAGAGTGAAGAATTCATCCAAGCACACTGGGGAGCAGGGAGGGGTCCACACTGTGTGGAATGGCCAGACCACAATCTTTTCCTTATGCAACCGCAGCCCGTCCATTTTGGAAGGCAGAGACTGGTCCCCACTGGTCTCTCTGTTGGCCGGTCAGGCCCACGTGGAGAATTCAAGAGAAGGAGGACTCCAGCCCTTCTTCCATGTTTTCATGGTGCATTTAATGCTTAGACATCCTCAGGGTGGCGGTCATTTGCAGGGGACATCTCTAATCTAGGCAAGTTGTCCCGGGGTTCATTGCACTGAGTCACTTTCTGAGCTCTGGAATCTCAGAAGCAGCAGAAACTGCAAGGGTTACCACCAGCAGACCCATCCCTGCAGTAGCTGTGAAGGCAATGGTTCAGGCAGAGAAAACAGCTCCAGAACAAAGGTCTTGGGGGGCTAAAAAGGGGTGAGAAACGACTAAAACTGTAGATAAATCTAAATAAACACTGAGATAAAAATTACGATAATAAATCCTAATTGGGTGAGAGAGAAATAAAACATTAACATCAATATTACTGTTGACAATATGATCATATTTAACATAGTCTAAGTGTTTTGGATTGCTCAGAAGGAGGACATGTTTAAATGAAGTTTAGGTTCTGACTTAAGTTTCTATGCTAAAATTCTAAGGGTAACCACCAGAGGGATAAAATAGACTGTAGTTTCACATAGTTGGAAAATAGAGAGGAGGGAACATGGAGTTTAAAGATGAACATGGAGTTCAAAAGAAGGCAGGAAAAGACATGAGAAACGCAGAACAAAGAGAAATCACAAAATAAGATAGTAAAAACAATTCAAAATTTATCAGCAATCACAAAAAAAAAAACAAATGGACAAAATTCAACAGTTAAAATGATGGTCAGATTCAATTTTTTAATTTTAATCCAGTTATAGACTGTCTAAAAATATTTAAAACTTATGTAAATAAAAGGTTGTAAAAAAGATATATCAGACAAATATTAGCCACATATATGGATAAATAGATTTAAAGACTAAAATATTATGAGGAGAAGGAGTCACTTCTCTAGGAGTCACTATTCATTAGGAGTCACTAATGAATAGTGTAAAAGTTCAGTTCACCAGGAAGAGGTTAAAGATTCTGAAAAAAATGGACTTATTACCTTAAAATATGTAAGACTGAGTCTAACAGAGGCCCAATGAAAAAGTGATAAATCTGCCATCATAGCAGGAAATTTTAACACATCTGTCTCAGGAATTGAAAAGTCAAACACATAATTAATAAAAATGTGGAAAATTTGAATAATCCAATAAACTGTGTGGGAGATCAAAATTTGGCCACCCCAAAATATATCTCTTTACCTTGATTATTTTCTCTGAGGGACATTTGACCCTACCCACTAACTGCCTAAAGGAATTTAACTCTGGGTATGGACAGCCTGGCAGGGTCCTCACTGAGCCCATCTTATCAGAAATTCTGTGTCTCCCGAGCCACATTCTCTAGGTGGCCCTGTAAAAGGATTGTCAGACAAATATTTACGTTTGTAAAGGTATCTCCCTCTGTGCGCCGGGAAGAGGGGGAGATGATCTTATCTCTGAAAACTCTTATCAGGACAAGGAGAGGACTTAAATCTACACACCCTTGATTGCTGTGCTCTCTGGTCTCGCCCCAGAGCTGTCTCCTCCCCCACCCCAACATCCTCCTCTGTCTACCTGAATATGCTATTTAAGGTGAAAATCTTTGCCATTTGTCGAGAGACTCAGTGTCCCTGGTTTCTCCCATGTATATATGTTATTAAACTGGGTATTATTTTCTCCTGCTAATCTGTGTTTTAATTATTTGGCCAGCCATGAGACCCTTAAGGGAAAGGGCGGAGGGGGATTCTCCCTGTTCCCCAACAGCTGGATTTGATGAAAATATATAGAATCCTACACCCAACAATTCAGAAATACATGTTCTTCTCAAGTACGTATGCAACGTTCATGAGCACTGACCATGTACTAGGCCACGTTTCAAAAAATTCTTAAAAATCTGTTTCAAACAGTCCACTCTCTCTGACCATAATTCAATTAAAGTTAGAAATCTATCATAAAAATCACGTTTTTTTGGAAATTTAAAGCCACATTTCTAAATAATTACCTCAGGAGTCATGGATTAAAATTTAACAAAATTTCTTAAATTTAAAAATTCTTAGAACTGAAAAATTATGAGAAGGCCATATATAAAATTATGGATCCAGCTTAAGGTAAAATTTTAGGGCTGTTCAGTGTCTTCACTGTGGTGGTGGATTCGGGAGCCTACACGTGTGATTAAACTGTACAGAACTAAATACACACACAACTGAGGACGTGTAAAACTAGTGCCATCTGAGTAAGTTGGGTGGACGGTATTGACGTCAGCCTCGAGGTTATGATACAGCACTGCGGTGACCCAAGATGTTACCTTTGGGGGAGCTTGGGCAAAAGTGCAGAGTAGGAGGGGTCTCTCTGTATTGTTTCCTACACCGCGTGTGAATTTACAATTACCTCAAAACAAAATAATTTTTAAAAGAAAATTCAGTGTGGTGTAAATTCAGCGGCAGAGATGTGCACAAGGCAGTATCCACCAGGCATCCAGTTACGTGGATTGTGCTCACTTCCCGAAGCTGCTACAACACATTACCACACATTTGGTGGCTTAAAACAACAGAAATTTACCACCTCAGAGTTCTGGAGGCCAGAAGTCGGAAATCCGGGAAGGCCACACCCTCTCCGGGCCATCTAGGGAAGACTCGGCAGCCACACGGCCCCCATCTCTGCTCAGTGGTCCACGGCCTCCTCCTCTTCCCTCTGTCTTCCCTCTTCTGTCTAAAGTCTCCTCTGCCCTTCTCTTATAAAGACACTTGTCATTGGATTGAGGGCTCAGCTGGATGATCCAGGATGATCTCATCTCAAAATCCTTAACTTAATTACATCTGCAAAGACCCTCTCTCCGTAAGACAACACTTACAGGTTCCAGGGATTAGGGTGTGAATGTATCTTTTAGGGGGAGCCACCATCCAGCCCACTGCATGGATGAAACCATCTGCGCCCTTGGTTTCGAGTACCCCAGATAAGGTGGGACCACTATTATGCAAAGAAATCTGTGCAACCTTGGGAAGAATCCCAGCCCCCCGCCCCCATGTGTTCGTTGTCAAGCTCTCAAGGAGAGGCTAGCAATCAGTGGGCTGTGGGGGCCTGGGCTCACCTCTCACTGAATGAGAAGTTGCTCCTCTGGACCTTTCAGGAAGACCTCCCGAAGTACCCCTTGGGATCCCATCACCAAGTCTACAGGAACAGGAAGAGTAGAATAATCTGGTCTTGGGATGGGGATTCCTCCAATAATCAGGAGAGGATACGGATTTGGCCTGGGCGCATGGACCCGCCTGCTCCCCACAGGCATTCGCCAACAGAGCCTCCCTGGAACCGCCCGCTACTCTCAACATAAACCCCAAATGAGGAAATTGCAACCATTTGGGACAGTTCAAGTTTTTAATTACTCCAGGAAAAGTTAATTACAACTCAGTGGCTGCTTACTCTGCAGTTTTCTGTGAGCAAACAGACTACGAGCACCCCATGGGGAGCTGGGATCTTCCTGTGTCGGGGCCGCGTGGAACACGGGAGAGCTGATGCCAGCCAGGCACTGCCATGGCCGCCCCGTGCCCCGGCATGAGTCCCTTCTTCCCACTGCGGCTGATTTTCTTATCTACCCACTGAAATGAGGGAGCTGACAGTACTGCTTCTCCTGCTCTGAGACGCTATGTCCTGCTCTGTGAGGCTCCTCCGCGGCCTTGTCTGCTTTCTGCCTACACACCCAATTCCTTGTTGTTTTGCAACAACCGCTGCTCACATTTGCAGGGCAGAGAGCAGGCTCAGGATTCAAGCTCTGACTCCGCCTCTTGTTGCCCGTGCAGCCCTGAGCAAGTTACTTAACCTGTCTAAGGCTCTGTGTCCTCGTTTATAAAATGGGGATGATACACAGCCCACCTCATTAGGTCGTGAGAGCGACCTAATGACATCATGTGAAAAGCACTTAGAATACCTTCTGGCACATGGTGTGCACTCAACAGGTATTACTGATGATGGTGATGGTGTCATCGTTTGGGTCTGTCACCCAAATAACACTTTCCTGGTCCTTCCAATGCCAAGCCCCTGTTCGTCTTCCCCCACTGCCTGACGTCCCACTCTTAACAAGAGAAGACAAGAATGCATCATTCAAAACAAAAAGGAGGGCCGGCCCGTAGCATAGTGGTTACGTGCTCACGCTCCCCTGCTGGAGGCCGGGGTTTGGATCCTGGGCGCGCACCGATGCACCGCTTGTCAGGCCATGCTGTGGCGGCGTCCCATATAAAAAAAGTCGAGGAAGATGGGCACAGATGTTAGCCCAGGGCCCATCTTCCTCAGCAGAAAGAGGAGGACTGGCATGGATGTTAGCTCAGGGCTCAGGGCTGATCTTCCTCACACACACAAAAAAAAAAAGCAGTGGGATCTGCTTAGCCAGGGTCAGAAAGACATGGAAAAGGGTGCACGCAGCCCTCTCCTGTGCCTCTGCAGGCCTGGCCGCACATCAGCCTGCAGCCCGCCTGCCTCACGGGCTTGGAGACTTGCCGGGAGAGGTCTGTGCGCCCACCCGGCTTTCCGCAGGGAGAAGCGCAACTCACCCGGCTCCCTCATTTCTTCCTCATAGGAACCTCACCAAGGGAGTCGGGCTTCTCTCTGTGCCCCAACTTTAGCAGGCTCAGGGTGTCCCCTAGGTCTTCCCCTAAAGGTCAAAGCTCAGGGTCGAGAGTGAGACGCAGGAAGCTGAATCAGGATGGTAGGTTGTATTGTGGGATCTGACAGCCGCGTGCGTGTGCTTCGTGCTCAGGATAGCACGGAGGTGTTCATTAAGACTTCAACACATCTGCCTCGAGGATTCTTTGACAAAGGGAAGACCAGAGGCAGGGAAAAGCCTGAGGCAGCCTTGTGGTGAGAAACGGAAATCAAGTTAGTGTCATAAAAGAAGTCCATGTGTACTTAACATCTCTTTAACCTCGTGCATCTTGCATTCACTCAACCAACACACACAGGCACCTGCCCGTGATGGACAGGTGCTCGGGTCTAAGGTGAATAAATAGGACAAGGTTCCTGCCCCCGGGCACCTAGTGGAGTCACCATGCTGTGACACGGGTCCTGGAGCACCCAGTGGGCCAGGACAGGGATGGGGGAATGGCTCTGCTCAGGCCATGCTTCCCCACCTACATCACAGTCGCAGGGGTCCAAGCCAGACCACAGAAACCCCAAAGCAGAGCCTGGGCATCTGCATTTCAACAAGCAGCCCTGAGTGGGTAAGCATGCAGGGGAGGGGCTGGCCGGGATGGGGGGCAGGAAGGGAGCTGTGGCCTGGCGACCAGTCAGGCTGGGGGTGGCATGGGAGGGTCACTCCAGGGCAATGCAGGGGAGAGGATGCCCCAACTCCTGCCTTATCCACAGGCCCCCAGGATCCCCACTTCCCTTTCTTCCAACTTGATCTTAGGCCACAGCCCGGGGTCAGGGCCCGTGGTTCACTTCAAGCAGGGCGGGGGGGCATTTGGTGGAATAAGACCAGAGTGAAGGAGCCCCTGGGCACCAGATTGCCATTCATTCAGTTGGTCAGTCCCTCGGGCCACACACACTTATTGAGCAGCTACTGTTTTCCAGGTTTCATGCTGGATTATGGGGGTCCCAAAGAGAAACCAGTCTGCTCGCTGCTCTCAGTGGGGGGGCTGGCCCTGACGTCAGCTCGCTGGCCTACTGTGCCAAGTGGTCCAACGTGGGGCCAGGACGTGAGATAGAAAATGGAGGGTCGCATGATATGTGAGCCTGAGCTCGGCTCCAGATGAAACCAGAGGTGGGCTGTGGCGCGGAGCACCAAGCATCCACTGCCTTAGTCCACAGTGAAGGGTGGTCTAGGGGGAGGCAGGCAGGGCGGGGAAGGGTAGGTGGGCTGAAGCCTCCCTTTTGGGAGGGAGAGTGCTGTGCTGAGCTGAGCAGGTCTCCAGGTGCTGCAGTGACTCCGGGCTCTCACAGGCCCAGCAGGCTGAGGGCTAATCGGCAGGTGATGTCTTTGCTCAGGGTTCCAGCTCACTGGCCGGTGACGCTGAAAAGGGCTTGGCCAACAGCGTCTGACCAATTGCGGGCAGTGTGGCTGGGAGCACCAGCTGCTTGGTGAGCTGGCGGGGGCCTTTAGCTCTTTAGAGGGACAACCAGTTCCCTGAAGTGGCGTCTCCTCCAGGGGGTGGGGATGGCAGGCAAATAAGGGGAGGCAGGACGCTGCAGCTGACGTGGTCTGTCTGGAATCTTCAGTGATTCTCATGTGACTCGTGGTTGTGTCCCAGTTCCTGCGGCTGCACGACACCCACCCCAGAGTGTGATGGCTTCAAACAGCCACACCATGTCTGTGGTTACGCAAGCACAGTGTGGGGGGCTCCACGGGTACAGCTCAGCTCTGCTCCACACGGGTCAGGGGGCTTGACTGGGGGCTGGAGGACTGCCTTCCACAATAGCCCCCTCACAGAGCTGGCAAGTGAGTGGGAGCTGCATGGGCCAGGGCCCGGGGCTGTGCCCCACACGCTCTCCATGTGGGCCTCTCCACAGGTGGCCTGGGCTTCCTCACAACGTGGCAGGTTGGCTCTGGAGCGAGTGTCCCAAGAGACAGGAAACGGAAGCTACCACTTCTCACAACCTGGGTCCAGAACTGTCACAGCATCCACCCTATTTTATCCACCAAGCAGCGACAGAGCCAGGTTCAAGGGGGGGGAATTCAGACCTCACCTCTCCAAGGCAGAATTGTCAAAGAATTTTGAGACCATGTTTCAAAACCATCACATGGATAAAAAACATCTTTTGATTGTGACTCTGGGCAAATCAATTACCTTCTCTGTGCCACACTTCACAATCATTTTTTAAAACAATCAAATTAATAATAGCTAACACTTCTGTGTTTACTCTGTGCCTGGTTCTGTTCTAAGCAGGTAGATTAACACTTTTGATCCTCATAACAACCCTAAGTGGCCATCACCTTTCACACTTGGGAAAACTGAGGTTAAGACAGGAGTGACTTGCCTGAGGTCACATGGCTGAAGGGTAGCAGACGTGGGGTTAGAACCCAGACCGTCGGGCTCCAGGATCAAGCCCTCCACACTCCCCACTGCTGCTTCTCCATCCTTGTGCACAGAGCTCAAGAACAGCCACCCAGGTAACTGACTGGCCCCACAGTTGAGCGGATGGATGAGGAATGAGTAAAACAGTGAATTCCTTCAGTCCTGGCCATGAACTTGCCTAAAGGTGAATGAGAAGACCAGGATGAGCTTCGCCCAACAGACCCATCCACTCGAGTGCAGCAAAGACGCACCTCGAGGACGCACCTCGAGGAAACGGATGAGTGGCCTTTGGGCAGGAAGACGGACAGTTGCATAACCCACCCAGACAGGTACAAAGCATCATCAGTGGGTGTGCTGGTTTACCCTGCAGGAAATATTCATAAGAGCTCACCCACTGCCAGGGAGCACTCTGCAGTGTGGACCCATGGCATCCACAGTCACCATGGCCCACCCTTCCTGGGTGCCATAGACAGGGAAGGGACCGGGTGCATCCAGAGGGGCTCGGGGACAGCCCCTGGAAGAAGGGACGACTCAGTGGGGAGCTGAAAGGTGAGTGGAATTTGGCGGGATTGGGGTGGAGGGAGGGCATGTGTTCCAGACAGAGGGAAGCCATGCACCGAGGGGGTGGAAAGGACACGTGGCTCCCTCGAGGAGCCGAGGGCAGAGCACAGGGTAAGCAGGGCCACAGCGCGGCTGCTCCGGCACCTCCTCCTCCGCACAGGCTCCTCGAGCTCGCCGCAGAGTTCCGGCAAGCTCTTTCAGTATGTGGGCAGGAGGCACAAACGTGCCCAAGCCCTGAAACTGCTGGGCATTGTAAACCCACCCTCCACACCTTCCTAGACCCTCCCAGCTCACCCAGAAAACCATTTTCAGGACACATTTTCCAGCGTTTAAAAAAATCATCTGTAGTAGAAGCAGTAATCAATCCTTCTGTACCCCAGATGCTTCAAGCCACTATATACATGTGGAAAAACTTACTAACATAAAGCAGTAGGTAGTTCAAGAAGGGTTGGGGAGACAGAGGCACGCCCTGTGACTGCCCAGGAAAGCTTCAAAGGATATGGGGGGACATGACCAACACCACGACGAGGGGGGAGAATCGAGCCAGGTCTTGGAGGACACGAGTGAGTTTCCCAGGTGGGACAGGGGAAGGGTGCTCCAGGCAGGTGGCATAGTACATGCAAAGGCCCTGGGGCGTGTTGCCAGGACATAGTGCTGAGCTTCTAAGTGACCAGGCACTCAGACCTGAGCTCTTTCTGACCCCGAGAATGGAGAAGCAGAGTGAAGGAAACTTCCTACCCCTCCGTAGACAAAAGGCTGCTCAGTCAGCTTGATCTTGCTCTTCCTGATCCCCATTTCATACTGGACCACTTCTCCTGGTGTCTCCCCCATGCTGCCATGAGGGAGGGGTAGGAGCCTCTTACTTGTTCCCCAGACACGATCATGCACAATTCCCTTCCTGGAAGAGGGCGTCACCTGGTGTTAGGAAAGAGTTACCCATGGCAGGGCTGGTTCTTGCTCCACAGGGAGAACCCTGTACCCCCACCACCCCCTCCAGGACACACCACACACCTGGACCCCCTCCAGCTCTGCCCTGATGAGCGTGAGGACATTTCACTTCCCTGTCTGGGGCCAGTTTCCCCACCTGTGAAATGAGATGATGGGGCCAGATCAAAGAATCCCAAACCATCTCCAGGGGTGCCTCGGAGGCCAGGGGAGGGAGGAGGGGAGCTGGGGGACAGGTGGGGCCCCAGGAGCCCCTCGCAGGTTCACCAGCCCAGCTCCTCTGTGATCTGCTTTATATATCAGGGCTCCACACACACACACACATCTACTGCACACACACACATGCACACACAGACACACATGCACACACAACATGTTCTCCTGTTCAGAGAAAGAAAACTCTGTTGGTAACAGGCTTCTGACGGTGCCGCTCTGCCCCCTGCTTCTGCAAGGCCATCTTCCAGTCAGCAGGTCATGGCACTACACAAAATAAGAAGAAAGCCAAAGCAGTTTGGAAAGGTCAATAGGAAATGCATAATTCAGGGATCACACCTCCCCAGGGCCCGCTGATGGAGGAGCTGCGACGAGAGCGGGAGTCGGGTTTTCACGGCACGAGAGGAGACATAACCTGACCTGCAGCCTCTGCACATTTGGCAGAGGTCCAGGGACCTGGCCGTGCTCGGTCACCCAGGTCAGTGACACGGGCTGGTGGGGGAGGATGTGTGGAAAGCAGGCGTCCGGCGAAGGAGCCAAGCTGGCTCCCGCCTTCTGACTGTGCGGGCACCCAGCCGTTGCCTGACAACCAAAGATGTTTCCTGCCCAAGATGGAGAGGTGGGTTCCGATGGGGGCACTTGTTTTTTTCCGGGGTAATCAACCAGCTTAACAGCTGTCGGTGTTGCCTGGCTACAAGGTGAACCTTGGCCCCTGGACGCCCCCACCTGCCCACTGCTGGACCCCAGGGAACTCTGGGTCTCCCGGGTGGGTTGGCACAGTGTGCAGGGACAGAGAGGGGCCCAGTTGGCTTCCAGCCAGTCCTGAGAGCTTGTGGAACTTACTGACCTCCTCTGTAAGTGAGCAGGCTGATAACACTTGCCTCCCTCCCACCTCCCAGGTGGCTGTCGAGTATCAGATGAGGCAACTCTGAGCCAGCAAGTGCTGTAGGAACGAGGACTGTGGCCTGCCGCTCCTGGCTCCACACCTTCACAAGCGCCACCTCTCGGGAGGCACCCGGTGCCTGTCCAGCAGGAGACAAGGGAACTAAGATTTTTGTGAATGGGTTGCTCTGTTTTCTCTGCAACTTGTTTAATTCCATTAACAACACATTTTGCAGGTCACTCCAAGTCAATATACGTTTATAGCTTTATTTTTACAGCTCTCTGGTATTTCATAGTGTAGACATACCCAAATCAGTTTTTATTCTCTGTGTTTGCATCCTACCAATGGTGCACATTTCAAATCTTCATGCACAGCCTTTCTGCAGCCTGGGGAATTTTCTTCTATTGTATCTTTGATTTTTGTTTCTCCTAGTCTTTTAATATGAACAGCTGACATTGAGTGATACTTTCCATTTGCCGGGAACTGTTCTTGGCTCTTTATGTGTGTATTTTATTTACTCCTCACGACAAGCCTAAAGGACAGCTAGTATTATCCCTTTACAGATGATACCCTGGAGGCACAGAGAGGTCAAGTAACTTGCTTGAGGTCACACAGCCAGCGAGTGATAGAACAGTATCCAGTAATCCCACTCTCAGCCAAGATGCTATGCAGGTGTGTCTTGATGAACAGCGATGAGCTCCACGCGGGCCCCTTCCTCTCTGCTCCCACAGCTGGCGCCTTCTCTTCCTTTATTTTACTCTTTGATTACACCTGTAAGTGCACCCTCCATGGTGGACCTTCCACACTCTTGACTCTCCTTTTTTGCACCAATGTTCTTTCGTTCCTCTCTTGTGAGTTTATTTCCTAGTCCACTCTGCATCCCCAGCAGGTTTCACCTGTGAGCTTTTCAGCTCTGCAGAGGCGGCCTCTTCTCTGTCTGTATCAGTGAGCGCACCTGCTGGATGGGACCCACATTTAAAACCACAAAGCCCGGGCTGCTTCCCATCTACCCCCTTGCCCTCTATCTGGACTTCACCTGTCTTAGTTTCCTGCGGCGGCAGTAACAGGTTACCACTAACCGGGTGCCTTAAAACAACAAAAATTTTTCTCTCATGGTTCTGGAAGCTAGATGTCCAAAATTCACGCTCCCTGCCAAGGCTCTGGGGAGAAGCCTTCTTGCCTCTTCCTGCTGCGGGTGCCTACTGGTGTCCTCGGCTTGTGACCGCGTCTCGCTTCCATCTTCACGTACGTCCGCCCCTGTGTCTGTCCTCTCCTCCTCTTATAAGAACACCAGTCATTGGACTTAGGACTCACCTAAACCTAAGATGATTTCATCTGTGGTTCTTAACTAGTTACATTTGCAAAGACCCTATTTCCAAGTGAGGTCACGTTCTGAGGTTCCGGGTGAACATGCATTTGGGGGCCATAGCCCATCCTCGACACCACCTCTCCAGTTCCTCCCCCAGCGGTTCCTGGGAAGTGCTCTGCAGATTTCAGAAGGTGGGAGGGAGGAGGGCGCTGCGCTGGGGACGACTCCCTGCAGGTGACGGGGAGTGGGCTGCCCGGTGGGAGGTGGGTCCCCGGGGGGCAGGTGGCAAGGGCTCCCTGACTGTTTTCGGGGGTCTCCGCTGCATGAGAAATGCTGCCGTGGAGTCCTCCAGTAGCAGCCCCTCCTCCTCCGCCTCTCCTGGTTCTCCGCAAGGTGAACGGGCACCTTTCCCCCACCCAGGTGCCGCGGGGATCAGGGCGGGGCCATGCCTGAGCCCCCGTTGTTGTCACTGCAAACAGGACTTGGCCATGTTTTAATCAGCCCTGTGCTCACCGCACTAGGGTGGCTGGCCGGTCCCTGTGTCACCTGCGGGGCACACAGGGCATTCTAAACTCGCAGGAACGGAAGGAAGAGCTCCAGAGAGGCCATAGAGGGTTTCCCGGGTTCTGTTCATCTGCTCTCGTGGAAAGGAGCAATAATGAGCACCTACCGTCTGCCAGGTTTGTGCTCGTTACTCTGCTCAAAACACTCCTGCTTGCTATCCCAGCTTACGGATGAAAAACAGATCCAGCGACATTAAGCCACTTCCCCAAGGCCACACAGGCAGTGACAGGCGAGCTGAGGCTGGAACCCCTGGCACACACATGCTCCCGGCAGGCCACCACCGGCCGCAGAGTGACGGTAACACCCAGTGGCCTTCTAGGGAAGGTCAGCCCTGTGGAGGAGCAGCCCCCACCCTGGGGGGACCCCAGACTCTCCCCACTCCTCTGGCTCAGCCCCTGGCCTGCACGCTCTCGGGCTGCGGTGTGCGGGTCCCCTCCCCCCTGTGCACCCCCATTCTGGGCCCTGGAGGAGAAGTGCCCGCGCTCATACGGCCTGTCCCGGCTTCTCCCTGCCCCCAGTGCAGGCACTGCATCCTCAGGACACGATGCCCTCAGTAGGGAGAGGATTTCCAGCCTGGCTTGGAAATCAGCTCTCCCAGGTGAAAATGAAGAGAAAGACGACGGAAAACTCTCCCCAGTGGCTGCAATTTACCTTGATGGAAAATGCCACAAACGGCATTCGAAACAAGTCGGCAGCCCTGCCTCCTGTGGTGTGGGCCTGCGGCCGCCCTGAGCCACTAACCGCGCCGTCTATGTTGTAACGGGGCTGTGTTGCTTTCCAGCTCCAGGAAGACGGACCAGGTGGGGGGCTCCGCCCCTGCCGCAATCTCTCATCCACTCAGGGAAGCTGGAGGCAGGCTCTCAGCTGCCTGCACACCCACAGCTCTGGGCCGCACGGGCCTGCGGACCTGCCTGCACTGCACCCTCCCGGCTGGGCCCTCGGACCCACCTCCCGATTCATCTGGCATCCCAGGGTGCACATCCACGGACCCACCCCTGCATTGGGGCGATGCATCAGGGACCCGGCAGGTCTCGGACCCGCTGGACGTCGTCAGCAGTTTCCGACTGCTTGTGCCCAAGGGGTCAGGCAGGAGGACAGTGCGGAGACAGAGCCGGGTTAAGGAGGGGTCCCTCCAAGGGCAGCTGAGGCGGTGGAGCTCCGAGCCTGCCCCAGAGGGACCCATCGTGCTGCCTGTGCACCCTCAGGTTGGCCTCAGGGTCAGCCAGACCCTCCTGGGAGTGACACGGTCCTGCACCTGCTATAGTGGCCATCTAGGAAGCAGGCCACCCTGCTCCCAGCACCCCAAGGCGCCAGCACATAGGAAGCTCTGAGAAAGCCTCTGTCTGTCTCCGTCAGGAACCTTCCAGAAGGCCTTCATGGAAATCCAGAAGTGAAATTCCAGAAGCCCCTGCTGAGATGTCAGTTCTCACAGTCTTTCCAAAAAACCAGGCCACTCTAACTCAGGGTGGTCACAGGCAGCTTTTCCCACCCCCCCACACCCAGATTTTAAACTGGTATTTTCATCTGTGTCATTCATGTGCACGGACGTAAAGGTAAGCAGAACATGCGACTTGCTCCCTTCCTGCCTGCAGACTCCTTCCTATGGGACTAGGGGCTCCTTCAGGAGGCGGGGTCAAGCACCCACCGTGGGCATGGCCACACAACTTGCTTTGGCCGGTGGGACACTGGAAATGTGGCACACTGTGACAAGAGAGTGTTTGCACTGGGGCTCGGCCTCCCCTGCATGTGGGGACCTTGTCCCCGTGAGAGAGGACCAGCCCACCTGGGAAGGTCCAGCTGCCCCACTGAAGGCCTAGACCTGCGAGTGAGGTGTCTGCCCCCGAGAGCCACAGGGAGGAGGCGCCCAGCCCGTGCCGAGCCAAGACATGGGATGCCTTGCTCACTGATGCAGGTGTCCGCTAGGATCATTTCCCCGGCGTGAAAGGTGCTGCTTGGTCATCCTCTGTCCCCCAGTCCCAGCATGGGGGGCCCTAGATGAGAACTGTTGTCCTGGGAGCTTCCCTTTCTCCCAGGAACCTGCGACCTCCCAGTGACAGGCCCTCGGCGAGCCCTCACTTCTGGAAATCCCATGGCTCCTTCCTCTGATAATCCTCTCTGCTGTTCCCTCTGTGGTCTGAACTCACATCACGTGCACCTTAGACCTCTGGGTGGTCCTGGAATTTCCTCCTCAGCTTTGCCGTGTTCATCTTCTTCCTGGGGGACTGACCCTGCTTTATCTCCTGCCCCCTGAGACTTTTCTATTTCTGATAGATGTCAGAAATTAATGAGTCTAAGTTGAATTTATACATACTATACAATTTATATCAGATATAAGTTAAATTACATTATACATTAAATATATATAAACTAAATTAATACTTACACATTAAATACGAATTATATATACTTTTAATTTCCAAGGGCTCTTTCTCATCCTGTTTCTTCCTCTTCTGGGTTTTCTCTTGTGTCGTGGGTACAGTATACTCTCATTGCTATGAAGATATTACCTAGAGTCTCTGTATTCATTTCCTGGAGATGCTGTAACAAATTAGCACAAACTTGGGGGCTTAAGACAACAGCGATACCAGGAGCTGCTGCTGGAAGGGAGGGAGCAGCCCAGAGGAAAGGAAGGAGAGGACACACGTGGACACGGCTCGTCTGCCGAGCTCATTTGTCATCCTAGGTCGAGGCCGGCCGCCCATTTCATCCTGACAGCAGCCTGTGGGTCAGGCAGCGTGGACCTCACATGCACAGCAGGAGTCTGAGCCCGAGCGGGCTTCCATGGCTCGCCAAGACCAGCAGGAGCAAGGGCCAAGAGGCCTGGAAGCTCCTGGCGAGGACGCCGCAGCATCCACCCAAGAGCCACTTCTCAGGGCCCCCCAAGCCCCTTCGCCAGATTCCTGCAGAAAGGCCTCTTTGGACGGCTGGCCCCTGTGGGGCCCTGTCTAGACCAGGTGTCTCGTGCAACACTCCATCAGCTGTCGACGGGCCACAGCCAGCTGTGCCAGCTTCGAGCCCTGTGCCTTCTCCTGCACTACCCACCTACAGGAGATGACACCTCTGCTCAGAGCCTGGGCCAGGAGCTGGGCCACAGAGGACACCGGGAGGAGGAACTTCAGACAAGTTCCCGTCTAGGAGCCGCTCCCATCCCCAGGCCCGCGCTCACGCTGCAGCAGCCATGCCTGTGGCGGGGGGTGCTGGACAGCGTCGCTGGAGCCGCCCCTGCAGAACGCCAGGCCTGACAGAGCACCTCCCACAGAACTCCCACGTGTCCACTCGGGGTTGCCTGCCGATGGGCCCCTAATGATGGGTGAGCTGACAGCCTTTTGACAGGCAGACAGCACGAGAGTGCATGAAGCCGGCTTCCACCTCAAACGTCCTGGGGCAGGTGCGTTCCCCAGCCCAGTAACGGCCGGAGACATGCACGAGGGAGGGTGCCGGCCCACCGCGGTGCAGGGCAGCCTGCCCAGGCCTTCTGAGGGAGGCTGCTGGGAAGACACCAAGACAGGCTGCTCCTCCCGCCCTGGACATGAGACCCAGGCAGGGAGGGGAAGGCGTTGCGTGGGTTACACAGCAGCAGTGAAGAGAGGGGGAGACGGTGCTTGTGGGTACGCAGAGCAGGTGGTGTGCGCTGGACAAAGGGGCCCAGCACAGGCGTGGCTCTGAGAAGTCAAGTTCTCCTCTCTCCTGAGGGCCATGTCCACACCAATCTCATGGCACAGACGTGGCGGGCTCAGGCTGCACCCCCCAGTGCATGGGGAGGCCCTGCAGGAGCAGCCTGGGACCACCGGAGCGGGCCCTGGAGCCCACAGGAACCAACCTGGGCAGCACAGAGGCAAGTCCTGGGCCAGCAGGGACAGCCACAGCCTGGGTCTGCCCCTAGCCATGCATTATAATCACCAATCACTGGACTCTCATTACTTCTCCATGGGGGAGGTGCTATCATTGGACCCATTTTATGGATGAGGAAATTGAGGGTCAGAGAGCTGGGCTTGCCCAGGATTTTGCAGGTGAGTGGAGGAGCCAGTGGACAGGACAGTCTCAGGCCCCATCACAGTGAAGGAAGCCCGGTGCTGACCAGCCCTCAGAGACAGCTCATTCAGCCCCTGCCTGTGGCTCCTGTCTAACAGACTGGAGTCAGGGACCATTGGACCTCCAAGGATGTCCTTCGAGGGAAAGGCAGAGGCCAAAACACACAAGCCAGGGAAGGAGCATGAAGGGACAGAGATGGGGCAAAGAGCAGACAAAACGTCAAATAATCTGCAATGAATATCTTCAGAAAAATAGGAGATATTGCATCTCTGAAGCAAAAAGGACGGCTGTAAAAAAGATAAATATGCAGAGAACGAAACAGATTTGGAGAATTAAAAAAAATAGATGGATCCATAAAAACCCAATGAAAAGTTTGACAGATAAAGTTGAGAGAATATTCCAGAAAGGCATGATGGGAAATAATAGAGAATAGATAAGAAAATGAGAGAATTCATTAACAACTGACTAATGGAGTTCAGAGAAAGAAAAGAGAGAAAATGGGGGAGAAAGATTATCAAAAAATATTTTTTCCAAGAAAATTCCTCGAAATGGAAGGTCATGAGTTTCTGGATTGAAAGGGCCACCAAACCCCCAGTGGGCAGAGTGCAGAAGACTCACACTTGGGCACATTTCTGAAGGAAGAACCCCAGACATAAGGAGAAGATCCACAAGTTCTCGGAGAGAAAAGCAGTTTATTCAAAGAACCAGGGTTCCGAACGCCACAGACTTCTCAGGACCACAGGAGCTGGGAAAACCCCAGGAGCAGTGCGGGCGACATCTCGATTACAACAATCCTTGACATAGAATTCTATGCTCAGCTTTTGTATAAGCCAAATGTAAGAGGAAAGTAGTCCAGACGTAAAAGGTCCCCAAAAATCACAAGGCTCCACCCAGCCGAGGCATAAACCCAGAGAGAAGAAGACGTGGAACCCAGGAAAGGAAGATGCTCCGAGTGCCAGCATCCACAGATGTCACAAGAGGACAAAGGGCTGGGGAGGGTGCCTCAGAAGGAGGGAAAAACCAAACTGGGAGACTCTCAGGTGCTGTGACAATGAAGTGGAGGGTCACCCAGGTAGAGTTTGAAAGAAATTAAATAGGAACACAGAAAACCATGGCAATGGGGTGGGGTGGAGGGAGTCCCTTATTAATTACAGGGAAATAAAATGTACCAGGAGCTAGTGTCTCCATGGTACATCACGTAAACCTTGACATTTTCTTTGACATTGTGACATGTCTGCATTCAGACGATGGCAGGTGACATGTCTCCCACAACAGGGATCAGTGATAGCACTTTGTGGTGGATGCTGGCTAGATGCCCACCCGCTGTCCCACTGTCCCACTGTCCTTCCTGGAACCACAGACTACATTTCCCAGCCTCCCTTGCACTTAGATTGGGGCACATGACTGGTGCCACCCAATAGGATGTGCTTTCTGCATTATTTCAATTAATCCTCCAGGTACCCTCTGAGATGGGTAATCCTACTATCCCCATTTTACAGATGAGCAGTCTGAAGCATCAAGGTTAAACAACTTGCTAATCTTTACTCAGTGACCCACCAACGGGTCTGAACCTGGCCATCAGAGCACACAGCTGCCCTCATCACTAGGTATCCTTCCCTCGGAAGGTCCACGAGCACCTGAGCATCTCAGCAACCCTGAGGCAGACGGCATGTCTTATCCTACCCAGGAAAAGGTGCAGCAGCTCACCCAGTGCCTGCTGGGTGGGCCTTCTGACTCCCAGCCCAGGGCTCCTTCCACTGGCTAAGGGCGGAATTGGAAGGGCCCCCTGTTTCCTGGTTCCCAATGCCCCAGAGGGCTGGTTTTCCTAATTCTTGCTGGCCTCAGACATCTCTGGTAACCAATAGAGCTTGGGCTGCCCTTCCCATCCCCAGAGGGATAGGAAAGTTATACTTAGAACTGGCAGCATCTGAACCCCTTACTTCCATTGGAATCACCTCCATGTCAGTGAAACCAAGTAAACGGGGTGTGCTGGCTCCCCCCACCCAGAAGGCACAGAAAGTGTCTTACCAGGTTTGGAATCTGCCAATTTAACAAGTTTGGAGTTTGTGACTCATTTTTTATGGAATAATTTTGAAACCCTATGATCCCATGATAAAAAAAATTAATCCTCCTCAGCTATATAAAGATTTTTGGCCACTCTACAGGTCTTAGTAAACAGTCTTGCTAATTTAGGCAGAAATTAATTGCATGTGACTGGCAGAGACACAAGCTAATGCTTCATGGGCCTTAAACACGGGGCATGAGTCAGAGTAATTACACCACCGGCTCTGGGCGACCGCTCCATGGACCATCCGCAGCGTGCCTTTGTGTTCCAGGCTGGCCTTCCCTGCCACCTAAGGCACATCCACCTCGCTCCAGCTCTGGAAGAGGAAGAGTGGTTTTGGAGTCAGTCAACAAGAAGGCACTGGATGGTTGACGACGAGGTCAGGAATGAGGCCACAGGAGGGCACAGCTGAGGGGAAAGGGACAGACCACGGAAGTAAGGAGGTCACGGGAGGGCCATCTGTGTGGTCCCTCAGGTCCTACAGAAAGAGGACAAGAGCAGGAGTGTCGAGGAGGGCGGGACGCTGGGACAGCCTCTTCAGGAGATGGATAAGCAACAGGAAGTCCACGGAAGATGGCGTGAGGAAGGACAGTGGGCAGCACTGTCCTTGGGTGGGCTTTTGGAGGACAGAATGGAACATTCTAGAGTGGGAACAGAAAGCAGGACACACCCTGCACCACATTCCAGCCCTGAGGTGGAGCTGGGGTACAGGGACGGCACCACCTGGTTCCAGCCAAGGCCAGAAGTGGCCCAAGGGCCAGAGAATGCCAAGGACACACAGACTAGACTGCTCCCCTCTCTCTTATAGAGGCCTGACCTGCAGCGGGCACGTGGCCGCCCCAGCCTGCAGGGACAGAGCACAAGCTGAGGCTGAGTCCCTGCCAGCGGCGGAGCACAAGCGCTGGCCGGTGCCCCTTCACCCCTCCCACTTCCCCTCCTGGGTGCCTCATTACTGTGGCCTCCACACTTGTCCACGGGGATGCAATCGTCGAGGGCCTGAGCCCTGGGATTTGGGTTTTGCTTCCACTGGTGACCCGGGCCTGAGTGTTTTCCCAGCATGGCTCTGGAGTCACAAGGGCACTGTGGCCACTGTGAGGCAGAGAGAGGGCAGTGGGCAGTTTAGATGGAGGTGAGTGAACATTCGGCGACAATGACGATCAGGAGGCCTGGCCCTAGGTGGTCCCTGGTGAACAGGGATGTGAGGCGTGCCTCTCCCAGGAGGCTCAAGCCATAGCTGAGAATGCCCTGCTTGCCTGAGTGGGACCCACAGGGCTGCTCCCTCCAGCAAAGAGATGGCACCTTGGGTCCCCACCCCTCCAGGCCTCGATTCTCTCTCCAGAAGTTGAGGGTATGGGACTAGATGATCTTGAAGCTTCTTTCTGCATTTTGATCATAAGTGACCTCATTGCTGCTCCAGCCTGGCCCTCCTGGGCCCTTGCAGCTCTTTTCAGAAACCACTGTGAGGCAAGGTTCGTAGGAGGTGGTGGGAAAGGGATGTGGACATCAGGGGACGCTCCTGATCAACAAGTTCATGACTCTTCTTCCTTATCCCCTTACACCTTAGGAGAAGGCCTCGATGCTTTCAGCATCATTCCGGGGGACCCAGAAGCTTCCTGTGGCCCTGGAGTCACCGCAGGCCATTTCCAGGTGGCTGGTCCACCTCCCCGCAATGGGTCTGCAGTCTGGAGCCCTTTCGTGTTCAAACTCTCAAGGCTGCGTGCACCAGTGAGAGAGCTCAGAGTCGCCATAAAGAAAGAGCACGTCCATCTCTGAGCTGCGCTCTCACTAGCATCCTCTTCTCTGCCTCCACCACCAGCAAGGCAACTTTGTAAACAAAGGCAAGCCATTCATTCACTAAGCCGCTGCCTCTGCTCCCCTGCCTCCTCTCCTAAGAGGGGAACGAAAGTACCTGAGGCCGCACCTGACGAGAATCCTCACGGCATATATTATAGTCAGAAGCTATTAAAGATTTAGCACAACGCAGATGAGAAGTGCATCTCTGGGGGAGGCAGGGAAGCAGCATCTTAAATAAAACCATCATAGATCTTTCCTCTTGACAACAAGACAGGCAGCATGGGGCAGAGCAGAATCGATCCCTCCTCCTGCTTAGATGGGCCCTGATTACTCACTTAAAAGATGTCAGATGCTGAGCAACAAGACATAAACTCCTGACACTATCTTCTGAATGTTTTTGAAGATGGTTGCAAATGGAGGGAAGGCAGGAAGACAACAGAGCTCATGGTTATCCGGGCTTCATGAGCACGGCCAACGACGGCCGGCCCTCCTGATTTTCACCTTCTGTGTCAGGGCTCCGACGCCCTGTGATGGGGAGACACAGCCACCCGGAGCCAGCCTGCCCAGTCCCGTCCTGCCCGGTTCCAGTGGCCCCAGCCCCCACCTGCCTTCATCTGGTGCTGTAGAAGCATGTGCTGCCCCTCAAGTCTGCACTGCAGCGAAGGGAGACTTAAGGGTGAGCTGAGGACACATCGTACGTCCGTCCAACAGGTAACGCGGGCACCTGCGCATAGACACGAGCTGCAGGCAATTGAAATGGGGTCCCAGGGCACACGCCACTCACAACCCAGGCCTGGTGTGACCAGGGCAGTGCTCTGGGCACCCTCTCGGCACTCTCTTCTACACGTCTACAGTGCCCCTCTGGGCTCTCCCAGTGGTCACTGGGGAGCAGCCACTAGGAATTGTCAGCTCCTCAGCCTGGGGGCTGTGGGGGACATCCTCCAGACACGTTCTAGGGGGCTCTGGCCCCCACGCCTGGGTAGGCATCTCCCTCTGCCTCTCTTGCGGGGAAGAGAACCTGCTCCCGGACCAGGGTGCCTCCAGGAGTCTAGGCCCTGCCTGGAGGAGACTGCCCGTTCATAGGTCCATCACCCAACCTCTTGACCACATCCTGTGGCCGCAGCTCAGGAGGCTGTGTCAAACACTGAAGCTCAGCCTGAGTTGGGCAAGGGTGGGACCCAGCGAAGAGGCGCCAGCCCCAGCCCCAGGCTCCAGGAACAACTGGAGGGCTCGTGTGTCGCAGGCTTTCAACATCCACTCAGAATATCAGTCCACGTCCTCAATGCACACTGCAAGCAGCTTTAAATTCCCAAACCTCTGAGATGAGGGCAGAGGCCCAGGGTTGAGAGCCAGGGATGGATGGCTCCCTCTGGCCACATCCCAGCTGAGGGCCATTCCACACTGGCCCCCTGGGAGCCTCTGCACAGAACTAGCCAGTTGCTGTTAAGCCAGGCTAACCAGTCCAGCCCAAAGAGTCTCGTTCCAAAGGTAGAGGCATGGATGGGAAATTTTTGTTAATCCACAACAATTTGAAGAGCTGAAGTAACAGTCTCTCAAGTTTCAAGGCATCTACCCACCGCCCTAAATGTAAAACAGGAATCCTCGGCTTGACAAGGTTCTAGGGGTTAGAATGACGGTGCCGGCGCCCTGTTTATTCCCACCCCCAAGCCCGGAGCATCCGTGGAAAAATTAGGCTGGCAGGGTGGGCTCCTGTGGCACCAGGCTGTAAAGAAGAGTCTGTGGAAGTTTCTAGAATCGGCTGCTTTCTTCTCTGCCCATCTCATTGGTTGCCCCCTGGTGCTGCCTGGTTAGCAGCAGGGTCCCAAGTCTTGGGACCCCACCATCCTACCATGTGGTTGGGGCCCAGTACACTGGGCTGTGGGAAGGTGAAGAGACAGCCTGCGCATCAAGCAGGCCTCCCAGTCCAGCCAGTTGGGAAGCAAGAGATTTGCCGCCAGTGTACCAATAGCACTGCTGTGGGGAAGGGGTCAACTCAGCCTTCCCTGAAGGCTTTGGGCCACCAATGCACAACTATCTGCTTGGCTGGTGACCCCTTTCTCCCTGCATGCCCCCAACACACCCTCTTCTAGCCTCCTCAAAAAAACCTGCTCTACCAACGGGCAGGTCTTTGTCCAAACCCCATTAGCCCCTGTGATGGTAGATTTTATGTATCCACTTGGCCACAGAGTGCCCAATTGTTTGGTCAAACACCAGCCAGATGTTGCTGTGAAGGTATTTTTTTAGATGTGATTAACTTTTACAATAAGTTGACCTTAAGTAAAGCAGATTACCCTCCATAATGGGGGCGGGCCTCATCCAATCAGTTGAAGGCCTTAAGAGAAAAAGACTGAGGTTTCCTAAAGAAGAAGCGACTCTGCCTCAAGACTGCAACATCAACTCTCCCCTAAATGTCCAGCCTGCTGGCCTTCCCTGCAGATTTAAGACTTGCCAGACCCCACAATCACAAGATGTGTGCATGTGTGTCCCAAGGGTCCTGTTTCTCCAGAGAATCCTGGCTGATAACAGCCTCTCAATGCAAGATTAACGGGAGAAGATTTAAATATGAAGAAATACATGTGCACACACTGGTGCTAGAAGCCTCATGATGTTTCCACGGTTACTGAAGGGCCTGGGTCTACACAAGCCCCCAGCATGTAGCAGGGGAAGTGAAGGTGGGCAGGGAGGGGTCTGCCAGCCAGTGGGCCTGGCCTTTGCTCTGTTGCCCTCCCAGAGCTAATACACCCATGTCTTCCTGGGCTCCAAGCTCATCCCTTCCATAGCCTCCGGTCCCCCTCTGTGAGGATTTTTTGAGAAAGCTCCCATGCTGGGGGGCTCTTCTCCCACCCTGAGCCACCACACACAGAAGCTCACACACCCACATCTAGTCGCACCCCTCCATATAGGCTCCAGGGGCCCCACCCCTCCACCTCGGTGGGCCAGAACTCTCACCAGCCACTGTGATGGGCACTGGATGCGCTGTCCAGATGCCCCCCAAGATAGGGCTACTGGGCACATCACCCTCCACTACTAGACCCTCCACAGGTGGCCTCACCTGCAGACAGCATGTCCTTCCCAGGGCCACCAGATCCAATGCCACATCAGCAAGGAGTGTAAAGGCTGGCCACGTGGGCCAACTCAGCACAACTCTCAAGGTCATTCTTGCTCCCCATGGAGCAAAATCTAACTTTGAGAAACACTATTTCATTTAAAAAATATTTCTGAACATCCATCAGATGTCAGGCTTATGCTCTAACAAAGCATATAATCAAGAATATGCGAGATGGTGCTCAGAGCTCGAAGGGTGGTGAAGCGGGGGATGCGGCGGGGAGAGGTGGAGGTGGCAGTTGGGACAACATCACAAGCCACAGTCACCAGCCAGCTCTGAGGAGGTGGAAGGCAGTCACTTTGGTTTTGGAATACATTGTCTACAGCCACTCCTTGGCAATAATAAGATAGTAGGAACGACTGTCTCTCAAGGCCACTCCTCGGTTGAGAGGGGGGCAGACACCCCCAGCTCTTGAGATGGAATTACACTTCAGTCTACCTGAAGGTCTTATAGCTCATTTCATAATCTCTTCATTTTCATCAAGTCAAGGGCAGCCAACAAGCTGCCACCAGTCTCCTGTTGTTCTTGATGAATCTCCCCATAGTGTGGTCTGTGGCTGAATGGCCGTTTCTGTGCGCCACAAGTAAAAGCTCACCCCGGGCCGGCCCTGTGGCTTAGCGGTTGGGTGCGCACACTCCGCTGCTGGCGGCCCGGGTTTGGATCCCGGGCATGCAGCGATGTGCTGCTTCTCCGGCCATGCTGAGGCCGCGTCCCACATGCAGCAACTAGAAGGATGTGCAGCTATGACATACAACTATCTGCTGGGGCTTTGGGGGAAAATAATAATTAAAAAATTATAAAAAAAAAAAAAAGGCTGTGCGCAACAGTAATAAAATTTGTTAAAAAAAAAAAAAGGCTGTACACAACAGTAATAACATTTGTTAAAAAAACAAAAAAAGAAGGCTGTCTGTACACAACAGTAATAATATTTGTTAAAAAAAAGGCTGTCTGTACACAACAGTAATAACAGTTGTTAAAAAGAAAGCTCACCCATGGAAGCCCAGCCAAGCACTTGCCCACTTTGGGTGGAATGTCCAACAAACCGCAGGTCTGCGCTAGGGAGAAAGAAAGTGTTCTAAGTGGATCTAGTAGCACAGCCTCGGGCTAAGGGACTGAGCCGCTGGTTTCTGTGGCTTCCATGACCTTCAGGATAGATCCAAACCCCATAAAATGGCAAATAGGACTTCCACTTCTGGCCCTCCTGTCTGAAGCAACTGAAAAAACAGATAAACTATAGAAACAACAGTTTTCAAGACTCTGGACTCCAGGGAGCAAATGACAGTGATTCTGAGATGGGAACCAAATGCTATGAGGCCAGGGGTTTGCTCCAGGCCATGACACACGGAGGCGAGACACAGATAGAGCCTGGAGGACCCCCCAGATTGAGGTGCTGAGTGTCCAGGCATAGCAAGGCAGCTAAAGTTCTCATGTCAGAGTGCTGGAGGTGACAGATGACTCTGGAGGTCTGCAGAGGCCCCCTGAATATTCGGCTGAGTACCAGTAAGTGTCTGCATGTGAGTTAATGGCCCAAAACTAGAGAAAGAACCACTTGAAAGGATCGGAGGGAAGACTGCTGACACTCACACCAGGCCAGGAGAAGCTCCCATCCCCACCCACCAGAGTGCAGAACCTCACCATTAACAGGGAGCAGGTGGAGCTCTCAGAGGGGTTTGCCTCAGTAACCGGGCAAAGTTCAGCCCAGGCTGAATGCTGCTCTGGTCCCAACTGGCAAAGCTTGAGAGCAAGACCCAAAATGGTCAAAGTGTTTCCAATAGCTTCACTGCATTTCAGCACAAAGTCCAAGGATATGCCTAGGAATACAAAAATATCCAGCACCCAACAAGATGAAATTTACCATGTCTGGCATCTAACCAAAACTTATCAGACATGAAAAGAAGCAGGAAAATATGACCCATGATGAGGAGAAAAGTGATTTGAGACCAACCCAGGAAGAACACAGATGATACAATTAGTTAGATGGGGGCAATGAAAGAGTTATTGTCACTGTTCAAGAAGCTAGAGGAAAGATTATGTTAAGTAAAGACAAGGAAGATACAAAAAGCTAATTAAATAAACAACTACTGAACTTCTAGAGATGAAAAAACCACAATATCTGAGATGAAAAATACACTGGATGGGATTAACAGCGGGTTAGACACTGTAAAGGAAAAGATTAGTGAACTTGAAACATAGCAATAGGAACTTTCCAAAATGAAACACAGAAAAAAATGAAGAGCATATCAGCAAGCCGTAAGATGACTTTTGGCTGCTCATCCAGGACAACCTCTGCTCCTCTGTACCATGTCCCTGGGCTCCTGCCAGGAGTGGAAGATGATGTCCTCCTGCCTGGAGGACATCAAACAAGGAGGAAAGGGAGGTTTGCAGATGGAGGGGCAGGTCTGCTGAAGCTAGGAGCGTGTGGTCAAAAGCCCCTGCAGCTGGCCCATCTCACCACTACCATCCCACTGCACACATGCGCGCACACACGTGCCATGCACACACATGCATATACATGTGCAACATACCTGCCTGCACATGTATGCACACACACACATGCATCCATGCCCACACGTGCACACACTGCACTCATCCACTCCTGCATGGGGGTTGGAAGAGCCCCAGGGAAGGTCAGGGAGGCTGTGTTCCAGTGACTGGCTCCCAGAGCTGCTAACAAGCTCATGGCACAGATCACACTGACCACTGGGAGGAATCTCTCACAGTGGAGACGACACACCCCTGCAGCTTGCAGTCTCACACAGCCAGAGAATAAGATGGACTAAAGAGTGGTGGCTGGTTGGTCCATGCAACAAATACCCACTGCGTTTGGGCACCTACTCCGTGCTGCAGCCCGGAGAGGTCTCACAGACCTCCCCTGTCCACCTTCAGCCCAGGAGAGGGCACTGCTGTGGAGTGGGCTGGGGCACTGCCAGCTTGCAGTAAGCATCCCTCAGCGAACCAGGAAATGTCCCTGAAGGAGGAGACGAGGGAGGAGCCGGGGCAGAGCTGGGAGCACGAAGAAGCCTGTGCAGGCAGGTCTTGTACTCTGGGAGCCCATTGGCCAAGGCAGGGGAGTGGAGGGGCCTTTGCTATTCCAATTATAAAAGAAAGGCACAATTTTACACACACACACTTCCCTTTGAAGAGAGTGCCACACAGGACAGTTCCCCCTGTTATCACTGCGCTAAATCATACTTAACATGGTGCCCTGGGACAAAAATAGAATTCATTTCAAATCTCATTTCAAGAAAAACACAATGTAAATAAAGAGAAAGAAACGAATTGCTAATTAAATCCTCTTTAAATTTAGTATAAGATGAAACAAACTTATGGAATCTTCAAGTTGGCATGTGGCAAAATTTTTTTTCCTGAAAAATGCTAATTTAGAAGTGATGGACTTATTTAGCCACAACTTGATATTGCTATTGCGAATAACGCTCTCTCGGGGAGGTTCCGAATGAAGCCCGCAGTGTGAGTTTTCTTCCTGGAGAATGTCTGCCTCTCCCGAAGGAGCAGGATGCAAGGAAGGCGACCTGGATGACCCTAAGACCTCGGCATGAACACTTTCACCCTGGAGCGCTGTGTCCAGAAATAAATCCAAGGAAATAAACCGAAAGAAGGACAGGCGGGCTTTGCCTCTGCGAGGGAGGCAGGCGGTGAGCCATTGAAACGTGCAGCAAGGGGGTGGCAGGGTGCAGGGTGTCCCCACTTCAGGCACGCGATGTAGCTCCGTGGAAAGACTGTAACTTACTGTAAAGGAGCTGGTCCTCCTCCGGACAGTGCCCACGTCCCCTCTCATCAGGGTTATGAGAGGAGGGGCATAGCCACACCACAGCCACACTCCCCGGCCCCCCTGCCTCGCTTCCCAACCATCCTGCACCCCCACACTGCTGGGAACCCTGCATTCTCCGGCTCTGGCCCCAGCTCTGCGCAGGAGCCCCAGCCTCCTGCTTGCTTCGCCTTCCCTCCCACCTTCGGTCTGTCTGTCTCTCGCCCTCCTGACTCTGCATGACAGCCGTCCAGCGCAGGGCTGGCAAAGACAGCTGTGTGCACACGTGTGCATGTGTCCAAGTGGGTGTGTGTGAGTACACGTGTGCCCATATGTCTTGTGTGCACATGTGCCTGCATGTGCACGGGATCGTGTGTGTGTGTGTGTGCTGTGCACATGTGCCTGTGTGCCCAAACACACACACGGACATATGTCCACGAGCGTGTGTTTTATCCAATATTTTATTCAAATACGTAAATTAAAGATAAATATCAAACCACACATATTTTTCAAAGACACTTTTAATCTAAAATTCAAAATTATCTATTAAAATTAATGGCAAAAACAACCCATAATAAATATTGAAATTTAAAATCAAATTGTTTCAACAAAGCTGACTCTATTTAATTTTTTTGAAAATTAAGTCCCTCCTTGGAAATGATGCTTTGTTTGTAAAAATCACTTCCACTCGTGCTCTCTGAGAAGGAAGATTGGACCGGCTGGTTAATTTGTCTTATTTTATCTAAGCACTTGGGCCACCAGATCCTCCTTACCCTCAAACGTGTTTTTATCCACAGTGTCAGCAGCTCACAGACGGCACAGCCCGACACAACTGCCTTCTCTTTCCAGGACACAGGGCAAGATATGCGGTGAGGTGTTCCTCTGAGGCCTGGACACCCAGGTGTGCTTTAATTCGTTGTGAGCGTGCACGTGCGTGGCCGTGTGCATGCATGTGTGTTACGCAGTGTCCTCACAGAAGCCCCCGGTGGCTGGGTCTAAGGGCGATGATCTGTGTGTGCACTCACACACACACGTGTGAGGGCATGCATGTATGCGCATGGCTGTGTGTGCACTTGGGTGCACTATGTGCATGGTGCGTGCACACGTGTGAGGGTTGTGTATGCACGTGCACATGTGTGTCATGTGGGGAGTATGCATGTGTCCACGTGGGTGTGGGTCCCTGTGCCTGGGAGCAGGTGGGGGTGTGCACGTGTGTGAGGGTGTGTGTGAGGGTGTGTGTGCATACACATACCTATGGGTGCGTGCACACTCACGTATGCGCGTGGTGTAGACACGGAGGATGAGCAGTGCACCAGGAGAATCACAGGCTCCGCTCCGCTCTGCTCCGTCTCCACTGCGTAGGGACTCAGGCCCCGAGGGCTTCCCTTTATCCTGTCCAGTTTCCTTCCTCGCCCCGCTGGTGCCCTGGGCAGGCTGACCTGGGAAGGAGTAGCCCTGACCCCTGGCTGTCCCGGGGGTGGTGGGGGAACCGCCCTGCAGGCGGGGTGAGTCCCCTCCCCACCCTCCAGGGGCTGGGGCCCTTTCTGCACCCTGGGACCACCTTCTCCTGAGTTGGTAATTTCAGCCTTGGGGGCATGCTGGGTTTCTGTTTGGCTTTGTTTTTTAGCTTTTGGTAGTAGTTATTAATGTTATTCATTCCCTCAAAAATTACAGCTGTTGCGATGTTAATGGAGTTAATTGTTACTATTCAGCAGCTGGAGTGGCAATTTAGCACCTGCTAATAAAGACGTGTGGTTTGAAGTTTGGAGAAAATGACCAGATGATCCAGTGTTATCATGTCACTCTGTGGCAAGTGGAAATTACAAACGCAGAGCGTGGGGTGGGTGTCTCTGTCTGAGAACCCGCAGGGCATGTGGCACGTCTGTGCTGTGAGCAGGACCTCTGCACTCTACGCACAGCACAGGTCAGGTCTTATGCGAAATCACCTCGTCGCTGTGACATCTTCTACGAGAGTTTCAATCAGACACACACTGAAGAGTGCATCCGTGTGTGACAGGACAGAAGTGGAGCCAGATCCTGGAGAGAACCATGCATGGGCCTGCCGGGCTGCCATAGGTCCTGGGCCGCAGGTAAGGCCCGAGGACGGAGGAGGCGGGCTACCTGAACATCCATCCCAGGCCTGCACAGACCTGTCTTCACTGTGCGGTCTGGGGCTGAGTGGGGAGGTGGGCGCTCAGGGGCAGGTGAGTAGCTACGGCGGCTCCGGTCCCAGACAGCCGGCCTCTCAGCTCCTTTCCTCCCACAGCCACAGGCCCTGCGGGCTCAGCATCTCGCCTGCTCACCTCCCTCCTCTCAGAGACCAAGGCTTGGTGGATAGGAGCCTTCTCCCTCCCGCTCCTCGCCATCCCATCCTGAATTCTCACGGCTAAGCCGCTCTGGGAGACGGACAGAAAAGTAACACACGCGGGAGCACTGCCAGGAATTCCCTGGACTCCTTGGAGTAAGCTGCAGTCTTCCAGAACTGCCCTCTCTTCTTCTGGGTGTGGGTCTCCTTTCCCCCAATAACTCTCCTCCTTCACACCACCCTGCACAGCTCTGCCAGGGTCCCCTGCCCTCCTGGGGGTCTCAGGCTTTGGAACCTGGTGGTGGCGCCTCACCTCCACCCGTGCCCACGTGGGACAGGCCAGACGCCACGCCGCGGCCTGTGCAAACAGCTGGTCACCATCGCAACATCCTCAGCTGTCCTTATTCCCCTTTCCAGGGGCAGAAACGGCTGCCCGCAGAAACGGCTGCCCGCGGTAACGGAGCCCCCCAGGGCAGAGTTTGTGTTGGAACCTGGATTAATTTCCTAGGGCTGTCATAACAAAGTACCACAAACGGGGTGGCTTAGATCAACAGGAATTTATTGTCTCACAGTTCTGGAGGACAGAAGCCTGAGATCAAGATGTCGGCAGTGTTGGTTCTCTCTAGAGAACTTCTCTCCCAGCTTCCGGTGTTGCCGGCAACCCTTGGCGCCCTCGGCTTGTAGATGCAACCCTGCTACCTCTGCCCCTGTCTTCACGTGGCCTTCTCCTCTCTGTGTCTCTCCCCTTCTCTTCTCTTCTAAGGACACTTGTCATTGGACTTGGGGCCCAACCGGATAATCCAGGACGATCTCATCTAGATATCCTTAACTTAAATACATCTGCAAAGACCCTTTATCCAAATTAGGTCACATTCACAAGTTCCAGGTGGACGTATCCACCACAGAGCCCCAAACATTAATTGTGCTGAGGTCCAGATCAGGCTGTGGAACCTCGCAGGCCCTGGGATGGAACAGAAGCTGGGCAAAGAGCCAGGACGAGCCGAGGACAGGGCTTCTCAGAGTGGGCCACCCCCACCCTTTTAGTGTCCATCCTCTGGGGCTGAGCCCCCAGAGCTCCCAGGGGATGCCTGCACATGTAACATTTGGGAAGATTTGATGCCGGAGGGCGTCCAGCCGTGGACAGGGCAAATTAGGGATCCAGAGACGGGGAAGGTCCGGCCAGAGATAGGCCAGGGAGAAAGGACTAGAATGAGTGGCCACAAGGAAGTCACTGGAGGAAACCTGGACCCCATCTAAGCCACTCTCAGGCCAGCGATCAAATCTTTTTAGAACAAAATTTTGTCTAAGTAAATCTGAACACCAAGTGCTCTATGCTTTGGGTCCTGCTGTCAAAGGTAATGGCTACTTAAAGCCATCCAATCCGGGTGGTGAGGAGGAAGCCCACCCAGCAGCCCTCTGCAGCTGCTGGCCCCCAGCAGGAAGCCTGCCTGGCTGTGGCTGCGTTGGGACCAGGGTGGTGAGCTGAACGCCGTGGTCCCTGGGGTGATCACTGCTCAAAGAGCTGGAGGAACTGAAGGCCTTGTCAGGAGAGGGGGGACAGCTCCGCCACCCTTCCAGCACAGCACCCATCCCCCTTCTTCTGCGAATGAGACTCTGAGGTTCTAGCCAGCGGGCCTCCCCCATTCTCGGTCTACCGGAGGGATGGGGCCAGACATTAAGTCCACTCTGTCTCTGCATCATCAAAAAAGACTCAATAGGGGGCTGGCCCAGTGGTGTAGTGGTTAAGTTCATGCCCTCGGCTTTGGTGGCCCAGGATTCACAGGTTCGGATCTCGGGCGCAGACCTACACACTGCTCATCAAGCCATGCTATGGTGGCGTCCCACATATAAAGTAGAGGAAGATGGGCACAGATGTTAGCCCAGGGCCGATCTTCCTCAGCAAAAAGAGGAGGATTGGCAACAGATGTTAGCTCAGGGCCAGTCTTCCGCACAAAAAAAAAAAAAAAAAAAAGACTCAACACCCAGAGCATTCTGGAACACGCTATGGCCCTCTGCAGCCACCAGCCCAGTTAGCCTTTATTGACCTGCCATCACTCCTGCAGCCCTGGGCTTCTCGCACCAATACCCGTTGACCACTGCACACAAACCCAACCCCCACAACAACAGTCCCGCCCTGACCAAAGCTACTCTTCTGGGGTTGTCTGCCTGGCTCCATCTTCCCTTCCCACATGAGAACATGCCAACACCTGGGCCCGGCCTTGGATACAATGTGGACCCTGCCCCCCAAGTCAGCTGACTGCCCTTGGACGAGCTACTTAACCTCTCTGAGCCTCAGTCTTCTCATCTGTACGATGGGCACAATGAAAGTACCTACTTCATGGCTTGTTGTGAGGATTGTTAACAACAGTCATGCACAGGACTTCCTCGATTCCAGACACTGTCCTGGGAAATTTACACACATCAACTGACTTAATGAGATAATGCTTGTTAACTTGGCAGGTTCTCAGATCTTGTTAACTATGATTACTGTTGACAGTTCTTGGGGGCCTCATAGAACCAGAGAAATGAGCAGGTTCTGCAATGTGCAGCCTCCAGGTCAAGTGGGGGGGGATGCTGGGTGAGACTGTGCACCCCGACCCTACACCCCACCCTCATGGGGTCTGAAAGGCCCCAGACGGGAGTGAGCCCTCCATGTGCTCGTGTTTCTATTTCTGGCTTCCCTGTCGTCAGAATGGCTCTCAGCTAAACCACGGAGCCCCCTTCTGCTTCTAATCCTTCTTGCTCACACAGCCTCCGGAGCTCTGGTGAGGAGTGGAGAGGGGAGGGGATAAGTGAGGGGAGGAGAGGGGAGAGGAGAGGGGAGGTAGTGGGGGGAAGAGGAAGGGAGAGAGGGAGGGAAGGGGAGGTACTGGAGGGAAGTGGGGAGGGGAACAACCAAGAGAGCCTTGTCCCCCTGTGGGGACTCTCTGACCTCTCTCCATTCCTCACCTGGAGCTGGTCAGCCTGTTTGTACTCCCCACATCCCCAGCGGCCCCTCGCGAGTTAAGCAGCTCTCGTCACTAGCCGCACTGAGCCAATGTCTGTCTTCCTCGCGTCCCTCTCATCCCCTCTCCTGTGCCACATGGACCAACTCAGCACACTCCATGTGCAGGAGGGCAGCTGGGTGGCCTCCAGGTCCTCACTTCTCTCTCTACTGCAATGCCCTCCCACCTCCTGGACAGAGGAACAGATCCACTACCCGGATCGAATTATTAGCATCCCTGAGCAGACACCTGCGAGAAATGGGAGAGGAAAGGAAAAGAACAACCAAGAAATTGGAGGTTTCCAGGAAAAAAAAAAAAAAAAAAACAGGAAAATAAACTTGTTAAGGTAGAACATCCCATTTTTCTTGCAGTGTGTGGCCTGAAGTGCCAAGTGCACGAGCTTTACGGCAGCACTTTGGGCCACTACAGGCCTTATTCCCATATTCCCCTGTTTGTGGCTGTGTCCAGAGGGTCAGCATCCCTGTGACCACCAGGAGTGGGGTTTCTTTACAAAACAGCTTTTCGACAATAAAATCTCTGTTTTAAAAGTTCAAGACAGAAGGTCTATTTTTAAGGGAATATCTCAGTTTATCACCCGTTAAACTTGTCCCAGCATTTGCACAATGAAGGAGTAAACATTTAAAATACAGCTTTGACAGCCACCGTCTGAGGATGAGCATCCACGTCCAATATGTGCATGTATGTGCGTGCGTATGGAATATGGCCGAATCCGTGTTGTCAGGGAGCTGGCATTCAACACCTGCAAAACCCAAAACTGCCCCTGTGGATTAACTGTGCGCGAGGCTGCTCACCAAGCATTTCCCACGCGGCAAACCTTGTTGGTGAACGATAACCCCTCCCAACATCCCATGTTAGCACCTTGTAGAGGCTGTCAGGTGCAGCTTCCTAAGTGAGATCAAGGGGCGAAATGCAGGGAGGAAACTGAATCTGCCCTGGCCGAAGCTCAGCCTGGTATTGGATTTTCTGGGTGAATCAGATTTGCTTGGCTCCCTGAGGACTTGCAGAGCCTTGCCTAGCAAGAATTCTAAGCTTTTGAGACACAGCAAGTCCCCCAAATTTTGAGGCTCTTGCATCTTAGAGAAATTTTTTTTTTTAGCCAAGGAAATCTGAGATGTGGGACCATGCAGGCAGTGGGGCACGGTGGAAGTCAGAAGCCTGGCGGGCTGGGCAGCTCTCCTGGCCACTGGCCATGTGGCCTCAGGCAGCTGATGGGCCTCTCTGGGATGTGGCGTGTAGACACTTGAGACCGTTCCAGCGCAATGCACCAGGAGCCTGCCACCCTTAGCCCGTTGCTGGGCTGGGGTGCAGCCAGGGAACCAGCAGGAGTGGGCACTGACAGAGGTGTAGGGTGAATTTATGTGTCAACTCAATCGGACACCCAGATAGTTGGTCAAACGTTATTCTGGGTGTTTCTGTGAGGGCTTTGGATGAGATTAACATTTAAATCAATAGACTGAGTGAAGCAGATTGCCCTCTCTGGTGTGGGTGAGCCTCATCCAATCAGTTGAAGGTCTGAATAGAACAAAAAGGCTGAGTAAGAGGGAACCCCTCCTGCCTGACTGCTGAGCTAGGACATCAGCTTTTTCCTGCCTTTGAACTCGAAGGAGACATTGACGCTTCCTGAGTGTCAATCCTCCAGCCTTTGGACTAGAACTTACACCATCACTCGCCTGGGTCTCTAGCTTGTCAACTGCAGATCTGGGGACTTGTCAGCCTCCACAATCATGTGAGCCAATTCTTTACAATAAATCTCATATATATGTGTATAATATATATCATATATACACATAATAAATATATATGTATAATAAATCTCATACATATATATAGACAGTTCTGTTTCTCTGGAGAACCCTCACTGACACAGGGGTCCAGTACCCCGAGGCCACAGCTGGCTGACCAACTGCCCCCTGGCTCAGGCTTCAGCCTTGGCTCTCACCCCAGGGCTTCCTGCATGGATGCCTGGGAGACCCAGCTTGGTACCCACCTACCTGTTACTCCAGCCCTGCCTCTGCTACCCTACAGTGCAGTGTCCCTTCCCCTACCTGGTCCCCATCTCACAGCTCCTGGCTGCAGTGGCTGCTGCACGAATGCCCAGCCTGGCCATTCCCCCACCAGACACCGCCATCCTCCCATGGTGGGATCCTGCCCAGCTCTCTTCAGGGGCTGGCCTCCGCCCTTGGCTGCAACCTTCTGCCACATCACCCGTCTAGGTTAGTCCTGCCTGGGACGGGAGGGGGATGAGTTCAGAGACCCCCGCTGGGGATGCATTCAGCCACTCCTCCATGCCCTGATCCAGCACAGGGCTACAGCCATGGGCAGAGCAGAAGGCACCCTGCTCCAAGCAGCTTGAGTTCCAGTGTCCCACGCAGAGGGACAAAGACCACTGGGCTTGGGGCTCTGCCTCTCCTCCTTTCCAAAGCTGTCCTTGCCCCACCAACCTGTGTCCTAAGGCTCAGTGGGAAATCAGGGTGATGTCAATACATGCTGATTAGGGCGAATCTTGTGTGCACTTTGGACTCACCTTTGATGTGAGTCAGACAGGGGACGAGGCACATGGACTGACCCCGGATGTCCTCTGGCAGAGGCCTGCCGGCCAGCTTTCCTTGCCTCTCTGGGTAAAGTGACCAGTGCAGATCACAGTAGAGCCATTTCTACGCTGGCGGAGTGAAAGGATGGACTGCCACCTCCTTAGGAAGAGAACGGGCAAGAACAGTGGGCTTCTGTTGGCTTTCCTGTGTTAACCTGATCACCTGGATCCCACAGAAATATGCCTCAGCCACTGGCAAGGCTGGTAGAGCTCCCTGTGGGCCAGCACTCTGCTGGGAGTGCCAGGGGGTTGGAGAAGAACCAGCCGGCACGTCCAGGGTCGCGGATGGTGAGACAGCCACCCCACAGGGCATGAGGGCAGGAGAAAGTGTGCACAAGGGGTCGTGGGCTCCCTGCAGAGGGCCCTCGTGGGCTCAGGCCATCAGAGAGGCTTCCGGAAAGTATCGATGGGTGAGCTGATTTCATGGAGGCCTGTGGCAGGAGGCCAGTAGAGACTGTCCTCCCACGCACACCCAAACCTCGAAGCCTTGGGTCGTGGGTAGCCCCCCAGCTCCACCCTACACATGGCTTCAGAACCACTCAGACACCTTAGAGCCCTCATCACAGGTGGCCCCCATGCCAAGCCTCTCTGATCCGTGTCTCCTCAGATCCTCGCCTCCCCAGCCCGAAGCTGATTTCAGTTCAAATCAACAAGTTGTGGATTGGGATTTGCGTGAGCTCATTCATTCCATTACTCCACAACGCAAGTGCTGCTGAAGTGAGCAAGCCTCCTGTCCACCAGAGTGTTCAAGCAGCAACAAGATGGGCGAGGTTTCAGCTGGGCGGCTCTGCATCGGACAGGACAGCGGGCCCGGTGTCGTGGAAGAATCCTCCAGACAGAGAAGCAGCTAGGCTGGGCTCACCTGTGGGCAAGATGAGGGATGCTGATGGGCCGGAGGGCATAGCAGAGCCAGTCCACCTGGGCAGTGATGGCTGAGGGCCCTCCCCGGGGTCAGGCGTCACCAGGACCTGCAGACCTCTCCCCACTGAAACACAGCCTCACCTCGCCCACCCCAGGAAGAGCAGACACTGTCCCTACCATCCCTGGTCCTTAGCTCAGCTGGAGAGCATCTCCAAACAGCAGGAGAATTCAACAAGGAATCCCCTTTTAACTGCCTTCTGTGCCCCTCCAAACCAGAGTTAGCTCCATCCCAAGGAGGGGAGAAGGGAGGAGAGCTGCGAGGTATCGAGAGCCAGCTAAGTACAAGGTCTTTCTCACATGTGGCACCCTGATTGTCCCCATCTCAACCCTGCAAAGTATTATTAGAAGCTCCTTTTTAAAGAAGTTGAGTAATTTTCCCAAAGTCGCACAGCCACCAGTGGTACAAAGGAGGGGACCACGTCCACTCAGAACCTGCCTGCAGTCCTGCGGCCTGCTCTCCCCTCTTGCACAAAACAGGGTGGCCCATAGTGTTGCTGAGTCATCCCCAAGCTTCTCCTGGCTGTGTCCACTCCCTGCCCGCCCTCGCCCCTGACCACCGTTGAGGCACATTTCCGTTGAGTGTTTCGAGAGGGAAGTTGAAAGTGCTTCCAGTCAGCTTAGCGGGTACGGAGTTTCCTTTTGGGTGACGAACATGTTTTGGAACTTGACAGAGGTGGTGGTTGCACAACATTGTGAATGGGCTCAACGCTGCCGAAATATATTCTTTAAAACGGTTAGTTTTAAGTTGTGTAAATTTCACCTCAATTTTTTTAAAAAGTAGCTTCAAGTGAAATAACAGTGGACCTCGGGGACAGGTCAGCAACCACATCAGCAAACACCTGTGGAGCCAGGCCCCCTGCGCCCATCACTCTACGTACGCGAGCTGAGCCAGGGACGGCAACTGCCTCTATTTGCAGTTGGGAAAATGGGGTCCATGGGTCCCCAAGGTCGAGTGTCATCCCACCACT